>NC_040914.2:27366151-28036510 GCF_004126475.2 Phyllostomus discolor
TGGCCTGGGCATCCTGGGGAAGCAACCTGTTGATGTTTGTCTCTCTTCCTTCCTCTCTCTCAAAGCAAGGAAAATGAAATGTCATTGGGTGAGAAAAACAAAAAAGAAAAAAAGGAAACGAGATGTTTATTTAAGGGAGTGGCACCAAACCCAGAGTCACAGGTGAGTTGTTCCTCTGAGACCTGGCTCCCTGATGGCTTCTAGGGGATGGCCTGCATAGGGGACTGAGGGACTTAGGGTAAAGGTCTCCACTGATTGGTCTGCACTAGGGTAGAGGGTGGTTAATCATTGTATCTGGTCCAATGTCATCCAAGGAGTTGTTCTGCCGGGTTCACACATTCATTCCACTGCTGTTCCCAGAGTCTAAATCTTCCCAAGTATGTTTTTCAACACATCAGATATTCAACCCCTTTCCTCTCTGCAGACCCCTGTCCACAGCCCTCAGTCCTGGCACAGGTGGGCAGGGTCTGGAGCTTGGCGGATACCCTGGATGTACTTTACCTCATCTTGGACAGCCCTGGTCTCTCCTGTTGTGGATCCCCTGTCACCTGGATCCCACATGTTCCCCTTGTTTGGTTTACTTCCTGATTTTCCCCACTTTGCCTGGTAGCATTTTCCAAAGAGAATATGATAAGTTCACTACTAAAACTCTAAATACATAAGAAACTGTAGGCTATCCTAGCCTTTATTCACATCTTGAGTGGATATAGAACTCTGTGTCGGAATTTTTTTTTTTTTCGTTAGAAATTGGAAGGCGTTGTAACAATGTTTTCTAGTCTCCAGGCTCGTATTTCCTGCCTCTTGCAGATTCCAAGGTCTTTCCCACCCTCTTTCTGAAATTCCATTGTGATGTGTTACAGCGTGGGTCTGTTTTATCTGCTGTAGTAAGAATTTCATTAGCCCATTCAAAAATGTAAATTTTCATCTGTAAACCTTAAGAAATATTCTTGGAAAATTTAAAATCATTTCCTACTCATCATAATTTTAATTTTTCCATACTATTTAAACTGTCATTATTAACTTGTTGGGATCCCTTCACTGATGGACTAATAGGTCTTTTCTCAAGCTTGCCCACACTTTTCCATTTGTACGACTCAGTAGAAGTACAGCTTGAATTTTCAAGTACACCTACTGAATTATTCATTTCTATGATGATATTTTTAATTTCCAAGAAATCTTTCCTGTTCTATGATTGTGTGTGTTTGTTCTATTTCAAATGTCATTCTTTTACATTTTCCACATAATATTCAGGCCACTGGAAGGGGACCCATAGATCTCCTGGTTATCCACTTATGTGATATCAGGAACTTTCCCTCACAGCATTGGGTCATGATTACATTTCTCTGTGTCATTTCTGCTAATGGTCCATCTCCTCCATGACAGTGCCAGAGTCACAGAGCCAGGGTCCTACTCTGGCTCTGCATTCTGTCCCCAGACTCTAACTAATCCTCAGGCAGTGGAGGCCTTGGAACCCATGCTGGCTGATGAACTTGACCAGTTTGGATAGCCAAGGACACAGAGATAGCCTGTTGATGTCCTTCTGAACTGAGCCTAGCAAGCCTCCTATCACAGAACATTCTGGAAAATTGCAAAAGTTCACTTGCAAAGAGTACAGAGTCAGAGTGAGGCAAGATAGTAGGAAGTTATGAAAATTTCTGGGGAAGTGGAATGGGGAAACTAAAGCAAGAAAATTAAGCAAAGCCAAATGGTCTGAACCCCTTAGAGTCAGCTGGTGAGCTGAAAGACCTTATGTCCCCTAAGCAAAGACACTTGAGAAGAAATGGTTTATACCTCTCCTCCCTAACCAGAGAAGACATAGCTTAAATCTCCCTGGTTGGGAAAATAAACAACAGAGACCCAGATCATGTCATTTGCACCAGATGAACCCAAGGACCGATGAAGTCAGGGGGACAAATAACAAAGAAACCCCCTTAGAGCCAGACCGACCTAAGATAAAAGTGAAAGAGTGGAGCCGACCAAAGAATAATCCCAAATGCCCCTATACTCTCATTCTGATGCATCTGCGTATTAAAAACACCCCTGCAAAACTGATGAGTAGTCTGCTTAAACCCTGTCCTCAGATTCTCACACAGAGAAGAGAGATGAAATCAATCACTCCAGACAGAGCCCTGGGGCAGCTCGCTCTAGAACGCACCCACATCCTGTGTCAAACATAAACTTCCTTCTGTCCTTCTGAGCTCTAAGGTGTCCTTCAGATTATCAGCCAGGGGATCAGAGGGCAGTGTCAGCTTGTCTCAGGCTTATCCCCCATCCTGTCTTCAAGGCCCCCTTTTTCTCACACTCTCCAGTGAGCCGACAGCTGCCCTGCCTTGGCTCACTTCTCTCTTTTTGAGTTTTACTTCCCAGTGAACTAACAATAGCTCCACCACGGAACACTTCTTTTTGTGAGTTTTACTTTCCAGTGAGCAGTCAGCAGCCCAGCCTTGACTCACTCCTTTCCTATAACATTTTCAGAAACCAAAGCAGCCCCACCTAGGCTCTCTCCAGTTACTTCCTCTACCCTAAGTCCTTCGTCAGTGTCTCTGTCCCCAGCTTTAATAAACACAGTTTAAACATCCCCTAACTCATGATGTGAAATCTCATCCAGAAGAAATCAAGCACCCACACACCCCACACCATGGGTTGCCTGAGGCAGAACGCCACAGGCCCACAGCTGTTCCATGACCCAATGAAAGGGGGTCATCAAGGCTCCGAGATAAAACACCCTGCGTTCACTGCAGCTCCACCACCCATCAACCTCTCTGAGTCTCCTTTCCCCCAAAAGAATCCCATATCGAGTGCCTTTTGGGTTTGCCCTGAAGACTACACTTGACCCTCTCTGTAGGTCCCAGGGTGTCACTGCCTGAGATCCTCTGTCCACAGTGACCATCATTCTACTGATTGGAGCATTTAGAGACATTCCATCCTTTCACCTTTATAAGACCACAATACAAGAAATATATATATAAAATATATATAATATATAATATATAATATGTATTATAATATTATAATATATGTGTTATATTATATTATATATTATATTATATATATATAATCATCTCCTTAGGATAAATTTGTAAAAGAGAAATTTCTCCGTCAAAATGTAAGCATATTAAAATTGCTGTGACCTTTTGCAAAAGCATCCTTCAGGAGTTTTTTCCCGGTTTTCAATCCCTTCACCCTTTTTGCTGTTGTTGTTTGATTGTTTTTGTTTTGTTTCACAGGTTATTTATTGATTATGCTATTACAGTTCTCCAATTTTCCCCCCTTTATCCCCCCTCTGCCCTGCACTCCCCAACCCTCCAGCATTCTCCCCTCTTAATTTATGTCCATGGGTTGTGCCTATCAGTTCTTTGAATTCTGTTTCCTATACCATTCTTAACCTCTCCTCATCTATTTTATGTCCACCAATTATGCTTCTTCTTCCTTGTACCTTTCCCCCCCTATTCTTCCCCTTCCCTTTCCCCACTGAAAACCCTCCATGTGATGTCCATTTCTCTGATTCTGTTCCTGTTCCAGTTGTTTGCTTAGATCATCATCCAGGTGACAAGCCCGAGTTAGAGCAGTGAGTTCAACGTGCTGGGCAGATTTTATTTCCAGTCCCTGAGAGCTCTCGATTATGTCCACCATGGAAGTCACTGCATGTCCCTCTCAGTAATGTCCCTGCTCATCTCTCAGATAAGATCCTTCTGTAACCAAGTTAAAGCAGCAGCATCAATAGGAATTTCCTGTAAATCATTCCTAGGAACCAGTAGGTGGTCAGTCAGTGAAACACAACTGTCTTCATGGTGTAAAGGGGGTAAGAGGTGCAGGGCTAAGGTGATCACACCGAGTTAAAGTGACATCACAAGTGCAGAGAGTGGGACACTTCCTGAGAAGCCAGAGGACAGACAGAGACGTGTTGAGTGCGATGAGAGGTCAGTGAGGAGTCAGTGGCATGAGGAACATAGTAAGTTAGAGGACTGCCCTAACTACCTCTTTTTCTGTTTACCTTGCTAAGCTGTACCACCTCTGGCTCTCCCCTACCACGTGGTAGAGAGAGTCTAAACGGAGGGCTCAGGGCAGAGTTCGGATTCCCCAGGCCTGGATACTCATGACGCCACCTCAGTTCTCATTCCTATTGGGTACCCGAACTGTAAAGCAGCCAATCAGCGTCCATGGTTTCAGGTACATTATTCTCCCCAGTAAAAAGTCGTCAGTCTTCCAGACCCATGTGGGTCATGGGGCCGAGACCCCTGCTCCTGCTGCTGTCGGGGGCCCTGGCCCTGACTGAGACCTGGGCGGGTGAGTGCGGGGTCCGGAGGGACAGCCTCTGAGGGGCAGGAGCGTGGGGGCCAGCAAGGGCGTAGGACCCCCGGCCCAGACCCCAGACCCCCTACTCCTGCCTTGGCCCCTGGCCTCCCCTTTCTGCCGCCCGCTCCCCTCAACCACTGTCCCCTGTTCCGTCCTTCCGGACCCTTGCCCCTGTCACCCCCCCCCCCCCGCCCCCCAGGCCCCCACAGCCTAAGATACTTCCACACCTCCGTGCATGGACCCGGCCGCGGACAGCACCAGTACACCGTCGTCGTCTACGTGGACAACACCGAGATCGTGCGGTTCGACAGCGACGCCGCGAGTGCCAGGCTGGAGCCGCGGGTGCCGTGGGTGGAGCAGCCGTGGGTGGAGCAGGAAGATCCAGATTTTTGGAAGGAACAGACGCGGGAAATCCAGCACAACGAACAGCGGAGCAGAGCGAACCTGAACAAGCTGTGCGTCCACTACAACCAGAGCGAGGACGGTGAGCCACACGTGCCCGGGTTGTGGCAAGACCCCCACCTTCACCGATGGGCCGGGGTCCGTGTTTGCAGGTCCGAGGGTCACCCCGAAACTGTGGCACTCGCCGGTGTCCCAACCACGGAACAGCCCGGGGCGGGGGTTACTTGGTTTCATTTCAGTTTAAGTTTCGCCACCAGGGCTGTGGGTCGGGCGGGACTGTCCTACCTGCCTGGTTAAGTGGCCGGTGCTGACTTCGGGACGGGGGTCAGTGTCGCCCACATGGCAGGAAATGACCGGCTGTGTCATGGGATCGGACTGGCGCTTCCTGCGCGGGTTCAGTAAGTTCGCATATGACGGCGCCGACTTCGTCGCCCTAAACCAGGACCTGCGCTCCTGGACCGCTGCCGCGGGGGTCAGCAGCCGCGACGTTGTGCGGGTCCCTGACCCGGACGTTCGGAGGGTCTTCCTGGAGGACACGTGCTTGCGCCGGCTCCACCTGTTCCTGGAGAAGGGGAAGGGGACCCTGCTCCGAGCAGGTACCAGGGTGCGGGCCTCCCCGAGGAGGGGATCTGTGGGCTGGGGCAGCTTCCTACAAGGAGAGGGGGAAATGGGGCAGTGTCAGATCTCCCTGACGCTAGAGAGAGGGAAGAGGCCCCCATGTCTCCTTGTTCCCTGACTCACCCAGGGCTCCAGCTTTCTTTAAAGGACAGTAGGGGACCCAGCCTCTCCCTGAAACACCCCACAGCCGTTCCCTCACACCCTGCAGCACCTGCTGCACCAGGACGCTCTCCCTGTTTCTCAGGCTGAGACCTCCCCTGGAGCCTGACTCTGGCCTTTCTGAGTCATCAGTCTCCACCTCAGTCTGTGTCTCCCCCTAGAGAACTGCACACTCCTACCCTAGGGCTCTCACCCTGATTCTGGAACTTTCCAAGAAATAGGACATTATCCCAGATGTCTCTGTCCAGGCTGGTGTCTGGGTGGTACTCTCCCTTCCCCCACCCCACTGTCCTGTACCACTTCTCAGGGTGGTCACATGAGCACCTGCTGGAGTGTCCCATGACCATGCAGAGTTCCTGAATTTTCTCACCTTCCCCTCAGACCCTCCAAAGACACACCTGACCCACCACCCCATCTCTGACCATGAGGTCACCCTGAGGTGCTGGGCCCTGGGCTTCTACCCTGCTGACATCACCCTGACCTGGCAGTGTGATGAGAAGAACCTGACCCAGGACATGGAGCTAGTGGACACCAGGCCTGCGGGGGATGGAACCTTCCAGATGTGGGCAGCTGTGGCTGTGCCCCTTGGAGAGGAGCAGAGATACACATGCCATGTGCAGCACCAGGGGCTGCCTGAGCCCCTGACCCTGAGATGGGGTGAGGAGGAGGGGGTTTGGGCACAGAGCCTCTCCTCAGGGCATCCCTGAGCAGGGTCAGGACTCAGGCCTGAGGCTGACCTCTCACCTTCCTCTTGCAGACACCCCTGCTCAGACCACCATCACCATCATCTTTGTGGGCATTGCTGCTGCCCTGGGTCTCCTTGGAGCTGTGGCTGCTTGAGCTGTGCTGTGGAGGAGGAAGTGCTCAAGTGGGCAAGGGGTGGGGCTGAGTTTCCTGTCCCCCTGGGGGTCAAGCCCAGGTAGAAGTGTGCTTTGCCTCCTTAAAGGGCATCGTATCCTCACACAGATGCTTGTCCATCTGGGGCCTATTTCCCAACACTGACCCTTTATTGAGGCCCGTGGGAAAGTGAGGGACACTTTTATCACCAGATGGTTCTAGTGATGGGGACTGATTCCCAGTCTCATAGGTCAAAGGGGAAGGTCCTTGCTAAGGATGGATGTCTAGAAGCTCAGTTAGTCCACTCCACACACATGTACTTTCCCCATGTTTCCTGAGTGTTCAGTCATAGTTCTGGAACCTTCCCTGTGCTTTAGGAGTATGGGGCTTTTTAAGCGTCAAGGGACCCAGCCTTCTCCCTGACTTCTCACAAAACATTTTCTTCCCACAGGCAGAGGCAGGAAGAGCTACTCTCAGCCTGCCTGTAAGTCTGGGTTTTGGGGAGGTGACATCTGGGACCCTTGGGAGAGTGTGGGCTGGAGTCTATCAGAGGGGACCCCCCACCCCTAACTCTGCTATTGTGTCTTCCCTAGGCAGTGACAGTGCCCAGGGCTCTGATGTGTTTCTCTCAGCTCCTAAAGGTGAGACCCTGAGTGCAGAAGGTGGGGACATTGGGGCACAACAGGTTTTGGGGATTCTCAGAGTGGGACATTCTGAGCATGTGGTGGTCTGTGGGAGAATGTGACACTTCTGAGACTGACCTGAGTTTGTTCATGACAACTTTCTTCCCCAGCATAACAGAGATACTTTCTATGAGACTTGTTGCTAAAAACAGTCACTGCAGCCTCCCCTTAGGACTTTAGGGATCCCTGACTGCTGTTTCTGCAACTGGCATCGGATCCTGTCTGCATCCTTATCAGCATCACATGAGGAGCTGGTCACCGGGCCAACCTCCCCATAGGGATCTGAGTCCTCTCCCCTGGGGACAGTCCTGTCCTAGCCGAGTTGGGGTGAAGCCATCCCCATCCTGGTCATTTCTCATCTGGATCATCCTGGTTGCTGCTTTGCCTTAGCTGCTTCAGGAGAACCTTGTCCCACCAGAACCTGGGATCCCAGGGTCTCGGGCATCACCCAGGCCTTGTGGTGGCTCCAGGACTGTGCTCAATGAGGGCTTCCTGTGGGTGTGTCAGCCTGGGTTCAGGCCTGAGTCTGGTCCACAACCCCTATGTTTTGGGTATTTTTATAGCTTCTTTTTTTCTGTAAACATTATACATATTTTTGTTTTCTTAATTAAATTATTGGAGTATTTTTATTAAATGTATGGGGGTGTGTTCTTATTAAATATATTGGGGTACACTTGGTTAAGAGGATCGTGTAGGTTTCAGGTGTGCATTTCAATGATACAGGATCTGTACATTGCACTGTGTGCCCACCACCCAAGTCAAACCATCTTCCCTCACCAGGTATGAGGACCCTCCTCCCCCCACCCCCTTCCCTCTGGGAACCACCACACTGCTGTCTGTGTCCATGAGTTCCAGGTTTATATCCCACATGTGAGTGAAATCATAGGGTTCTTAATTGTTTCTGACCAAGTTATTTCACTTAGCATGATATTCTCAAGGTCCATCCATACAGGAGGCCCTATTGACATTTCTCTCTCCCTTTCTCTCAAATCTATAAAAATATATTCTTGGGTAAGGATTTTTAAAAACACCACAACATCTGTGAATTGCTATAAAATGCAGTAGGTCTGTGCATTGGGGAACTAAGAATAAGCTGAATGGCTGGCCTCACAGAGCCCGTGTTGTATGGCTAAGGGACACACTGTACCCTGTGACCACAGTGAGGAAAGAGTTCCCATGAGCAGGTGGGAGGTGCTGTGGAGAAGGGGACACACTGGGGTGTGTTGGGAGAGGGAGGAGGCCTGTTAGAATTTGGGTGGTCAGCATGGGGCCTCATGGGAAGGTGGCCTTGGAGGAGTGATGAGAAGGACAGGAGCAATTACCCAGCAGGAGGTCTGGGGCAGGCTCCTTCCAGACAGGTGATCTCCTTAAAGGGAGCCCCCACCCCCCATGTGGTTTTGGAACACCCACGAGGCCAGCATGGCCGGAGTAGAATAGAGTGGTTGGGAGAGGTTAGATCATAGCCACATTGTGCAGGCTTGGGAGACAACGACAGATATGATTTTCCTTTCCTTTTATTTTATTTTTTTAGTTACAGAAATCTTTCTTTGAAAATAAGCCACATGTATACACATGTATAAAACATATATCCTATAGGTATATATCACATATATCCTCTTTCTATATGTTTTCTGAAGTGATTTAGATTGAAAGCTCCAGTCCTGGCTGGTGTGGCTCAGTGGATTGAGTGCCAGACTGAGAACCACACAGTTACTAGTTCAAATCCCAGTCAGGGCTCATGCCTGGGTTGCAGGCCAGGTCCCGAATAGAGGATGTGGGAGAGGCAACTACATATTGATGTTTCTCTCTCTTTCTCCTTCCTTTCCCCTCTCTCTAAAGATAAATAAATAAAATCTTTCAAAAAAAAATAAAAGCTCTAGGAGGTTTTGTTTCCACTAGGTGTTATTCTATCTACACCTTCACCCCATTGTTCAGCTGTTCTAAGTCACTTTACGTTCATAAATGCACCATGAAGTGGGGAGACAACCCGGGTGGGAAAGACTGCCACTGGACAAAGGGACCAGATGGCTACCCAGTGATGTTCCCTGTGACCACCTGTGCTCCATGTGCAATTAAGGGTTCCTTCCCGCATATCCAAATGTGACTTTTTGGAGCCTCTGCCTGTGGCTGGTTGAATCCCCTGATTCTAACCAAGGGCCACTTTGTTGCCTACGAGTCACCCCAAGCTTCAGGCCCCCCACAGGGGTATCCATGTGGGGTTCAGAGAGCTGACCAATCAGAATGTGAGGAATACCTGCTTATAGCAGTACTGTTTTAGCATCCAGGATCCTTAATCCACTGCAGACACTGTTCTCATTCTGCAGATGCTGAGTCCTGGAAGGTCATGGCCAAGGAGCCAATGTCCCTAGTGGCTTCCTCTGAGAGTTCCTCCCCAAGAGAGAGCCTTCGGGCCACAGGGTCAGTCTGGCTGCTGAACTGAGGACAGAATCAGGAGACAAGGGACCAGCAAAGCAGGAGGGAATGGTGTGGGGAAGCTCCCATGGTTCCAGGCTGCAGGTGCTGGGTGTTCTGATGGGGCTGTGAGTGGTGGAAACAGTGGGAAGGGACTGGACACTGAATGCATTGGGAAAATGGATTTCACAGCATTTCCTAAGGATTCAATCTGGGGTGTGGGAAAGGAGTCAAGAAGGGCACCCCATGTTTGTACTATGCCAGCAGAAAGATGGGGTTACATCAGCAGAGATGGAGAAGACTCTGGCAGGAGCATGTGTGGGGAAGGGGTGGGCATTTCAAGCTTTCAGCTGAAGAGAAGGTCAAGTTGAGATGTCTGTTAGAAACACCAGTGATCTCTCAGGTTGGACAGATGACTGTGGGGACCTTGAGGAGAATTGTCTGGGCTGGAGAGATAGGTGTGAAGGAGATGATGACATTAAAGCCATGAGCGTGAATGAGGCCACCAAGGGAGCCAGGACTGTAGGAAGAGGAAAGAACAAGGACTGGACACTGCACCCACCTGTCCCAACAGTGGGAACATTCATCCTGGTGACTCCCCAGCCTGGTAGCGGCCATGTTTCCCCATCACAGATTCACCATTTGGTGTTTGTCATTCATCAGGAATTTACAGGGAGATATTCTGAGATTGTCCTGCTGTGCTCTTCACCACTTCTACACTCACCCTACTTAGCCCCTCTCATAACTTCCACCCAAGTCAGTGAAAATATGATGGTTGCCCTGTATCAGCCCTGGGCATTTATTTTCAGGTGTGAAGTACAGCTTAGAGAACATAGTCAATAACGTTGTCATAATCACATATGGTGTGAGATGTGTACTAGATTTATCAGGGAAATTAATTAACAAGCTATATAAGTGTTTAATCACTGCGCTTTACAGATGAAACTAATAAATACTGTGTTTCAACTGTTTTGAAAAATAAAAAAAATATTTAAAGTTTAAAAAAGTGCTAACTTGGACATCATGCCCAACATCCCAACAGCATTTGGGGGAGAAATTTGAGTATTTTGTAACAAGTTCATAAGCCATCCTGGTTTCAGAGAGATTTTGAACCACACAATTCAGTGATGAGCTAGGGACCACGTTGGGGAAAGGACTTAAATCCACATGTGAATGTTTTTCCCCACGACTGGGGATGCAAAGGTAGTTCATATACTGTCATACGAGGGTGGAAGGTATGTGCTGGTTTCCCTACCATGGGGTAAAGTCAGAGGAAGATTTAGAAAGTGGCTCTCAGTTCAACATAATGAAAGTCTCAGAATGCTTGTTCTCTGCAATGATCCCCCAGAGTGATTTCTGGAGCAAATACAAATAATGCAACCCAAAGTTTTCTAATTTGAACAAAAAGAATTTATATGTGAGGTATGGAGGCTTTTTTTTTTTTTTTTTTTTTTCAGAAGAAGCTACAGAACAGACCTGAGGCCATGAGCAGCGAGAGTTGTGGGACTAGAATGCACAGGCAGACCAGTCTGGGTCACAGGGATGACAGTGTGAGGGACTTAGGGACAAGCTCTGACAAGAGGAGGAGCTAAATGAATGTGCCCAGAAGGAATCACCATGACTGGAGCCCCTGGCACAGATGTCCCTGCACCGCTGTGACAATGAGACTCTAAGTCAGCTCCTCCCAGGGGACAGGGGACACTTTCTCTGCTCCTGCCCACTGCTGCTCATGAGAAGCAACTCAGTATTTGCCATGCTTGTCCCTGGTCACCAAACGGACCTGAGGGACCCATCCTGTGCTCATGTCCTGTGTCACGTGCACTGTCCTCATGGTCTGGGCCAGCATCTCCATGGTGCTTCACCTGCACAGACACCACCAGAGGCTGCAGCACATTCACACCCCCACAGCCACCACCAATGTTTTCCAGTGGCCAGAGTCACACACACAGTGCAGATGCTGGTGGTCACCTTTCTCACCTCCCACATGCTGAGTTCCATTTTTACACTCATATCTCTGCCTTTTTAGACTCTTTTCTGTGGTTGAAGCAGGCAGCTTCGTTTCTGGTTTCCTGTTTCCCCAGTGTCAGCTCCGCCCTGCTGGTCCTCAGGGACCTAGAACTCCTGGGTGTGCTCTTGTGGTGTGGAAACCACAGTAGAGATGGTGAATACAAAATCAGCTTCAACAGTAACTACTTTACCTAGTAACTATGTACTCAGTACCATTTCTTAGATAAAATCCACAACAATCTTAGAAGGTCAGTTTGAAACTGGTGCTTCACTGGAAGATCTTCAAGTCAATCCAGAATATGATGAACTTGATAAAGATCCATAAAATTATAGAGAAATTGTGTTTCCCCACTGACCAGGGCAGCTGTTGAAGAGAACTCCTGTCTTTAGGAACATTAAAGTGTTTCCAGAAATTTCATTTCGACGTGCATGTGGGCAATACCTGTCCAAAAAATGATGTGGATTTTATCCCCTCAATGAAGACAATCCTAGGAAATGGAGGGATGATTTCCATATTACTTTGTGTGTTTTTTTTTTCATATTTCTCCCATATGCTGGTGTGTTACATGTAAAATAAGGGTTGTTACATGAAGATGCTACTTTCCACATGTGACGATTTCTTTTAAAATTCTCACCTGAGGATATATTTACTGATTCTAGAGAAAGGAGAAGAGGAGAGGAGAGGAGAGGAGAGGAGAGGAGAGGAGAGGAGAGGAGAGGAGAGGAGAGGACATTCACCAGTTGCCTCTCACCTGTACCTGGATGCCTCTCAGTACCCCACAACTGAGGTAGGTACCCTGCCTGAGTCCCTGACCCACAACCTTTGCTGTAGGGAGGACACTCCAGTGAACTGAGCCACATGGCCAGGGTTGAAGTTTTGTTTTGTTTTTGGTTTGGGGTTTGTTTTTGTTTTTTTTAACACTTGACCCTCAGTGAAGTTTGTTGATTGAATGGATAAAGTGCTATTAAAATGCCTTAAAGCTAACATTTATAGATTTCTCAATAGAATTTTTAGTTTATCAGTGAAAAATAGAAGTGGGGACTCTGTTTTCTTTTTCTGCTATTTGGTTTTTTCTTTATCTTTTTCTTTGGCAGCAGTCTGGTATTTTTAACATTTTATGTGCTATTTATGTTAAATTATATCTTTTTTAGTGGTTGTTGTAGCCATTATGAAATGCATTTCTAAAATATTATAGTCTAGTTAGAACTGCTGTTGACCATTTCAAAGAATATGTAAGAATTCTACCTCAGTGTATTTCTGTGTACCTCCTCAGATGTGTTGGGAAATTGATTTCATGTGTTTTATTCTGTTATTACCCACAAGAAATATTATTTTTGTCATCATGAGCTAGTGAGCTCTTCCAGAAAATAAGAAATGGCATAGAAGCATACATTACCCATGTATCCCCAGAATGGCTGATTCTGTAAATTATTATTTTTCATGTAAGTGTGCCATTCATATAAACTACAGAGAACATCTTTTAGCTTTCTTTGAGTGCAGGTTTTCTCTAGTGGGTTTGTTCCCTGTTTATTTACATAAAATTATCTTTATTTTACCTGCTGTTTCTTTTACAAAATTATACAAACTCTTTATTTTTAAAAGACAGTAAAATGTGACCAATAAAAAAAAATCTGTTTGGCACCAATGAAACTCATCTTAAAAAGGGAACAATTCAATGCTCACAAATGATTTTTACTTTTAAAATGCTTGAATTGAAATCATTTCAGATATACATAATGTACCCAGGTACTACAACTGTTAACACTTTGCTGTGTTGGGTTTAGCACCAGTTGTTCTGAATTGTTCTCATTGTTAGTATGTTTTCATCCTCGTGAGAGAACCGTGTGCACACCTGAAGCCCAGGCTGTGGTTTCCTCTGACACAGATGCTGGGTCACAGCACAACCCCACTGCCCTTCGATGTAGAAAACCAGCACTGAAACCACACTACTGCTCTGTCTTCACGTTTGTTCAGATTTTCCCACCGGTTCAAAAAGCTCTTCTTCTCTTCTTGTCGAGTGTTCTCACCAAGAACATGGGTGGCATTCACTGGTTGTGCCCCTTTCTTCTGCTCCAGTCTCAGACTGTTCCCGGGTCATTGCTTTTCTTCCCACTGTTACAGAACAGCAAGGGGCCAAGTGGGGGGGGCGATATACTACTATCAAAAGGAACCCCCCAGGTTCATTATGTCCACCGCCTTATAGGAAAGACATCTCTCAATGCCAGAGATTCATGAAAAGGAAAGGAAATGTTTATTTAATGCTGTACAGACTTAAAGTAGTGACCTAATGTCTTTATCAAAATTACAAAGTCCCTTAAAACACCCACAAACACACATAGGCCTTCCTTCCCCTTCTTCGCCCAGTTTGGGGTACTGTACCTCAGGAAAAGAAATAGAAGTCCACGACTCAGGCAGTCCCCAGTTCTTCCCAGTAATCCTGTCTCAGCTGGTAGGCCTCCCTCAGTTCCCAGCACCATCAGCTGTGTCACCGGGATCTCTGCTAAAGCCGGGTGGTGGTTCCCCCTACTAAAGCTGCGGGGGCCCCCCATTCTGGCAAAGCTGCATGCCTCTCCTTCACTGCCACAACTGCGAGGTCCTCTCTGCACAATGGCTGAGGAAGTCCCCACTCTGGCAAAGCTACGTGGTTCTCCCCTGCACAGGCTGCTGCCTCCATTGAAACCCCCATGCCAATCTTTGTCTGCAGCCCCATTTCCGACTCCTCCCACAATTGGCTACCCTTGCCAGCACTTTCATATCCTTCCAGCTTTACTGCGTTGCCATAGTGAGTCTAGGCAGGCATGGCCCTATGTCATGAGGCCAGTTATCTACAAGCTCCCACGCAGGCTCCGTAACTTGGGGGGCCTGCCCTTCAGTTAGGTCTTGGTGGGAAAGTTACTTCCATTCCTCTGGCTCAGAGCATGGCCACAGCTATTTACCATATCTAGGTAACCAGTTAAAGGTTATAGATATGTTAAATGACCACACCAGAGGTCAGCTGCAAAGCTGTTGCTAGGCAATACAGCTCTCAATGGCCCTGCTCCATGTGTCCCTTCCCCCAAGCCACACCTGGGAAGTGCAGGGTGAGGACATCCTAATATGTCCCGGAAACCTTGAGTTCTGGACCCCATTCTAGGTTCCTATTTGGGGTCCTCCTCTTGGCTGCACCCTGTACCACCACAGCCAGCTTCTTTACTCAGCAGAGTCACCCCACCTCCGGGTCTTCCTGATGTTTCTCTTGCACCAGAGTCAGTGTGCGCTTCCTTGGCAGAGGGTCTGAAAAGGCCTGTCTCAGGCAGAGGTACATTCGCATCCCCGAGCGCGTTGCAGCGTCAGACCCACCAGAGAGCAGGGACAACAGTCTCCGAGTCCTCCTGTGGGTGAATGGGTGAGGAAGGGTGCAGTGCAGAGGCGGCAGGGTATTGCTCTGCCAGAGCAAGAAGGGCCTTGTGCCTTTTGCCACAACTCGGTTAGGCAACAAGGGCATTATGCCTAGTGAAATAATAAATCAGACTGAGAGAGACAAATGCTCTATGTTCTCACTCATATGTGGAATCTTAAAAAGCCTAACTTTTAAAACAGACAGGGCAATAGATTTGCACACGTGGAGTGCAATCACAGGAGTGGTGGTGTAAGAGGTTTCCTTGGTCTCTCCCCTTGAAGTTCCAACAATACGAACAGCTATAAGTCGACAGAAAGTCCCCGGCTCGATGCTCACATGTATCTGAGAGATTCACACACATCTGAAGGTGGGAAGAGAGAAGAGCTCAGATGGTGCCAAACACACACCCACAGCTCACAGTCCAGACTCTGTGGGTCTCAGCCTGAGGAGGGGAGGACTAAGGCTGCCAAGGCCACTCCCTTCAGCTGGGAGGAGCAGAGGTTGAGCATTGCTGCAGGAAGGTGGTAGGAGCTGTGGCTGAGCTTAGACACCTAGATAGGGATGAAGCACAGGATGTGGCCACGGTTGTCTGGCCATCCACCTCACAGACAGAGAAACAAAGCCAGGGAGCCTGGCCGCCAACCCCCCCACCCCCACTCTTCCAGGCTTTGCCTTCCTTGGTTCCCCCTGTGCTTGCTCCCTCTCCCCCTCCCAGAGCTCCCAGCAGGCAACCAGAGAAGCTGTAGCAGTGCTTTGGGGTTGCAGAGCACATTATCTGCAAACCTGGGAAGCATAGCACAGAAACATTGTTTCCGAGAGGGACAGGCATTCTCTGCTGCTAATGCCAAGGTCAAGTGCAGATACAGAGGGGAGGCTATAGAGGTCCCCAGGTCACCACTTCTAGGAGAACGAAGCCATAACAGCAGTGGCCAGCTGCCCCCAGCTCCCACCTTCAGCCTCCACCCCCGCAGCTGGGCTGTCTGCTGGGGACAGCATGTGATTTCAGGCATTTGAAACCCCACCCCTTCCTCCCCCAAATTCCCCCATTGGCTTAGTGCCCTGAAACCAAGGTGACCAGAACACAGAGGAGACACTCCCCTTTGCAGGGATCAGGAGCCATTTCCCACCATCCTTGCAGACAGAGAAAAAACCTGTGGTGCAAGGGAACTAAAAAACAAAACAAACAAACAAACTTGTGTTTCAGCACCACATGCAGGGAAACAACAGAACATCTTCTTACTAGTCTTCTGGAGAAGCCCATTTCTTATACAGATGCCTAGACAGAGAAGTGCCTGCCCTTCAGAGATCCACACATGCACTTTTCTTGTTTCAAATCCCCCTGAAGGAGGTGCTGTACCCTCAGCAATTTCTGCTGGGACACCATCACCTCCCCTGTGGATACTGTGTGTGTCACTCATGTTTTTGTCTCTCTCATTGAATGGGGATACCCCTGTGACTTCACTTAACAAAAAGTTTATTATGATATATAGACTGTCAACTGTAATTAAAGACAAAAACATTAAACTCATGGACCCAGAGAACAGCGTGGTGATTACAGGGGGGCAAGGTGGGTGGTTGGAGGTGCGAGATTGTGTGAGAGGGATATATGCTGATGGAAAAAATAAATAAAAAGAAGAAAAAGGCCAGAAATATTTTGTTAAAAAAAGTGATGACTTGAACTTCATGCCCCACATTCTGACAGTAACTTTTGGGAGAAATCTGAGTATTTTCAGACAAGCCCACAAGCCATCCTGGTCTCTGCCAGGTTTGGATCCACACAATTCAGTGGTGATAGAGGGCCCAGGCTGGGGAAATGACCGAAATGCACATTTCAATGTTTTCTTTTTCTGGGTGAGGAAAGGTACTTCATACATCGTCATATGAGGGTGGAGGGTACATGATGTGTTCCTTACCATGGGGAAAGTCAGGTGGAAGATGGAGAAAGTGGCTGTCAGTTCAACATCATGAAAACCTTGGAATGCTCGCTCTCTGCAATGATACCCCTGAGAGATTCCTGCAGCAAATAATGAACCCAACAGTTTGTAATTTAAAATAAAAGAATTTATATGCAGATTAATGGGGGCTCATTTTATTTCAGGAAAAGCCACTTAACAGACCTGAGGTGTGAGCAGGGACAGCTGTGGGACTAGAACCCACAGGGAGACCATTCCCAGGTCACCAGATGACCAGAGAGGTTTCCTTAGGTCTCTGAGTGTGTAAGGCTGCCACACAGGCCTCCCCTGAACTTCTCAGGTTACTATGTGGCCCCTTTCCTTCCACATGCCCCCGTTTTGGTCATAAACCAATCAAAGCACGCATTGCTGACCAAGCCTTTGGATGGGTAGGAGGCCCCATGGTGCTGGGAAGGCTCACTCCTGGGCCGTCTCAGTGTGGTCTGTCTGGCTGAGCAGGGCAGACCCCTGGGAATGGGGCCAGACTGTAACCCCAGACGGCATTGAAGGTTGAAGTGTTATAATTCAGAGAAGGTGGGGGAACAGGAGGCAGTCAGAGCCTTCACGTCTTTGTTTGTGAATGTTCTGGACCTTTTCCAGTTTTTCAGCTGTGGTGACCTGAGTCTTTTTGCAGCTGGTCATTAGTTGTGTTTTTCTGTATCTAGTGCAACATTTACACACCAGGGACAGCAGTAACTGTACTAAACCCACAACACTGATTAGGAACAGAAAACATCTAATATTAGAGAAGGAAGCATCTGAGGAGAACTGGTGTTCCCGCCACCAAAATCCTGTGCATGTATCATCAGAAGTTTTATTAATCTAATATTGTCTTCCTCCCTCATCCACTGTCCTTTCTACCTTGTGTGTTATGTTTGGTCAGATGAACTACGACGTTCTACTATTTCATTATCCAGAAGCTCTAATTTTTCTTCTGGCCACTTAGTTTCCATAGAAATGACCTCAAAGGAGGGTTAAGTTCAATTTCCCAGGACACTGGATTTTTTAAAGTATATTTTATTGATTATGCTATTACAGGTGTCCCAATTTTCCCCTTTTATCCCCGTCTGGCCTGTGCCCCCCAACCTTCCAGCATTCCCTCCCTTTTAGTTCATGTCCATGGGTTGTACATATAAGTTCTTTGAATTTTGTTTCCTATATCATTTTTTACCTCTCCCCATCTATTTTATGCCTACCAATTATGCTTCTTCTTCCCTGTACCTTTTCCTCCAAGTCCAGCCCCAATACCAAGTCCAGCCCCTAATCCTCCAAGTACCCCCTTTTATTTCCTTTAGAGGGTGGGTGGGGTTGGATCCACCAGAGATGTTGTTGCCATTGGGTACCCATGGCCAGGGAGCAGCTAAGGTACACTTAATGGACCCAGAAATGTTGACTTCTCCATCCGTAGTTAAATGAGTAGAGGTTATTACTCCCAAATCAGCTAGAGTTTGAATATTCCATAGGGCTTCCCACAAGCATCCAGGTCACAAGAGAGTGGGGTATTTACAGACATATCTACCCCACAAGTAATAACAATAATTTTTGAAATGGGGAGCCATTGATTTTTTTCTTGTTTCACAGACATGCGGCCACAGGCACAGGGCTGGTGAGTCCGAGGACCAGACACACTGTGACGGAGAGAGTGAGTCACTGCCAGCCTTCTCACCACATGCAGGTGTTTCTGTTAGCTCTTCATCATCCATTGCTGTAGCTACACAACACTCACCTAAGTGGGTCCATATGTGATTCCAGCAGGGGAATTATCAGGGACATGTCCTTGGAGGAATTTCCCCTAGATGGGTCCTTTATAATAGATATATTCAGGAAAAAAGTTCCAAAGTGTGTATCAATAGTAGGAGAAGCCCAATGTGTGGCCAACAAAGCATTAACTTCATTACCATAACTATTAATTAGAATATCATTGTCTAGTAGGTGGGAAAGAATAGCACATACATAAGCTAAATGTTTCATATCTATTAAGGGAGAGGGTTCTGGGGAGACAGGTACTGTCTCCATCTGTAAGCCATGAGGAGGATACTAGTGATATAAAATCATCTTATGTGCATTCCATCAACAGCAGCATCAATTTGTGAGCCTGCAGCCCCCACTGCTGTGCTGGGACAGCTGTCTGCCTGCCTGGTTGGTGGCTTCTCGTCCTTGAAAGGTCCTTGATCTCCGCTGTGGATGGAGGCAAGTGTCAGGGAAGGGGCAGATCTCCATGAACTATCAGGTGCCTTTTTAAATGAGAAACGTGACCCCAGGTGTTAACTCCTCTGAGTTGGGCTGCACATGGGTTAGTTAGTAGTACCTGGTAAGGTCCCTCCAATGAGGTTGGAGAGAGTCCTTTGTTTGATGTCTCTTCCAACAGGCTGAATATCCTAGTTGTAAGCCATGATCTTTGAAATCTGTGTCTCCAGGAGCACAGTGTGAAATGAATTGGTTACTAATTTATCAGTGTTTTTAAGGTGGTTAATAAGTCCCTGACAGTGATGTAGAAGGTCTCCTTTCAGCAAAATTGGTCCACATCCCCTTTCATGCAGATGTACAGGGAGGCCAGTGACCAATCCCGAAGGAGAAGGTTCATGTTCACCAAAGGGCGTGGCTCTTGGGTTGAGTTGCACTCTAGGGAGAGCTTCTGTCCAGGGCAGAGTAAAGGCTTCTGAAGTTCTGTCCAGTTGAATTTTGATGTCCCATTGGTGCGTCCCCCAGTCCACAGGGCAGGGGTGAGGGGCACAGTGAAAGTGCTGCAAAAGGGGCCAAATGTTCCACATGGATCTTGTGACTTACCCAGTGAAATGAGTCCTCAGGCACAATGTCACTCAGAAGAAATTCCCCAATGGGGAGTTATTCTTTCTAACAAGAATTGCCAGTCGTTAAGGCTGTCAATCTCCTGCAAGGCAACACCTCAACCCAGTGAGGAAACACACAAGTCATCACTCATGACATTTGTGTCCCTGAAACAGTGAGACTTGCATGAAATGCAATTGCCAAACCTCACGTGGACCCACAGGAGTGGGAGATGTCCTTGGGACCCAGGGAGTGGGTCCCTGGGCTGCACTTTGGACAGATAGGACATCTGCTGTCCTCCTCATGAGCAACAGCAGCAGAAGGTCTCCAGTGACATTGTTCCCTCCATGAAATCACCTTCCCAGGACCCCAGTGTGGTGGCTCATGTACAGGTTCAAGTGCAGGGAGTTAGGCCCCTGCAGGTAAGATAGGTTCTGCTTGGATCAAACCCACATCCCTCTGTCTGGGTCAAGGTTTCCCCTTTTTTGTTGCCATATTCTCTTTTCTTCCTCCTTAGCTGTCTGTCTAAACCATAAAAGATACTTTTTTATTGATTTAGTAGAAAGGAGGGAACATTCTTGGGTCTGGATAATTTTTCTGTTTAATGCTGCCTATCCAGTTTCACTGTCAGCAAAATGACTTTCTTTCCTTTCCATGGTGGCAGCTCTAGAATGCCACGGAATTTTGATAAAGGCCCATTGTCTTGGGTCCTGTGTGGCATCTAATAAATCTGCAACCAGTTTTCCATTTCTTTGTGGACTGCCCTGGGGAAGTGAGGAGGCCTCCCCACTGCCCGAGTTAGAGCAGTGAGTTCAGCGTGCTGGGAAGATTTCATTTCCAGTCCGTGAGAGCCTTCGATTACGTCCACCACAGAAGTTACTGCATGTCCCTCTCAGTGATGTCCCTGTTCATCCATCAGATAAGATCCTTCTGTAACCAAATTAAAGCAGCAGCATCAGTAGGAGTTTCCTGTAAATCACTCCTAGGAACCAGTAGGTGGTCAGTCAGCACAACACAACTGTCTTCATGGTGTAAAGAGGGTAACAGGTGCAGGGCTAAGGTGGTCACACCGAGTTAAAGTGACATCAGGTGCAGACAGCAGGACACTTCCTGAGAAGCCAGAGGACAGACAGAGACGTGTTGAGTGTGATGAGAGGTCAGTGAAGTCAAGGGAATGAGGAACATAAATAGTTAAATGAGTGCCCCTAACTATCTCTTCTGTCTGTTTACAAGGCTTGGCTACACCAGATGGCCACTGTTCAGGGAGGGGCAGAGAGGTTCCGGCTGGAGGAGGGGTCAGGACAAAGCTCCGGGTCCCCAGGCTGGACCCTGCCCCTGCCCTGGTTTCACTGCCA
Source organism: Phyllostomus discolor (assembly GCF_004126475.2). Taxonomy (NCBI): domain Eukaryota; kingdom Metazoa; phylum Chordata; class Mammalia; order Chiroptera; family Phyllostomidae; genus Phyllostomus; species Phyllostomus discolor. Next base: position 27,387,040 of record NC_040914.2, read on the forward strand.
CCAGATATCCAATCATTTAAACAAGCCATCAGCTTCATAGTGGGTCCAGTGACCAGAACTCCTCCTCCCCAGAAGCTCAGGGTCTGGGTCATGGGACACCAAATCCTGCTCCTGCTGCTCTCTGGGGCCCTGGCCCTGACCCAGACCTGGAGCGGTGAGTGTGGCGTTGGGAGGGAACGTCCTCTGCGGGGCAGGAGGGAGGGGATCCAGTGGCAGCACACGACCTGGAGAAAGCGTGTCCCAGCACCCCAGGCCCAGACCCCAGATTCCTGCTTGGCCGGGCCACGCCCCTTCCTCCTCCTCTGAACCACTGCCCGGTGTTCTGTCCCCCGAGCCCCCTGCCGCTACCAGCCCAACCGCCGACCTAGGTCGCATGTCCCCCATGCCCCCAGGTCCGCACAGCCTGAGATATTTCAGCACCGCCATGTACGGACCAGGCCGCGAGAAGAACCGGTACATTGTTGTCGGCTACGTGGACGACACCGAGATCTTACGGTTCGACAGCGACGCAGCCAGGCCAAGGCTGGAGCCGCGGGTGCCGTGGATGGAGCAGCCGTGGGTGGAGCAGGAGGATCCAGATTTTTGGAAGGAACAGATGCAGGAAATCAAGCAGAACCAACAGACTTCTCTAGAGAACGTAAACAAGCTTCGCACCTACTATAACCAGAGCGAGGACGGTGAGCCACCGCCACCCAGGTCCGGGAACGACCCCCATCCCCATAATAGCGGCAGGGGGCACCCTGAGTCTCAGGGTCCCAGGGTCACCCCAAGGCTGAGGCCAGGTGTGGGCTGTGCTGGTCTAAGTGGGCGAGGCTGACCTCCGAGCTGGGTCAGTGTCTCACACCTTCCAGGAAATGACCGGCTGTGTCGTGGGGTTGGAGAAACGCTTCCTCAGAGGGTACACTCAGTTCGCCTATGATGGCACGGACTACGTTGCCCTGGACAAGGACCTGAGCTCCTGGACCGTGGCCCACAAGGCGGCTGGGCTCAGCTGGCATCAGTTGGTGCAGGTCCCTGACGCAGACATCCGGAGAGTCTTCCTAAACCACACGTGTGTGCGCCGGCTGCACCTGTTTCTGGAGAAGGGGAAGGAGACGCTGCTCCGAGCAGGTACCAACGCGCGGGCCTCTCCGAGGAGGGGATCAGTGGGCTGGGGCGGCTTCCTACAAAAAGAGGAGGAAAATAGGGCAGTGTCAGAGTATCCCTCCTGCTAGGGAGAAGGAAGAGTCCCCCTGGTTTACTTATTCTGTGACTCACCCAGGGGCCCAGCTTTCTAAAGGACAATAAGGGACCCAGCCTCTCCCTAAAACATTCCTCAGCGGTTCCCTCACACCCTGCAGCACTTGGTGCACCAGGAGCTCTCCCTGGTTCTCTGGCTGAGACCTTCTCTGGAGGCCTGATTTGTGCTCTTCTGAGTCATTCTGCCTCCACCTAAGGCTGTGTCACCACTTAGAGGCGTGGGCCCTCCTACCCTAGGTTCTTACCCTGATTCTGGAACTTTCCAAGAAACAGGAGATTATCCCAGGTGCCTCTGCCCAGGCTGGTGTCTCGGTGTTGCTCTTCCTTCTCCCACCCCAGCTGTCCTGTCCACTCTCAGGGTGGTCACATGAGCACCACCGGAGTGTCCCATGACCATGCAAAGTTCCTGAATTTTCTCACCCTCCCCTCAGACCCTCCAAAGACACACGTGACCCACCACCCCATCTCTGATCATGAGGTCACCCTGAGGTGCTGGGCCCTGGGCTTCTACCCTGCTGACATCACCCTGACCTGGCAGCGTGAAGGGGAGGACCTGACCCAGGACATGGAGCTTTTGGAGACCAGGCCTGTGGGGGATGGGACCTTCCAGAAGTGGGCAGCTGTGGTCGTGCCCCCTGGAGAGGAGCAGAGATACACGTGCCATGTGCAGCACCAGGGGCTGCCTGAGCCCCTGACCCTGAGATGGGGTGAGGAGGGGCGTGGGAACAGAACCTCTCCTCAGCATGTCCCCGAGCAGGATCAGGACTGAGGCCTGAGGTTGGCTTCTCACCCTCCCCTTGCAGACCCCCCTCCTCAGACCACCATCACCATCATCTCTGTGGGCATTGCTGCTGCCCTGTGTCTCCTTGGAGCTGTGGTCACTGGAGCTATGCTGTGGAGGAGGAAGAGCTCAGGTGGGCAAGGGGTGGGGCTGAGTTCCCTGTCCCCTGGGGATCAAGCCCAGGTGGAAGTGTGCTCTGCCTCATTAATGGGCTTCATAACCCCACACGGGTGCTTGTCCATCTGCGGCCTATTTCCTAACACTGACTCGTTAGTGAGGTCCATGGGAAAGTGAGGGACACGTGTATCACCTGATGATTCTAGTGATGGGGACTGAATACCAGATGTCAGAGGTCAAAGGGGAAGGTCCCTGTTGAGGACAGATGTCCAGATGGATGGTAGGTCCAATCCTGCACATGTACTTCCCCATATTTCCTGATCCTACCCTCATGTTCAGCCACAGTTCTGGATACTTCCTGTGCTTCAGGAATGTGGGAATCCTTTAGGATCACGGTACCCAGCCTTCCCCCTGACTTCTCACAGAATGTTTTCTTCCCACAGGCAGAGGCAGGGAGAGCTACCCTCAGGATGCCTGTAAATCTGGGTGTTGGGGAGGTGATGTCTGGGACCCTTGAGAGAGTGTGGGCTGGATCTGTGAGGTGGGCTCTTCCACCCTGTAACTCTGCTGTTGCGTCTTCCCAAGGCAGGGACAGTGCCCAGAGCTCTGATGTGCCTCTCACAGCTCATACAGGTGAGACCCTGGTGGCCAGGAGTGGGGGGTATTGGGATGGAGAGACACACTGGGTTTTGGGAATTCTCAGAGTGGGACATTGTGAGCATGTGGTGGCTGTGGGGAAATGTGACACTTCTGAGACTGACCTGAATTTGTTCTCAATATCTTTGTTTCCAGGGTGACAGAGGTGCTTTCTCCAAGAGTTGGTGCTGAAATAGTCACTCCAGCCTCCCTTGGGACTTTAAGGGTCCCTCTCTGTTGTTTCTGCAACCAGTCTCTGAATATTATATAAATACATAAATAAATCAAAAGTGATGTAGATTAAAAGCTCCAAGGTGTACTGTTTCTGGTAGGTGTTATTCTCTCTTATACCTTTTCCAGTTTGTTAAGCCATTCAAAGCCACTTTATGCTCATGAACTTACCAGGAGGTGTGGAGACAACCCAGGAGGGACAGACTGTGTGCCATGTGACAAGGGGACCACACAACTCCCCAGTGATGTTCCCTGTGACCACCTGTGCACCGTGTGCAATTAAGGGTTTCTCCCTGCATATCCAAATGTACTTTTGGATCCTCTGCCCGTGACTGGTTGAGTCCCCTGATTCTAATGGAGTGCTGCTTTGTAGCCTAGGAGTCCCTGCAAGCTTCCAGGGCCCCCTCTTGTGGACCTCAGGGGTGTCCCTGTGGGGTCAGAGAGCTGACCAATCAGAAGGTGAGAACACCTGCTTACAGCAGGAACTGTTCCAGCCTCCACTGTCTTTAATCCACTGCAGACACTGTTCTCATCCTGCAGATGCTGAGTCCTGGAAGGTCATGGCCAAGGAGCCAATGTCCCTAGTGGCTTCCTCTGAGAGTTCCTCCCCAAGAGAGACTCCTCGGGCCACAGGGTCAGTGTGGCTGCTGAGCTGAGGACAGAATCAGGAGACAAGGGACCAGTGAGGCAGGAGGGAAAGGTGTGGGGAAGCTCCCAGGGTTCCAGGCTGCAGGTGCTGGGTGTTCTGACAGGGCTGTGAGTGGTGGAAACAGTGGCAAGGGACTGGACCCTGAATGCATTGGGAAGATGGATTTCACAGCATTTCCTAAGGATTCAATCTGGGGTGTGGGAAAGGAGTCAAGGAAGGCACCCCACCTTTGTAATGTGTCAGCAGAAAGATGGGGTTATATCAGCAGAGATGGGGAAGACTCTGTCAGGAGCACATGTGGGGGAGGGGTGGGTATTTCATATGTTCAGCTGAAGAGAAGGTCACGGTGAGATGTCTGTTAGAAACTCCAGTGAGGTGTCAGGTTGGACAGATGAGTGTGGAGACCTTGAGGAGAAATGTCTGATCTGGAGACATAGACTTGGAGGTGATGCTACAAGAATGACACTTAAATCTGTGAGTGTGGATGAAGCCACTAAGGGAGCCAGGACTGTGGAAGAGGAAAGACAAGAACTGGACACTGCACCTCCCTGTCCCAACAGTGGGGACATTCATCTTGGTCACTCACCGCAGTTGGTGACGGCCATGTTTCCCCATCATACATTCAGCATTTGGTGTTTGTCATTCACTAGTAACTTATGGGGAGATGTTCTGAGATTGTTCTGCTGCGCTCTTCACCACTTCTACACTCACCCTCCCTAGCCCCTCTCACAACTTCCACCCAAGTCAGTGAAAATGTGCTGGTTGTCCTATATTAGCCATCAACATTGATTAGTAGGGTCTAAGCAAAATACAGCTTAAGAAATACAATCAATAATATTGTTGTGACTATGTATGTTGTCATTTGGCTACTAGATTTATTGGGGAGATTACTTGGTAAGCAATATAAATGTTTAATCACTGTGCTTTATAGCTGAAACTAATAAATATGTCAACTGTTTTTGAAAAATAAAAAATTATTCGAAGTTTTTTAAAATGCTAACTTGGACTTCTTGGCCAGCATCTGATAGAAGTTTGGGGGAGAAACTTGAGTATTTTGTGACAAGTCCATGAGCATTCCTGGTCTCAGACAGATTTGGACGCACACAATTAATTCTGTATTGAGCTACGGCCCAGGTTGGGGAAGGGACTTAAATCCACATTTAAATGTTTTCTTTTTCTGGGGAAGAAAAGATAGTTTATATGTTGTCACATGATGTGAAAGGTATAGTGTTTTCTCTCCGTGGGGGAAAGTCTAGCCACCTCCCCTCTCTCTCCTAGGCCTTGCCTTCCCTTGTTCCCCCTGTGCTCGCTCCCTCTCCCCTTCCCAGAGCACGCAGCAGGCAACCAAAGAAGCTGTAGCACTGATTTGGGGGTTGCAGAGCACATTATCTGCAAACCTGGAAGCGTAGCACAGAAACACTTTTTCCGTGGGGGACAGGCATTCTCTGCTGCTAATGCCATGGTCAAGTGCAGGTACAGAGGGGAGGCTACAGAGATCCGGAGGTCACCACTTCTAGGAGACCAAAGCCATAAAAGCAGTGGCCAGCTGCCTCCAGCTCACCCCTCCAGCCCCCACCCTGCCCCCAGCAGCTGGGCTGTCTGCAGCATCTGTCTGCAAGGGACAGCACTGTGATTTTAGTCATTTGAAACCCCATCCCTTCCTCCCCCAAAATCCCCCATTGGCTTAGTGCCCTGAAACCAAGGTGACCAGAACACAGAGGAGACACTCACCTTTGCAGGGATCAGGAGCCATTTCCCACCATCCTTGCAGACAGAGAAAAAACCTGTGGTGCAAGGGAACTAAAAACAAAACAAACAAACAAACAAACTTGTGTTTCAGCGCCACCTGCAGGGAAACAACAGGAAAATCTTCTTACTAGTCTTCTGGAGAAGCGCACTTCTTATACAGATGCCTAGACAGAAAAGTGTCTGCCCTTCAGAGATCCACACACACAATTTTCTTATTTCAAATCCCCCCACAGGAGGTGCTGGCCTGTCAGGAATTTCTGCTGGGACACTGTCACCTCCCATGTGGATGCTATGCGTGTCACTCATGTTTCTGTCTCTCTCATTGAATGGGGACACCCCTGTGACTTCACTTAACACAATGTTTATTATGACATATAGACTGTCAACTGCAATTAAAAATGAAATCATTAAACTCATAGACCCAGACAACAGCGTGGTTATTATGGGGGGGCAAGGTGGGTGGTTGGAGGTGCGAGATTGTATGAGAGGGATATACACTGATATAAAAAATAAATAAAAAGAAGAAAAAGAAAAAAATTACTTATGTTAAAAAAAGTGATGACTTGGACTTCATGCCCCACATTCTGACAGTAACTTTCGGGAGAAATTTGAGTGCTTTCAGACAAGCCCACAAGCCATCCTGGTCTCAGCCAGATTTGGATCCACATAATTCAGTGGTGAGAGAGGGCCCAGGCTGGGGAAATGACCGAAATGCACATTTCAATGTTTTCTTCTTCTGGGTGAGGAAAGGTAGTTCATACATCATCATATGAGGGTGGAGGGTACATGATGTGTTCCTTACCGTGGGGGAAAGTCAGGTGGAAGATGAGAAAGTGGCTGTCAGTTCAACACCATGAAAACCTTGGAATGCTCCCTCTCTGCAATGATACCCCTGAGAGATTCCTGCAGCAAATAATGAACCCAACAGTTTGTAATTTAAAATAAAAGAATGTATATGCAGATTAATGGGGGCTTATTTTATTTCAAGAAAAGCCACTTAACAGACATGAGGCTGTGAGCAGGGAGAGCTGTGGGACTAGAATCCACAGGGAGACCATCCCCTGGTCACTCGGGATGACCAGTGAGGTCCCCTTAGGTCTCTGAGTGTGTAAGGCTGCCACACAGGCCTCCCCTGAGCTTCTCAGGTTACTATGTGGCCCCTTTCCTTCTACATGCCCCCCTTTTGGTCATAAACCAACCAAAGCACGCATTGCTGACCAAGCCTTTGGATGGGTAGGAGGCCCCATGGTGCTGGGAAGGGTCACTCCTGGGCCGTCTCAGAGTCAGGTCTGTCTGGCTGAACAGGGCGGACCCCTGAGAATGGGCCCAGACCCTAACCCAGGACTGCATTGAAGGCCCAACTGTTATTATTCAGAGAAGGTGGGGGAACAGGAGGCAGTCAGAGCCTTCGTGTCCTTTTTTTGTGAATGTTCTGGACCTTTTCCAGCTTTTCAGATGCTGTGACCTGAGTCTTTTTGCTGCTTGTGGTAAGTTGTGTTTTTTTGCCTCTAGTGTAACATTTACACATCAGGGACAGGAGTAACTGTACTAAACCTGCAACACTGATTAGGAACACAAAACCTCTAATACTAGACAAGGAAGCATCTGAGGGGAACTGGTGTCCCAGCCACCAAAACCCTGTGCATGTATCATCAGAAGTTTTATTAACCTAATAACATCTTCCTCCCTTGTCCACTGTCCCTTCTACCTTCTATATTATTTTTGGCTAGATGAACTACGATGTTCTACTATTTCATTATCCAGAAGCTCTGATTTTTCTTCTGGCCACTTACTTTCTATAGAAATGAACTCATGAGAGGGCTAAGGTCAATTTCCCAGTATATTTGATTTATTTTAAAATATTTTATTGATTATGCTATTAGAGTTGTCCCAATTTTCCCCCTTTCCTCCTCCCTCCGCCCTGCACTCCTCAACCCTCCATCATCCCCCCTTAGTACAGGTCCATGGGTTGTATGTATAAGTTCTTTGACTTCTCTGTTTCCTATATCATTTTTTACTTCTCCCTGTCTATTTTATGCCTACCAATTATGCTTCTTCTTCCCTGTACCTCCCCCCTCATTTCTCCCCTCCTCCTCCCCACTGAAAACCCTCCATGTGATGTCCATTTCTCTGATTCTGCTCCTGGTCTAGGTGTTTGCTTAGTTTTGGGGTGTTTTTTTGGGGGGAGGGTTCATTTATTGATAGTTGAATTTGTTGTCATTTTACTGTTCATAGCTTTTGATCTTTTTCAATTTCTTAGGTAAGTCCTTTGAACATTTCTTATAATAAGTGCTTGGTGATGATGAACTCCTTTAACTTGACCTTCTCTGGGAAGCACTTGATCTGTTCTTCCATTCTAAATGATAGCTTTGTTGCATAGAGTGATCTTTAGTGTATGTCCTTGCCTTTCATGACTTCAAATACTTCTTCCCTCAGTCTTGCTTGGATGCAGGCAGAGACCTAAAGATGTGATCCTCACCCACACAGCCATGGCCAATGTTATGATTCTTCTCTCCTCTGGGATTCCCCACAAGATGGCAGCTTTGGTTTAGAGCATCTTCCCACCTCCCCAACCCCTTCCTGTCTTGGGTGTGTGTGTGTTATGTACAGAGAGTGCCACCTTGTGACCACCTGAGTCCTGAGCACCTATAAGTTCTTCATACAGCCCTGGGAGAGTGGAAAAGAGGATGCTCAGAAGAGGACCCCCAAGCTCCTCCATCCTTCCTGTTGTATCTGCTGAATGTTCAGCTGGATGTTCAGTTTCTTTCTTTGTTCCCTTCTTTCAAGATTTTATTTATTTAATTTTAGAGGGAGGGGAAGGGAAGGAGAAAGAGAGGGAGAAGGAAAGAAACATTAATGTGTGGTTGACTCTTGCACACCCCCCACTGGGAACCTGACTTGGCCCCAAACCCAGGGATGTGTCCCCACCAGAAATGAAACTGGAGACCCTTTGGTTCGCAGGTTCTTGCCCAATCTATTGAGCTACAACAGCCAGGGCCAGTTTCTTAATGAGTATCTCTGCATTTGTGAAAGTCACTGCTCCACCGAACAGGCAAAAAGATACCAACAGCAAAGGGAAGTATTAAGTTTCATCCTCGAAATCCAGTGCAGGCATTGCCATCTTGTGGTCATGTCCTGATGTCACGTTCACTGTCCTCACCATCTGGCCCAGTGTCTCCATGGTGCTTCACCTGCACAGATACCTCCAGAGGCTATAGCACATTCACACCCCCACAGTCACCACCAATGCCCTCCAGAGATCAGAGTCACCCACCCATGCTGATGCTGGTGGTCACCAGTGTCACTTTCTATGAGCTCGATTCCATTTTTACTTCCTTACATCATTTGCTTTGTAGATTCTGGTCTGTGGTTGATGCAAATGTTTCAGCTCTCGGTTTCCTGTTCACCCAGCATCAGCCCTTCCCTGCTGCTCCTCAGGGACCTAGAACTCCTGAGTCTGCTCTTGACGTGGTGAAACCACAGTTGAGAAGGTCAATATATAGAAGATAGCTTCAATAGTAACCATGACTACTCTGTTCAGGAATTATGTCTTCAGTACAATTTATTACATAAAATCTGTGATGACCTTAGAAGCTCTGTTTGAAATTGGAGCTTCACTGGAAAATTTTGAAGTCAATCCAGAATATAATGAGCTTGATAAAGGTACATAAAACTATAGAAGAAATATGTTTCCCCATTGATCAGTGCAGCTGCTGAAAGGAATCACCCTTTTTTCAGGAATACTGAACATTTTCCACAAATTTACCTCAATGTGAATGTGGGTGACACTTGACTTACTAATGTATTGGATTACCACATAATCCAGTATTGGTCTAGATTCACATTACTCTTTTGTGGGCAAAGATTTTATTTCATGGATGAAGAGAAAGACTTTGGGAAATGAAAAATTGTTTTAACCATTGTTTTGTATCTTTCCCCCCAATATGTCTGCAATGTGCTGTCATCATACAGAGAAAATCAGGTAGTTCCTCTGAAATGCTTCCTCTTACCTGTGCTGATTTGTTTTACATGGTTGGCCCTCTGAGAACTTTGTTCATTGGATGGATAAAATCCCATTACAAAGAGATAAAGTGGCCACATATACATTTGCCATGCAAGTTTTTGCTTTTTCACTGAAATTTGGACATGGGGTTCTGTTCACACTCGGGTTTTCTTGATTGACTTTTTAAAACACAAAACACTACTTTGGTTTTGCTCACTTCCCCATTTATTACAATAACCACATTTGGAGAGGCACAAAACACTTAAGTTTCACACGATGACAACGTTATCACAAATCCCAATGTTAGCCACAGATATTTCACTTACTCTGTTTAAAGAAAAACCCTTTGAAACATCTGAGTCAGCTTGATGCACAGAGACCCTGAATATATATGGGTATTCACATTTTAAATGCTTGTATATTCTGCTTTAATAGCATCTCCTTTCCATGGAATCCCGAGTGAAAGGGATTGAAATGTCTGTGTACATGCTTTGGAGATAGTGACACTAATATGTACAACATAAGAAGGTGTAGTGTGCACAGTTCTGCCAGGAGTCTCTGGTCCTTCTGGGCGTCCATGGCTTGTGCTGTCCATTCTTGTGCTGTCTGAATAATTCTCTTCAAAAGGTTATTTACCTGCAAATGAAGTGACTGGATGTTTGTCCCATGTTAGCAGGACTTCTGGGGTTTCAAAATAAACTACACCACCAATCTGATCAATAAATCCATTCATACATCCTTCTGTTATCCTTTGTGAAGCTAACTTTTCTGCCCTAGCTGCGGGGATCTCTAAAGATCCTCAAGCTCTTCAGAGGTAACATTACTTCATAATTTGCTTGCAGACAACACATTGCTTCAGTAACAGCTCTTCCAAGATGCTAGAACCATCAGCTGAGGTTGCTTTTGGTGAGGCATCAGCATGGCAGCAAATGCTTGAAGCTGATTTCCTCTGATGACCACACCCAGGTACATTTTCTCTAGGATCCCATGAGCAGCAGGTTGCTGGCCCCTTTCACCCCGAAAAAGAGTAGCTAGCATTGGACAATGCTGTCATCCTGCTGATGTTAAGATGTTTCAGCTCCAAGCAGGTTTTAAAGCCTCTAGTCTTCTGCTTTTGTGCCCTGTCGCCTTGTAAGAGAGCTCATTGTCCCTTTGGGCAGCTTCAGTGAATTTCCTTCTAAAATCAAGAACGCGTGCACAACATACCTATCATGTATCTGTAACTCTTCCCTGGTTGATTCATTCTGAAGCAATGAGGCTGAATTTATGGAAACCTCTGCCTGGACTGGATCATTGCCCTGCAGACACAGCTGAGCCATCTTCAGGGATATCTCTAGATCACAATCCACTTTGTGCTGTTTTTATCCCATTTGCAAAAGAATTCTCACCAGCACTCACTCGGCCTTTCTCCAGTCTTCCCCCTTCTCATATGGGGATACAAGATGCTCTCTCATGGAAGGAAACTAAAAACACTTTGTTGACTTGTATAGAAGGGAAGGCAGGTGGAGAGGAAAGTCAAGAGCTCAGCACAGGGCTGACAGTGCTGGGCTGCATGTCTGGGCTGTGTCTGGGCAGTGAACTTACACACTTTCCTCAACTCCTCAGGGTGCTGCCCTCTGTGGAAGCCAAGCTGGATCTTTCTCTTCTTTTTGGGTGCGGTCTTTAGTATCTTGTCAACTCTTTGTTGCTTTTAAGAAATTGCTTTTTGTATTATGCATGACATTTTTAGCTATTTCCTGTGGGAAAGTGTCCAGATTCCAGCCAAGTTTTCCAGGAACTGAATTTCTAAGGCAAACGGTTAGTCCCAGAGGACAGGTTCAGAATCTGGATCTTAAACCATGATGTGAGGATGGTCTGTCAGGAGTTTTATAAGTGAATAGATTTTATGTAATTTGGTTTTTGAAAACATTAGGCAAGAGAACTCAAAAACACTCTCAAGAATACACAAAATAAATGAGTTACATTGTCCCCCTGCTCCCTCAGTCACCAAAGTCTTCTACCAGGAAACCACCAAAGTGAGTCACTTCTGATTTCCTTTCCAAGAAAAACATGTTTGTGCATTAGTGTTGGTGTTATGGCTGCAAAAAGAGCTGAGGCCACAGGCTGGGAGAAAATGTTTGCAAATCACTTGTTTTAGACCATATATAAGAATCATCAAACTCAACAATAAGGAAACAATAACTCAATAAAAAGTGATCAATATTCTAGACAGACACTTCACCAAAGAATTTTGGTCAGCCCTGGGTGGGTGGCTTGGTAATTTGGAGTGTTATCCCATGCAGCAAAGGCTGTGGGTTTGATTCCTGGTCAGGGCACATGCTTGGGTTTAGTGTATGTTCCCTGGTCTGGGCGCCCAGGGAAAGCAACCTATCAATATTTCTCTCTCATGTCAATGCTTCTCCCTCTTTCTTCCTCTCTCTCTGAAAGCAATGAAAAAATGTCCTTGGATCAGGATAAAAAAAAAAGAAAAAAGAAAAAAAGAAAATGAAAGGTTTATTTAAGGAAGCAGCACAAACCCAGCGTCACCAGTAAATTGTTGCTCTAAGACCTGGCTGGCTCCCCAATGGCTTCTAGTGGATGGGTTGCATAGGGGGCTGAGGGACTCAGAGCCAAGGTCTCCATTGATTGGTCAGCACTAGGGTAGGGGGTGGTTGGTCATTACATCTGGTCCTATGTCAGCCACAGCGTCATTCTGTCTGGCTTCACACACTCATTCCATTGCTCTCCGCAGAGTCTGAATCTTCATGAGTACATGTTGGAACACATCCGATTTTCAACCTCTGTCAGCTCTGCAGACACCTGTCCACAGCCCTCAGTCCTGCCACAGGGGGACCTCGTCCTTGCACACCTGGTGCCAAGCTGACACTCTGGATGTGTGTCACCTCATCTCGGTCAATCCTGGCCTCTCTTGTTCTGGGTCCCCTCTCACTGGGTACCTGCATGTTCTTTTTTGGTTTGCTTCCTCATTTTCCCCACTTTTCCTGATAGTATTTTCCAAAAAAGGACATGGAAACTTAACTATTGAAACTCTAAACACATGAAGAAACTGTAGGCTATCCTAGCCCTTACTCACATCTTGACTTGATGTGGAACTCTGTGTTGGAAATTTTTTTCTGCAGAAAATGGAATGCATTGCATCAGCGTCTTCTAGTCTCCAGACCCGTATTTGCTGCCATTGAAGTTTTCAAGGTCTCTCCCACCCTGTTTCCGAAATTTCATCATGATGTATCATTATATGGGTCTGTTTTTATTTGCTGTAGCAAGGCTTTGACTAGGCCCTTTAAAATACAAATTTTTCCCTTTAAACTTTGAGAAATATTGTTGAAAATTTTTAAATCATTCTCTACTCATAATTATTTTTAGACAGGTGTTATAAACTTGTTAGGATCCCTTGACTGACAGACTAATAGGTCTTCTCTCCAGCTTGCCCACATTTTCCCATTTGTATAACTCAGTAGGAATACAATTTGAATCTTCCACTTCAACTATTGAATTATTCTTTTATATGTTGATATTCTTAATTTCCAAGAGACCTTTCCTGTTCTATGATTGTGTGTAATTGTTCTATTTTAGATGCCATTATCTTTTACATCTTTCAGATAAGATGGAGACCAGTGGAATGGGACCCATAGGTTTCCTGGTTATCTGCTTATGTGATATCAGGAACCTTTCCCTCACAGCACTGGGTCATGATTACATTTCTCTGTGTGATTCCTGCTAATGGCCCATCTGCCCCACCACAGTGCCAGAGTCACGGAGCCAGGGTCCTACTCTTTCTCTGCATTCTGTCTCCACATTCTAACTAATCCTGAGACAGTAGAGGCTTTGAAACCCATGCTGGGTGATGAACTTCACTGTGGTCTGGATAGCTAAGGTGAAATACCCCTGATGTCCTCCTGAGCTGAGCCCTGTCATAGAACATTCTGGAACTTTGCAAACATTCACTTGCATGGTGTACAGTCATAGTGAGGCAGGATAGTAAGGAGCTAGGAAAATTCCTAGGCAAGAGAAATGGGGAAACTGAGGCAGGAAAATTAAGGAAGGCCAAACAGTCTGAACAACTTACAGCCAGCTGGTGAATCACAAGGCCTCATCTTCCCCTAACCAAGGACACTGAGAAGAAATGGTTTGTACCTCTCCGCCCTAACCAGGGAAGACACAGCTTAAATCTCCCTGCCTGGAGTGAAAATAAACAACAGACACTCAATTAATGCCATTTGTGCAGATGAACCCAAGGACAGAAGAAGTCAGGGGAACAAATAACAAACAAAACAAAACAAAAACCATTAGAGCCAGACAGAACTAAGGGAAAATTAAAACAGTGGAGCTGACCAGATGATAATCTCCAACCCAACTATGTGCTCATTTTGATGCATCAGCGTATTTAAAGCACTCATAGAAAGCTGGTGAATATTCTGCAGACAGCCTCCCCTATATTCTCACCCAGAGAAGAGAGATTAAAAACCCTCCAGACAGAGACCTGGGGCAGCTCGCTCTAGAGCACACCCACACACCCATATCAGACATGAACTTCTTTCTCTCCTTCTGAGCTCTAAGGTGCCTTTGAGATTTTCAGCCAGGGGAGTGGGCAGCTAGTACTGGGCTTACCTCTATCCTGTCTCCATGGCCCCCTTTTCTCAGACTTCCCAGTGAGCTGACAGCTGCCCCACCTAGACTTTCTCCAGCTAGTTCTACCCTAAGCTTTTCCTTAGCATCACTGTCCCCAGCTTTAATAAAGATACCTTCAAAATCCCCTGGACTTGGGTTTTGGAATATTTTCCAAAGAAAGGCAAGCACCTTCTCACCACACAGCACATACCGCACACCACACACCACACACCACATACCACAGGCTGCCCTGAGGCAGAACCGCTGAGGCTCAGGTCTGTCTGGTGACAGTAGCTGTTAAGGGATCCAGTGAAAGTGGGTCAACAAGGCTCTGAGAGGAAACACCCTGCATTCACCACAGCTCCACCACCTGGAACCTCTCTGGCTCTTATTTCCCCTGTGCCCCACAAGGACTCCATATTGAGTACTTCTTGGGTTTGCTCTGAACATTACTCTTGACCCTGTCTGTAGACCCCCTGGTATCACTGCCTGAGACACGTTAAGTGATCCTCTGTCCACAGTTACCATCGCTCTGTTGATTGGAGCATTTAGAGATATTCCACCCTTTCACTTTATAAAACCACAATACAAGATGCATCCATATAAATATATATGAATACACATACATGGACAAGTGTGATTATCTTCTTAGGACAAATTCCTAAAGGAAGAATTTCTGTGTCAAAATGTAAGCACATTTAAATTGCTGCAACCTTTTACAAAAGCATCCTTTAGGAATTTTGTCCCATTTTCAACCCCTTCAAACTTCACAACAGAATGTGTTCCCTCCCCACTGGATGAAATGCTCATCATTTTCTTTCATCTTTGTCAAGCTGATAGATTTTAATTTTTATTCCTATTTTTCTTATTCCACATTCTCATTTTTCTTTACGAGTGTTTATTACAACTATAATTGTTTAACTTAAGGAGGAAGGAAACTAAGCCCAAACATTGGAACGGGTCTGGCGCTTAGAGGGAAGCCCAGTGTCCCAGGAGGCGGCCTGGTGCTCACTGCTGGGCCGGGTGATTCTCTGGTTGGACACACGCGGTCTCACAGAACATCAGCATCAGACAAGAGCGTCCTGAGATCATGGTGACAAGAGGCAAAACACCTCCACACCGACTGTTGTCTCAGCATAGACAGAAACGAGACAAGGTGCAGCTCACACACTACCAAGCAGCTCCTGGGCCGGCCAACAGAAAGGAAGGCAGCGTCTTTCCTATCACCCCTCACCCTTGCTCCCATCTGCCTCGTCCCCAGGTATTTCCTGAGATGCCCTATCATAGACTTGCCCCCAGGTCCTGACAACACAAATCTAGAGGGACCCCTGCGCCCACAGATCCTCCTGTGATCACCGCCCAGAGCCCATGTCCTGGGCACCTCCTGTCTCACCCTGTCCATCGAGCTGCCCACATCCCTGAGTGTGCTCTCCCCCTCACAGCGGTGATGCACACAGCCCAGGTCTACCCCAGATGCTCCTCGGGGTCTTTGGCAGGAGAACACTGACACATGTTACCTTCCTCTGTCAACACTTTTATGTGTCTTTGAGTTTGGGTATGGGAGTGAGTTTGTATCTACAGAGCATGTGGTTAACATAGAAAAGTTTTGTTTTCCTTTATGGTTTTTCATTTTAGGTCTTACACAGAGAATATTTCATTCCACAATTGTGAAAACTTCATATATATTTTCATCTAGGGGAGAGGGGCCCAAGGATGAAGGAAAACAGAATTGCTCGAATTCTGGGGGAAACATGGAGAAGACAAATAGGTAAGGAGTTCTAAGGGGCAACTCTGAAGATTACACCTTCTGCTTCCCAACTTTTTAACTACGTCTGGGGCCCACAGGTATTTGGTGTATGTCATGTTCAATAAATATCTTTTCTTGAGTTAATTAAAGGTTTATGTGCCTGCTTATATTCTCCAAGTTGACAAAAACAACACCAGGAGTCCCAAAGTGATGTGCACAAGGACGAGCCCCAGTGAGGAGTGCTTTTCACCATTTATAAACTTAGGATGTTAAATCACATTTTGGTTGTTAAATACATAAGAAGTAAACTTTCTTGGGCATGCTGTATTTTGAGGATGTATCTAAGACCCTCATAGACAAAGAAATACCCATGACTTCCACGTGAAGATAATTTTAATATACGTCAAACTATGAGTCACACGGTGTCTTGGGGGTTGCGGGCCAAGACCACAAACTAAAAACACTCTATACAGGCACTGCCTGATATGGTAGCTAAAAGATACCTCTAGCTTTTGAATGAAAAGTAAATAAAAGTAGAAGTTCAACTACTCTGCACACAGGTCACACTCCAAGTGCTCAGGAGCCACCTGCAGCCAGCAGCTGCTGTGTTGGGCGTGCAAACACTAGAACAACCCCTTGTTCCAGAACATTCTATCACACAGAACTGCTCTTCATGTTTTCTGGTCTCCAGTCAGAGCACTAGACACATGAGAAAGGGAGGGGACAATTTCATCTCTCTGACAGATGACGCCAGATTTCTGTCTGAGGTGTGAATATATATTAAGCTTGTGTATAACAAACTGAACTAGGTTTCTGTGAATCTGGTGCCTTCGGACACAGACTGTTCCCAGTTCCAAAGGGGAAACACCTAACCCCCCACCTGCCTTCCCAGACTAAGGACACTCTGAAATCTCATTTCCAGCTGGTGAGCTTTCTTCTAAGAATCCAGGGCAATATTTTCAGCGGAGTGTGGGGATGCAGGGATCCCATCTCAGGGAGAAGGATTACAGGAAATGAGGAAGACACTAAGTTTGGGGGCCAGTGGGAAGACTGCCCCTGGTTTATGCAGAACAACCATTCTCAAAGTGTGCTCTGTGGAACCCATGAAGTTTCTAAGTGCCTTTCACAGGACCTATGAGGTCAAAACTATTTTTATAGGACTCAGGACATCTTTTGCCTTTCCACTGTGCCCACATTTACACTGAGGTAAAGTTAGCAAGAATGGAGGCAAGAGCAGGCATTCTTCACCATGACTCTCTCACAAACTAAAAAACAAAACCATTGTCACTTTAGAAGAATATGGTGAAAAGATTGAAAATTATTAATATTACTAAGTCATCGTCCTCAAATTGACATTTTTAAAATACCTTGGTTTCTGGTCAAGATGGCTGGGTAGGTAAGTGCAGTATTCTCATTGCTCCACGACCACATCAAAATTACAACTACACCACAAACAACCATGATTCAGAATCACCTGATATCTAGCTGAACAGAAGTTCCCCAACTTTTTAATTAAAGAAGCCACATAGAGACTGGTAGAAGATGTAGAGGTACAGAGCAAGTTGGTCCCCCACTCGGGTGTGGCAGATAAAAATCAAAAGAGGTATCTCGTCTGTGGAGTTTCCCTCAAGGAGCAAGATGTCCCAGATCCACACGAAGCTCCCCAGCCCAGGGTTTCAGTCCCAGGAAGACATGTCTCTACAACTTCTGGCTGTAAAAAACAGCAGTGATTGTGGCTGAGTGGGAGGGAGGCTTCTGGAGTCCCAGGCACTTCCTCTTAAAAGTCCCACAAGCATATGAACCTTCTCTAGGCTCCAGTGCTGGGACTGCAGCTCACAAAACACCAGGAACATATGAGGAACACCTGAGTGGTCTGGCATCAGGGTGAGAGCTGAGGGGCAGCTGTCTCCAAGACACAAGTGCTGGCAGAGGCCATTGCTCCTTTCTGAGCCCTCCCCCACTCAGAGCTGACAGGCGGACACCAGATCTGAATCTCCAACAACCTGGCTCTCACTGTTTTTCCCACGCTCCTGATTCCCTGAAACCTTACCCCACCAAACTTGCAGGTACCCCATGGCCCATTCCAGTGATATTTGCATAGAAACAGCCTGTCTTGGCTCATGCTGAGGACTTTCCTAAAATGTCTCAAACAAGCAGCATCTGGCCTAGACATGCTCTGTATCTTCAGCCAACTGGCCCTCAGCCTAGGACTTGTGGCAGCTAGCCACAAGGACTTGGTTTGTAGCGTGGCCTCTCTGTAGCGAGGCACCTCCAAGCCCAGCAAAAGTAGCAACCATCTGCAGATTGCTCTGTAGTTTATGCCGGGTATCTGAGGGCAGAGCACAGGTACTGGCTGACCATGGCCTGTACATCCCACAGGGTCTCTGAGCCAGCACACCCGATAGACAGCCTCAGACACCAGCAAAGCACCACCCCACCACCTCCATAGCAATACACTTTAGGGGCTGACTGAGTGAGTACCAGAGCCTCCACAGTGGCTGCAGCCAGTCCTCAGAGCTGAACAGGCTGGGGGTAAATCCCTTCCATTGTCAAAGCAGTCATGACTCAGCTACAACACGAGACTGCACACAGCCCACACCAGCGAAGGGGGTGGTGCACCTGGAGTGCTCAGGTTAGGTAACCAAAGAGGCTGCATCACTAGGTCTATTACACCTATGACATAAGGACACTCTACCAAGACTAGGAGTTGGAGCAGCTCTACCTAACACATAGAAATAAACACGGGAAGGCTGCCTAAATAAGGAGACAGAGAATCATGCCCCAAATGGAAGAACAGAGCTAAACTCCAGAAAAAAAAAATGAAACAAAATGGAGACAAGCATTCTACCAATGCAGAGTTCAAAACACCGGTTGTAAGCATTCTCAATGAATTTAGGGAAAGAGTAGATGAAGTCAGTGTGAACTTTAACAAAGAGATAGTACTCATAAAAATGAAGATAAAAAACATATTGAAAACTTTATAAATGAAAAATTCCATTACTGAAATGAAGAATACATTACAGGGAATCAACAGTACAGTGGTTGAAGCATAAAGTGAAATGAGATATTGGGAAGATAAGAAAGCAGAAAAAGTCCAACCAGGAGAGCAAAAAGAAAAATAAATAAATAAATAAATGAGCCCCTGGAACAACTTCAAACATAACAACATTCATATTATGGAGGTGCTCAAAGAGAAGAGAGAGAGCAAAAAATTGAAATCCTATTTTTTTAAATGGCCAAAAACTTCCCTAGCCTGATGAAAGAAGTGGACATACAAGTCTGGAAACTGCAGAATCCCAAACAAGATGAACCCAAATAGGTCCACACCAACAAACAACATAATTAAAATGCCAAATACAGTATTAAAGATGAAGAGAGAATTTTAAAAGCACCAAGATAAAAGCAGTTAGTTACCTACAAGGGAGCTCCCATAACATTGTAAGCTGATTTCTCAGCAGAAACTGTTCAGGTCAAAAGACCTGAACAGTTTTCATTTTTAATTGGACAGATAAAGCTTTCATTTTTAATTGGACAGATAAAGAATTTCCCAAACAAGAAAAAGCTAAAGGAGTTTATCAGCACCAAACCAGTAATATAAGAAATGTTAAAGGGTCTTCTTTAAGAAGGAGAAAAAATATAAATAAGAAAATGTGTATAAATGCATATCTATCAAAAATCACTTTTAAGTGAAATAAATTAATTATCTGATTAAAAGACACAGAGTCGGAATGAATAGCAAAACAACCCTTATATATTCTGTCTACAAGAGATTCAATTCAGATTGAAAGACAATCACAGACTGAAAGTAAAAGGATGCAAACAGGTATTTCATGAAAATAGAAACAAACAAATAAACAAACAAACAAAGAAGCTGAAGTAGCAATATTTATACCAGACAAAACAGACTTTAAATAAAAGGCTATATGACAAGAGAGAAAGAAGGACCCAACCATTCCACTTCTTGGCATTTAACTGAAGAAATCCAAAACACAAAATCAAAAACACATACATGTTCATTGCAGCATTATTTACAACAGCCAAGAATATTGAAGTTACCTAAGTGTCCATCAGTAGATGATATGGTAATGAAGGGTGCATATATACAACAAAATATAACTAAGCCACATGCACACAAAATAATGAAATCTCTCCATTGGCAATAAATAGATGGAAGGTATGGTGCTGAGTAAAATAAGAGTCAGTGAGAGAAAGACAAATACCAGGTGATTGCTCTTATATGTAGAATCTAAAGAACAAAATAAATAAACAAGCAGAACAGAAACAGAATCACAGGTGCAGGGAACAGATGCTGGCTGCCAGAAGGCAGCAGGTTCAATGGGATGGGTGACAAAGGTGAAGGGATTAATAAGTACAAATTTGTAGTTACAGAGCAGTCATGGGGATATAAAGTACAGCATATGGAAGATAGTCAATAATATTGTAATAACTACATGTGGTATCAGAAGGGTGCTAGATTTTGGGGGGTTAATGATTTGTTATTTATATGAATGTCTATTCTCAGAATTGTACACCTGAAACTAATATGTTATTCTATATCAACTGTAATTGAAAATAAAAAATACTTTTAAAAAAGGTAAATATATCAGAGTTCCAGCCAAGATGAAGGCGTAGGTAGAAGCCCTTCACTTCCTCGCATAGCTGAAAGGAGGATAGCAACCAATGTAAAATCAATAAACAACAAAAAGCACCAGAAAATCAAACATGGAATCCGACATGCGTGGAACTCCGACAACCAAGGAATTAAAAGAAAAATCAGCCAGAACAACCAGACCGGCAGTGCCGAAGTGCAGCAAAGAGGGTTTCCCTGCCCAGGTGAATACCTAAGGCCCCGCCCCCTTACAATCTGTCAGCTCTGCCAAGACAAAGAAATATGGTCCAAATGAAAGTACACAGCAAAACCTCACAACTAAGTGATGAGGAGATTGCCAACCTGTGTGATGGAGAATTTACAGCCCTGGTCATCAAAATGCTCACAGAACTGATCGATCTGGGTCAAAAAATGAAAGAATAAATGAAAGATACACCAAATGAATGAAATAAAGCAAAGTATTCAGGGAACCAACAGTGACGGGAAGGAAACCAGGATTCAAAGCAATGATTTGGAACAAAAGGAAGAAATAAACATCCAGCCGGATCAGAACAAAGAAAAAGAATCCAAAAAAATGAAGAGAGGCTGAGGATTCTCTGGAACAACCTGAAACATTCCAATATCTAAATTATAGGGGTTCCAGAAGAAGAAAAACAACAGCAAGAAATTGAAAACTTATTTGAACAAATAATGAAGGAAAACTTCCCCAATCTGGTGAAGGAAACAGACTTCCAGGAAGTCCATGAAGCTCAGAGAGTCCCAAAGAAGTTGGACCCAAAGAGGAACATACCAAGGCACGTCATCATTAAGTTACCCAAGATTAAAGACAAAGAGAGAATCTTAAAAGCAGCAAAAGAAAAGGAGACAGTTATTTACAAAGGGGTTCCCATTAGACTATCAGCTGATTTCTCAAAAGAAACCTTGCAGGCAAGAAAGATTTGGGAAGAACTATTCAAAGTCAAAGACCTACATCCCAGATAACTCTATCCAGCAAAGCTATCATTTATAATAGCATCTCCATGGTGCTTCACCTGCACAGCACATTCACACTCCCGCAGTCACCACAAATTCCCTCTAGAGACCAGAGCCACCCACACTGTCCTGATGCTGGTGGTCACCTGTGTCACCTCCTATGTGCTGAATTCCGTTTTTTCTTTTTATGTCGTTGTGTGAGTGGGCCCTCATCTTTGGTGTGTGCAGACCTCCCCTAGCTGGCTTCCTGTTCTCCTGCTCTTCGCCCCTCACTGCAGATGTCCAGGGATCCTAGAGCTCCTGGGGTCATAAACTGTTGGAAGGGACTGTTGACAATCTAATCTGTGGATGTCAGTGTTTATAATATTCTTGATTACTCTGTTTAGGGATCTTTCACTGAATGCCAGAGTTGTACATAAAATCCATTAGAACTTTATTTTTAAGTTAAAATAGAATTGACACACAACCTTGTGTAAGTGTAAGGTGCCAGTGTGTTTATGTGATGTACTTACATTCACTCATGTGCCACCTAGTGATGGTGATCCACCCTGAGAAACACGTGGTTGTGTGATGCTGTGATTGTGTGAACAGCACAGAGGCTCTCACACCTGGATGGTCTCCCTACTGCTCAGCTAGACCACAGGGGACAGTCCATTGCTTCTGGGTTACAAGCCTGCACAGCACATTACTGCACAAAACAGCACGAGATCAACACAGGAGAAAATGACACCATCAAGGGACCCAATAAACATGCACGTGGGGCTCTGCAACTATAACAAAGGATACTGTTCTGCTGCAAAAGGCTTTCTTTTTAATCCTTACCTGAGGATATGTTTATTGGTGAGAGACACACCCAGAGAGAGAGAGAGAGAGAAACATGTATCAGTTCCCTTTCCTTTCTTTTCAGCTAACTCCTGTTTGCATGTGATTAGGCTTCAATGTGCACTGGTGAACAAACTCCTTACATAAGAATTTATCATTTATAACATTTAACATTTTATAATTTTTATAGTGAATATACATTTATCATATAAGTCATGTATTATCTATATACATATATTTAATTTTAAAAGCTTTTTTACATTCATAAAAGGGAAAACAGATGGGGAGGGAAGTCAAGAGCTCAGCCCAGGGCTAACAGTGCTGGGCTCCATGTCTGGGCTCTGGGCAATGAACTTGCACACCTTCCCCCACTCTTCACTCAGGGTGCTGCCCTCTGTGGAGGCCAAGCTGAGTCTTTCTCTTCTTCTGGGGTGTGGTCATTAGTAGCTCATCAAATCTTCATTGCTTTTAAGAAGCTGGTTTTTGTATTATACTTGGCATTTTTTACTATTTTAATGGGAGGATTTGTCTACATGTTTTAGCCATCTTTATCAGGAGTGGACTTTCTAAAGTAAATGGTTGGTTCCAGAGGATAGGATCAGAATCTGGATCTTAAATTGCAATCTGAGGATGATCTGTCAGGAGTTTTGTGAGTGAAGGGATTTTATGTAACTTGTTCTTCGAAAACATTTTTAATGCACATATAAAACAATTCAAAAGACACTCAGGAATACACAAAATAAATGAGTCACTTTGTCCCCCTGCCCCCTCAGTCACCTAAGTCCTCTCCCAGGAAACCTTCACAGTGAGTCACTTCTGATTTCTCATCCCAGGAAAATATATCTGTGCATTAATGTCTGTAAAAAGAGCTCAAGCCACAGCCTGGGGGAAAATGTTTGCAAATCACTTGTTTTAGACTATACATAAGAATTTTCAAAATCAACTATAAGAAAACAATACCTCGATAAAAAGTGATCAATATTCTAGACACACAGTTCACCAAAGAATTTTTGCCAGGCCTGGCCAGACGGCTCAGTTGGCTGGAGTGTTGTCCCATGCAGCACTCCACAACACAAGGTTGTGGTTTCAAGCCCTGGTCAGTGGACACATTTAGGTTTAGGGTACAATCCTCCACCTAGGTGCCCATGGGAAGCAAGCAAGCAACCATGTTTCTCTCTCACATCAATGTTTCTCTTTCTCCGTTCCTCTCTCTCTCTCTGAAGTCAATGGGAAAAAAGTCCTATAGTGAGGAAGAAAGAGAGAGAGAAAGAGAGAGAGAGACAGAGACAGACAGAGAGAGAGAGAGAGAGAGAGAGAGAGAAAGAAAGAAAGAAAGAAAGAAAGAAAGAAAGAAAGAAAGAAAGAAAGAAAGAAAGAAGGAAAGAGAAAGAGATAAAGAGGAAAGGAAGGGTATATTTAAGGAAGTGGCACCACACCCAAAGTCACAGGTAAGGTGTTGCTCTGAGACCTGGCTCCCCAATGGCTTCTAGGCGATGGGTTATAGAAGGCATTAAGGGACTGAGTCTCGAGGTCTCCATTTATTGGTCAGCACTGGGGTAGGTGGTGGCTTAACATTGCATCTGATCATACGTCAGCCATGGGGCCATTCTGTCTGGTTTCACACGTTCGTTCCACAACTTGTTCCAGAGTCTACATCTTCATGAGCACATGTTCGAACATATCAGATATTCAGCCACTTTCACCTCTGCAGATACCTGTTCACAGCCCTCGGTCTTGGCACAGGTGGCCTGGGTCTCTGCACACCTGGAGCAGGTGGACACCCTGGATGTACTTTACCTCATCTCGTGCAGCCCTGGCCTCTCCTGTTCTGGATCCCCTGTCACCTGGATCCCACATGGTCCTCTTCTTTTATTTACTTCCTCATTTTCCCCACTTTGCCCAATAGTATTTTCCATCAGGAAATGTGAAAAGTTAGCCATTAACACTCTAAATACATGAAGAAACTGTAGGCAATCCTAGCCCTTATTCACATCTTGACTTGATGTGGAACTACGTGTTGGAAATAATTTTTTCTGCAGAAAGTGGAAGGCATTGCATAAATGTCTTCTAGTCTCCAAGCCCATATTTGCTGCCTCTTGAAGTTTTCAAGGTCTCTTCTGACCCTCTTTCTGAAATTCCATCATGACATACCACAGTGTGAGTCTGTTTTTATCTGCTATAGTGAGAATTACATTTTGATTAGGCCATTCAAAATGTAATTTTTTATCTGTAAACTTTGAGAAATATTCTTGAAAACGTTAAAAATCATTTCCTACTCATCATTATTTCTAGACAGATGTTATAAACTTGTTGGGATCCCTTGACTAACACACCAAGAGATCTTTTCTCCAGCTTCCCCACACTTTTGCAATTGTACCACTTAGTAGGAGAACAATATGAATCTTCTAGTTCATTCACCTACTGAATTATTCATTTCTCTGATGATATTTTTATTTCCAAGAGATCTTTCATATTCTATGATTGGGCATAATTGTCCTATTTCAAGTGCCATTATCTTTTACATCTTTCAGATAAGATGGAGACCAGTGGAAGGAGACCCGTAGGTGCCCTGTTCATCTGTTTCCGTGAAATCAGGAACCTTTCCCTCACAGCACTGGGTCATGATTACATTCCCCTTTTTCATTTCTGCTAATGGCCCATCTCCCCCACGACAGTGCCAGAGTCACAGAGCCAGGGTCCTACTCTTGCTCTGCATTCTGTCTCCAGACTCTAATTCTGATTCAGTGGAGACCTTGAAATCCATGCTGGATGATGAACTTGCCTGAGGATTTGATAGCTAAGGTACACTGCCCCTTGTTGTCCTCCTAAGCTCTAAGCCCAGCAGCCTCCTATCACAGAACATTCTGGAACATTGCAACAGTTCACTTGTATGGAGTGCAGAGTCACAGCAAGGCAGGATAGTAAGAAGCAAGGAAAACTGTGCAAGTGGAATGGGGAAACTGCACAAGGAAATTAAGGAAGGCCAAACAGTCTTAACAACTTACAGCCAACTAGTGAATTACAAGACCTTATCTCTCCTAACCAAAGACACTTGAGAACAAATTGTTTGTATGTTTCTTTTTTAACAGGAGAATGCATAGTGTAAATCACTCTGGTTGTAATACAAGCAACAAAGACCCAATTAATGCCATTTGTACCAGATGAACCCAAGGCCAGATGAAGTCAGGGGGACAAATAACAACAACAACAAAAAGTTAGAGCCAGATAGGACTAAGATAAAAGTAAAACAGTGGAGCTGACCAGAGGATAATCCCCAACCCAACTATGTGCTCATTTTGATGCATCAGTGTATTAAAATCACCCCTGGAAAACTGATGAATATTCTTCTGACAGCCTCCCCTAAGATTCTCACCCAGGGAAGAGCGATAAAAACCCTCCAGACAGAGACCTGGGGCAGCTCACTCTAGAGCACACCCACATCCTGTGTCAGACATGAACTTCTTTCTCTCCTTCTGAGCTCTGCGGTTCCATTGAGATTATCAACCAGGTGAGCAGCAGGCAGCAGCAGCTGATCTCGGGCTTATCTCCCATCCTGACTTTAAGGTCCCCCTTTTCCCTCACTCTCCAGTGAGCTGACAGTAGCCCCACCCTGGCTCACTTCTGTCTCTGGGAGTTTTACTTCCCAGTGAGCTGACAGCAGCCGGGTCTTGACTCACTCCTTTCTTGTAACATTTCCAGGAACCAGAGCAGGCTCTGGTTCCTAGGCTCTCTCCAGTTACTTCTACCCTAAGTTCTTCCTTAATGTCGATTTCCCCAGTTTAAATAAACATACTTTCAAAATCCCCTGGACTTGTGTTGTGAAATGTTATCCAGAGGAAGTCAAGCATACACATGCCACTCACCACAAACCACACACCACACACAACAGTCTGGCCTGAGGCAGAACCACTCAGGCCCAGGCCTGTCCAGTACCAACAGCTGCCAAGGGACCCAGTGAAAGTGAGTCATCAAGGCTCTGAGAGAAAACACCCTGTGTTCACTGCAGCCCCACCACCGGGAACCTCTCAGTCTCCTTTCTTCTGTGCCCCACAAGGATCCCACATCAAGTGCCCAATGGATTTACACTTGACCTTCTATGTAGATCCCATGGTGTTACTGCATGAGACACGTTAAGCAATCCTCTGTTAATAGTTAACATATTCTATTGACTGGAACATTTAGAGACATTCCATCAATTTCCTTTTATAAAACCACAACACAAGAAATATCCCTGAATAAATATTCTTGAAGTACATGTGATTGTTTTCTTAGGACAAATTCCTAACAGAGGAACTTCTATGTCAAAATGTAATCACATTTAAATTGCTGAGACCTTTTACAAAAGCATCCTTCAGGATTTTTGTCCCAGTTTTCAATCCCTTCAAACTTTACAACAGAATGTGTTCCCCACCCTCAGGCTGAAACACTCATCATGTTCCTTCATCTTTGCCAGACAGATAGACGGTTGGACATACCTGCTGTCACAGAACATCAGCATCAGACAAGAGCATCCCAAGACCACAGCCACAGGAGACAGACTAACGCCACACTGCGTATTGTCTCAGCACAGACAGAAACGAGACACAGTGCAGCTCACACACTAACAAGCAGCTCCTGGCTGGCCAACAGAAGGGAAGGCAGTGTCTTTCCTATCACCCCTCACCCTTGCTCCCATCTGCCTCATCCCCAGGTTTTTCCTGAGATGCCCAATCACAGACTTGCCCCCAGGTCCTCACGATGCCAATCTAGAAGGGCCCCTGTGCCCACAGATCCTCCCGAGAGATCTCCGACCAGAGCCCAGGTCTGGGGCACATCCTTTCTTACCAAGTCCCTCAGAGGTGCCCACGCCCCCGGAGTGTGCACTCCACCTCGCGACAGCGATGCACACAGCCCGCTGTCTGCCCCAGGCGCCTGTTGGGGCCTTTGTCGGAAGAACACTGGTGTTCTTCCGCCAAACACATGTTACCTTCCTGTCAACATTTTTATGTGTCTTTGCATTTGGTTATGGGGGTGATCTTGTATCTCTGGAGCGTTTGGTTGACGTAGAAAAGTTTTATATTTTTCTTCTTTGTTTGTCATCTTTTGGTCTTAGAGAATTTTTCATTCCACAATTGTAAAAACTTCATATATATTTTCATCTAGGGGAGAGGCATCCGAGGGGGAAAGGAAACAGAATTGCTTGAATTCTGGGGGAAATAGGGGGAAGAAAAAACAGTAAGAAATCTAAGTTGGAACTCCAACGTTTACATCTTCCTCTTTACAGATCTTTAGTTAAGTGCAGGGCCCATAGAAACGTGGTTCATGTTGTGCTCACACATATTTATTTCTTAACTTAATAAAGACATGTGTACCTGCTGATGTCTCCAGGTTCACAAAAATGACACCAAGGGTCCCAAAGTGATGTACACAAGGACCAGCTCCAGTGAGGAGTGTTTTTGATCATTTACAATCTTAAGGTGTTACATCACATTTTTGTTGATGTCTATACACTCTAATTGTTAAGTGCATATTAACTAATCTTTCTTGGGTATGCTGTATTTTGAGGATATATCAAAGACCCTCACAGACAAATGAAGACAGCAGAGCTGTGTAGAAACTAACATAATATTGGTCACCAACTGTAACTGAAAAATTAAAAAACATTTAAAAGAAGATAAGTATGTCTTGAATTCATCATACAAATGGATTAATTTCTTAACTGTCCTTAGTGGAAATGGATAATAAAAATGTAAAATAACTCCTATGATGACGGGAAAGTGCACAAACACACTTCTGCTACATTGATTCCCAAGTACCATGAGCCCAGGAAAGTGACCTGTGAGGGCTGAGTCAGCCTCTTCTTCACAGAACAGCAAGGTCACTTAAGAGAATGAGAGACACAGAACCTGTGATGACTGAGGTGTGGTGAACTGGCGAACACTCTCTCAAATGAACATGAGCTTCTTTCTCATGAGTCACGGGGGCAGTTGACACCTGACAGCACTTGTTGTCTGGATGGAATGGAAGCTCTCAGAGGAAAACCAGGGTTTTGGCAAACGTGTGTCTCCCCACGGCAGCCAGACAGCTTCCCAGAGCTGACAACTGTTTTCAGTGGGGTCTGCGGTAATTCTCCATGATGTATAATAAACACATCAACACTGGGAGATCTCTATCACTTAGTGGAACGATGCATTGTTTTTAAATAATCCTACATCAGTACAAGAGAAACTCAAGCAACGTAACAGAATAGGAAACACTCAGTGGATTTGTTTCAGGTTCCACTTTGCAAAGAGCTTTACAAGAACTACCACTTGTGTGGCTTTAGTGTATGATCAAAGATGAATATCCACACTTATCTGAAAAGGTTAGTAAAAAATGCTCCTCCTAAATATTTGTGTGAGGCTGTATATTTCTTCACATACTGCAACCAAAATAACAGATTAAACACAGCAGCATATTTGAAAATCCAGCGGACTTCTAATGATACAGACAAGCACTGAGACTTGCAAAAAGTAAAACTTAAGCAGATCCACTCTTCTCACTACCTCAATTATTTTGGGAATAGTGATTCTTCATAAAAATATTATTTCTCTTAACATATCATTGGTTATTAATATTTTTCCAAGTGAATTCATGTTTTCAAAAGGCTTTATTCCTTGCAGGGTAAATATTGATAGCTATAACCCACATAAACAACATTATTTTGGGGATTCACCATATTTTGTAACACTGCGTAGATGTTCTGAATCCAAAATGTTTGAGAGTCGCTGAATAAAACAGCACGTGGGTGGGGACTCAAGGAGACAATGGGACAGAGCTCCCCATACAGGCAGACGGGTTGGGGCAGAGTCCCAGGTCCCCAAGCCAGGTTCTCAGGATGTCATCTGGAGTATCGAGTCTGGGGCCAGAACTCTCAGTGTTGAAGTGTGTCCTTCTCCCCCGGGTTTCGCTTCTCCTTCTCACGGGTCCCTCTGCCTGGATACTCCTGACGTTCTGCTGCAATTCCGGTTTGTTTGTCCCAACTCTGGCCAAGCCAATCAGTGTCACCATGGTTTCAAGTATAAAGTCCTCACATAGTACCCGAGTTCTATCTCCCAAGACGCTCAGGGTCCGGATCATGGAACCCCGAGCCCTGCTCCTGCTGCTCTCGGGGGCCCTGACAGTGACCCAGACCTGGGCCGGTGAGTGCAGGGTCGGGAGGGGACGGCCTCTGTGGGGCAGGAAGGAGGGGACCCGGAGGCGGGGACGCAGAACCCAGGGACGCGGACGCGTGTCCCCAGACCCCAGACCCCAGACCCGCACCTCTGTCCTCCCCTCCTCCCGCCCCCACTCCTCTTCCCAACCACCGAATCCTTTGCTGTTCCCCGGGACCTCCGCTGCTACCCGCCCCACCGCAGACTCAAGACGTGCGTCCTCCTTGTCCCCAGGCCCACACACCCTGAGACATTTCGGCACCTTAATGTCCAGACTCGGGAAGCCCCAGTACATCGGGGTCGGCTACGTGGACGACACGGAGGTCCTCCGTTTCGACAGCGACCTCCCGAACCCAAGGGCGCAGCCGGGGTTGCTGTGGAAGGAGCAACCGTGGGTGGAGCAGGAGGACCCAGACTTTTGGGCGGAACAGACGCGGGTCTGCAAGTTCTGCGAGCAGTTTTCCGGAGCAAAACTGAACAACCTGCGCGCCTATTACAACCAGAGCGAGGACGGTGAGCCACGAGCGCCCGGATCCGGGCACGACCCCGATCCCCACTGACCGGCAGGAGTCTCCCCGAATCTCCGGTCCGAACATTTCCCTCAGGGCTGTGGGACCCGCCCTGAGCCCATCCCGGGAGGAGCCCACAGGGATCCTAACCCAGTCTTATCTTCACCCAGTTTCCGTTAGTCCCCGCGGGATGGGTCAGGTCTCGAGTGGCCGGGGGCGGGGTACATCTGTCCTCCAGCAGGACTAAGTCCGCGGGGCTGACTTTATTGCACGGTCAGGGTCTCACACCTTCCAGATTATTTCTGCCTGCGTTGTGGGGTCTGGCGGGCGCTTCCTCAGCGGGTCGGGTCAGTACGCCTACGAGGGCACCGAAACCTTCAACCTGAACTTGGACCTGAGTTCCACCACTGAAGGCAACACGACAGCCCAGATCACCGTTCGGCGCAATTTGTTGCATCAAGATGATGTGGAGGGTTGGAGGGCCTACCTGGAGCACACGTGCGCGAACCGGCTCCGCCTGTTCCTGGAGAAGGGGAAGGAGACTCTGCTCCGAGCAGGTACCAGGGAGCGGGCCTCCCGAGGAGGGAATCTGTGGGCTGGAGCGGCTTCCTACAAGGAGAGGAGGGGAATGGGGCAGTGTCAGAATGTCCCTCCTGCCCCGGGGGAGGGAAGAGTCCCCCAGGTCTCCCTATTTTGTGACTCACCCAAAGGCCCAGCTTTCTCTAAAGGATGATAAGGGACCCAGCAACTCCCTGAAACACTCCACAGCAGTTCCCTCACACCCTGCAGCACCTGGTGCACCAGGATGCTCTCCCTGGTTCTTCCTGGTTCTTCCACTGAGACCTTCTCTGGAGGCCTGACTCGCTTTTCAGAGTCATTCAGCCTCCACCTAAGTCCGTGTCTCCCCTTAGAGACCTAGACACTCCTACCCCAGGTTCTCACACTGATTCTGGAACTTTCTAAAAAATAGGAGAATATCCCAGGTGCCTCTGTCCAGCCTGGAGTCTGGGTGGTGTACCCCAACCCCAGCTGTCCTGTCCACTCTCAGGGTGGTCACATGAGCACCGCTGGAGTGTCCCATGACCATGCAAAGTTCCCGAATTTTCTCACCCTCCCCTCAGACCCTCCAAAGACACACTTGACCCACCACCCCATCTCTGACCATGAGGTCACCCTGAGGTGCTGGGCCCTGGGCTTCTACCCTGCGGACATCACCCTGACCTGGCAGCATGAAGGGGAGGACCTAACCCAGGACATGGAGCTTGTGGAGACCAGGCCTGCAGGGGATGGAACCTTCCAGAAGTGGGCAGCTGTGGTCGTGCCCCCTGGAGAGGAGCAGAGATACACGTGCCATGTGCAGCATGAGGGGCTGCCTGAGCCCTTGACCCTGAGATGGGGTGAGGAGGGGATGTGGGCACAGAGCCTCTCCTCAGGGTGCCCCTGAGCAGGGTCAGGACTGAGGTTTGAGGTTGGCCTCTCACCTTCCCCTCACAGAGCCCCCTCCTCAGACCACCATCACCATCGTGGTCATTGTTGCTGCCCTTGGTCTCCTTGGAGCTGTGGTCACTGGAGCTGTGCTGTGGAGGAGGAAGTGCTCAGGTGGGCAAGGGGTGGGCTGAGATTCCTGTCCCCTTGGGGGTCAAGCCCAGGTAGAACTGTGCTCTGCCTCATTAATGGGCATGGTATCCCCACATGAGTGATTGTCCATCTGGGGGCCTGTTTCCTAACACTGACTCTTTAGTGAGGCTCATGGGAAAGTGAGGGACACATTTATCACCTGATGATTCTAGTGATGGGGACTGATTCCCATCTGCCAGAGTCCAAAGGGAAAGGTCCCTGCTGAGGACAGATGTCCAGAGTGGTGGTAGGTCCAGTCCCCACACATGTACTTTCCCCATGTTTCTGGATCCTAACATGAGTGTTTAGTCACAGTTCTGGAACCTTCCCTGTGCTTCAGAGTATGGGGCTCCTTTAGGGTCACAGGACCCAACCTTCCCCCTGACTTCTCACAGAACGT
This sequence comes from Phyllostomus discolor, assembly GCF_004126475.2. NCBI lineage: Eukaryota > Metazoa > Chordata > Mammalia > Chiroptera > Phyllostomidae > Phyllostomus > Phyllostomus discolor. The sequence goes on from NC_040914.2 coordinate 27,418,901, forward strand.
TTTCTTTTCACAGGCAGAGGCAGGGAGAGCTACAAAAAGGCTGCCTGTAAGTCAGGGTGTTGGGGAGGTGGCATCTGAGACCCTTGAAAGAGTGTGGACTGGATCTGTGAGGGGCGCTTCCCCACACTGTAATCTACTGTTGTGTCTTCCCCAGGCAGCGAGAGTTCCCAGGGCTCTGATGTGTCTCTCACAGCTCCTAAGGGTGAGACCCTCAGGGCAAGGAGTGGGGGGCATTGGGACCCAGGGACCCAGCTGAGTTTTGGGGATTCTCAGAGTGGGACATTCTGAGCATGAGGTGGCTGTGGGAGAATGTGACACTTCTGAGACTGACCTGAATTTTTCACAATAACTTTTTTCCAGGGTGACAGAGCTGCTTTCTCCAGGAGTTGGTGCTAAAATAGTCACTTCAGGCTCTTCTTGGGACTTTAAGGGTCCCTGTCTGCTGTTTCTGCGCCCAGCATCAGAACCTTATTTAATCATCTCAATGTCCCTGCATTATTTTAATATTAGTGATATATCTATATCTATATCTATATATATATAGATATATAGATATATAGATATAAATAAATCAAAAGCGATGTAGATTCAAAGCTCCAAGGTGTATTGTTTCCGGTAGGTGTTATTCTGGCTACACCTTCATCCTGTTTGTTAAACTGTTTTAATACACTTGACATTCATAAATTTACCATGAGGTGTGGAGACAACCCAGGAGGGACACAGACTGTGTGCCATGTGACAAGAGGACCTCACAGCTCCCCAGTGATGTTCCCTGTGACCACCTGTGCTCCATGGACAATTAAGGGTTCCTTCCCACACATCCAAATGTGACCCTTTGGAGACTCTGGCCATGGCTGGTTGAGTCCCCTGATTCTAACCAAGTGCCGCTTTGTTGCCTAGAGTCATCCCAAGCTTCTGGGGCCCTGACTTGTAGACCTCAAGGGTGTCCATGTGGGATTCAGAGAGCTGACCAATCAGAAAGTGAGGAACACCTGCTTATAGCAGTAACTGTTTTAGCATCCACTGTCCTTAATCCACTGTAGGCACTGCTCCCATCCTGTGGATGCTGAGTCCTGGAAGGTCATGGCCAAGAAGCCAATGCCCTTAGTGGCTTCTTCTGAGAGTTCCTCCCCAAGAGAGAGCCCTCAGGCCACAGGATCAGTCTGGCTGTTGAGCTGAGGACAGAATCAGGAGACAAGGGACCAGTGAGGCAGGAGGGAAAGGTGTGGGGAAGCTCCCATGGTTCCAGGCTGCAGGTGCTGGGTGTTCTGATGGGGCTGTGAGTGGTGGAAACAGTGGGAAGGAACTGGACCCTGAGTCCATTTGGAAGATGCATTTCACAGCATTTCCTAAGGATTCAATATGAAGTGTGAGAAAGGAGTTAAGGTGGGCACCCCACATTTGCACTGTGTCAGCAGAAAGATGGGGTTACATCAGCAGAGAGGGGGCTGACTCTGGCAGGAGCATGTGAGGGGGAGGGGTGGGCATTTCAAGCATTCAGCTGAAGAGAAGGTCAAGGTGAGGTATGTGTTGGAAACACCAATGAGGTGTCAGGTTGGACAGATGAGTGTGGGGACCTTGAGGAGAAATGTCTGGGCTGGACACAGATGTGGAGGTGATGCTACAAAATATGACATTTAAAGTCATAAGCGTGGATGAGGCCACCAAGGGAGCCAGGACTGTGGAAGAGGACAGAACAAGGACTGAACTCTGTACACCCCTGTTCTGACAGTGGGCATATTCACCTTGGTGACTCACCAGGTTGGTGACGTCCAGGTCTCCCCATCATAGATTCACCATTTGGTGATTGTCATTCATTAGTAATTTACGGGGAGATATTCTGGGATTGTCCTGCTTAGCTCTTCACCACTTCTACACTCATCCTCCTTAGCTTCTATTATTACTTCCACCCAAGTCAGTGAAAATATGATGGTTGTCCCATATAGACCCTGAATATTTATTAGTAGGATGTAAGCATAGCTTAGAGAATGAACTCAATAATGTTGTCATATCTACTTATAGTGTCAGATTGGTACTAGATGTATGGGGTGATTATTTAATAAGTTATGTAAATGTCTAATCCCAGAGTTGTGTAGCTAAAACTAACATAATATTGTATGTTAAGTGAAACTGAAAAATTTTAAAAGTTAAACTCATGGACACAGAGAACAGTGTAGAAATTGCATGTGGGAGGGTTTGGGAGGTGGAAGAGGGTATCAGGGGATCAATGGTGATGGAAAATATGAAGAAAAAGAGAAAAAATTATTTTAAATATAAAACATAATATCTTGGGCTTTATACCCAAAATTCTGAGAGCAGTTTGGGGGAGACGTTTGAGTACTTTGTGGCAGGCCCATACTATTTTCTCTACCACGGGGGAAAGTCAAGCAGAAGATTTAGAAAGTGGCTCCCGGTTCAACATAATAAGAATAAGAATCTCCAAATGCTCATTCTCTGCAATTATCTCCTTTATTGATTCCTGGACAAATAATGGAACCCCAAATTTTCTAATTTAAACATAAAGGAATTTATACAGAGTTCAGCTACTGGATCATACGATATGATCACTGTGAGGGACTTGGGGGCAGGGTGCAGAAAAGAGTAGGAGCTGAAGGTAAGAGCCCAGTCAGAAACACAGTGATATGGGCTCCTGGCCCAGATGTCCCTGCACCCCAATGACATGTGACTCTAAGCTCAGCTTTTCCAGGAACAGGGGACAATTTCTCTGCCTCCTACCTGCTGTTTCTGAGGGTGTCTCAGTAATGGCCATCACTGTCACCAGTCGCCAGATATGTCTGAGGGTTATCTGCATCGGGCAAGTTTGCTCTATGTTAGAGATGCCTCAGGCCTCCCACACAGATGGTGTCACTGACAGGACAGATGACATGATAGTGGCATTTCTGTGGGGATGTCAGGACCATGCTCTCTGTCTCTGTAACTGGGATCAGGAGCCACCCTGCCTGAGGAATCCCTGCACAGAGCTGTGGAGCTCAGACCAGCCAGGTGAGGGCTGCCTTGCATCCACTCTCAGAGCAGAACCAGAAAGGGTCAGCCCAGAAGGGACTCAGAGCTGAGAGTGGGCAGTGCTCTGTGTGGGACTTGATGAGCCTGCCTGGTCCTGAGCAGCCCCTCATGCACGGGCTGGGCAGGTTTGAAGGGGAAGGTCAGGGGGTATTTCAGGAGGATCCCTGCAGGTCTCTGCACCCTGGAGTCCCTGTTAGTGAGAGAAAAGGGTTGGTCCCTTGCAACCTGGGAGCAGCCTTGTATGGCAGGAGCCATGGAGCTCCTCCACCCTGAGCAAAATTCCACTTTTCTAATACCTCCTGGGTTTAGGGTTGGGTGTAAGGACAGAAGTATGAATTGCCATGCAGTATTATGTTGTGACTTAAAAATCCTGGGTCATGAAATGAGACCCAATGAGAGACACACACACAGATACAGACAGGACACAGAGAAGTGTCTGCCCTTCAGTGATCCACACACACACACACACACACACACACACACTTGTCCTGTCTCAAATCCCCCTGCAGGAGGTGTTGACCTCTCACGAATTTCTGCCAGGACATCGTCACCCTCCTGTGTGGTTACTGTGTGTGTGAGTGTCACTCATGTTTCTGTCTCTCATTGAATGAAGACGACTCTCTGACCTCTCTTAACCCAAGGCAGCAGGGAAGAACAAAGAATTTGGAGTGAGATGAAGTCCCATTATTTTCAAAGTCTGCCAGAACAGTGTGAATATTGTGAAGATAACCAATATATGGCTTTTAAAAAATGCAATTATGAATTAAACCAGTACAAATTTAATTATGAATTAAATCAGTACTTCAACAGAGTGCTTCACGTTTGGAAATACAGTGCACTGGGTGCACCTTGGGCCATGCTGTGGTCTGCATGTTTGTGTCCATAAATCCATGTGCTGAATTTATAACCCCCAGCCCTAGCTGGTAGCTCAGTTGGTTGGCACATCATCCTGCTATGCCAAGGCTATGAGTTCTATCCTGGGTCAGGGCAGGTACAAAAGTTAACCAATGGATGCATGAATAAGAGGGACAACAAATAGATCTCAATAACAGCTCTGCCCAACATAGCAGAACCATCAGCTGTGGCTGCTGTTGGTGAGGCATCAGCATGGCAGCAAATGCGTTAAGCTGATTTCCTCTGATGACCACACCCAGGTACATTTTCTCCAGGATCCCTTGAGCAGCAGGTTGCTGGCCCTGTTCACCCTCAAAAAGAGTAGCTAGTATTCAAGATGCTGTTGTCCTGCTGATGTTAAGATGTTTCAGTGCCAAGGAGGTTCTAAAGCCTCTAGTCTTCTCCTTTCATGCCCTGTCGCCTTGTAAGAGAGCTCATTGCACCTCTGGGCAGCTTCAGTGAATTTCCTTCTAAAATCAAGAGCACGTGCATGGCATACCTATCGTGTACCTGTAACTATTTGCTGGTTGATTTGTTCTGAAGCAATGAGGAAGGATTTATGGAAGCCTCTGCCTGGACCAGATCATCGCTCTGCAGACCTAGCTGAGCCATCTTCAGGGACGCCTCCAAGTCACAGTCCATACGGCACTGTTTTGGTCCCGTTTGCAAAGGAATTCCCACCAGCTCTTGGGCTGCCTTTCTCTAGTCTTCCTCCTTCCCTTCTGGGATGCAGATGCTGTCTCATGGCAGCAGCCTGCTCCTCAAAGAACATGATGCTTTGATGGATCCTTTCCAAGGTGAAATGATGGGTTCCTTTGGCTGTGCTATCAGGCAAGTTAGGGAGGTGTGTACAGAAATCTGTGGAGATGTGTGTCAGCAACTGTGGAGAGATCAGGAGGCTGACTTTCTCATTTACCATGGCTTCCACAGGAGCTTGCAAGCTTCTAGTTGTTCTGCTCCAGGTAACTGAATGCCTTTTTTTTACATACATACACAATGAAATATTTAAATTATTTTTTTCTTTTCTTTTTAAAATATATTTTATTGATTATGCTATTACAGTTGTCCCACTACTCCCCCTTCATTCCCCTCCATTCTGTACACTCTCTCCCACCCACATTCCCCACCTTTAGTTTATGTCCTTGTGTCATAAGTTCTTCAGCTTCTACACTTCCCATACTATTCTTGCCGCCCCCCTGTCTATTTTCTACCTACCGTCTATGCTACTTATTCTCCATACCTTTTCCCTGCTCTCCTCCTCCCACTCCCCTGTTGCTAACCCTCCATGTGTTCTCCATTTCTCTGGTTCTGTTCCTGTTCTAGTTGTTTGCTTATTTTGTTTTTGTTTTTGTTTTAGTTGTAGTTGTTAATAATTGTGAGTTTGCTGTCATTTTACTATACATGTTTTTTATCTTCTTTTTCTTATCTTCTTTCTTAGATAAGTCCCTTTACCATTTCATAAAATAAGGGCTTGGTGATGATGAACTCTTTGAATTTGACCTTATCTGAGAAGTACTTTATCTGCCCTTCCATGCTAAATGAAAGCTTGGCTGGATAGAGCAATCTTGGTTGGAGGTCCTTGCCTTTCATCACTTGGAATACTTCTTTCCAGCCCCTTTTGCCTGTAAGGTCTCTTTTGAGAAATCAGCTGACAGTCTGATGGGAACTCCTTTGTAGGTAACTGTCTCCTTATCTCTTGCTGCTTCTAGGATTCTCTCTTTATCTTTAATCTTAGCTAATGTAATTATGATGTGCCTTGGTGTGTTCCTCCTTGGCTCCAACTTCTTTGGGACTCTCTGAGCTTCCTGGACTTCCTGGAAGTCTATCTCCTTTGCCAGATTGGGGAAGTTCTCCTTCGTTAGTTTTTCAAATAAGTTTTCCAGTTGTTACTCTTCCTCTTCTCCTCTGACACCCCTATAATTTGGATGTTGGAACACTTAAAGATGCCCTGGATGTTCCTAAGCCTCTCCTCATTTTTTTTGAATTCTTATTACTTCATTCTTTTCTGATTGTATGTTGTTTTCTTCCTTCTGGTCCATTCCATTGATGTGAGACCCAGCTTTCTTTCCATCACTATTGGTTCCCTGTGCATTTTTCTTCATTTCACTTATTGTAGCCTTCATTTTTTCATCTAATTTGCAACCAAAGTCAACCAATTCTGTGAGCAACCTGATCACCAGTGTTTTGAACTGTGCATCTGATAGGCTGGCTATCTCTCGCTCATTTAAAAGTATTGGTTCTGGTGTTTTCATTTGTTTTTCTGTTTGAGCCATCTTTTTTATTTTGTCTTCTCTTGCCTGTTATGTATGAGGGGTGGAGTCTTAGGTGTTCACCAGGGCAGGGCAAGCCAGTTGCTGGGTTATAATACTGTATGTGGGGCAGGGTTTGAGAGGGAACAATTGCTCTTGCTCCACTCTCTGTTGGACTTCAGTCCCTTCTGCTGCTTCCCCCAAGAAAACTGGGCCTTTCTGATGCTAATTCCCGTGTGGGTGGGCTTGTGCACCCCATGGGTCTTTTCAATGACCTCTCCTATGAGGCTAGGAGTCTCTCCCTGGGCCTCAACCCCCTCCCCAGGTGCTTTCAATCAGTGCCCTGAGGCTCTGTTTCTGGGTGCTGGGACCCTGGGACCACCCTGTCAGCCAGCCCCCTTGCACGCAGTGCCTTGCTTCACAATTGCCACCTTGCTGGGTCTGCTGGTTGCCACCCCTTGGCTGGGGTCTGCCAGCTGCTGCTTGTGTGCCCAGGGTCCAGCCACGGTGGTCTTGCGAGCCCGGGATGCCTTATGCGGTCCCAACGCTCTTTGTGCTTTGAGAAGTCTGACTGCTCTCCATCGGACCTGACTCTGCCCCTTCCCCCAGTCTGGATGAACGTGTCTATTGTAACTCCTTGGTTGTCTGACTTCCCTGCAGTTTAACTTTCCGTTAGTTCTGATTGTTATTCTGTTTCTAAATTGTTGCTGTCCCTATCTGGGTTGTGGGAGGAGGCACAGTGTGTCTACCTATGCCTTCATCTTGGCCGGAAGTCCTCTGGAATGCCTTTTTCCAGGATATCACCATATATGCCAGCCTGAACTTTGTGAGAGGTGCTCGAATGCAAGAGTGAAGCCAAAATCTGTTGAACAGCAGGCATCATGTTTCATCCCCACACTCGGGTTTTAATATAAGTGTTGCCATCATGTGGTCATGTCCTGTGTTGTGTTCATTGTTTTCACAGTCTGGTCCAGTGTCTCCCTGGTGCTTCACCTGCACAGATACCACCAGAAGCTGCAGCACATTTGCGCCCCAGAAACCTCCACAAATGCCCTCCAGAGACCAGAGCTGCCCACACCATCTCAATGCTGGCAGTCACTTGTGTCATCTTCTACATGCTGAATTCCATTTCTGCTTTTTTCATCACTGTGTGTGCGTGCCCTCATTTTTGGGGAATGCAAACCTCTCCTAGTTGGCTTCCTGATCTTCTGCTGTTCACCCCTCACTGTGGATGCTAAGGGATCCTAGAGCTCCTGGGGTCATGAACTGTTGGAATCAACTCTTGACAATCTAACATGTGGGTGTCAGTGTTTATAATATTTATAATTCCACTGTTTACTAATCATTCACTGAATGCCAATATTGTACATAAAATCTACAGTGAACTTTATTTTTAAATTAAAATAGAATTGACACACGACTTTGTGTAAGTGTAAGGTACTCAGTGTGTTTGTCTGATGCACTTACATTCAGTCATGTGCCACCTAACGGTGGTGATCCACCCTGAGAAACGTGTGGTTGTGTGATGCTGTGGTTGTTTGAACAGCACAGAGGCACTCACACCTGGGTGGTATCCCTACTGTTCACCTGGACTGCAGGGCTCAGCCTGTTGCTCCTGGGCTACAAGCCTGCACAACACGTTGTTGTACAAAACAACTTGTACAATAAGTCAACAAAGGAGAAAATGACAACATCAAGAGACCCAGTAAACACGCATATGAGGCTGCTGCAGCCATAATGAAGCATACTGCTCTGCAGTAAGCCTAAAAATAATTGTCACCAAAGGCTATGTTAATTTATTTGTGTGTGTGTGTGTGTGTGTGTGTGTGTGTGACAGAGAGTCATTGATCAGTTGCCTCTCATAGGCACCCTAACCAGGGATCAAACCCACAACATTTTGGTACATGTGATGACACTCTAACCAACTGAACCACCTGGACAAAGCAGGCATAAATTCTTTGGTGGTGTGTCTGATTAGAATTTTGATAAATTTTTATTGAGTTATTGTTTTTATTGTTGAGTTGAGGCTTCTCATGTATATTCTAAAAGAATTCAATTGCCAACATTTTCTCCTAGTCTGTGGCCTGAGCTCTTTTTACAGACATAACAGCAACACTAATGCACAGATAGATTTTCCTGGGAGGAGGAATCAGAAGTGACTCACTGTGATGGTTTCCTGGGAGAGGACTTAGGTGACTGAGGAAGGAGGAGGACAATGTGACTCATTTATTTTGTGTATTCCTGAGTATCTTTTGAATTTTCTTGTATGTGCATGAATAATGTTTTCAAAGATCAAAGTACATAAAATTTTTTCACTTATAAAACTCCTAACAGACCATCCTCACATCACAATTTAAGATTCAGACTCTGATCCTCTTGTCTAAGACCAACCATTTGCCTTAGAAATTCCATTCCTGACAAACTTGTCTGGACTCTATGCACAAATCCTTCTACGGAAAATAGCTCAAAATTCCATGTATAATACAAAAGCCAACTTCTTAAAAGCAACAAATAGTTGATGAGATACTAATGACCACACCCAAAAAGAAGGGAAAGGCCATTCTTGGTGTCCACAAACAGCAGCGCCCTGAGTGAAGAGTGGGGGAAGGTGTGCAAGTTCATTGCCCAGAGCCCAGGCATGAAGCCCAGCACTGTCAGCCCTGGGCTGAGCTCTTGACTATCTTATTCATCTGTGTTCCTTTCTATACATGTAAGCAAAGCTTTTAGATTAATTATGTATATATGAATAATATACCATTTATATAATGAATGTATATTGACTATAAAAATTATAAAATGTTAAAAGCTATAAATGACAAATATTAGTAAACAAAATAGGTCCATTCACCTGTGCACATTAAAGCCCAATCCAGAGCAAACAAGAGTGTGCAGCAAAGAAAGTAAAAGTTTAGCCCTGGCTGGTGTGCTTCAGTTGGTTAGGGCATCGTCCCATAAGCAAAAGGTTGCGTGTTCAATCCCTGGTCAGGGCACATACCTAGGCTGTGCATGAGATCCCCAGTCCTGGTTCCTGTGGAAGGAAATCAATCAATGTTTCTGTCTCCCATCAATGTTTTTCTCTCTTCCTGTCTCTCTCTATAAGCAATGAAAAGATAATGTCCTCAGGTGAGTATAAAATAAAAAGAAATTTTTTAAAGTAAATATTTAAGGAGGTGGCACCAAACCCAGGTCACAGGTGAGTTGTTCCTCTGAGATCTGGCTCCAAGATTTCTCCTAGGGAATGGGTTGCATAGGGGACTATGGGACTTAAGGTAAAGGTCTCCATTGATTGGTCAGTACTAGGGTAGGGGGCGATTGGTCATTGCATCTGGTCCTAATTCAGCCATGGGGTCGTTCTGTCTGGTATCACATATTCATTCCACTGCTCTCTCCAGAGTCTACATCTTCATGAGTACATATTTGAACACATCAAATATTTCAACCACTTTCATCTCTGCAGACACCTGTCCACAGCCCTCAGTCCTGTGACAGGTGGCCTGGGGCCCTGCACACCAGGAGCCAGTTGGACACCCTGGATGTCCTTCCATTCATTTTGGGCAGCCCAGACCTGTCTTGTTCTAGCTTCCCTGTCACCTGGATCCCACATGTTCCTTTTTTGGTTTACTTCCTCATTTTCCTGATATGTCTGGTAGTATTTTTCAAAGAGAATGAGAAAAGTTAACTATGAAAGCTCTAAACACATGAGGAAACTGTAGGCTATCCTAGCCCTCATTCACATCTTGACTTGATATAGAACTCTGTGCTGGAAATAATTTTTTCTTCAGTAAGTGGAAGACATAGCAACAATGTCTTCTAGTCTCCAGGCCCATATTTGCTGCCTTTTAAGTTTTCATTGTACCTCTCCTCCCTAAGCAGAGAATACATAACTTCAGTCAACCTTGTCGGGGGAAAATAAACAAGAAAGACCCAATTACTTCCATTTTACCAGATGAACTGAAGACAAATGAAGTCAGGGTATCAAATAACAAAAAACAACAACAGAACAAAACCATTACATCCAGACAGACCTAAGAAAAAATTAAAACAGTGGGGCCGACCAGAGGATAATCCCCAACCCAACTATGTCCTCATGTTGATGCATCAGCACATTAAAAGCACCCCTGGAAAACTGATGAATATTCTGGTGACAGCCTCTCCTAAGATTCTTACCCCCAGAGGAGAAACAAAAATCCTCCAGACAGAAACCTGGGGCAGCTCACTCTAGAGCGCACCCACACCCCTGTGTCAGACACGAACTTCTTTCTCTCCTCCTGAACTCTAAGGTGTCCTTGAGATTATCAGCCAGGGGAGCAGTGGGCAGCCAGTGCTGGATTTAGCCCCCATGCTGTCTCCAAGGCTCCCTTTTTCTCAGACTTCCCAGTGAGCTGACAGCAGCCTTGCCCAGACTTTCTCCAGTTTCTTCTTTTACCCTAAGTCTTTCCTTAGTGTCACTGTCCCCAGGTTTAATAAACATACTTTCAAAATCCCCTGCACACAGGTTCCGGAATACTTTCTAGAGGAAGTCAAGCATCCATACTCCACACACCACATACCACAGGCTGACCTGAGGCAGAACTGCTCAGTCCCACTACTTTCAGGTGACTTCAGCTGCTAAGGGACCCAGTGAAAGTGAGTCATCAAGGCTGTAAGAGAAAACTCCCTGGGTTCACCACAGCCCCACCACCCCAAACCTCTCTGAGTCTCCTTTCCTCTGTCCCCTACAAGGATCCTATACTGAGTGTCTCATGAGTTAGCTCTGAAGATTTCACTTGACCCTCTCTGTAGATCCCATGGTGTCACTGCCTGGGACATGTTAAGTGATCCTCTGTCCATAGTTACCATCATTCTGTTGATTGGAGCATTTAGAGACATTCCATCCTTTTGCTTTTACAAAGCCACAATACAAGAAACATATCTATATGGACAAGTGTGATTATCTTCTTAGGACAACTTCCTAAAAAAAGAATTTCTGTGTCAAAATGTAAGCACATTTAAATTGCTGAGACCTTATGCAAAAGCATCCTTCAGGAGTTTTGTCCTGGTTTTCAATCCCTTCACCCTTTACAACAGAATGTGTTCCCTACGCTCTGGTGGATATGCTCATCATTTGCTTTCATCTTTGCCGCACTGATAGATTTTAATTTTTATTACTATTTTTCTTAATCTACATTCCCATTTTTGTTTACATCTATTTATTACAAATATAGTTGTTTAACATGTATATTTAATCTTTTCCAAATTGTTCCTTATTATTGTTTATGTTCTGCATTGTAAACATTTTTAAAGGTTGAATTTAAGCCCTGGCTGGTGTAGCTCAGTGAATCAAACCAAAGTGTCGCAGGTTCGATTCCCAGTCAGGGTATATGCCTGGGTTGCAGGCCATGACCCCCTGCAACCGCACATTGATGTTTCTCTCTTTTTCTCTGCCTCCCTCTCTTCCCTCTCTGAAAATAGATAAATGAAATATTTTTTAAAAATATTGAATTTAAGAAGGAAGGAAAAGCAGCCCCAACATTCGAAGAGGTCTGGCGCTTAGAGTGAGGCCCAGTGTTGCAGGCAGCCAGCCTGGTGCTCACTGCTGGGCAGGGTTATTCTCTGGTTGGACATATGTGGTCTCACAGAGCACCACCATCAGACAAGGACATCCCAAGACCACACTGAAGAGAGACAAAGTAACACCACACTGCCTCTTCACACAGATCCTCCCAAGATCCCCTTCCAGAGCCCAAGTCCTGGGCATGTCCTGTCTCACCTGGCCCCTCGAAGCTGCCCACATCCCCAGGTGTGTATTCCCCCTTACAGCCTCAGTGACCCACCCAGCTGCAGGACAGGTTGCACGCGAGTGCTCAACAGCCAGTGGCTGCCACCTTGGATGTGCAGACATGGAACAATCCCCGGTCCAGAATGTTCTATTGGACAGAACTGCTCTTCGTGTTTTCTGGTCTCCAGTCACAGCACTAGACCCATGAAAAATGAAAGGGACAACATCATCTCTCTGACAGATGACACCAGATTTCTGTCTGGGACATGAATTCATATTCATCTGGTGTATAAGAAACAAAACTAGGTTACCTGTGGGTCCAGTGCCTTCGGGCACAGAGTGTTCCCAGTTCCAAAGGGGAAACACCTGTCCCCCTACCTCCCTTCCCAAACCAAAGACACTCTCTGAAATCTCATTTCCAGCTGGTGAGCTTTCTTCTAGAAGAACCCAGGGGCAATGCTTTCAGCAGAGTGTGGGGATGCAGGAATCCCACTCAGGGAGAGGGATTCTAGGAAGTGAGGAGGGTGCAAAGGATTGGGCCAGTGGGGAGACTCCCCCTGGTTTATACAGAACAACCATTCTCAAAGTGTGGCCTGCAGAAACATTAAAGTTTCTAAGTGTCTTTCATGTATCTATGAGGTCAAATCTATTTTTGTAGGATTAAGGACATCCTTTGCCTTTTCACTGTGCCCACATTTGCACTGAGGTAGACTTAGCAAGAATGGAGACTGGGACACCTAACTGCATTAGCATGCTTTATTCACCACCACCTCCTCACAGACTAGTAAACAAAACCAGTGTCACTTTAACAACATGGTTGAAGGATTAAAAATTATTATTGTTGCCCTGGCTGATGTAGCTCAGTGAATTGAATGCCAGCCTGTAAACCAAAGGGTTGCTGGTTTGATTCCTGTTCGGTGTACATGTCTGGGTTGTAGGCCAGGTCCCCAGTAGGGGGTGCATGTGAGGAAACCCCACACTGGTGTTTCTCTCCATCTTGTTCTCCTTCCCTTCCCTTCTCTCTAAAAGTAAATACAATCTTTAAGGAAAAAATTAAGAAAATTATTATATTATAAAATCATCATCTTAAATCAACATTTTAAAATAATCTAGGCTTCTGTTCAAGATGGCTGTGTAGGTATATGCCCTGCAACCAAATCAAAATCACAACTACACTACAAGCAACCACTGTTCAGAACTGCCTGAAATCTAGCTGAACAAAAGCCCTACAACTAGGAAATTAAAGAAGTAACATCAAGACTGGTAGGAGGCGTGGAGATGCAGAAAAGGCTAGTCCCACACTCACATGTGACAAATAAAAATCAAAAGGAATATCTCAGCTGTGGAGGTCCCCCCTGAGGAGCAAGGAATCCTAGCCCAACACTAGGCTCCTCAGCCCAGGGTTTCAGTGCCAAGAAGACAGGTCTCCACAACTTCCTGTTGTAAAAAACAGTGGTGATTGTGGCTGAAAGAAAGGGAGGCTTTTGGAGTCCCAGGCAGTTCCTCTTAAAGACACACATCCATGGATGGTGTGGCTCAGTGGATTGAGGGCCTGCCTGTGAACCAAAGGGTTCCCAGATCAATTCCCACTCAGGGTACATTCCTGGGTTGCAGTCCAAGTCCCCAGTAGGAGTGTATGAGAGGCATCCACGCACTGATGTTTCTCTCCCTCTCTTTGTCCCTCCCTTCCTCTCTGTCTATAAATAAATAAATAAATCTTTTTATAAAAATGGCACACATGCACATGAACTTACTCTGATTTCAAATGCTGGGACATTAGCTCAGAAGGCACCAGGAACACACGAGGAAGCAACTGAGTTGTCTTGCATCAGACTGAGAGCTGAGGGCAGCTTTCGTCCAAATGGAAATACTGGCAGAAGCCCCTGTTCCCTTTCTGAGCCCTCCCCCACTCAGAACTGGCAGTTGGGCATATTGAGTTTCCATCTACCTGGTTCTCACTCTTTTCCCAGCCCTGGTGATACCCTGAAACCCCACCATGCCCAACTTGCAGGCCCCCCATGACTCTTTCCAGTGATGTTTCCATACAAACAACCTTTTTTGGCTCATGATGTAGATTTTCCTAAAATGTCTCAAACAAGGAGCTTCTGATCTAGGCATGCCATGTATCTCCAGCTAAGTGGCCCCAGGCTGGGTGCTAATGGCAGCTGGCCTTGGTTTGCAGCTTGGCCTCTCCCAGGCACCTGCAAGCCCAGCACAGGAAGCAGCCATCTGCAGATTGTTTTGTAGCTCATGCTGGGTGTCCCTAGACTGGGCATAGGAGGCAGCTGACTAACTGTTGCCTGCACCTCCCAAGAGGATCCTGAGCCAGCACAACTGATGAACAGCTTCAGATCACAAAAAAGCATCACTCAACCACCTCCACAGCAACACACTCAAGGGGCAGACTCAGCACACACAAGAGCCTTCGCAGTGGTTGCAGCCAGTCCTCACTGCTGATCAGCCTGGGGATAAATCCCTTCCATTGCCAATAGCAGCCATGACACAACTACAACAGGACGGTGCACACAGCCCACAAGGGGGGCACACAGGAGTGCCTGGGTTGAGTGACCAGGGAGACTGCACCATTGGGTCTTCTGGGACACCTACTGCATAAGGACACTCCACTATGTCCAGAAGACACAGCAACTCTACCTAACACATAGAAACAAGAATAGGAAGGCCAGCTGCATGAGGAGACAAAGAATCATGTCCCAAATGAAAGAACAGAACACAAGTCCAAGAAAAGAACTAAACAAAATGGAGACAAGCAACCTACCAGATACAGAGTTCAAAACATTGCTTATAAGGATGCTCCAAGAACTTAGGGCAAGAGTAAATGAAGTTGGTGTGAACTTCAACAAAGAGATAAGATAAAATGGATATGTAAAACATAAATAAAACATTATCAATGAAAAAATTACTGAAATGAAGAATACATTACATGGAATCAACAGTAGAGTAGTTGAAGCATAGGATCAAATAAGAGACTGGGAAGATAAGGAAGCAGAAAACACCCAACCAGAATAGCAAAAAAAAAAAAAAATGAGGATAGTAAAAGTAGCCTCATGAAGAACTTCAACTACACCAATATCACCTCATGGGCGTGCCCAAAACAGAAGAGATAAAGCAAAGAATTGAAACCATATTTAAAAAAGAATAATTGGGGGGGTGGGCTGGGATGGGCGTAAAAGGCATAAAACTGTACTTCAACAATTTAAATAGATAGATAGATAGATAGATAGATAAAATAAAGAATAATTTGAAAACTTTCCTAACCTGGTGAAGGAAGTAGACATACAACTCCAGAAAGTGCAGCATCCCAAACAAGATGAACCCAAAAAGGCCACACCAAGAAACGTCATAATTAAAACATCAATGACTAAAGACAAAGAAAGAATTTTAAAAGCACCAAAATAAAAGTAATTAGTTACTTACAAGGGAGCTGCCACAAGACTGTCTCAGCAGAAACTGATATCTCAACAGAAACTTTTCAGATCAGGAGAGATTGGAAAAGCTTTCATTTTTTCCCCCACAGATTTTATTCATTTGTTTTTAGAGAGAAGGGGAGGGAGGGAGACGGAGTGGGAGAGCAACATCAATCGGTTGCCTCTCCCACACACCCCACTGGGGACTCGGCCTGCAACCCAGGCATGTGCCCTGACTGGGAATTGAACCGGTGACCTTTCAGTTCACAGGTTGGCACTCCATCCACTGAGCCACACGAGACAGGGCAGAAAGGCTGTCATTTTTAATTGAAGGACAGATAAAGAGCTCCCCAAACATGAAAAAACTAAAGGAATTTATCACCACTGAACAGTATTACAAGAAATGTTAAAGGGTCTTCTTTAAGAAAAAGAAGAAAAAATTTAAATGAATAATAATATGGCTATAATTTTATATCTATCAAACATTATTTTAAATAAAAATAAATTAACAGTTCTGATCTAAAGACATCTGGTGGCTGAGTGAATAACACAACAACCTAGCACAACTTACAATAGCCAAGTGTTGGAAGTAACCTAGATGCCCATCAGTAAATGAATGGATCAAAAAACTACAGCATATTTACACAATGGAATTCTATGCAGCAGAAAGAAAGAAGGAGCTCCTACCCTTTGCAACAGCATGGATGGAGCTGGAAAGCATTATGCTAAGCGAAATAAGCCAGGTAGTGAAAGACAAATACCATATGATCTCACCTTTAACAGGAACCTAAACAACAAAACAAAGAAACAAGCAAAATATAGTCAAAGACACTGAAATAGAGGACAGGCTGACAGTGACCAGAGGGTAGTGGAGAGGGAATTTCAGGGGAATTTCAGGGGAAAAGGGGAAGGGTTTACAGGAAGAAGTATAGAGGACACATGGATAAAAACTAGGGGCGGGTGGAAATGGGAGGGAGGAGGGGAGGGCTGGGTGGGCAGGTTGGGATGGGAGTAAAAGATAGAAAATTGTACTGCAACAACAATTAAACTAATATATATATATATATATATATACACATATATACAAAACTTCCAAATCTTTTGATAAAAAAAAACAACCTTTATATGTGCTGCCTACATGAGACTCAATTCAGAATGAAACACAGGCTGACTATAAGGGATGGAAAAAAATATTTCGTGAAAAATATCCTTTCAGGAAAATGCCTTTGAGTCCCATGGGCGGGGTCTCAAAGGGAGACAGAGGGACAGAGTTCTCCCCGCAGGAGGAGGTGTTGGCTCTAAGTCAGGGATCCCCAAGCCTGGCTCTCAGGGTCTCACCCGAGGACCGCGTCTGGGATGGGGACTCTCAGTACTGGGGAGTCCCCTTCTCCCTCTCAGCGGTCCTTCTGCCTGGATACTAATAACGCTCCCCCAATTCTCGCTCCCATTGGGTAACCGAACTCCAAACAAGCCAATCAGCGTCACCATGGTTTCGGGTCTAAAATCCTCACCTAGTACTCGAATTCCTTCTGCACATTATCTGAGGGTCTGGGTCATGGGGCCCCAAACACTGGTCCTGCTGTTCTCGGGGGCCCTGGCGCTGACCGAGACCTGGGCCCCTGAGTGCCCCCTGGGGAGGAAACGGCATGCACCTGAGAGGATCGAGGGGACGCGCTTGGGGCGCAAGACTCAGGGACAGCGCGTCTCCAGCACCCAGAGTCCAGACCCCAGACCCAGGACTCCTGCCTCAGCCCCACCCCTGCCCCTTTCCTCCCCCGCTCCTCTCCTCAACCTTTCCCAGTCCCCCTCGCCCCCTGCCCCTATCAGCTCGACCTCGGACCCAGGACGCTCGTCCTTCCCGCCGCGGTGGCCCCACTCCCTGAGGATTTTCAGCATCATGGTCTCCCGACCCGGCCGCGGGAAGTACTGGTACACGGTTATGGGCTACGTGGACGACACGGAGGTCGTGCGGTACGACACCGACACCTCGAATCCAAAGCTGGAGCCACAGGTGCCGTGGCTGGAGCAGCCGCGGGTGGAGCAGGAGGATCCGCACTTCTGGGACGAGCAGACGCAGGACATCAAGGACAACGAACAGGCTTTCCGAGCGAACCTGAATAAGCTGCGCGCCTACTTCAACCAGAGCGAGGAGGGTGAGCTACCCGTGCCCGAGTCCAGGCACACCCCCACCCCCAAGGACCGCCCTGGGTCGCTCCCAGTCTCTGGTCGCAGCGACATCTCCAGGCTGTGCCACTCGCCTTGCACCCAACTCGGGAAAAGCCCGCGGGGATACTGACAGGGTCTTATTTTCATTGGTTTACGTTTAATCCACGCAAGTCGGGTCGCGAATGGTCGGGTCGGCGGCACACCTATCCTCGGGGCGGGAATAAATGGAGGGAGTTGACTTCGGGGCTGGGTCAGGGGCTCACACCCACCAGGAAATGACCGGCTGCATCCTGGGGCCCGACGGGGGACTCGTCCGCGCGTATGGCCATCTCGCCTACGACGGCAAAGACTACCTTGCTCTAAACTTGGACCTGCGCTCCTGGACCACTGCTGACACCGAGGTGCAGATCACCACCGATCCCAATTTGATGCAGAACTTTGATGTGGACTATTGGAGGCTTTGCATGGACGGCCTTTGCGAGCGCTGGCTCCACCTGCTCCTGGTGATAGGGAAGCAGACATTGCTCCGAGCAGGTACCAGGGCAGGGCCTCCCCAAGGAGGGGATCTGTGGGCTGGGGCAGCTTCCTAGAAGGAGAGGAGGCAAATGGAGAAGTGTCAGAATGTCTCTCCTTCTCAGGAGAGGGAAGAGTCCCCCAGGTTTCATTATACTGTGACTCACCCGTGGGCCCAGCTTTCTCTAAAGGACAATAAGGGACCCAGCCTCTCCCTGAAACACCCCACAGCGGTTCCCTCACACCCTGTAGCACCTGGTGCACCAGGACACTCTCCCTTGTCGCTCCAGACCTGATTCTGGCTATTTTGTGTCATTCAGCCTCCACCTGAGCCTCTGTCTCCCCTTAGAGACCTGGACTCTCCTACCCCAGGTTCTTGCACTGATTCTGGAACTTTCAAGAAATAGATTATCCAAGATGTCTCTGTCCAGGCTAGTGACTGGGTGTTGCTCTCCCTTCCCCCACCCCAGCTGTCCTGTCCACTCTCAAGGTGGTCACATGAGCACTGCTGGAGTGTACCATGACCATGCAAAGTTCCTGAATTTTCTCACCCTCCCCTTAGACCCTCCAAAGACACATGTGACCCACCACCCCATCTCTGACCATGAGGTCACCCTGAGGTGCTGGGCCCTGGGCTTCTACCCTGCTGACATCACCCTGACCTGGCAGCGTGAAGGGGAGGACCTGACCCAGGACATGGAGCTGGTGGAGACCAGGCCTGCGGGGGATGGGACCTTCCAGAAGTGGGCAGCTGTGGTTGTGCCCCTTGGAGAGGAGCAGAGATACACATGCCATGTGCAGCACCAGGGGCTGCCTGAGCCCCTGACACTCAGATGGGGTGAGGAGGGGATGTGGGCACAGTCCCTCTCCTCAGGGCATCCCTGAGCAGGGTCAGGATGCAGGCTTGAGGCTGACCTCTCACCTTCCCCTGCAGGCCGCCCTCCTCAGACCACCATCACCATTGTGGGCATTGCTGCTGCCCTAGGTCTCCTTGGAGCTGCAGCCGCTGGAGCTGTGCTGTGGAAGAGGAAGCGCTCAGGTGGGCAAGGGGTGGGCCTGAGTTTCCTGTCACCCTGGGGGTCAAGCCCAGGTGGAAGTGTGCTCTGCCTTCTTAATGGGCATCGTGTCCCCATTTGGGTGCTTGTTTATCTAGGGCCTATTTGCTAACACTGACTCTTTAGTGAGGCCCATGGGAAAGTGAGGGACACGTTTATCACCTGATGATTCTAGTGTTGGGGACTGATTCCCAGCTTTCATAGGTCAGAGATGAAGGTCCCTGTTGAGGACAGACATCCCCGTCCATGGTTTATCCAGCCTCCACACATGTACTTTCCCTGTATTTCCTCACCCTACCCTGGGTGTTCAATCACAGCCCTGGAACCTTCCCTGTGCTTTAGGAGCATGGGGCTCCTTTAGGGTCACAGGACCCAGCCTTCCCCCTAACTTCTCACAGAACATTTTCTTCCCACAGGCAGAGGCAGGGAGAGCTATGCTCAGGCTGCCTGTAAGTCTGGGTGTTGGGAGGTGACATCTGGGACCCTTGGGATAGTGTGGGCTGGAGTCTGTGAGGGGGCTCCCCCACCCCATAACTGTTTGTTCTTCCTCAAGCAGCGACAGCTCCCAGGGCTCTGATGTGTCTCTCACAGCTC
The DNA here is from genome assembly GCF_004126475.2 of Phyllostomus discolor. Classification (NCBI taxonomy): domain Eukaryota; kingdom Metazoa; phylum Chordata; class Mammalia; order Chiroptera; family Phyllostomidae; genus Phyllostomus; species Phyllostomus discolor. Next base: position 27,438,579 of record NC_040914.2, read on the forward strand.
CCAAAGGTGAGACCCTGAAGGCAGGAAGTGGGGGGCATTGCAATTGAGGGGCACAGCTGGGTTTTGGGAATTCTCAGAGTAGGACATTCTGAGCATGCAGTGAACTGTGGGGGAATGTGACACTTCCAAGACTGACCTGAATTTGTTCATGATAATTTTCTTTCCAGGGTGACAGGGCTGCCTTGTAGGGGACTTGGTGCTACAATATGAATTCAAGCTTCTCCTTTGGGATCTTAAGAATCCCTCTCTGTTGTTTCTTCAAGTGTATCACTATTTGTTTGCATTATTTTAAAATTAGCCATATATATGTAATCAGAATTGTTTTAGATTAAAAGCTCCAAGGTGTATTATTTCTGGTAGGTGTTATTCTATCTTCACCTTTCACCCCATTTGTTAAGCCATTCTAAGTAACTTTAAGTTCATACACTTACCATGAGGTGTGAAGACAACCCGGGAGGGGCAGACTGTGTGCCATGGGACAAGGGGACCTCACGGCTCCCCACTGATGTTCCCTCTGACTACCTGTGCTCCATGAGCAATTAAGGGTTTCTTCCCACACATCCAAATGTACCTTTTGGAACCTCTGGCTCTGGTTGGTTCAGTCCTTTTGTTCTACTCGAGTGCCACTTTGCTGCCTAGGAGTTGCCCCAATCTTCCAGGACCCCCTGTTTAAGATCTCAGAGGTGTCCATGTGGGGGGTTCAGAGAGCTGACCAATCAGAAGGTGAGAACACCTGCCTAAAGCAGGAACTGTTCCAGCATCCACTGTCCTTAATCAACTGCAGACACTATTCTCATTCTGCAGATGCTGAGTCCTGGAAGGTCATGGCCAAGGAGCCAATGTCCTTAGTGGCTTCCTCTGAGAGTTCCTCCCCAAGAAAGAGCCCTCGGGCCACAGAGTCAGTCTGGCTGCTGGGCTGAGAACAGAATCAGGAGATGAGGGACCAGCAAGGCAGGAGGGAAAGGTGTGGGGAAGCTCCCATGGTTCCAGGCTGCAGGTGCTGGGTGTTCTGATGGGGTGTGAGTGGTGGAAACAGTGGGAAGGAACTGGACCCTGAGTCCATTTGGAAGATGCATTTCACAGCATTTCCTAAGGATTCAATCTGGAGTGTGAGAAAGGAGTTAAGGTGGGCACCCCACATTTGCACTGTGTCAGCAGAAAGATGGGGTTACATCAGCAGAGAGGGGGCTGACTCTGGCAGGAGCATGTGTGGGGAGGGGTAGACATTTCAAGCTTTCAGAGGATGAGAAGGTCAAGGTGAGATGTGTTTTAGAAACACCAGTGAGGTGTCAGGTTGGACAGATGAGTGTGGGGACCTTGAGGAGAAATGTCTGGGCTGGACACAGATGTGGAGGTGATGCTACAAAAATGACATTTAAAGTCATAAGCGTGGATGAGGCCACCAAGGGAGCCAGGACTGTGGAAGAGGAAAGAACAAGGACAGGACACTGCACCCACCTGTCCCCACAGTGGGGATGTTCATCCTGGTGACTCCCCAGGTTGGTGAGGTCTGTGTCTTCCTGTCATGCAGTCACCATTTGGTGTTTGTCATTCATTAGGAATTTACAGGGAGATATTCTGAGATTGTTCTGCTGTGCTCTTTACCACTTCTATACTCACCCTCCTTAGCTCCTCTTATTACTTCCACCCATGTCAGCGAATATATGATGGTTGTCCTGTATCAGCTCTGGACATTTATTAGTAGGGTATAGACTACATCACAGGGAAAGTAGTAAGTAATATTGTTGTGGCAAGGTATGGTGTCAGATGGGTCCTAGATTTATCAGGGAGAGTACTTAATGAACTATATAAATATCTAATCGTGCTGTTTTACAGCTGAATTAATATAATAGTATATGTTAGGTGAAACTGAAAATTAAAAAAAAATAAACTCATGGACACAGAGAACAGTGTGGTAATTGCATGTGGGAGGGTGTTCATGGAGGGTATCAGGGGATAAATGGTGATGGAAAAATAATGAAAAGAAAAAAATTTTAAGTTAAGAAAAGTGATCATTTGGACTTCATGCCCACCATTCTGACAGTAGTAATGGGGAGAAATATGAGTATTTTGTGACAAGCCCACAAGCAATCCTAGTGTCAGACAGATGTGGAACCACACTAGTCAGTGATGAGGCAGGGCCCAGGTTGGGAAGGGACTTAAATCCACAGTTAAAAGTTTTGTTTTTTAGAGGAAGGAAAGTAGTTCATATGTTCTCATGTGAGGGTGGAAGGTACGTGCCGTTTTCTCTGCTGTGGGGTAAAGTCAACCGAAAGATTTAAAAAGTGGCTCTCAGGTCAACACAATGAAAATCTCTGAATGCTCATTCTCCGCAATTATTCCCTGTAGTGACTTCTTGGAAAAATTATGGAATCCAAAATTTTATAATTTAAACATAAGAGGGTTTATACAGAGTTCAGTCCCAGGTCAATGGGATGACAGTGTGAGGCACCTGAGGACACAATTCTGCTCTCAGGTTACACAGGATGACCACTGTCAGAGACTTGGGGACAGAGTTCACACAAGAGTAAGAGGTGAAGGAAAGAGGCCAGTGGGAAACACCATGACATGAGCTCCTGGTGCAGATGTCCCTGCACCCCAATGACATGTGACTCTAACTCAGCTCCTCCCCAAGGAACAGGGGAGACTTTCTCTGCCTCTTGCTCGCTGCTCCTAAGGGCATCTCTGTAATGGCCATCACTGTCCCCAGTCACCAGATGTGCCTGAGGGTGATCTGCATGAGACAAGTTTGCTCTATGTTAGAGATGCCCCAGGCTCCCCATGCACACTGTGTCTCTGACAGGAGAGGTGACATGATAGTGGCATCTGTGTGGGGAGGTCAGGACCACACACTCTGTCTCTATAACTGGGGTCAGAAGCCACCCTCCCTGAGGAATCCCTGCACAGAGCTGTGGAGCTCAGACCAGCCAGGTGAGGACTCCCTTGCAACCACTCTCAGGGCAGAACCAGGAGGGGTCAGCCCAGGAGGGACTGGGACCTGCAGGTGGGCAGTGCCCTGGGAGGGACTGTGCTGAGCCTGCCGGGTCCTGAGCTGCTTCTCCTGCCCAGGCTGGGCAGGTAGGAGGTGGGGAAGTGTTGGGAATGTTTCAGCTGGAGCCAGATTCAGGAAGGTCCCTGCAGGTCCTATGCCCTGGAATCCCAGTTAGTGAGAGAAAGGGGTTGGTCCCTGAGGAACCTGGGTGCAGCCTTGTATGGCAGGAGCCATGCAGCTCCTCCACCCTGTACAAAATCCCACTTTTCTGAGACTTCCTGGGTTTAGGGTTGGGTGTGAGGATAGGAGTGTGTATTAATGTGTGAAGTTTGGGTTGTGACTTAAAAGTCCCTGATTGTGAAATAAGACCCAATGAGAGACACACATGCAGCTACAAACAGAAGGACTCAGAGAAGTGTCTGCCCTTCAGTGATCCCCCTCTCCCCCCCACATACACACTTGTCCTGTTTCAAATCCCCCTGCAGGAGGTGCCGGATTCTCAGCAGTTTCTGCCAGGACATCGTCATCCTCCCCCGTGGTTACTCTGTGTGAGTGTCACTCCTGTTTCTGTCTCTCATTGAATGGGGGCACCCTAGTGACCTCTTTTAACCCGAGACAGTGGGGAAGGAAAAAGAATTTGTTGTGAGATGAAGGCCCTTTAATTTCCAAGTCTGCCAGAACATTGTGGCTGTTGGGACAACAATCAGTAGAGACTTTTTTAAAAAAAATTTACTATTATAATTCAGAACAATACCTTCCACAGTAATTCCACAGCATGCCTCACATTTGAAAGTACGGTGGACCAAATGCACCATGCTGGGGTCTGCAGGTTTGGTCTACAAACCCCTGTGTTGAAATCGTAAGCCCCACTCCTGGCAGAGCAGCTCAGCTGGTTGGAGCATTATGTCAATGTGCCACAGTCGTTGGTCTGATCCCAGGTCAGAGCACTTAAAAGAATCAACCAATAAATGCAAAAATAAGTGGGACGACCCATCCAGGTCTCTCTCTCTCTCTCTCACCCTGACCCCCTCTCCCATCTCCCTCCATTAGTCTCTAAAATAAATCAATAAATGGCTTTTTGAAAAACAACTGTAGACCCACACAGCACAGTTGCAGGAGCTGGGGCCCCGGGAGGTGCCCAGGCAGTCTGAGAGTCTCACAGAAGCGGCTGCAGAGAGAGCCCTGGCCCTTCCTAGCCCGGAGGTTTCCCTCCGCATCCCTGACTGAGCGGCCTTCTCCAACCCCCCGAGTCCTTTCCCACAGCACCAACTCAGCCAGCAGGACATCTCGTCGTCCTGAGAGGTGGCAGCTGTGCTCACCTGTGCAGAGTTATACACTGTGTGCTTCGGCCTTGGTCCTTCCCTGCTGTCCCCACGGCATGGGTGTCATGCTGAGTCACAGCGCTGATAAGTCCCAGGCTGCAGGCAGAGGCTCCTGGAGCACAAGGGCCCGGACACAAGGGGACAGGAGCTCTGACACTGCTGTAGGACAGCATGGCTGTGCCCAGGGTGCCCCGTGTCCCTTGTCTCCGGGAACCACTGGCCCTGGCGTGTCTGAGTCGCTAGGAGTGACCTGGCTTGGCGGTCTCCGCGCTGGGGGCCGGTGAGAGGCGGGGCTGGAAGGCCTGTTCCCCCCATCTGCGGGAGGGTTTTGACACCGGATGCGGCGTTGCCCCCAAGTGAGACCACGTGGCGTTGCTGGTCACCGTCTGTGAGGGGAGGGTGTTCGTGAAGCCCCTCACCTGTGAGGTCGGTCTCCCAGCCTCACAAAAGGTTCAGCAGGCTGTGTGACCACCCCGCCCTACTCAGTGGACTCTGAGCAACCCCTTCTCCCCGGGGAGGTGTCTGGGCTGCGCTTGGGCCGGGACGGTCAAGGGGCTGAGGGGCTGTGCTCCCCGAGCCTCCCCGGGAGGTGTGACTGGAGCCCGAGGAGCTGTGGAAGGGGGTGCGCGGGTCTGTGGGACTCACTGGGGCCAGAGGCAAATGTCCCACATGAGGCCACGCAGGTAAGCGCCCCCCACAGGAGACAAGGAGTAACTGACGTGTGCGGTTAGAGTCTTGGACAGGGCGGGTGAGTGCGGGGTGTCCGCGGGGCTGCCGGGAAGGACGGCTATAGGATCGATCCCGGAGCTGGGGACACATACCTACGTGCACATAAATGTGTATGCCCAAACACAGCGCTGTTACTTTGAATATATCGATAAAATGAAGAAAAATGAACATTTCTACTTTCACTTGCTCCTTTCTCTATTTAATTTTCTTGATTCTTCATCTGAGGATTGTTTTTCTTCCACTGATTTTAGAGACAGAGGAAGGGAGCGAGAGAGAAGCATCCATGGGAGAGATCAGTTGCCTCCGGCACGTGTCTCAATCAGGACTGGAGCCATCAACCTTGGCCTATCGAGATGATGCTCTAACCAGCTGAGCTACCTGACCAGGGTGATACATTCTCATAGTAGGCAGGGTGACCATGAACTCTAAGGGGGGGGGGGGGGGAGGCATGCAGAGCTCTCTTGGGTGTGTCCCCTGTCACACACTCGCAGACTCAGGACCTGGTATTGAAGTCCCACTGTGGGTCAACCGCATTGTTGACCTCAACAGACGTGGTCCTGAATCCATGGACCCAACACTCTGGTGGGGAATCGGAAGATAAAAGTAAATAGAGTAAATACCCAATAATAAGGGGGAGCGGGATACCTGGTTCAGGTGCATGTTCTCCAGGTAAAGCCATTGCCATGGAGAACTAGTGTCTTCTGTCTCAGGAGAAGAGCGAGAGTCTGCCCCCTGGTGGTCGTGTAGGAAGACTGCGGCGTCCGCATGGGCATGGCCTCCTAGTGGCTCCTGGACACTGAGAAACAGTGTTCATGTCTCTTCAGGGCAGTGTCCCAGGACCCCAGGGCAGGTGGCTCTGAAAACTATCTTCCTTTGAAGATGGGGGTTGGGGCTGTGGCCAACGTCATTCTCTTCACTCTTGCTTGGCCACGGCCAGAAGCTGACATACTTGATTCTCACCCACATGGCCGTGGCCAATCTTGTGGTTCCTCTCTCCCCTGGGATTCCCCACATGAAGCCGATTTGGTTTTGAGGAGCCCCCGTCCAGCCTTGGGTGTACCTGTGTCTGTTATATACAGAGAGTGGCTTGTGGCAGCACCCTGTGCTCCACCTGGGTCCTGAGGACCTATGAGTCCTTCACACTCAACCCTGGGAGAGTGGAGTGGCCCAAGCTCAGAGGAAGAGCCCCAAGCTCCTCAGTCCTTCCTGTTGCATCTGCTGGGTGTTTGTTTCTTAATGAACGTCTCTGCATCTGTGAATGTCACTGCTCCACAGAACGGGCAAAATGATACCAAGAGCAAAGGGAAATGTTTAATTTCACCCTTGAAATCCAGTGCAGGCATTGCCATCCTGTGGTCGTGTTGTGATGTGATGTTCACTCTAGCTGCTAGAACCATCAGCTGTGGCTGCTTTTGGTGCAGCATCAGCATAGCAGCAAAAGCGTGAAGCTGATTTTCTCTGATGACCCCACCCAGGTACATTTTCTCTAGCATCCCATAAGCAGCAAGCTGTTGGCCCCTTTCACCCTGAAAAAGTGTAGCTAGCATTCCAGATGGCTGTTGTCCTGCTGAAGCTAAAATGGTCAGCACCAAGCAGGTTTTAAGGCCTCTAGTCTTCCACTTTTGTGCCCTGTTGCCTTGTAAGAGAGCTCATTGTGCCTTTGTGCAGCTTCAATGAATTTCCTTCTAAAATCAAGAACAGAACAGCATACCTATCATGTACCTATAACCCTGCTCTGGTTGATTTGCTCTGAAGCAATGAAGCTCAATTTATGGAAACCTCTGTCTGGACTGAATCATTGCCCTGCAGACCTAGCTGAGCCATCTTCAGGGACGCCTCCAAGTCACAGTCCATACGGCACTGTTTTGGTCCCGTTTGCAAAGGAATTCCCACCAGCTCTTGGGCTGCCTTTCTCCAGTCTTCCTCCTTCTCTTCTGGGGATGCCAGATGCTGTCTCATGGAAGCAGCCTGCTCCTCAAGTGACATGACACCTTGCTGGATCCTTTCCAAGGTGAAATGATGGGTTCCTTTGGCTGTGCTATCAGGCAAGTTAAAGAGGTGAGTGCAGAAATCTGTCAACAACTGTGGAGAGATCAGGAGGCTGACATTCTCATTTACCACGGCTTCCACAAGAGCTTCCAAGCTTCTAGTTGTTCTGCTCCAGGTAACCGAATGCCTTTTTCCAGGATATCACCATATTTGCCAGCCAGAACTTTGTGAGAAATGTTTGAATGCAAGAGCTGAGCCAAAAGCTGTCGAATAGTGGCTACCATCATTCTTCCCCACACTGGAGTTTTAACATAAGTGTTGCCATCATGTGGTCATGTCCTGTGTCATGTGCATTATCTTCACAGTCTGAAACAGTGTCTCCCTTGTGCTTCACCTGCACAGACACGACCAGAAGCAGCAGCACATTCGCGCCCCAGAAACCTCCACAAATGCCCTCCAGAGACCAGAGCTGCCCACACCATCTCGATGCTGGCAGTCACTTGTGTCACCTTCTACATGCTGAATTCCATTTCTGCTTTTTTCATCATTTTGTGAATGCACCCTCATTTTTTGTGGGTTCAGACCTCCCCTACTTGGCTTCCTGATTTTCTGCTGTTCACCCCTCACTGTGGATGCTAAGAGATTCTAGAGCTCCTGGGGTCATGATCTATTGGAATCGACTCTTGACAATCTAACCTGTGGGTCTCAGTGTTTATAATATTTATAATTCCACTGTTGACTAATCATTCACTGCATGCCAATGTACATAACATCCACAGTGAACTTTATTTTTAAATTAAAATAGAATGGACACACAACCTTGTGTAAGTGGAAGGTGCCCAGCATGTTTATCTGATGCACTTACATTCACTTATGTGCCACCTAATGGTGGTGATCCACCCTGAGAAACGTATGGTTGTGAGATGTTGTGGTTGTGTAAATAACACAGAGGCACTCACAACTGGATGGTCTCCCTACTGCTCACCTGGACTGCAGAGCACAGCCTATTGCTTCTGAGCTGCAAGCCTGCATAGCACATTGTTGTACAACATACCATTACATTAAATTAACTCAAGAGACAAGGACTCCCTCAAGAGAACTGGGAACCCCATGTATAAGCCTGCTATATATATGGTTTGGTAACCATAACCAAACACTGTGTTAATTGATTTGAGTGTGTGTGTGTGTGTGTGTGTGTGTGTGTGAAAGAGAGAGAGACTGATCTGTTGCCTCCCACAGGCACCCTGGCCAGGGATCGAACTCACAACATTTTGGTACTTGTGATGACACTAACCAACTGAAACAGCTGGCCAGGACATGCGTAAATTCTTTAGTAGGGTGTCTGATTAGAATTTTGATAATTTTTTATTGAGTTATTGTTTTTTATTGTTGAGTTGAGGCTTCTTATGTATATTCTAAAAGAATTCAATTACCAACATTTTCTCCCAGTCTGTGGCCTGAGTTCTTTTTACATACATAACAGCAATGTTAATGCACAGGTAGATTTTCCTGGGAGGAGAAATCAGAATTGACTCCCTGTGAAGGTTTCCTGGTAGAGGACTTAGGTGACTGAGGCGGCAGGGGGACAACGTGACTCATTTATTTTGTGTGTTCCTGAGTGCCTTTTGAATACTCTTGTATGTGCATGAATAATGTTTTCAAAGAGCAAGGTACATAAAATTTCTTCACTTATAAAACTCCTGACAGACAATCCTCAGATCACGATTTAAGATTCACATTCTGATGCTCTCGTCTAAGACCAACCATTTGCCTTAGAAATTCCATTCCTGACAAATTTGGTTGGACTCTGTAGACAAATCCTTCTGCGGAAAATAGCTCAAAATGCTTTCTATAATATCAAAATCAACTTCTTAAAAGCAACAAATAGTTGATGAGATACTAATGACCACATCTCAAAAGAAGGGAAAGGACATACTTGGTGTCCACAGACAGCAGTGCCCTGAGTGAGGAGTGGGGTAAAGTGTGCAAGTTCATTGCCCAGAGCCCAGACATGGAGCCCAGCACTGTCAGCCCTGTGCTGAGCTCTTGACTTTCCTCCCCATCTGCCTTCCCTTCTACACTTATAAATAAAGCTTTTTAAATTAATTATGTGTATATAGATAATATACAATTTATATGATGAATGTATATTCATTATAAAAATTATAAAATGTTAAGTTATAAATGATAAATTCTCAGTAAATGAAATGAGTTGATTGATCTGTGCACATTCAAGCCCAACTTAATGCAAACAGCAGTTTGCAGCAGAGAAAGTGAAGGTTTAGCCCTGGCTGGTGTGGCTCAGTTGGTTGGAGCATTGTCCCATAAGTGAAAGGTTGCATGCTGCATTCCTGGTCAGGACACATGCCTAGATTGTGCATAAGATACTTGGTCCAGGTGCCTATGGAAGGAAATCAACCAATGTTTCCCCCTCATGGCAATGTTTTTCTCTCCCCCTGCCTTTCTCTCTATAAGCAATGAAAATATAATGTCCTCAGGTGAGTATAAAAAGAAAGAAAAAGAAAGAAAAAAATAAATGTTTATTTAAGGAAGTGTCACCAAACCCAGAGTCCCAGGTGATGTTGCTCTAAGACCTGGCACCCTGGTGGCTTTTAGGGAATGGCTTACATTGGGGACTGAGGGACTTATGGTAAAGGTCTCCACTGGTTGGTCAGCACTAGGGTAGGGGGTGGCTGGTTATTGCATCTGGTCCTACCTGATTCAACCATGGCGTCATTCTGTCAGGTTTCATACATTCATCCCACTGTTCTCCCCAGAGTCTAAATCTTCATGAGTACGTATTTGAACACATCAGATATTCCAACCACTTTCCTCTCTGCAGACACCTGCCCATGGCCCTCGGTTCTGCCACAGGGTGATAGGGTCCCTGCACACTTGGAGCCAGGCAGACACCCTGGATGTCCTTTACCTCATCTTCAGCAGCCCTGGCCTCTCCTGTCATCCAGATACCGCATATTCTTATTTGGTTTACTTCTTCATTTCCCCCAATTTTCCTGGCAGTATTTTCCAAAAGAAAACATGGAAAGTTAACTATGAAAGCTCTAAACACATGAGGAAACTGTAGGCTATCCTAGCGCTTATTCACATCTTGACTAGATATAGAACTCTGTGTTGGAAATTTCTTTTCTCCAGTAAGTGGAAGGCATGGCAACAACGTCCTCTAGTCTCCAGGCCCATATTTCCTGCCTCTTAAGTTTTCATTGTACCTCTCCTCTCTAAGCAGAGAATACATAGCTTAAATCAACCTGGTCGGGGGAAATAAACAAGAGAGATCCAATTATTGCCATTTTACCAGATGAACTCAAGACAGATGAAGTCAGAGTATCAAATAACAAAAATAACAAAAACAAACAAACAAAAAGCATTAGAGCTAAACAGACCTAAGAAAAAAGTAAAACAGTGGAGCTGACCAGAGGATAACCCTCAACCCCCCATGTGCCCTTTTTGATGCATCAGCGTATTAAAAACACCCATGGAAAGCTACTGAATGTTCTGCTGAAATCCTCCCCTAAGATTCTCACCCAGAGAAGAGAGATAAAAACTCTCCAGTCAGAGACCTGGGGAAGTTCACTCTACAGCGCACCTGCACCCACATTTTAAGCATAAACTTCTTTCTCTCCTTGAGATTATCGGCCAGGGGAGCAGAGGGCAGAGGCAGCTGATCTCACACTTATCTCACATCCTGACTTTAAGGTCCCCTTTTTCCCTGACTCTCCAGTGAGCTGACAGCAGCCTGCCTAGGCTCTCTCCAGTTACTTCTTCTACCCTAAGTTTTTCCTTAGTGTCACTCTCCCCAGCTTTAATAAACATACCTCCAAAATCCCCTGGACTCGGGTTCTGGAATAATTTCCAGAGGAAGTCAAGCACCCATACACCACACACCACACACCACATACCACAGGCTGTCCTGAAACAAAACTGCTCAGGCCCAGACCTGTCTGGTGACCATAGCTGTTAAGGGACCCAGTGAAAGTGAGTCATTGAGGCCCCCAAAGAAAACACCCTGTGTTCATTGCAGCTCCACCACTCTGAACCTCCCTGAGTCTCATCTCCTCTATCCCCCACAAGGATCCTATACCAAGTGTCATGGGTTTGCTCTGAAGATTACACTTGACCTTCTATGTAGACCCCATGGTGTAACTGCCTGAGACATGTTAAGCAATCCTTTGTCCATAGTTACCATCATTCTGTTTATTGGAGCATTAGAGACATTCCATCCTTTTGCTTTTATAGAACCACAATATAAGAAATATCCCTGAGTAAATATTCTTGAAATATATGTGATTATCTTCTTAGGATAAATTCCTAAAGGAGGAATTTCTGTGTCAAAATGTAAGCACATTTAAATTTCTGAGGCTCTTTGCAAAAGCATCTTTCAGGAGTTTTGTCCTGGTTTTCAATTTCTTCAATCTTTACAACAGAATGTGTTCCCCACCCTCGGGCTGAAATGCTCACCATTTACTTTCATCTTTTCCAAACAGACAGATGGTTGGACATTAGTGCTCTCACAGGACATCAGCATTAGACAAGGACATCCTAAGACCATGGAGAAGTGAGACAAAACTCCACCACACTACTTGTTGTCTCAGCACAGACAGAAAGGAAACACAGTGCAGCTCACACACTACCAAGCAGCTCCCTGACTGGTGAACAGAAGGGAAGGCAATGTCTTTCCTACCACTCCTCACCCTCACTTCAGTCTGTTGCTTCTCGAGATATTTCCCGAGATGCCACAGACTTGCCCCCACATCCTGACAACACCAATCCAGAGGGACTCCTGCTCCCAGATTTCCTCCCAAGATCGCCATCCAAAGCCCAGGTCCTGGGCATGTCCTGTCTCACCCAGTCCCTTCAAGGTGCCCACGTCCTGGGGGTGAGCTCCCTCTCCCAGCAGAGAGGCACCCAGCTAGCTGTCTGCCCCAGGTGCTCCTCAGGGTCTTTGACAGAAGAACACTGACACAGGTTACCTTCCTCTGTCAACATTTTTATGTCTTTGAGTTTGGTTGTGGGCATGAGTTTGTATCTCTGGAGTGTGTGGTTGACATAGGAAAGTTTTATGTTTTCCTTCATGGTTTTTCATCTTTTGGTCTTAGAGAATTTTTTATTCCACAATTGTAAAAACTTCATATATATTTTCATCTAGGGGACAGGCACCCAAGGGAGAAGGGAAACAGAATTGCTTGAATTTCGGGGGCATATAGGCAGAAGTCAAATTGGTAAGGAATTCTTAGTTAGAACTCCAAAGTTTACATCTTCCTCTTTACAAATTTTTATTTATGTACAGGGCCTACAGGTTTGGTACATATTGTGCTCAATACATATTTATTTCTTGAATTAATAAAGATGTGTATGCCTACTGATGTCTCTAGGTTCACAAAAACGACACCCAGGGTCCCAAAGTGATGTGCACAAGGACCAGCTCCAGTGAGGAGTGTTTTTGATCATTTACAACCTTGAGTCTTCAAATCACATTTTGGTTAATGTCTACACACTCTACTTGTAAGTGGATATTCAGTAATATTTCTTGAATATGCTGTATTTTGAGTGTAGTTTATATGTAAGACCTTTACAGACAAATGAAGACAGCAAAGTTGTACAGAAATTAATATAATATTGGTCATCAATTATCATTGAAAAATTAAAAAACATGTAAAAAGAAGATAATAATGTCTTGAATTCATTATACAAATGGATTGATTTCTTAACTGTCCTTAATAAAAATGGAGAATAAATACAGAATGGAGAATGAATGGAGAAACACATATCTGCAATGCTGACCAGAAGGGTGCACAAACACACTTCTGCTTCATTCATTCCCAAGTGCCATGAGCCCAGGAAAGTGACCTGTGAGGGCTGAGCCAGCCTCTTCTTTATGGAACAGCAAGTTCACTTAAGAGAATGAGAGACACAGAACCTGTGATAACTGAGGTGTGGTGAACTGGTGAACACTCTCTCAAATGAACGTGAGCTTCTCCCTCAAGGAGAGTCAACGGGCAGTTGACCCCTGACAGCACTTGTTGTCTGGATGGAATGGAAGCTCTCAGAGGAAAACCAGGATTCTGGCAAACATGTGTCTCACCACCGCAGCCAGACAGCTTCCCAGAGCTGACAACCGTTTCCAGTGGGGTCTGCGGTAACATTAACAAATGTGATTTTTGATGATGTGTCATTAAATGCATCAACACTGGGAGATCTCTATCACTTAGTGAAATAATTGGTTAATTGTAAATAATCTTGCATCAGTACAAGAGCCTCTCAAGCAATGTAACAGAACAGGAAACACTCAATGGTGTAGTTTCAGATTGCACTTTGCAAAGAGCTTTTCAGGAACTACCACTTGTGTAGCTTTAGTGAACTATCCAAGATGAATATCCACACTTATTTGAAAAGGAATTAAAATGCTCCTCCTATATATTTGTGTGAGGCTGTATATTTCTTCATATACTACAACCAAATAACAGACTACATGCAGAAGCAAATATGAAAATTCAGCGGACTTCTACTCATACAGACAAGAACTGGGACTTGCAAAAACGTAAAATGTAAGCGATCGACTCTTCTCACTACCTTGTGTATTTAGAAAATAGTCTTTTATTTCATAAAAACGTTATTTCTGTTAGCATTATAGGTTATTAATATTATCCTAAACGAATTATTTTTTCAAACTCCTTTATTCCTTGTAGGGTAAATATTGATAGCTATAACTCACACAAACAAAATTATTTGGGATTCTCCCTATTTTGTAAGACTATAAATGTTCTGAATACAAAATGTTTGAGAGTCGCTGAATAAAACAGCCCGTGAGCAGGGACTCACGGAGACAGCAGGACAGAGCTCTCCGTGCAGGAGGAGGGCTCGGGTCAGAGTCCTGGGTCCCCAATCCTGGCTCCGAGGGTCTCAGCCCAAGGACCGAGTCTGGGGCAGGGACTTTCAGTGTTGGAGTATGCCCTTCTCCCCCGATTTCCCTTCTGCATCTCCTGGGTCTTCCCGCCTGGATACTCCTGACACTCTCCAAGATCTCATTCCAATTGGGTGCCCCAACTCCAGACCAGCCAATCAGCGTCACTGTGGTTCCGGCCATAAAATCTTCTCGTAGTAAATGAACTCATTCCCGCAGACACCTGCTCAGCACGGGTCGTGGATCCCCGAACCCTTCTCCTGCTGCTCTCGGGGGCCCTGGCTGTGACCCTGACCCAGACCTGGGCGGGTGAGGGCGAGGTCGGGAGGGAATGGTATGCACCAAACAGGAGCCAGGGGACCCTGCGAGGGTGCAGGACCCAGGGACCTAGCGTCTGCATTACCCCAAGCTCAGACCCCGACCGGCCTCTGGCCTCGGCCCCGCCGCTCCCTTCAGTCACGGCCCCCTTTCTGTCTCCAGGGCCCCCTGCTCCTCCCGTCCCGACAGCTGACTTCGGACGCGCGTCTTCCCCGCCTCTAGGAACCCATACTCTGAGAATTTTCAGCACCTTCGTGTCCGGACCAGGCCGCGGGAAGAACCGGTACATCAGCCTCTACTACGTGGACTACAGGGAGGTTCTGAAGTTCGGCTGGAGCCGCGGGTACCCAGGCTGGAGCAGCCGCTGGTGGAGCAGGAGGATCCACGTTTGTGGGAGGAGCAGACTCGTGTTTGCCAGGACAGCGAACACTGTTTCCGAACGGCCCTGAACAACCTGCGCGCCTACTACAACCAGAGCGAGGATGGTGAGCCACGTGCGCTTGGGTCAGGGCACCTCCCCGAGTGCCACGGACGATCCTGGGTTCACCTGAATCACCAAAGGTTGTGGGACCTATTAGCCCACAAAACCAGAAGAGCCAGCGGGAACTTTGACCCGGCATCATTCATGTTCACTTTAGATTTAATCACTTTGGTACTGTCCCCAGAGCAGGGCTAAATGGGAGGGACTAAGAGGAGAGGGGCTGACCTCCCCTCTGGGTCAGTGTCGCACACCCACCAGGAAATGACTGGCTGCGTTGTGGGGTCCGACTGGAGCTTCCTGCGCGGGTACACTCAGTTTGCCTACGACGGCACGGACTACGTCGCCCTGAAACTGGATCTGCACTCCTTCACTGTGACCAACACGGTGGCCGAGATCACATGGAGCAATTTGATACCGAACCTTGATGTGGACTCCTGGAGGTTCAGCATGGAGCACCTGTGCCTGCGCTGGTTCCACATCGTCCTGAAGAAGGAGAAGGAGATGCTGCTCTGAGCAGATACTAGGGCACAGGGCTCCCTGAGGAGCAGATCTGTAGGCTGGGGCAGCTTCCTACAAGGAGAGGAGGAAAAAGGGGCAGTGTCAGAATGTCCCTCCTGCTTGGGAGAGGGAAGAGACCCCAGATTTCCTAATTCTGTGACTCACCCGTGGCCCATCTTTCTCTAAAGGACAATAAGGGATGCAGACTCTCCCTGAAACACCCCACAGTGGTTCCCTCACAACCTGCAGCACCAGGTGCACCAGGGCGCTCTCCTGAAGGTCAGGCCTCCAGACCTTCTCTGGAGGCCTGATTTGGGTTTTCTCAGTCATCACCCTCCACCTCAGTCTGTGTCTCCCCTTAGAGACCTGGACACTCCTACCCCAGGTTCTCACTCTGAGTCTAGAACTTTCCTAGAAATAGGAGGATATCTCAGATGCCTCTGTCCAAGCTGGTGTCTGGGTGTTGCTCTCCCTTCCCCCACTCCAGCTGTCCTATCCACTCTCAGGGTGGTCACATAAACGCTCCTGGAGTGTCTATGACCATGCAGAGTTCCTGAATTTTCTCACTCTCTCCTCAGATCCTCCAAAGACACACATGACCCACCACCCCATATCTGACCACAGGGTCGCCCTGAGGTGCTGGGCCCTGGGCTTCTATCCTGCTGACATCATTCTGACCTGGCAGCATGATGGGGAGGACCTGACCCAGGACATGGAGCTTGTGGAGACCAGACCTGCGAGGGATGGGACCTTCCAGAAGTAGGCAGCTGTGGTTGTGCCCCCTGGAAAGGAGCAGAGATACACATGCCATGTGCAGCACCAGGTGCAGCCTGAGCCCCTGACCCTGAGATGGGGTGAGGAGGGGATATGGGCTCAGAGCCTCTCCTCAGGGTGTCCCTGAGCAGGGTCAGGACTCAGGCCTAAGGTTGACTTCTTATCTTCCCCTCACAGACTCTCCTCCTCAGACCGCCATCACCATCGTGGTCATCGCCGCTGCCCTGGGTCTCCTTGGAGCTGCAGCTGCTGGAGCTGTGCTGTGGAGGAGGAAGTGCTCAGGTGGGCAAGGGGTGGGGCTGAGTTTCCTGTCCCCTGGGGGTCAAGGCCAAGTAAAAGTGTGCTTTGCCTGGTTAATGGACATTGTATCCCCACTTAGGTGCTTGCCCATCTGGGGCCTGTTTCCTAACACTGACTCTTTAGTGAGGCCCATGGGAAAGTGAGGGACAAATTTATCACCTGATGATTCTAGCGATGGGGACTGATTCCCAGTTGCCAGGCCAGAGGGGAAGGTCCCTGCTGAGGACAGATATCCAGAGTGGTGGTAGGTCCAGTCCCCACACCTGTACTAACCCATGTTTCCTGACCCTAACATATTTAGTCGCAGTTCTGGAACCTTCCATGTGCTTCTGAGTATGGGGCCCCTTTAGGGTCACGGGACCCAGCCTTCCCCCTGACTTTTCACAGAACGTTTACTTCCCACAGGCAGATGCAGGAAGAGGTGCACTCAGGCTGCCTGTAAGTCTGGGTTTTTGAGAGGTGACATCTGGGACCCTTGAGAGAGTGTGAGCTAGAGTCTGTAAGGGGGGCTCCCGTACCCCGTTACTCTGCTGTTGTGTCTTCCCCAGGCAGCAACAATGCCCAGGGCTCTGATGTGTCTCTCTCAGCTCCTACAAGTGAGACCCTGAGGGCAGGAAGTGGGGGGCATTGGGACCAAGGGACACAGCTGGGTTTTGGGGACTTTCAGAGTGGGACATTCTGAGCCTGCGGAGGGCTGTGGGAGAATGTGACACTTCTGACACTGACCTGAATTTGTTCATGACAACTTTCTTACTCAGGGTGACAGAGCTGCTTTCTATGGGACTTGGTGTAAAACAGTCATTGCAGCCCCCGCCCCCAATGGGACTTTAAGGGTCCCTGACTGCTGTTTCTGCCCCCAGCATTGGAATGTTATTTAATCATCTCAACATTTCTGCATTATTTTAATATTAGTGATATGTATGTGTGTGTGTGTGTGTATGTGTGTGTGTATCAGAAGTGATTTAGATTAAAAACTCCAAGGTATATTGTTTTGGTAGGTGTTATTCTACCTACACTTTCACTCATTTTGTTAAGCTGGTCTAATTCACTTTACATTCATAAACTTACCATGAGGTGTGGAGAGTCCCCCAAACCAAATGGGACAGACTGTGTGCCATGGGACAAGAGGACCTCACACCTCCCCAGTGAGGTTTCCTGTGACCACCTGTGCTCTGTGTGCAATTCAGGGCTTCTTTCACCCCATCTGAATGTACCTTTTGGAGCCTCTGCCTGTGGCTGGTTGAATCTCCTGATTCTAATGGAATGCTGCTTTGCAGCCTAGGAGTCTCCCCAAGCTTCCAGGGCCCCCCCTTGTAGACCCTGGGGGTGTTCATGTGGGATCAGAGAGCTGACCAATCAGAAGGTGAGGAACACCTGCTTAAAGCAGGAACTGTTCCAGCATCCATGATCCTTAATCCACTACAAACACTGTTCTCATTCTGCAGATTCTGAGTCCTGGAAGGTCAAGGCCAAAGAGCCAAATTCCTTAGTCTCTTCCTTTGAGAATTCCTCCCAAAGAGAGAGCCCTCGGGCCACAGGGTCAGTCTGGCTGCTGGGCTGAGAACAGAATCAGGAGACAAGGGACCAGCGAGGCAGGAGGGAAAGGTGTGGGGAAGCTCCCATTCTGATGGGGCTGTGAGTGGTGGAAACAGTGGGAAGGGACTGGACACTAAGTGCATTTGGAAGATGGATTTCACAGCATTTCCTGAGGATTTAATCTGGGGTGTGGGAAGGAGTCAAGGAGGGCACCCCACATTTGTGCTGTGCCAGCAGAAAGATGGGGTTATATCAGCAGAGATGGGGAAGACGCTGGCAGGAGCATGTGAGGGGGAGGGGTGGGCATTTCAAGCATTCAGCTGGAGAGAAGGTCAAGGTGAGATATCTGATAGACACACCAGTGAGGTGTCAAGTTGGAAAGATGAGTGTGGGGACCTTGAGGAGAAATGTCCAGACTGAAAACAT
The DNA here is from genome assembly GCF_004126475.2 of Phyllostomus discolor. Classification (NCBI taxonomy): domain Eukaryota; kingdom Metazoa; phylum Chordata; class Mammalia; order Chiroptera; family Phyllostomidae; genus Phyllostomus; species Phyllostomus discolor. Next base: position 27,456,863 of record NC_040914.2, read on the forward strand.
AGGTGTGGAGGTGATGCTACAAAAATGACACTTAAAGCCGTGAGCAGTGATATGGCCACCAAGGGAGCCAGGACTGTGAAAGAGGAAAGAACAAGGACTGAACACTGCACCTCCCTGTCCCGACAGTAGGGATGTTCACCCTGGTGACTCCCCAGCCTGGTGACAGCTATGTTTCCCCATCATTCATTCACAATTTGGTGTTTGTGAGTCATCAGTATTTTATGGGGAGATGTTGTGAGATTATCTTGCTGTGCTGTTCACCACTTCTCCACTCACCCTCCTTAGCTACTCCTATAACTTCCACCTAAGTCAATGAAAATGTGCTGGTTGTCCCATATCTGCCCCCAACATTTATTAGTAGTGTGTAAGTACAGCTTAGGGAATATAGTCAATAATATTATCATAATTATGTTTGGTGTCAGATGGGACCTAGAATTATCAGGGAGATTACTGAATAAGGCATAAACGTGTTTAATGTGTGTACATTTTCACTCGTGGACACAGACAACAGTGTGGTAGTATCATGGGGTGGGTGTTGGCACAGGTGGGAGAGGAAATGGGGGGATAAGTGTTGATGGGAAAATAAAAAGAAAGAAAAGAAACATAAAATCATTATTTTAACTTAAAAAAGGTGCTAACTTGGACATCATGCCCGACATTCTGACAGCAGTTCTTGAGGAGAAATTTGAGCAGTTTTTGACAAGCTCATAAGCCATCTTGGTCTCAGAAAAATTTTGAACCACACAATTCTGTGATATGGTAGGGCCCAGGGTGGGGAAAGGACTTAAATGCATGTTTAAGGGTTTTTTGGTTTTTGATTTTTTCTGGGTGGGGGAAGGTCATTCATATGTTGTCATATGATATGAAAGGCACAGAGTTTTCTGTACCATGGGGTAGAGTCAAGCAGAAGATGGAGAAAGTGGCTCTCAATTCAACATAATGAAAAGCTTAGAATGCACTCTCTCTGTGAGAGAGGGATTATCCCCCTGAGTGATTTCTGGAGCAAATAATGGACCCCAAAATTTTCTAATGAAGACATAGAAAGATTTCTATGTGGGATATTGGGGATTCACTCTGTTTCAGGAAAAGCCACAGAACAGACCTGAGGTGTGAGCAGCAAGAGCTATGGGACTAGAACCAACAGGAAGACCAATCTAGATCACAGGGGGTGACAGTATGAGGGACTTGGGGACAGGGTTCTGAGAAGAGAAGGAGCTGAAGGAAAGGGGCCAGTGGGAAACATCATGATATGAGCTCCTGGTCCAGATGTCCCTGCATCCCAGTGACATGTGACTCTAAGCTCAGCTCCTCCCCAGTAACAGGGGACACTTTCTCTGTCTCCTGCCTGCTGCTCCTGAGGGCATCTCTGTAATGGCCATCACTGTCACCAGATGTGTCCGAAGGTGATCTGCATGGGACAAGTTTGCTCTACCTTAGAGATGCCCCAGGTTCCCCCCACACACAGTGTCACTGACAGAACAGATGACATGATAGTGGCATCTCTGTGGGGAAGTCAGAACCACACATTCTGTCCCTGTAATTGGGGTCAGGAGCCACCCTGTCTGAGGAATCCCTGCACAGAGCTGTGGAGCTCAAACCAGCCAGGTAAGGGCTCCCTCAAGTCCACTCTCAGGGCAGAACCAGGAGGGGTCAGCCCAGGAGGGACTTGGACCTGTGGGAGGACAGCACCCTGGGCGGGACTGTACTGAGCCTGCCTGGTCCTGAGCTGCACCCCCTGCCTGGGCTGGGCAGGTGGGAGATGGGGAAGTGCTGGGGGTATTTCAGGTGGGGCCAGTCTCAGGAGGGTCCCTGCAGGTCCCTGTGCCCTGGAGTCCCCATCAGTGAGAGAAAGGGGTTTGGTCGCTTGGGAACCTGGGCACACTCTTTTATGGCAAGAGCCACGGAGCTCCTCCACCCTGAACAAAATTCCACTTTTCTGAGACCTCCCAGGTTTAGAGTTGGGTGTGAGGACAGGAGTGTGAATTTATATGCACTATTCAGTTATAACCTAAAAATCCTGGATCATGAAATAAGACCAAATGAGCGACACACACGCAACTATAAACGAGGGACACAGAGAGGTGTCTGCTCTTCAGCTATCCACACATACACACTTGTCCTGTCTCAAATCCCCTGCAGGAGGTGCCAGCCTCTCAGGAATTTCCACCAGGACATCTTCACCCTCCCCTGTGGTTACTGTATGTGAGTGGCACTCACATTTCTGTCTCTCATTGAATGGGGACACCCCTCTGAACTCTCATAACCCGAGGCAGCAGGGAAGGACAAAGAATTTGGAGTGAGATGAAATCTCATTATTTTCCAAGTCTGCCAGAATGGGTCCATGTGGTGAAGATCATTCAATATGACTTTTTAAAAAATACAATTATGAATATGATAATACCTTCTGCAGTAATTCAACAGTGTGCTTCATATTCAGAAATATCGATGTTTCTCTCTCACACATCAATGTTTCTCTCCCTTCCTATCTCTCAGAAAACAATGAAAAAAATGTCCTACAGTGGGGATTAAAGAAAGATAATAAGGAAAGGAAAAGCTTATTTAAGGAGGTGGCACCAAATGCTGAGTAACAGGTGAGTTGATTCCCCAATGCCTCTAGGGTGTGGGTTTAGAGAGCACTAAGGGACTTAGGCTCCAGGTCTCCATTGATTGGTCAGCACTAGAATTCAGGGGAGGTGATCATTGCATCTGGTCCTATGTCAGCAATGAGGCTGTTCTGTCTGGTTTCCCAAGTTCATTCCATGACTCACTCCAGAGTCTAAATCTTCATGAGTACATATTTGAACACATCAGATATTCATCCACTTTCATCTATGCAGACACCTGTCCACAGCCCTCAGTGTTGCCACAGGTGGACTGGGTCCCTGCACACCTGGAGTCAGGCAGACACCCTGGATGTCCCTGACCTCACCTCAGGCAGCCCTGGCCTCTCCTGTTCTGGATCCCCTGTCACCTGGATCCCACATGTCCCTCTTTTTTATTCACTCCCTCATTTTTCCCACTTTGTCTGGTAGTATTTCCCAAACAAAACATGAGAAGTTAACTATGAAAACTCTAAATACATGAAGAAACTGTAGGCTATCCTAGCCCTTACTCACATCTTGACTGGATATAGAACTCTGTGTTGGAAATAATTTTTTTCTGCAGAAAGTAGGAGGCATCATAAAAGTGTCTTCTAGTCTCTAGGCCCTTATTTGCTGCCGCTTGAAGTTTTCAAGGTCTCTTCCAGCTTGTTTCTGAAGTTTCTCTGTGACATGTCCCGCTGTGGGTCTGTTTGTATCTGCTGTGGTAAGAATTTGATTAGGCCATTCAAAATGTAATTTTTTATCTGTAAACTTTGAGAAATATTCCTGAAAATGTTAAAAATCATTTCCTACTCATCATTATTTTTAGACAGATGTTATAAACTTGTTGGGATCCCTTGACAGACCGACTAAGAAGTCTTTTCTCCAGCTTGTCCACAGTTTTCCATTTGTGCGACTCAGTAGAAGAAAAACATGAATCTTCCAGGTCACCTACTGATTTATTCATTTCTGTGATGATATTTTTTAATTCCAAGAGGCCTTTCCTATTCTATGACTGTGCATAATTGTTCTGCTTCAGATGCCATTATCTTTTACGTCTTTCAGGTAAGATGGAGATCAGTGGAAGGGGACCCATAGGTCTCCTGTTTATCCATTCCCGTGAAATCAGGAACTTTTTCTCCACTGCACTTGATCATGATTACATTTCTGCTTGTCATTTCTCCTAATGGCCCATCTCCCACACAACAGTGCCAGAGTCACAGAGCCAGGGTCCTACTCTTGCTCTGTATTCTGTCTTCACACTCTAATTGTGATGTAGTGAAGACCTTGAAACACATGCTGGATGATGATCTTGACTAAGGTTTCCATAGCTAAGGTACACTGCCCCTGTTGTCCTCCTAAGCTCTGAGGCCAGCAGCCTCCTATCACAGAACATTCTGGAACAATGCAACAGTTCACTTGCACGGACTGCAGAGTCACAGTGAGGCAGGATAGCAAGAATATAAGAAAATTGGTGAATGGAATGGGGAAACTGAGGCAAGAAAATCAAAGAAGGCAAAACAGTCTGAAAAACTTATAGCCAGCTGGTGAATCACCAAACCTTATTTCCCCTAAGGACACTTGAGAACAAATGATTTGTACATCTCCTATTTAACAGTGAATGCATAGCATACATCACCCTGGTTGGAATAAACACAGCAGAGACCCAGTTAATGTCATTTGTGCCAGATGAACCCAAGGCCAGATGAAACCAGGGGAACAAAGAAAAAAACAAAACAAAACAAACAAACAAACAAAAAACATTAGAACCAGACAGACCTAAGATAAAAGTAAAACAGTGGAGACAACGAGAGGATAATCCCCAACCCAACTATGTGTTCATTTTGATGCATCAGCATATCAAAAACACTCCTCAAAAACTGATGAATATTCTGCTGAAACCCTCCCCTAAGATGCTCACCCACAAAAGTGAGATGAAATCACTGCAGACAGAGACCTGGGACAGCTCACTCTAGAGCGCACCCACACCCCCATGTCAGACATGAACTTCTTTCTCTCCTTCTGACCTCTAAGGTGCCCTTGAGATTATCAACCAGGGGAGCAGCAGGTAGTGGCAGCTTCTCCTAGGCTTATCCCCCATCCTATTTCAAGGCCCCATTTTTCCCTGACTCTCCAGTGAGCTAACAGCAACCCCACCTTTGCTCACTTCTGTCTCTGTGAGTTTTATTTCCCTTTGAGCTGACAGAAATCTTGTCTAGGCTCTCTCCAGTTACTTCTTCTACCCTAAGTCTTTCCTTAGTGTCACTGTCCCCAGCTTTAATAAACATTTCAAAATCTCCTGGACACAGGTTGTGAAATCTTATCCAGAGGAAGTCAAGCATCCACATGCCACTCACCACAAACTGCACACCACACACCACAGGCTGACCTGAGGCAGAACTGCTCAGGCCCAGGCCTGTCCAGTACCAAAAGCAGCCAAGGGACCCAGTGAAAGTGAGTCATCAAGGCTCTGAGAGACAATGCCCTGCATTCACTGCAGCCCCACCACCGGGAACCTCTCTGAGTCTCCTTTCCTCTGTGCTCCACAAGGATCCCACATCAAGTGCCCAATGGGTTTACACTTGACCTTCTATGTAGATCCCATGGTGTCACTGCCTGAGACACATTAAGTGATCCTCTGTCCACAGTTATCATCATTCTATTGATTGGAGCATTTAGAGATATTCCACCCTTTGGCTTTTATAAAACCACAACACAAAAAAATCCTTGAATATATATTTTTGAAGTATATGTGATTGTCTTCTTAGGACATATTCCTAAAAGAGGAATTACTGTGTCAAAATGTAAGCACATGTAAATTGCTGAGACCTTTTGCAAAAGCATCCTTCAGGAGTTTTGTCCTGGTTTTCAATCCCTTCCTTCAACCTTTATACAGAACGAGTTCCCTACCCTCTGGCTAAAATACTCATCATTTTCTTTCATTTTTGCCAAATTGATAGATTTTAAATTTATTCCTATTTTTAACCCACATTCTAGTTTTCGTGTACATGTATTTATTAGACATATAATTGTTTAACATTTGCACTTCTGCTTTTCAAAATCGTTTCTCAATATTCATTATATTTTGATTATTTTTAAAGATTGAATTTAAGAAGGAAGGAAAAGCAGCCCCAACACTGGAAGGGGTCTGGCACTTAGAGGGAGGCCCAGTCTTGCCAGGAGCGGGCCTGGTGCTCTCACTGCTAGGCCTGGTGATTCTCCGGTTGGACACACGTGGCCTCACAGAACATCAGCATCAGACAAGGACATCCCGAGATCAGGACGACAGGAGACAGACCAACACCACAGTGCGTCTTGCCTTAGCACAGACAGAAAGGAGGCACGGTGCAGGTCACACACCACCAAGCAGCTCCAGGCGGGTCAACAGCAGGGAAGGCAGCGTCTTTCCTATCACCCCTCATCCTCGCTCCCGTCCGCCTCCTCCCAAGGTATTTCCTGAGATGCCCAATCACAGACTTGCCCCGTCGTTCTCACGACACCAATCTAGAAGGGCTCCTGCGTTCACAGATCCTCCCACGATCTCTGTCCAGAGGCCGTGTCCTGGGCACATCCTGTCTCACTCAGTCCCTCCAGCTACCCACGCCCCTGGGGGTCCGCTCCTCGAAGCAGCGATACACACAGCCCGCTGTCTGCCCCAGACCCTCCTGGGGTCTTTAGCGGAAGAACACGGCCACATGTTACCTTCCTCTGTCGACATTTTTATGTGTCTTTGCATTTGGTTATGGGCGTGAGTGTGTATCTCCAGTGCGTGTGGTTGACATAGGAAAGTTCTTTGTTTTCCTTCAAGGTTTTTTATCTTTGGGTCTTGCTTAGAGAAGTTCTTATTCCACAATTGTAAAAACTTTAGATGCATTTTCATGTTGGGGAGAAGGGTCCAAGGGTAGAAGGAAACAGAATTATTAGAGTTTGGGGAAAACATGGGGAAGACAGAAAGGTAGGATATCTAAGGTGGAACAACATTTACATCTTCTGCTTCACAACTTTTTAAGTATGTACAGCGCCCTCGGGTGTTTAGTGCATGTTGTGTTCAATAAACAGTTTCTCTTGAAGTAAAGCCTCATGTGTCTGCTCATGCTCACCAGGTTCACAAAAACAACACCAAGGGTCCCAGAGTGATGTGCACAAGGACCAACTCCAGTAACGAGTGTTTTGGATCATTTACTACCTTAATGCATTACATCACATTTTGGTTAATGTCTGCACACTCCAGCGGGTAACCGCATAGTAAGTAATCTTCCTTGGGCATGCTATGTTTCGAGGATGTATCTAAACCCTCACAGACGAATGAGGATCCATGACTTCCATGTGGCAATCATTTTAATATATGTCAACCTGAGTCACACAGTGTCTTTGGGGGTGGTGGGCAGGGACTGAAAACTACAAACATTCTAGAGGAGCACTGTCTCATAGGGCAGCTACGAGGTATTTTATGGCTTTTCAATTAAAAATAAGTAAAATGAAAAGTTCAACTGCTCCACATACAGGTCACACTGCAAGTGCTCAACAGCCACCTCCAGCCAGTGGCGGCCATGTTGGATGTGCAGACACAGAACAATCCCTTATTCCAGAACATTCTATCACACAGAACTGAGCTTCATGTTGTCTGGGCCTCCAGTCACAGCACTAGACCCATGAAAATGAAAGGGACAACATCATCTCTCTGACAGATGACACCAGATTTTTGTCTGGGACATGAGTATATATCAAGCTTGTGTATAACAAACAAAACTAGGTTACCTGTGGGTCTGGTGTCTTTGGGCACACTCTGTTCCCAGTTCCAAAGGAGAAACACCTTTCCTCCCACCTGTCTTCCCAGACTGAGGACACTCTCTAAAATCTCATTTTCAGGGGGTGAGCTTTCTTCTAGAAGAACCCAGAGCAATGCTTTCAGCAAGATGTGGAGAAGAGAGAGAGGGATTCTAGGAAGTGAGGAGGATGGTGGGGAGACTCCCCCTGGTTTATCCAGAACAACCATTCTCAATGTGTGGCCTGCAGAACCTTTGAAGTTTCTAAGAGCCTTCCATGGGATCTATGAGGTCAAAACTATTTTCATAGGTTAAGGACATCCTTTGCCTTTTTCACTGTGTCCTCATTTGCACTGAAGTAAACTTAGCAGAAATGGAGGCTGGGACACCCAACTGCAGTAGCAGGCATTCTTCACCACCACCCCTCATAGACCACAAAACAAAACCAGTGTCACTTTAGAATGACACAGCCAAGGATCGAAAATTATTATCTTTACTAAATCATCGTCCTTAAATTGAATTTTCAAAATATCTTGGCTTTCCATAGAGATGGCTGTGTAGGTAAAAGCAGTATTTTCATCACCCCACAAGGAATTCAAAATTACAACTACACTACAAAAACCCATCATTCAGAACCACTTGATATCCAACTGAACAGATATTCTACAACTACAATATTAAAAAAGATACATCAAGACCGGAAGGAGGGGTACACATGCAGAATGTGCTGGTTCCACACCCACATGTGGTAAATAAAAACCAAAGGGGATATTTGGGGGATATTTTTGCTGTGGAAGACACTCCTGAGGAGCAAGGAATTTCAGCCCTATGTGAGGCTCCTCAACCCAGGGTTTCAGTGCCAGGAACACAGGTCTCCACAACTTCCAGTTGTAAAAAACCAGTGGTGATTGTGGCTGAGTGGGAAGGAAGCTCCTGGAGTCCCAGGCACTTCCTCTTAAATACCCGCATGTACATGGACTTACTCTGGGCTCAAGTGCTGCGTCATCAGCTCAAAAAGCACCAGGAACATACGGTGAAGCAACTGAGTTATTTTGTACCACACAGAGAGCTGAGGGGCAGCTGTCTCCCAGATGGAAGTGCTGGCAGAGGCCTTTGCTCCTTTTCTGAGCCCTCCCCCACTCAGAGCTGTCAAGTGGACACCAGATCTGAGTATCCAATAACCTGGCTCTCACTCTTTTCCCCACCCTGGTGATACCCTGGAACCCCATCACACTCAACTTGCAGGCTCCCCATGACACTTTCCAGTGATATTTCTATACAAACAGCCCTTTTTCCCTCATGTTGTAGATTTTCCTAAAATGTCTCAAAAGCAGAATCTGCCCTAGGCATGCCCTTCATCTCCAGCTACAGGGCCCGAGAGCCAGTGCTAGTGGCAGCTGGCCTTGGTTTGTAGCTTGGCTTCTTGGAGGCACCTCCAAGTCCAGCACAAATAGCAGCCATCCTTGGATTGCTTTGCAGCTTATACGAGGTGGCCCTGGGAAAGGCATAGGTAATGGGTGACCATGGCCTGTACCTCCCAAGAAGTCCCTGAACCAGCATACCTGATGAACAGCTTCAGACACCAGAAAAGCACTCCCTCACCACCTCTACAGCAACACAGTCAAGGGGCTGACTCAGTGGGTACCAGAGCCTCCATGGTGATCACAGCCAGTCCTCATAGCCGACCAGCCTGTGGATAAATCCCTTCCATTGCCAACAGCAATCATGACTCAACTATAACAGGAGGGTGCACATGGCAGAAGGGGGATGAACCTGAAATGCCTGGTTGGGTTACCAAGGAGGCTGCACCACTAGGCCCTCTGGGACACCTACTACATAAGGACAGTCTACCAAGACCAGGAGATGGAGCAGCTCTATTTAACACACAAACAAGCACAGGAAGGTTGCCTAAGTGAGGGGACAAAGGAACATACCCCTAAAGAAAGAACAGAACTGAACTCCAGGAAAAGAACTAAAAAAAAAAAAAAAAAGGAAGCAAGCATTCTACCAGATACAGAGTTCAAAACACTGGTTATAAGGATACACAATGAACTTAGGGGAAGAGTAAATGAAATTAGTGTGAACTTCAACAAAGAGTGGACACATAAAAATGGAGAAAGAAAACACTGTAAGTGAAAAATTCAATTACTGAAATGAAAAATACATTACACAGGCTCAACAGTAGAGTAGTTGAAACATAAGATGAAATAAGAAATTGGGAAGATAAGGAAGCAGGAAACATCCAGACAGAATAGCAAAAAGAAAAAAATACAGAAAATAAATGAGGATAGTATAAGAAGGCTCTGGAAAAACTTCAAGCTTACTCACATTGACATCATGGGGGTATGGGAAAGAGAAGAGAGAGAACAATGAATTGAAACCCTAGTTTTCAAAATGTAGTGATGGGAAAATTTCCTAAACTGGTGAAGGAAGTAGGCATACAAATCCAGGAAGTGCAGAATCACAAACAAGATGAACCCCAAAAGGCCACACCAAGAAACATCATACTTCAAATGCCAAAAACTAAAGACAAAGCAAGAATTTTAAAAGCACCAAGATAAACATAGTTAATTATCTACAAGGGAGCTCCTGATTTTCTCACTAGAAACTTCTCAGGCCAAAAGACATGGGAAAAGCTTTCATTTTTAATGAAAGGACAGATAAAGGACTTCCCAGATACGAGAAAGCTAAAGGAGTTTATCACCACCAAACCAGTATTATAAGAAATGTTAAAGGGTCTTCCAGGAGAAGAGGAAGAAGAGGAAGAAGAAGAAGGAGGAGAAGAAAAAATATGAGTAATAAAATGGCTATAAGTACATATCTATCAAAAGTAACTTTAAATGAAAATAAATTAATTGCTCCAATCAAAAGACCTAGGGTGACTGAATGAATAACAACACAACCTTCTTATATGCTGTCTATAACAGGATCAATTCAGATCAACAGACAAACACAGAATGAAAGTATAGGGATGAAGAAAACATATTTCATGAAAATGGAAATGAACAAATAAAAAAGCTGCAGTGACAATACTTAAGCCAGACAACATAGACTTAAAAGAAAGGCAATATAATAAGAGAGAAAGAAAGGCCCATCATATCCACCTTTTGGTATTTATTTAAAGAAAACCAAAACACTTCACCAAAAAGACATACTCATTCATATGTTCATTGCAGCATTATTTACAAAAGCCAAGATATGGAGCCAACCTGGGTGTCCATTAACAGGTGATTTGATAAAGAGGTGGTGCATATATATAACAAAATATGGCTAAGCCACACACACAAAACCAAAATTTCTCCATTGGCAACAGCATGGATGGAGGGCACAGTGCTGAGTGAAATACATCAGACAGACAAAGACAAATGCCAGATGATTGCACTTATAAGTGGAATCTAAAACATAAGGTAATCAAGCAGAACAGAACCAGACTCGTAAATACAGAGAACAAACTAATGGTTGACAGAATGGAGGGGGTTTGGTGGGGTGGGTGAAAAGTTTAATGGATTAAGAAGTGCACATTGGTGGTAACCAAATAGTCAGCAGGAAGTAAAGTGCAGCACAGGGAATACAGTCAATAATATTGTAATAACTACATATGGTGTCAGGTGGGTACTGGATTTATCTGGGTGATCGGTTCATAGTGTACATAAATGTTAATCACAGAGTCGTACACATGAAACTGTATACTATTGTACATCAGCTCTAATTGACAAATGAAAATATACTTTAAAAAGATAAATATAGCTCGAATTCATTATACAAATGGATTCATTTCTTCACTGTCCTTAATAAAAATGGAGAATAAAATGATAAATTATCTCCTATCATGACCAGAAAAGTGCACAAACACACTTCTGCTACACTCATTCCCAAGTGCCATGAGCCCAGAAAAGTGAACTGTGAGGGCTGAGTCAGCCTCTTCTTCACAGAACAGGAAGTTTGCTTGAGAGAATGAGAGACACAGAACCTGTGATGATTGAGGCTTGGTGAACTGGCAAACACTCTCTCAAATTAATGTGAGCTTGTCCCTCAAGGAGAGCCAACAACCAGTTGACACCTGACAGCACTTTTTGTCCGGATGGAATGGAAGCTCTCAGGAGAAAACCAGGATTCTGGGAAATGTATGTCTCACCACGGCAGCCAGACAGCTTCCCAGAGCTGACAACCATTTCCAGTGGGGTCTGCGGTAACATTAACAGTTGTGATTTTTGATAATGTGTCATTAAATGCACCAACACTGGGGAATCTCTATGACTTAGTGAAACAGTGCATTATTTTTTAATAATCCTGCATCAGTACAAGAGCCACTGAAGTAATGCAACAGAATAGGAAATACTGAGTGGTGTAGTTTCAGGTTGCACTTTGCAAAGAGCTTTTCAGGAACTACCACTTGTGTAGCTTTAGTGAACTATCCAAGATGAATATCCACACTTGTCTGAAAAGGGTTTAAAATGGTCCTCCTACATATCTGTGTGAGGCTGTATATTTCTTCATTTACTGCAACCAAATAACAGGCTAAATGCAGAAGCAAACATGAAAACACAGCGGGCTTCTACTCATACAGACAAGCACTGAGACTTGCAAAAAACGTAAAATGCAAGCGATCGACTCTTCTCACTACCTTGTGTATTTAGGAAATAGTTATTTTTTCATAAAAAGTTTTATTTCTGTTAACATTATAGGTTTTTAATATTATCCTAAATGAATTAATGTTTTAAACTCTTTTATTCCTTTTATGGTAAATACTGATAGCTATAACCCACACAAACAAATGTATTTCGCGCCTGGATACTCATGACATTTTCCCAGCTCTCACTCCCATTGGGTGTCCCAACTCCAGACCAGCCAATCAGCGTCACTGTGGTTCCGGGTATAAAACCCTCCCCGGAATAACGGAATTCCTACCCGGCCACGCTCCGCGCACGTCCTGGATCCCCGAACCCTTCTCCTGCTGCTCTTGGGGACCCTGGTAGTGACCCGGACCCGGACCTGGACCGGTGAGTTCCGGGTCTGGAGGGAACAGCTTCTGCCAGACAGAAGCCAGGGGACCGGGAGGGGTGCAGGAGCAGGAGACCACGGGTCTGCACCACCCCAAGCCCAGACCCGTGGCCTGACTCTGGCCTCCGCCCCGCCCCTCCCTTCAGTCACCGCCCCCTTTTCTGTCTCCAGCGCCCCCTGCTCCTCCCGGCCCGATGCGCGCCCTCCCCACCCGTAAGCCCCCACAACCTGAGAATTTCCAGGACCTTCGTGTCCGGATCGGGCCGCAGAAAGGACTGGTACATCGCAGTCGGCTTTGTGGATGACACGGAGGTCGCGCGGTTCGAAGGCGGCGTGCTAAACCCGGGGCTAGAGCCGCGGGTGTCCTGGCTGGAGCGGCCCCTGGTGGAGCAGGAGGATCCACATTTGTGGGAGAAGCAGATACGTGCCTGCAAGGGCAGTGAACAGAGTTTCCGAAACTTGCTGAACAACCTGCGCGCCTACTACAAACCAGAGCGAGGATGGTGAGCCACGCGCGCCCGGGTCCAGGCACAACACTCACTCCCACGGACGATCCTGGGTTCACCTGAGTCACTGAGTCCGTGGGGCACCACGAGTCCCTGGGACCCACTAGCCCCCAAAACGAGAAAAGCCAGCGGGGATTTTGACCCGGTATCATTTGTTTTCACTTTAGGTTTAATCACCGCAGGTCCCTTTGCTACTGTCCCCAGAGCAGGGCTAAGTGGGAGGGACTAAGAGGGGAGGGTCTGACCACCCGTCTGGGGTCAGGGTCGCACACCCACCAGGAAGTGACAGGCTGCGTTGTGGGGTCGGACTTGAGCTTCCTCCGCGGGTACAGTCAGTCCGCCTATGATGGCACCTACTACCTCGGCCTGTATGCGGACCTGCGCTCCTGGTCCCTGACCGACCCCGCGGCGGCCGAGATCACTTGGCGCAATTTGATACAGAACATTGATGTAGACTACTGGAGGTTGGGCCAGGTGGACCTCTGCCAGCGCTGGTTACACATCGTCCTGAAGAAGGGGAAGGAGACGTTGCTCCGAGCAGGTGCCAGGGCGCCGGCCTCCCGGGGGAGGACCTGTGGTCTGGGCTGGCTTCCTACAAGGAGAGAAGGGGAAAGGGGCAGTGTCAGAATCCTCCTCCTGCTCGGGAGAGGGAAGAGTCCCCCAGGTGTCCTTATTCTGTGACTCACCCAAAGGCCCAGCTTTCTCTACAGGACAGTAAGGGACCCAGCCTCTCCCTGAAACACCCCACAGCGTTTCCCTCACATCCTGCAGCACCTGGTGCACCAGGACGCTCTCTCTGCTTCTACCACTGAGACTTCTCTGGAGACCTGACTCCGGCTTTTCAGAGTCATTCAGCCACCACCCCAAACTGTGTCTCTCTCACCTCCTACCACCCTCCCCCGCCCCCCAGAGACCTGCACACTCCTACCCTAGGTTCTCACACCAGTTCTGGAACTTTCCAAGAAACAAGAGATGAACCCAGAGTCCTCTGTCCAGGCTGGTGTCTGGGTGGTGCACTCCCTTCCTCCACCCCCACTGTCCTGTCCACTCTCAGAGTGGTCACATGAGCACTGCTGGAGTGTCCCATGACCATGCAAAGTTCCTGAATTTTCTCACCCTCCCCTCAGACCCTCCAAAGACACACGTGACCCATCACCCCATCTCTGACCATGAGGTCACCCTGAGGTGCTGGGCCCTGGGCTTCTACCCTGCTGACATCACCCTGACCTGGCAGCATGAAGGGGAGGACCTGACCCAGGACATAGAACTTGTGGAGACCAGGCCTGCGGGGGATGGGACCTTCCAGAAGTGGGCAGCTGTGGCCGTGCCCCCTGGAGAGGAGCAGAGATACACGTGCCATGTGCAGCACCAGGGGCTGCCTGAGCCCCTGACCCTGAGATGGGGTGAGGAGGGGACAGAGCCTCTCCTCAGGGTGTCCCTGTGCAGGGTCAGGACACAGGCCTGAGGTTGACCTTTCACCTTCCCCTCACAGACCCCCCTCCTCAGACCACCATCACCATTGTGGGCATCGCTGCTGTCCTAGGTCTCCTGGGAGCTGTGGCCGCTGGAGCTGTGCTGTGGAGGAGGAAGTACTCAGGTGGGCAAGCAGTGGGGCTGAATTTCCTGTCCCCCTGGGGATCAAGCGCAGGTGAAAGTGTGCTCTGCCCCCTTAATAGGCAACCTGTCCCCACTTAGGTGCTTGTCCATCTGGGGCCTATTTCCTAACACTGACTCTGTAGTGAGGCCCATGGGAAACTGAAGTACACATTAATCACCTGATGATTCTGGTGGTAGGGACTGATTCCCAGCTGTCAGAGTCCAGAGGGGAAGATCCCTGCTGAGGACAGTTGTCCAGAGTGGTGGTAGGTCCAGTCCCCACACATGTACTTTCTCTCTCTTTCCTGATCCTAACATGAGTGTTTAGTCGCAGTTCCAGAACCTTCCCTGTACTTCAGGAGTGTGGGGTCACGGGACCCAGCCTTCCCCTGACTTCTTACAGAACTTTTTTTCCCACAGGCAGAGGCAGGAAGGGCTACACTAAACTGCCTGTAAGTCTGGGTGTTGGGGAGGTGACATTTGGGACCCTTGGGAGAGTGTGGGCTGGAGTCTGTTAGGGGGGCTCCCCTACCCCATAACTCTGCTGTTGTCTCTTCTGCAGACAGTGACAGTGCCCAGGGCTCTGATGTGTCTCTCACAGCTCCTAAGAGTGAGACCCTCAGGGCAAGGAGTGGGGGGCATTGGGATAGAGGAGCACAGCTGTGTTTTCAGGACTCTCAGAGTGGGACATTCTGAGTGTGGAATGGCTGTGGGACAATGTGAGCACTTCTCAGACTGACCTGAATTTTTCACAATAACTTTCTTTCCAGGGTGACACAGCTGCTTTCTCTAGGACTTGGTGCTAAAACAGTCACTGCAGCCTCTGCTTGGGACTTTAAGGATCCCTGTCTGCTATTTCTACACCCAGCATCAGAACATTATTTAATCACCTCAACATCCCTGCATTATTTTAATATTGGTGATAAATATATATTAGTGATATATAGATAGATAGATAGATAGATAGATAGATATATCAGAAGTGATATAGATTAAAAGCTCCAAGGTGTATTGTTTCTGGGAGGTATTATTTTACATACACTTTATCCCATTTGTTAAGCTGCTCTAAGTCACTTGAAGTTCATACAGTTACCATGAGGTGTAGAGACAACACAGGAGGGACAGACTATGTGCCATGGGACAAGAGGACCTCACATATCCCCAGTGAGGTTCCCTGTGACCACCTGTGCTCTGTGTGCAATTCAGGGCTCCTTTCCCTGCATCCGAATGTACCTTTTGGAGCCTCTGCCTGTGGCTGGTTGAATCTCCTGATTCTAATAGAGTGCTGCTTTGTAGCCTAGGAGTCTCCCCAAGCTTCCAGGGCCCCCTCTTATAGGCCCTGGGGGTGTTCATGTGGGGTCAGAGAGCTGACCAATCAGAAGATGAGGAGCACCTGCTTAAAGCAGGAACTGTTCCAGCATCCATGATCCTTAATCCACTACAAACACTGTTCTCATTCTGCAGATGCTGAGTCCTGGAAGGTCAAGGCCAAAGAACCGAATTCCTTAGTCTCTTCCTTTGAGAGTTCCTCCCAAAGAGAGAGCCCTCGGGCCACAGGGTCAGTCTGGCTGCTGAGCTGAGAACAGAATCAGGAGATAATGGACCAGCGAGGCAGGAGGGAAAGGTGTGGGGAAGCTCCCATGGTTCCAGGCTGCAGGAGCTGGGTGTTCTGACGGGGCTGTGAGCAGTGGAAGCAGTGGGACGGACAGGACACTGAATGCATTTCGAAGATGGATTTCACAGCATTTTCTAAGGATTCAATCTGGGGTGTGGGAAGCAGTCAAGTAGGACACCCCACATGTGTGCTGTGCCAGCAGAAAAACGGGGTTATATTAGCAGAGATGGGGAAGATGCTGGCAGGAGCATGTGAGGGGGAGGGGTGGGCTTTTCAAGCTTTCAGCTGAAGAGAAGGTCAAGGTGAGATGTGTGTTAGAAACACCAGTGAGATGTTAGGTTGGACAGATGGTGTGGGGACCTTGAGGAGAAATGCCTGGGCTGGAGACATAGACTTGGAGGTGATGGTATGAAAATAATGTTAAAACCATGACCATGGATATGGGCACCAAGGCAGCAAGGACTGTGGAAAAGGAATAACCAGGACTGGACACTGCACCCACCTGTCCCAACAGTGGGAACGTTCATCCTGGTGACTCACCCAGGTTGGTGAGGGCCAGGTCTCCCTGTCATACAGTCACCAATTGGTGTTTGTCATTCACCAGTAACTTACAGGGAGATATTCTGAGATTGTCCTGCTGTACTCTTTACCACTTCTACACTCACTCTCCTTTGCCCCTGTTATAACTTTCACCCAAGTCAGAGAAAATACGGTGGTTGTCCCATAACTCTCCTCAACATTCATTTTAGTGTGTAAAGTACAGCTTTGGGAATATAGTCAATAATATTATCATGCTTATGTGTGCTGTCAGATGGAAGCGAGAATTATCAGGAAGATTACTGAACAAGCTACATACATGTTTAATATGTATATATTTTAACTCATGGACACAGGCAACATGTAATAATATGGGGGCAAGGGTCGGTGCTGGTGGGAGAGGGAATAGGGGATAAATATTGATGGGAAAATCAGAAGAAAGAAAAGAAAAAAGAATATATTTTAAGTTGAAAAATTTGCTAACTTAGAAATCATGCCCAACATTCTGACAGCAGTTTTTGAGGAGAAATTCGAGTAGTTTTTGACAAGCCTACAATCTATCCTGATCTCAGACAGATTTTGAACCATGCGATTCTGTGACGTGGTAGAGCCCAGGTTAGGGAAAGGACTTAATAGTACGCTTAAGGGGTTTTTTTTGTTTTTTACTTGGGAAGGAAAGATAGTTCATATGTTGTCATATGATATGAAAGGCACAGCATTTTTTCTAACATGGGGTAAAGTCAGGCAGAAGATTAAGAAAGTGGTTCTCTGGTCAGCATAATGAAAATCTCAGAATGCATGCTCTCTGGGATTATGCCTCTGAGTGATTTCTGGAGCAAATAATGGACCCCCAAATTTTCTAATCAAAACATTAAAGGGATTTCTATGTGGAATATTGGGGGCTCATGTTACATAAGGAAAAGCCACAGAGCAGACCAGAGGTGTGAGCAGAAAGAGCTATAGGACTAGAACCCACAGAAAGACCATCCTGGGTCACAGGGATGACCAGTGTGAGGGGCTTGGA
The DNA here is from genome assembly GCF_004126475.2 of Phyllostomus discolor. Lineage (NCBI taxonomy): Eukaryota > Metazoa > Chordata > Mammalia > Chiroptera > Phyllostomidae > Phyllostomus > Phyllostomus discolor. Next base: position 27,474,490 of record NC_040914.2, read on the forward strand.
GATGGGGTTCTGAGAAGAGAAGGAGCTGAAGGAAAGCGGCCAATGGGAAACACCATGCATGACGTGAGTCTTCTCTTAACCTGACTTCTCTTAACCTGAGGCAGCAGGAAAAGTAATTTGGAGTGAGATGAAGTCTCATTATTTTCCAAGTCTGCCAGAATGGGTCCATGTGGTGAAGATCATTCAATATGATTTTTTAAAGAATACAACTATGAATATGATAATACCTTCTGCAGTAATTCAACAGTGTGCTTCATATTCAGAAATATCGATGTTTCTTTCTCACACATCAATGTTTCTCTCCCTTCCTATCTCTCAGAAAGCAATGAAAAAAAATGTCCTACAGTGGGGATTAAAAAAAGATAATAAGGAAGGGAAAAGCGTATTTAAGGAGGTGGCACCAAATGCTGAGTAACAGGTGAGTTGATTCCCCAGTGCCTCTAGGGTATGGATTGTAGAGAGCACTAAGGGACTTAGGCTCCAGGTCTCCATTGATTGGTCAGCACTAGAATTCAGGGGAGGTGACCATTGCATCTGGTCCTATGTCAGCAATGAGGCTGTTCTGTCTGGTTTCCCAAGTTCATTCCATGACTCACTCCAGAGTCTAAATCTTCATGAGTACATATTTGAACACATCAGATATTCATCCACTTTCATCTATGCAGACACCTGTCCACAGCCCTCAGTGTTGCCACAGGTGGACTGGGTCCCTGCACACCTGGAGTCAGGCAGACACCCTGGATGTCCCTGACCTCACCTCAGGCAGCCCTGGCCTCTCCTGTTCTGGATCCCCTTTCACCTGGATCCCTCATGTCCCTCTTTTTTTGTTCACTTTCTCATTTTTTCCATTTTGGTAGTATTTCCCAAAGAGAATGTGATGAGTTAACTATTAAAACTCTAAATACATGAAGAAACTGTAGGTCATCCTAGCCATTATTCACATCTTGACTGGATATAGAACTCTGTGTTGGAAATAATTTTTTTCTGCAGAATGTGGGAGACATTGTAACAACATCTTCTAGTCTCCAGGCCCATATTTACTGCCTCTTGAGTTTTTCCAAATTGATATTTCCAATTATGAATGTTTCAAGGTCCCTCCCACCTTCTTTCTGAAATTCCACCGTGATGTGTCACAGTGTGGGTCTGTTTTTATCTGCTGTAGTAAGAATTTGATCAGTCCATTCAAAATGTAATTTGTTATCTGTAAACTTTGAGAAATATCCCTGAAAATGTTAAAAATCATTTCCTACTCATCATTATTTTTAGACAGATGTTATAAACATGTTGGGATCCCTTGACTGAAAGGCTAATGAGTCTTTCCTCCTGCTTCCCCTAACTTTTCTATTTGTATGACTCAGTAGGAGAACAACATGAATCTTCCAGGTCACCTACTCAATTATTCATTTCTATGATGATATTTAATTTCCAAGAGGTGTTCCCTGTTCAATGATTATATATAGTTGTTCTGTTTCAGATGACTATTATCTTGTACATCTTTCAGATTAGATGTAGACCAGTGGAAGGGGACCCATAGGTCTCCTGGTCATCTGCTTTTGTGATATCAGGAACTTTCCCTCACAGCACTGGGTCATGACTACATTTCTCTGTGTGATTTCTGCTAATAGCCCATCTCCCCCATGACAGTACCAGAGTCACAGAGCCAGGGTCCTATCCCTACTCCACTCTGTCTCCTGATCCTAACTGATCCTGAGACAGTGGAGGCCTTGAAATCCATGATGGATGACAAACATTATTGAGGTTTCAATAGCTAAGTTACACAGACCCTCAATGTCCTCCTGAGCTGGGCCTTGCAGCCTCCTATCATAGAAAATTCTGGAACATTGCAAAACTTCACTTGCATGGAGTACAGAGTCAGAGTGAGGCAGCACAGAAAGAATCTAGGAAAATTCCTAGGCAACTGGGATGGGGAAATGGAGACAAGAACATTAAAGTTGGACTTCTGGCCAAGATGGAGGCATAGGTAGATACACTGTGCCTCCTTGCACAACCCCAAAAAAGACAACAACAAATTTAAGCAGACAGATTGTGTGTTAAAAACAAAACACAATCAGAACTGACAGAAAATCAAACTGTGTGGAAGTCTGACAGCCAAGGAGTTAAAGAAGAAACATTCATTCAGACTGGTAGGAGGGGTGGAGACGAGCACCTGGGGTGGAAAGGACTCTTGGCAAGGCAGCAGCTGGAGGCTTGGGCAGGTGGGGCTGGCAGAGCAGACACTTCCATATTTGCATGCGGATAAACAGGGAAGAACACCTGGGGAGCAAGACAGACCGCCCAACCCAGAGTTCCAGTACAGAGAAATTAAGCCTCAAACCTCTAACTGAAAACACCTGTGGGGGTTGAGGCAGCAGTGGGAGAAAATTCCAGCCACACAGGAGAGTTCTGTTGGAGAGACCCACAGGGTCCTAGAAAGTACACAAACCCACCCACATGGGAATCAGCTCCAGAAGGGCCCAATTTGCTTGTGAGCAGCGGCAGAAGTGACGGAAAGCCAGCAAAGAGCTGAACAAGCAAAATCGTTCCCTTTGAGACCCCTCCCCCACATACAACAACACAACCCAGGGACCTTACCTGTGGTTGCCCTACCCTGGCAAATACCTAAGACTCCACCCCATACTACCTAACAGTCAGACTGAAATTAAAAAAATGGCCCAAATGAAAGAACAGGTCAGAACTCCAGAAAACATACAACTAAGCAATGAAGAGATAGCCAACCTATCAGATGCACAGTTCACAACACTGGTATTCAGGATGCTCACAGAATTGGTTAAGTATAGTCACAAAATAGAGGAAAAAGTGAAGGCTATGAAAAGTGAAATGAAGGAAAATGCATAGGGAACCAACAGTGACGGGAAGGAAACCAGGACTCAGATCAACAGTATGGACAAGAAGGAAGAAATAAACAATCAACCAGAACAGAATGAAGAAAGAAGAATTCAAAAAAAAGGAGGAGAGGCTGAGGAACCACTGGGACAACTTTAAACATTCCAATATCTGAATCATAGGGGTGCAAGAAGGAGAAGAGGAAGAGTAATAAATTGAAAACTTATTTGAAAACATAATGAAGAAGAAGTTCCCCAATCTGGCAAAGGAAATAGACTTCCAGGAAGTCCAGGAACCACAGAAAGTCCCAAAAAAATTGGACCTAAGGAAGCACACACCAAGGCACATCAAAATTACATTACCCAAGATTGAAGATAAGGAGAGAACCTTAAAAGCAGCAAGAGAAAATGAGACACTTACCTACAAAGGAGTTCCCATAAGACTGATTTCTCAATCAGTCTGATTTTCCATCAGGTGATTTCTCAACAGAAACCTTGCAGGCAAGAAGGGGCTGGAAAGAAGAATTCAAAGTCATGAAAGGTAAGGGCCTACATCCAAGACTACTCTATCCAGCAAAGCTATCATTTAGAATGGAAGGGCAGATCCTGTACTTCCCAGATAAAGTTACGTTAAAGGAGTTCGTTGTCACCAAGCCCTTATTATATGAAATGTTAAAGGGACTAAGAAAAACAATACAATCAAAGTTATGAACAGTAAAATGACAACAAAGTCACAGCTATCAACAACAATACCTAAAAAAAAATGAAATGAAAAACAAAAACAAATGACTAAAACAGGAACAGAGTTACAGAAATGGAGATCCCATGCAGGGGTATCAGTGGAAGTAGAAAGAAGAGAATGGGGGAAAAGGTACAGAGAATAAGCATAATTTGTAGGTACAAAATAGACAGGGGGAGGTTAAGAATAGTATGCGAAATGGAGAATCCAAAGAACTTCTATGCATGACCCATGGACATGAACTAAGATGGGAGAATGTGGGTGGGATGGGGGGGGCCAGGGCAGAGGGAAATAAAGGGGGGAAATGGGGCAACTGTAATAGCACAATCAATAAAAATATTTTTATAAAAAGAACATTGAAGTTGGCCAAAGAGACTGAACAACTTCCAGCCCACTGGTGAATCAAAAGACCTTATCTCCCCTAACCAAGGACACATGACAACAAATGGTTTTACCTGTCTTTCTCCCTAAACAGAGACTGAATAGATTCAATCACCCTGGTTGGAAAAAAAATAAACAATAGAGACCAAATTAATGACATTTGTGCCAGAATAACACAAGGACAGATGAAGTCAGGGGAACAAACAACAAAACAAAAAACAAAAAGTATTGCAGCCAGACAGACCAAAGATAAAAGTAAAATAATGAATTGACTGAAGAATAATCACAGCCCCCCCCCCCGCCATGTACTGATTTTGATGCAGCAACATATTAAAAACACTCCTGAAAGCTGATGAATATTCTGCTGACACCCTCCCCTATATTTCTTGCCCATGGAAGAGAGATAAAAACCCTCCAGGCAGAGAGACCTGGGGCAGCTCACTCTAGAGCACACCCACACCCCCATGTCAGACATGAAGTTCTTTCTGCCCTGAGCTCTAAGGTGCCCTTGGTATTATCAGCCAGGGGAGCAGAGGGCAGCAGCAGCTTGTCTCAGGCTTACCCCCATCCTGACTTTAAGGTCCCCTTTTTCCCTGACCCTCCAGGGAGCTGTCTGTAGCCCCACCTTGGCTCTCTCCTTTCCTGTAACATTCCCAGGAACCAGAGCAGCCCCACCTAGGCTCTCTCCAGTTACTTCTTCTACCCTAAGTCCTGCCTTAACATCACTGTCCCCAGCTTTAATAAACATACTTTCAAAATCCCCTGGACTCAGGTTCTGGAATATTTTCCAGAGGAAGTCAAGCACCCACACACCACACACCACAAACCACACACCATACACCACAGGCTGTCCTGAGGCAGAACCGCTCAGGCTCAGGCCTGTCTGGTGACAACAGCTGCCAAGGGACCCACTGAAAGTGGGTCAACAAGGATCTGAGGGAAAACACCCTGCATTCACCGAAGCTCCACCACCCGGAACCTCTCTGACTCTTATTTCCCCTGTGTCCCACAAGGATGCTGTACTGAAGGCCTAATTGGGTTTGTTCTGAAGATTACACTTGACCTTCTAGGTAAATCCCATGGCATTACTGCCTGAGGCATGTTAAGCCATCCTCTGTCCATAGTTACCATCATTCTGTTGATTGGAGCATTTAGAGACATTCTATCCTTTTCCTTTTATAAAACCACAATACAAGAAATATCCCTGAATAAATATTTTGAGGACATGTGCAATTATCTTCTTTGGACAAATCCTAAAGGAGGAATTTCTGTGTCAAAATGGAAGCACATTTAAACTGCTGAGACCTTTTATAAAAGCATCCTTCAGGAGTTTTGTCCCAGTTTTCAATACCTTCAACCTTTACAACAGAATGTGTTCCCCACCCTCTGACTCAAACACTTACCGTTTGCTTTCATCTTTGCCAAACAGACAGATGGTTGGACATTTGTGCTCTCTCAGAACATCAGCATCAGACAAGGACATCCGAAGACCACGGGGAAGTGAGACAAAACACCACCACACTGAGTGTTGTCTCAGCACAGACAGAAAGGAGGAATGGTGCAGCTCACACACTACCAAGCAGCTCCGGGGCCTGTGAACAGAAAGGAAGGCAGAATCTTTCCTATCACTCCTCACCCTTGCTCCTGTCTGCTGCGTCCCTAAGTATTTCTTGAGATGGCAATCACAGACTTACCCCCACATCCTCATGACACCAATCTAGAGAGCCTGTGTACAGATCCTCCTGAGATCGCAGTCCAGAGCCCACATCTGGGGCGCATCCTGTCTCACCCTGCCCCTCAAAGGCACCCACATCCCTGAGTGTGCACTCCCCCTCACAGCAGGGAGGCACACAGCCCACTGTCTGCCCCAGAGGCTCCTGGAGTCTTTGGCGGAAGAACACTGACACATGTTACCTTCCTCTGCCAACATTTTTAGGTGTCTTTGAGTTTGGTTGTGGGCATCAGTTTGTATCTCCTGAGTGTGTGGTTCACATAGGAGAGTTCTGTGTTTTCCTTTATGGCTTTTCATCTTTTGTTCTTGCTTAGAGAATTTTTCATTCCACAATTGTAAAAACTTCATATATATTTTCATCTAGGGAAGAGGCATCCAAGGGTGAAGGGAAATAGAATTGCAGAATTCTGGGGGATATCGGGTGAAGACTTATTGGTAAAGAATTCTACCTTGCAATTCCAATGTTTACATCTTCCTCTTTACAACTCTTTAATTACGTCTGGGGCCTACAGGAATGTGGTACATGTTGTGCTCACACATATTTATTTCTTGAGTTGATACAGACATGTGTGCCTGCTGATGTCTCCAGGTTCACAAAAATGACACCAAGGGTCCCAAAGTGATGTACACAAGGACCAGCTCCAGTGAGAAGCATTTTTGATCATTTACAACCTTAAGGTGCTACATCGCATTTTGGTTAATGTCTGCACACCGTACTTGTAAGTGGATATTAAATAATGTTTCTTGGGTATGCTGTATTTTGAGGATATATCAAAGACCCTCACAGACTAATGAAGTCAGCAGACTTGTATTGAAATTAATATAATATTGTTCATTAACTGTAACGGAAAAATAAAAAAAATTAAAAAATAGATAAGTATGTCCTGAATTCATAATACAAATTGATTAATTTCTTAACTGTCCTTAATAAAAATAGAGAATAAAAACATAAAATATCTCCTATGACAACTTGGAAACCACACAAACACCCTTCTGTTACATTCCCAAGTACTGTGAGCCCAGGAAAGTGACCTGTGAGGGCTGAGCCAGCCTCTTCTTCATGGAACAGCAAGTTCGCTTAAGAGAATGAGAGACACAGAACCTGTGATGACTGAGGTTTAGTGAACTGACGAACACTCTGTCAAATGAACATGAACTTCTCCCTCAAGGAGAGTCAACGGGCAGTTGACACCTGATAGCACTTGTTGTCTGGATGGAATAGAAGTTCTCAGGGGAAAACCAGGGTTCTGGCAAATGTGTGTCTCCCCACCGCAGCCAGACAGCTTCCCAGAGCTGACAATCATTTCCAGTGGGGTCTGTGGTAACATTAACAATTGTGATTTTTGATCATATGCAATTAAATGCAACAACACTGGGAGATCTCTATCACTTAGTGAAATAATTGGTTAATTGTAAATAATCCTGCATCAGTACAAGAGGCACTAAGGTAATGTACCAGAATAGGAAATACTCAATGGATTTGTTTCAGTTTCCATTTTGCAAAGAGTTTTTCAGGAAATACCACTTATGAAGCTTTAGGGTACAATCAAAGCTGAATATCCACACTTATCTAAAAAGGTTATTAAAATGCTCCTCCTACATGTTTCTGGGGCTATATACTTTTTTCACATACTGCAACCAAAATAAAAGATTAAACGCAGAAGCAAATATGAAAATCCAGCGGGCTTCTAATCATACAGACAAGCCCTGAGACTTGCAAAAGAGTAAAACTTAAGCAGATCCACTCTTCTCACTACCTCGTTTATTTCGGGAATAGTTATTTTTCATGAGAATATTATTTCTCTTAACATATCATTGGTTATTAATATTTTTCCAAGTGAATTCATGTTTTCAAAAGGCTTTATTCCTTGCAGGGTAAATATTGATAGCTATAACCCACATAAACAACATTATTTTGGGGATTCACCATATTTTGTAACACTGCGTAGATGTTCTGAATCCAAAATGTTTGAGAGTCGCTGAATAAAACAGCACGTGGGTGGGGACTCAAGGAGACAATGGGACAGAGCTCCCCATACAGGCAGACGGGTTGGGGCAGAGTCCCAGGTCCCCAAGCCAGGTTCTCAGGATGTCATCTGGAGTATCGAGTCTGGGGCGGGAACTTTCAGAGTTGGGGTGTGCTCTTCTCCCCCAGGTTTCCCTTCTCCTTCTCACGGGTCCTTCTGCCTAGATACTCCTGACGTTCTGCTGCGATTCTGGGATTCTGGTTTGTATGTTCCAACTCTGCACGATCCAGTCGGTGTCATCGTGATTTCGAGTATGAAGTCCTCACGTAGTACCCGAGTTCTTTCTCCTTAGAGGCTCGTGGTCTGGGTCAAGGGGCCCCGACCCCTGCTCCCGCTGCTCTCCGGGGCCCTGGCGCTGACCCACACCTGGGCCAGTGAGTGTGGGGTCGGGGGAAAGGCCTCTGCGGGGCAAGGAGGGAAGGGGACCAGCAGGGGCTGAGGACCCAGGACAGTGCACCCCAAAACCCCAGACTCCAGACCCCTCCCTCCACACCCACCGCACCCACCCCTCCTCTCAACCACCCAATCCTTTTCCGTTTCCTGGGCCACCTGCCGCTACTGCCCCGGACACGTACCCAGGACGCGTCCTCCCCGTCCCCAGGCCCACACTCCCTGAGATATTTCACCACCTTCCTGTCTGGACTCGATACATCGTCGTTGGCTACGTGGACTACACGCAGATTTTGTGGTTTGACAGTGACGCCCTGCACCCGAGGGTGCAGTCCCAGGTGCGGTGGGCGGAGCAGCCGTGGGTGGAGCAGGAGGATCCAGACTTCTGGGAGGAGCTGACGAGGCTCTGCAGGCTCTACGAACAGGCTGCCCGAGCAAAGCTGACCAACCTCCGCGCCCACTACAACCAGAGCGAGGAAGGTGAGCCACGTGTGCCCAGGTCTAGGCACGACCCCCATCCCCACGGACAAGCAAGAATCCCTTCGAATCTCCGGGATGCGCCCTGCCACCATCCCGGGAGGAGCCCAGGGGTTCCCAACCCAGTCTTACTTCCACTCAGTTTACATTTAAGCCCCGTGGGACAGGCCTCTGCTGCTCGGGTGGGGGGCACATCTGTCCTCCAGGGGGAATAAGTGGACCGGGCTGACTTTAGGGCGCGGTCAGGGTCTCACACCTTGCAGGAAATGATGGGCTGCGTTGTGGGGTCCTACCCACGCTTCCTCAGCAGGTACGGTCAGTACACCTATGATGGCACCGAATCCTTCATCCTGAACTTGGACCTGCGATCTTCGACAGAGGCCAAAAAGACCACCCAGATCACAGCGCAATTTCCTGCAGGACGAAGATGTGGAGGAATGGAGGGTCTTCCTGGAAGACACGTGCATACGCTGGCTTCACCTGTTCCTAGAGAAGGGGAAGGAGACACTGCCCCGAGCAGGTACCAAAATGCGGGCCTCCCCGAGGAGGGGATCTGTGGGCTGGGGGGGGGGGGGGCTTCCTACAAGGAGAGGAGGGAAATGGGGCAGTGTCACAATTCCCCTCAAGGTCCAGAGAAGGAAGAGTTCCCCAGGTTTCCTTGTTCTGTGACTCGCCCATGGGCCCAGCTTTCTCTAAAGGACAGTAAGGGACCCAACCTCTCCCTGAAACACCCCACAGCAGTTCCCTTACTAGGGGTGTCAAACTCATTTTCACCAGGGGCCACATCAGCCTCAACATTGCCTTCAAACGGCCAAAAATAATTTTAGGACTGTATAAATGCCACTACTCCGTAACTGTTAAGGAATCAGAATTACATTCAGCCCTTCGAAGGCAACCACAAGGTTGATGTGGCCTCCAGTGAAAGTGAGTTTGACACCCTTGCCTCACACCCTGCAGCACCTGGTGCACCAAGCCACTTTCCCTAGTTCTCAGGCTGAGACGTTCTCTGGAAGCCTGACTCTGGCTTTTTCAGCCACTCAGCATCCACCTAAGTCTGTGTCTCCTCTTAGAGTCCTGCATAATCCTACCCTGGGCTCTCACCCTGATTCTAGAACTTTCCAAGAAATAGGAGATTGTCCCACATGTCTCTGTCCAGGCTGGTGTCTGGGTGGTGCACTCCCTTCCCCCACCCCCACTGTCCTGTCCACTCTCAGGGTGGTCATATGAGCACTGCTGAAGTATCCCATGATAATGCAGAGTTCCCGAATTTTCTCACCCTCCCCTCAGACCCTCCAAAGACACATGTGACCCACCACCCTATCTCTAACCATGATGTCACCCTGAGGTGCTGGACCCTGGGCTTCTACCCTGCGGACATCACCCTGACCTGGAAGTGTGAAGGGGAGGACCTGACCCAGGACATGGAGCTTGCGGACACCAGGCCTGCGGGGGACGAGACCTTCCAGAAGTAGGCAGCTGTGGTTGTGCCCCCTGGAAAGGAGGAGAGATACACATGCCATGTGCAGCACCAGGGGCTGCCTGAGCCCCTGACCCTGAGATGGGGTGAGGAGGGGATGTGGGCACAGAGCCTCTACTCAGGGCATCCCTGAGCAGGGTCAGGACTCAGGCCTGAGGTTGACCTCTCACCTTCCCCTCCCAGACCCCTCTCCTCAGACCACCATCATCATCGTGGGCATCGCTGCTGTCCTGGGTCTCCTTGTAGCTGTGGTCACTGGAGCAGTGCTGTGGAGGAGGAAGTGCTCAGGTGGGCAAGGGGCAGGGGCTGAGTTTCCTGTCCCCCTGGGGGTCAAGCCCAGGTGGAAGTGTGCTCTGCCTCCTTAATGGACATCATATCCCCACACAGGTGCTTGTCCATCTGGGGCCTATTTGCTAACACTGACTCTTTAGTGAGGCCTGTGGGAAAGTCTGGGACACATTTATCACCTGATGGTTCCAGTGATAGGGACCAATTTCCAGCTGTCAGAGTCCAGAGGGGAAGGTCCTTGCTGAGGACAGTTGTCCAGAGTGGTGGTAGGTCCAGTACCCACACATGTACTTTCCCTGTCTTTCCTGATCCTAACATGAGTGTTTAGTTGCAGTTCTGGAACATTCCCTGTGCTCCAGAGTATGGGTTTTTTTTTTAGGGCCGTGGGTCCCAGCCTACCCGCGACTTCTCACAGAACCTTTCCTTTCCACAGACAGGGGCAAGAAGAGCTACACTCAGGCTGCCTGTGAGTCTGGGTGTTGGGGAGGTGACGTCTAGGAGCCTTGGGAGAGTGTGGGCTGGAGTCTGTGAAGGGGACTCCCCCACCCTGTAACTCTGCTGTTGTGTCTTCCCCAGGCAGCGACAGTGCCCAGGGCTCTGATGTGTCTCTCACAGCTCCTGATGGTGAGACCCTCAGGGCAGAAAGTGGGACCAGGGACACAACTGGGTTTTGGGAATTCTCTTAGTGGGACATTCGGAGCATGTGGTGTCTGTGGGAGAATGTAACACTTCTGAGACTGACCTGAATTTGTTCACAATAACTTTCTTTCCAGAGTGACAGAGCTGCTTTCTCCAGGACTTGGTGCTAAAATAGTCACTGCAGCCTCCCCTTGGGACTCTAAGGTTCCCCGTCTGCTGTTTCTGCACCCAACATCAGAACGTCATTTAATCATCTCAACATCCCTGCGTTAGTTTAAGATTAGTGATATATATATATATATATATATATATATAAAATCAGAAGTGATTTAGATTAAAAGCTCCAAGGCATGTTGTTTCTGGTAGGTGTTATTCTATCTACACCTTCACATCATTTGTTAAGCTGTTCTAGTTTAAGAACAGCTTAAGTTCACTTTAAGTTCATACACTTACCATCAGGTGTGGAGACAACCCGGGAGGGACAGACCATGTGCCACGTGACAAGGGGACCACACGACTCCCCAGTGATGTTCTCTGTGACCACCTGAGCCCCATGGGCAATTAAGGGTTCCTTCCCGCACATCTGAATGTACCTTTTGGAGCTTCTGGCCAAGGCTGGTTGAGTCCCCAGATTCTAATGGAGTGCCTCTTTGTAGCCTAGAAGTTACCCTAAGCTTCCAGGCCCCCAACTTGTAGATCTCAAGGGTGTCAATGTGGGATCAGAGAGCTGACCAATCTGAAGGTGAGGACACCTGCTTAAAGCAGGAACTATTCCAGTGTCCACTGTCCTTAATCCACTGCAGACACTGATCTCATTCTGTAGATGCTGAGTCCTGGAAAGTCAAGGCCAAGGAGCGGAATTCCTTAGTGGCTTCCTTTAAGAGATCCTCCTCAAGATAGAGCCCTTGAACCACAGGGTGAGTCTGGCTGCTGGGCTGAGAACAGGATCAGAAGACAAGGGACCAGCGAGGCAGGAGGGAAAGGTATGGAGGAGCTCCCATGGTTCCAGGCTGCAGGCGCTGGGTGTTCTGATGGGGCTGTGAGTGGTGGAAACAGTGGGAAGGGACTGGACACTGAATGCATTTCGAAGATGGATTTCAAAGCATTCCCTAATGATTAAATCTGGGGTGTGGGAAAGGAGTCAAGGAGGACACCCCACATTTGTACTGTGCCAGCAGAAAGGTGGGGTTATATCAGCAGAGAGGGGGAGGACTCTGGCAGGAGTATGTGTGGGGGAAGGGTGGGCATTTCAAGCTTTCAACTGAAGAGAAGGTCAAGGTGAGATGTCCGTTAGACACACCAATGAGATTTCGGGTTGGACAGATGAGTGTGGGGACCTTGAGGAGAAATGTCTGCACTCGAGACATAGGTGTGCAGGTGATGCTATGAGAATGACATTAAAGCTGTGAGCATGGATGAGGCCACCAAGGGAGCAAGGACTGCAGAAGAGGAAAGAACAAGGACTGGACTCTGTACCTCCCTGTCCCAACAGTGGGGATGTTCATCCTGGTGACTCCCCAGGTTGGTGACAGTCAGGTGTCCCTGTCATACATTCAGCATTTGGTGTTTGTCATTCATTAGGAATTTATTGGGAGATATTCTGAGATTGTCCTGCTGTGCTCTTCACCACTTCTACACTCACCCTCCGTAGCTCCTCTTATAACTTCTACCCAGGTCAATGACAATGTGCTGGTTGTCCCATATCTGTCCTCAACATTTATTTTAGAGTGTAAAGTACAGCTTAGGGAAAATAGTCAATAATATTATCATAATTTTGTGTGGTGTCAGATTGGAGCTAGAATTATCAGGGATATTACTGAATAAGCTATACACATGTTTAATATGTATATATATGTTTTAACTCATGGACACAGACAACATGTAATAATATGGGGGCAAGGGTTGGTACAGGTGGAAAGGGAATGTGGGAATAAATATTGATAAAAAGATAAAAAGAAAACAAAAATAAAATATTTTAAGTTTAAAAAGGTGCTAACTTCGACATCATGCCCAACATTCTGTCAGCAGTTTTTGAGAAATTCAACTAGATTTTGACAAGCTCACAAGCCATCCTGATCTCAGACAGATTTTGAACCACACAATTCTGTGATGTGGTAGGACCCTGGGTGGGGAAAGGTCATTCATATATTGTCATATGATATGAAAGGCACAGCATTTTCTCTACTGTGGAGTAAAGTCAAGCAGAAGATTGAGAAAGTGGCTCTCAGGTCAACATAATGAAAATCTCAGAATGCATGCTCTCTGGGATTACCCCCTGAGTGACTTCTGAAGCTTAATGGTCCCCGATATTTTCTAATCAAAACATAAAAGGATTTCTACATGGGATTTGGGGGCTCACTCTGTTTCAGGAAAAGCTACAGAACAGACCTGAGGTGTTAGCAGCATAAGCTGTGGGACTAGAATCCACCAGGAGACCAGCCTGGATCACAGGGATGACAGTGTGAGGGACTTGGGGATGGGGTTCTGAGAAGAAAAGGAGTTGAAGGAAAGGGGCCAGTGGGAAACACCATGACATGAGCTCCTGGCCCAGATGTCCCTGCATCCCAGTGACATGTGACTTTAAGCTCAGCTCCTCCTCAGGGAACAGGGGACACTTTCTCTGCCTCCTCCCTGCTGCTCCTCAAGGCATCTCAGTACTGACCATCACTGTCCCCAATCACCAGATGTGCCTGAGGGGGATCTGCACAGGACAAGTTGATGTAATTTACAGACACCCCAGGCTCCTCACCCAGATGGTGTCACTGACAGGACAGATGACATAATAGTGACATCTGTGTGGGGAGGTCAGAACCATACACTCTGTCCCTGTAATTGGGGTCAGGAGCCACCCTGCCTGAGAAATCCCTGCACAGAGCTGTGGAGCTCAGACAAGCCAGGTAAGGACTCCCTTGAGTCCACTCTCAGGGCAGAGCCAGGAGGGTTCAGCCCAAGAGGGACTGGGACCTGCAGGTGAGCAGCACCCTGGGTGAAACTGTGCTGAGCCTGCCTGGTCCTGAGCTGCCCCTCCTGCCTGGGCTGGGAAGGTGGAAGATGGGGAAGTGCTGGTGTTGTTTCAAGTGGGGCCAGACTCAGAAGGATCCCTGCAGGTCCTTATGCCCCGGAGTCCCAGTTAGTGAGAGAAAGGGGTTGGCCCCTTGCAACCTGGGTACAGCCTTGTATGGCCGGAGCCATGGAGCTCCTCCATCCTGAACAAAATTCCACTTTTCTGAGACTTCCCAGGTTTACAGTAGGGTGTGAGAACAGGAGTGTGAATTGCCATGCAGTATTCAGTTCTGACTGAAAAATCCCAGATCATGAAATGAGATCCAGTGACAGATACACACACAGCTACAGACAGAAGAACACAGAGAAGTGTCTGCCCTTCAGTGACCCCCACATACACTTGTCCTCTTTCAAATTCCCCTGCAGGAGGTGCCGGCCTCTCAGGAAGTTCTGCCAGGATGTAGTCACCCTCCCATGTGGTTTCTGTGTGTGTGAGTGTCACTCATGTTTCTGTCTCTCATTGAATGGGGATGCCTCTCTGTCCCCTCTTAACCTGAGGCAGCAGGGAAGAAAAAAGAATTTGGAATGAGATGAAGTCCCATTATTTTCAAAGTCTGCCAGAATTGGTGCATATTATGAAAATAACTAGTATATGGGTTGTTTTTTTTTAATACAATCATGAATCAGACAATTCCTTCCTCAGTAACTCAACAGTGTGTTTCACATTTGGAAATATGGTGGACTGAATGCACCTTGGGCCATACTGTGGTCTGTATGTTTGTGTCCATAAACCCATGTGCAGAATTTATAACCCCCAGCCCTGGCCGGTAGCTCAGTTGGATGTGGATTGGATCCCTGATGCATGAATAAGTTTAACAACCAACCAATGTCTCTCTGTCTGTCTTTCTGTCTGTCTCTTTTTCTCTCTTCCCATCTCTGTCTCTTTCATTCCCTCTCTTTCTCTAAAATATATTAATAAATTGCTTTTTTAAAAATTGATGATAAACCCCACACATGTTCTAAGAGGTGGGGCCCTGGTAGGTGCTCAGATCATGAGAGCGGAGCCGTTGTGAGTGGGATGCATTTCTTAGAGAAGAGGCTCCAGAGAGACGTCTTGTCCCTTCCCCTCCTATGAACTGACGACACAGGAAGGCCCCCACCTGTACGTGGACGTGCAGGAGCCTTGATCCAGGACTCACAGCCTCCAGAACTGTGAGCCACACACAGTGTTGCCTCCAAGTCACCTGGTAGGTGGAAATTTGTTACAGCCACCCAGAGGGACCAAGACAGGCCAATACTAAAAGGGGCTTGAGGCCCAAGTCCAGGGCTCCCTCAGAGGTCATCATGGGGGACAGGAGGGAAGGGTTGTGCAGGTCCACACTAAAGAAAAGTCCTTCCACAGATCTGCTGGCTCTGACGCTACCCCAACATCCAGGGCCCGCCTCCTGTGTCTGTGTTCCTGGGCATAGGATGAACTCTGTAAGCCAGGCTTTTCTGTCCTCCCAAAGACCAGAACACCATTAGATTCTTGGCTATAAATGTTATCATTTCCCCTCACCTTCTGGGCAAAGGTAGTTAAAATAATCATAAAGAATACTTATAGCCCTAGGGGATGGTTCAGTTGGTTAGAGCATTGTCCCTCAAAGCAAAAGTTGGGGTGTTGGATCGCTGGCCAGGGCACATAGCCAGGTTGCTGGTTCGATCTCCAGTCAGGTATGTGTAAGGGGCAAATGATCAACTTTCCTCTCTCACATCCATGTTCTCCCCATGTCTCACACTCTCTCTCTCCTTCCCTCTCTCTAAAGTCAACAAAACTTGTCCTCAGGTGAGGATTAAACGTAAAAACAATGAAAGGAAGCAATACAAAATATGAGGATATTTTGTATCATATCTGAAATGAAGAAGCTCAGGGCTTCCTCCTCCATCTGCAAGAACCAATCACCATCTTCCAAATGAACCTGTTGGCCACAAATTAGAATTACAGAGTTGTTTTTTCTTTTTCTCCACCAGGTAAAGAAAAACAAAGACAAGATTCTGTTGGGTGTCACACAAATGGTTGATCACTGGATGAGAGGAGGTTTGTGGGGCTCGGTGGAAAAGGTGAAGGGAATAAAAAGTACAGATTGGTAGTTACAGAGCAGTCACAGGGATGTAATGGAAAACCTAGGGAATATAGTTGGTAACATTGTAATAGCTATGCCTGGTGCCAGGTGGTAATTAGACCTAATGGGGGGATCTCTTTGTAAATTATATAAATATCTAATCACTGCTATACACCTAACACTCCTATAATATGGTGTGACCACTGTAAAAAAGAAAAGAAAAAGACACTAGGATCCCTTTATTAAAAAATGCTTTAGGCTCTGGCTGGGAAGTTCAATTGTTTAGACTGTCGTCCCCATACACCAAAGTTGTGGATTTCATCAAAGGTCAGGACACGTACAAGAATCAACCAATGAATGTAAATGAGTGGAACAACTAATCTCTCTTTCTCTCTCTTTCTCTCCCTCCCTCTGCCTTTCTCTGAAATTAG
The DNA here is from genome assembly GCF_004126475.2 of Phyllostomus discolor. NCBI lineage: Eukaryota > Metazoa > Chordata > Mammalia > Chiroptera > Phyllostomidae > Phyllostomus > Phyllostomus discolor. The sequence goes on from NC_040914.2 coordinate 27,491,019, forward strand.
TTCTTTAAAAAGTCTAAAAAAAGAATCAGCTAATGCAGAAAAGAGTTGTCCGGACAAGGTGGAGGCGTAGGTAGATACAGTTTGCCTCCTCCCACAACCAAAAGAAGGAAAACAACAAATTTAAAAACAAAAAATAACCAGAACTGCCAGAAAATCGAACTGTATGGAATTCCAACAACCAAGGAGTTAAAGAAGAAATATTCATCCAGACCTTAGTGAGGGGCAGAGATAGGCAGCCTGGCAGAGAGGACTGGCTGCAAGGCGGGGGCTGAAGGACTTGAGTGGGACAGCCGCAAGCAGACTGTGGGGTGGGGACTGGCCGAGCAGGAGTCCCACATTTGCATGTGGATAAAGCAGGAGGAATGACTAGGAAGTGAGACAGACCAAGCAACCCAGGATTCCAGTGTGGGGAAATAAAGCCTCAAAACCTCTGACTCTAAAACCTGTGAGGGTTGTGGTAATGGTGGGAGAAACTCCCAGCCTCACAGGAGAGTTTTTGGGGGAGACCTACGGGGTCCCAGAATGTACACAACCCCCCCACCTGGGAATCAGCACCTGAAGTGCCCAATTCGCTTAAGGGAAGTGGGGGAAGTGACTGAACGTGGGACAAGAGCTGAGCAAATGGCACTGTTCCCTCTCAGACCCCTCCCCCACATGCAGGGCCACAACACAGTGATGGGGGTGGGGGAGCGGTTTCCCGCCCTAGCAAGTACCCAAGGCTCTAACCTTTACTATGTAACAAGTAAAGCCCAGATGAAGATATATGGCCCAAAGGAACAAAAAGATCAAACTCCAAAAATAGAACTAAGGAATGAAGAGATAGCCAACCTATCAGATGCACAGTTCAAAGCACTGGTAATCAGGATGCTCACAGAAATGATTGAGTATGGTTGCAAAATAGAGGAAGAACTGAAGGTTATGAAAAGTGAAATAAAGGAAGGTGTACAGGGAACCACTAATGAAGGGAGGAAAATAGGGAGTTAAATCAATCATTTGCAGCAGAAGGAAGACATAAACATTCCACCACGAAGCAAAATAAAGAAACAAGAATTCAGAAAATGAGGACAGGCTTAGGAACCTCTGGGATAACTTTAACTGTCCCAACATCCAACGAATAAGGGTGCCAGAAGGAGAAGAGAAAGAGAAACTGGAAACTTCTCTAAAAACATAATGAAGGAAAACTTCCCTAATCTGGCAAAGGAAATGGGCTTTCAGGAAGTCCACAAAGCTCAGAGAGTCTCAAAGAAGCTGGACCCAAAGAAGCACACACCAAGGCACAGCACAATTACATTACCCAAGATTAAAGATAAGGAGACCATCTTAAAACTGCAAGAGAACAGGAGACTGTTACCTACAAAGGAGTTCCCATAAGACTATCAGCTGATTTATCAAAAAAAAAAAAATTGCAGAAAAGAAAGTGCTGGAATGAAGTATTGGAAGTCATGAAAGACAGGGATCTAAATCCAAGATAACTCTATCCAGCAAAGCTATCATTTAGAATGGAAGGGCAGATGAAGTGCTTCCCAGATAACGTCAAGTTAAAGGAGTTCACCATCACCAAGCCCTTATAATATGAAATGTTAAAGTGACTAACTGAAGAAAAAGAAGATGATCAAAAATATCAACAGTGACTCTGGCAAGATGGAGGAATAGGTGGATGCACAGTACCTCCTCGCACAACCAAAATTAGAACAACAATAATTTACAACAACAATTTACAGTCAGAATAACTCCCAGATCCGGCAGAGGATTTATCTGAATGGAAGTCGGGCAGCCAAGAAGTTGAAGTAGACGTGTTCATCCGGACTGGTAGGAGAAGACGAGCTGGGCGGGTGCGGGGCTGGCTCGGGTCAGCGGTGCGCGGAGGTCGGGGAATGTTTGGTGTGAAATCGGTGCGACAGCCATCTGGGGTGCAAGAACGCAGCGGTGATCCCTGAATATGCAAGCTGCAGCTGGCAGACCCAGAGGGGTAGCGATTGTGGACCAGGGCAGAACTCGCAGCCTGGGAGCCCAGAGAAGGGTCTGAGTCCAGGAGAATGGAACTACCACCATTGTTTTCTCCCGTCCTGGTCCCGTTCCCGCCCCGCCCCCACATATAAAGTCACAATCTAGCGACTGGGGTGCCCAGCCCCGGTGAACACCTAAGGCTCCGCCCCCCACCTTAACAAGAGCAACCAGACCAAAAAAAAAAAGAGAGAGAGAAACAGGGGAAAAATATGTTTTCAACAGAGCAGATCAGTCCCCCAGGACTCATCCTTTTGAGCGACCAAGAAATAGCCAATCTATCAGATGCACAGTTCAAAACACTGGTGATCAGAAAGCTCACGGAACTGGTTGATTTTGGGAGCAATTTAAAAGAAAGGATGCAGGTTACCATAAAAGAGATGCAGGAAGATACGCGGAGGAGAGCCAATAGTGAAAGGAAGGAGTCTGAGTCTCAAAACAATACAGTGGACCAGAAGGAAGATAGAATCAACCAAGCAGGAAAGCATGATGAAATAAGAATTCAAAAAATCGAGGAAAAGATTAAGAGCATCCAAGACACCTTTAAACGTTCCAATATCCGAATTATAGGGGTACCAGAATGGGAAGGGGAAAAGCAACAAATTGAGCACGTATTTGAACAAATAATAAAGGAGAACTTCTCCAGTCTGGCAAAGGGAACAGTCTTCCAAGAAATCCAAGAAGCTCAGAGAGCCCCAAAGAAGTTGGACCCAAGAAGAAACACACCAAGGCACATCGTAATTACATTAGCCAAGGTAAAAACGAAGGAGAGAATCCTAGAAGCAGCAAGAGATAAGGGGACAGTCACCTACAAAGGAGTTCCCATCAGACTGTCAGCTGATTTCTCCAAAGAGACCTTACAGGCAAGAAGGGGCTGGAAAGAAATATTCCAAGTCATGAAAGACAAGGACCTACATCCCAGATTGCTCTATCCAGCAAAGCTCTCATTTAGAATGGAAGGGCAGATAAAGTGCTTCTCAGATAAGGTCAAGTTAAAGGACTTCATCATCACCAAGCCCTTATTTTATGAAATGCTAAAGGGACTTATCTAAGAAAAGAAGATAAAGAAAAGACAAGTATAGTAAAAGGACAGCAAACTCACAAATATTAACAACCACACCTAAAGCAAAACCAAAAGAAACTAAGTAAACAATTAGAACAGGACCAGAACCACAGAAATGGAGGGCACGTGGAGGGTTAGCAGCAGGGGGGTGGGAGGAGGAGAGAGGGGGAAAAGGTATAGAGAATAAGTAGCATAGAATGTAGGTTGAAAATAGATAGGGGGAGGGCAAGAATAGTACGGGAAATGTAGAAGCTAAAGAACTCCTAAGTATGACACATGGACATGAACTAAAGGGGGGAAATCTGGGTGGGAGGGGGGTACAGGGGGGAGGGGAGAGAAGGGGGAAATGGGACAACTGTAATAGCATAATCAATAAAATATATTTAAAAATATATATCAACAGTACAATGATAAGAAATTCACAACTATCAACCATTGAACCTAAAAAACAAAAACAAAAACAAACTAAGTAAACAACTAGAACAGGAACAGAATGACAGAAATGGAGATCACATGGAGGTTTATCAGTGTGGAGGTGATCGATTGCTATGGGGAGAGTAGGGGAAAAGGCACAGGGAATAAGAAGCATAAATGGTAGGTACAAAATAGAGAGGGGGAGGTTAGGAATACTACAGGGAATGGAGAAGCCAAAGAACTTCTATGTATGACCCATGGATGTAAACTAAGGTAGGGGAATGATGGTGGGGCAGATATGGGTGGAGGGGAATAAAAGGAAGAAAAAAGGGGACAACTCTAATAGCATAATCAATAAAATATATATTTAAAAATTAACAAAATAAAACAAACATAACATTCTTAAAATACTACGTACATAACAAAAGAGGGCACATTAATGTTTCTGTGTTTATTTTTCAGACAGAGGGGAAGGGAGGGAGAAAGGGAGAGAAACATGGATGTGAGAGAGACACGTCCATCAGTTGCCTCTCTCTGTGACCAGGGATCCAACCGGCATTCTTTTTCTTTGCAGGATGACACCAAACCAACAGAGCCTCACCAGTCAGGACACAAAAGAGGTTTAAAGGGCCAGTTGGGGGCTACAACACCATCTGATCTCACTTATCTGTAGAATCTAATAAACAAAATAGACCACAGGTGGCAAACACAAGGCTCTGGGGCCAAATCCGCTGCTCCACTTTCTTTTACGTGGCCCAGCACCTTTTTTCTACCTGGAGTCAGTGAGGAGATCCTTGCCCCTAGTTAAGGAGTAGTTACATCTGTACAGTTCTGAAATCATTATCAGCTCTTTGTAGGAAACCACAATGCTGAGGTGGCCCCAGTGAAACCAGTTTGACACCTCTGAAATGGACAGAGGTATGGACACATGGAATAGACTGACAGCTGGAAGAGGGAAGGAGGGGAGGGGATGGAACAAGGTAAAGAGATTAGCCCAGAGACAAGGACAACAGCCCACTGATGCCCAGAGGGCAGGGAGGTGAGGGCAGGGGCAAAGTGCCCAAAAGGGGGAAATGGGGCACTGGTAATAATGTCAACAATAAAAATAGTTAAAAAATTAAAAATTAAAAAAAACAAGGTAGTGTGAGGCCTGGTGTTTCTCAGATGATGCAACTACAATCCACAATCCAGTGATTCCAAACACGTTTAAGCAAATCAGTCACCAACATTCCAAAGGATCACATTTTAGGATTGAGAGGGAAAATTTTCTCATTTTTGATATTCATTTCCCAAGAGAGGACCAGAAATGATATTCAGGATCTAATCTACAAAGATTAAATGGCAGTATTTTGTTCACATTCATTTAAAAATAATTTTCATACAAAATTACGTCCTTTTTCCCCCCCGGTAACCTCTTTGTGGGGTAAGAAAATCTCATTACCTGGGTGGAAATCTGATTGGAATGAGTGGCACAGACAGGAAGTGAGGTAGGTGGGAGGAGGGGCCTCCCTCATAAAAGGGGCTTGCTGGTTGACCTCACTCCAGAGCTGAGTCAACAGGGGAAGCAGCTGGAGACCAGAAGAGGACCTACTGCACTAGAGGTGAGTCCATGGTTTTGACTTTCCTACAAAAGGTTCAGCAAGTGCTGACTGAGGCCAGCTCAGTCCCAGGCATGGGGTGGACACCTAGGGATGAATGCCTTTGATGGGAAGAGTGGGCAGAACTTAGATGTTTAACACCAGGTAGCAGAAATAACATGATCGTCTTTATGCTGAGTCAGATCCGAGATGGGTGGACCCTGCCAGGTGGTGAGTGGAGTGTCTGCCACTGACTTATTCCACCTCTCAGGTTCTGCTGTGGGTCTCAGCCACACTCATCTGGGGCAGTTGTAGGATTTCTGCGTCTCAACCAGCACTGTCCACTGGATATAAAGTCACACAGAGACATCATCATAAATGAGGGGTATTTTAAGTTTTTTTTTTAACTTATTGATGTGAAAGAGAAAGAAGCATGAATTTGTTATGATCTCATTGAATTCACTGGTTGTTTCTTCTCTGAGCCCTGATCTGAGACTGAACCTGAACCTTGGGGTATCAGGACACTGCTCTAACCAAGTGAGTTCCCCAGCCAGGGCTAACCTCATTTTCTACAAGACACATATACCAAGTAAAAAAGAAAACAAACAAAAAAAAAAACAAGCCTTTCATTATAACTGACAGAAGGCAGTGATTCAACATCTCATCAATTTCAGAAGTTCTTTGGGAGGTGGCTTATATTCTCCTGTCCTGTGATGTCTTCAAATTCAAGGGTATATCTTATGCTCAACATCTTTCAAGGTGGATAAGACCTATCCCACAGGCTCAATAGCCACTCCAGACTAGAGGATGTGGCTGAGTTGGCTTCATCGTCATCCCATATTACTGAGGGTTGATAGTTGATCTCCACTCAGGGTGTGTACAAGAAGCAACTGATCTCTCTCTCTCTCTCTCTCTCTCTCTCTCTGTCTCTGTGTGTGTGTGTGTGTGTGTGTGTGTGTGTGTCTCCCTCTCTCCCTCACTCCACTTCTTCTCTGTCTCTAAAACCAATAAGAACCTGTCCTTGGCTGAGAATTGAAAAAAAAATTCACAAGTAGAGTAGAGACCATCTCACCCCCTAACTTACAGCTCCAGGATGAAGCTTGTCTTCATGCTAACTAGCATTTCAAAATCAGAAATTCCAGGCCATGAGCTATTGATGTTTATACTTGGATTGCATCTTCATTGCCTTGGAGTGGTGAGTGCAGGTCGCTATTCACAGAAACAGGGGGGAGTCCCTGGACCATTAAGTCCTTGTCACGCACGATGTTCTAACGACCTGTCTCTTTCCCCACACAGGGGGCATGGCCAAACATTTTAAAGACATAAGCCGTTGCTACATTTGCCGGTCCTATCTAGAAGACCCCATGAACCTGAAATGTGGGTTCATCTGCTGCCTCAAGTGTGTCGACTCACTGCCGAGAAACCCCAGGGGACAAGGGATTGTGTGTTTCACCTGCCCTGAGGTTTCTCAGAAGAGTGACATCAGGCCCAATCGCCAGCTGGCCGGACTAGTGTCAGAGGTCAGGGCACTGGAGCCCCAGCTGAGAGCCATCCTGAGGATGAACCCGAGGATGCGCAGGTTCCAAGGTGAGGTCTGGGGCCACCAGCCCCCACCCCGTGGGAAACAGCCACTTGTCAAAGCCCTCCAGTCAAGGTGCTTTACCTGGGTTCTGGCACCTGAAATGATTGTTCTTTCCCAATGTGCCAACCTGGAAGTCTGCATTAAAACCGTCTGTAGGTTTTCTTTGTTTTTTTTTTTAAGATTTTATTTATTTTAAGAGTGAGGGAAAGGAAGTGAGAGATGGTCAGAAACACTGATACAAGAGAGAAATGTGGATGGATTGCCTCTGGTAAGGGCCCCGACCTGGAACCCAATTCACAATTGCCCCGGTGTCCTAACCAGGAATAAAACCAGCATCCTGTTCTTGGAAGAACGTCTCTCAACCAAGCCTGACAGTCAGAGCCATCTGTCGGTATCCAAGAAAATATTAGACTTAGCACTGCCTGGTGTGACTCAGTGGACTCAGTGCCAGCCTTAGGAACCAAAGGGTCTCCAGTTCTATTACTAGTCAGGGCACATGCCTGGGGTGTGGGCCATGTTCCCAGTAGGGGGCCTGTGAGAGGCAACCACACATTGATGTTTCTCTCCCTCTCTTTTTTCATCCCTTCTCCTCTCTCTAAAAATAAAAAACAAAAGAAATCTTTTAAAAAATAAAAGTAAAAGTACATAGTCATGCACATGACCTATACTATCCAGTATTTTCAGTAGCCACATAGGTAGCTGGTGGTCATTTGGAACTGGAGGTTGATGGAGTAGAAATTTGATTGATTGAGTAGAAATCCAAGGCTGGGTGTTCCATAGCCTGTATCCCTAAAATCCATCCTTCCTGATTCTTCACTGTTTTTAATGTGTTTGTAAACCATTTTCATTTTTAAATATGTTTGAAGTTGATGTTTGAATTACAGTTGCCACACAATATTACAGTAGTTTAAAATTACAGCATAGTAATTAGATATTCATATACCTGAAAAAGTGATTCCCCTTGATCAGCCTAGTCCCCACCTGACACCATGCACATTACCCCAGTATTACTGACTGTATTCCCTGTGCTTCCCACTATGATCCTGGGCCTGTTCTATAACTGCTCATCTGTACTTCCCAATCCCTTCCCCTGTTTTACCTCATGCCCCAAACCCCCTCCCATCTGGCAAACATCAATGATTTTTAATGTTTTCAACTCTAGTTGCATTCAATACTATTTTATATTGTACATCAACTGTAACTGAAACTTAAAAAATTGGTTTAAAAATTAAAGAATCCTGGAGCTGGTGCAGTTGGTTGTAGAGATTCCTGTACACCACAAGGTTGCAGGTTCGATTCCAGCCAGGGGGCTCATGAGTGAGGCACATGAGTGCCTCACATGAGTGAGGCAAGTGATGGATGACTCTCTCCTTCCCAACACCTCCTTTCCTCCCTGTGCAAAATCACTAAAAACATATCCTCAGGGAAGGATTAAAAAAATAAAAATTAAATTAAAAAAGGAAAAAAAGAGATAAAAGAAACAAAAACAGGGAGTGAGAAATCATTATTCTGGAAGGTTTCTTTCTAAGGCTGAGCCAACCCCATCTAGGGGTCACCTTAGACACAGAGCTCTGGAACCGAATTACAATCCGAGGGTGGTGGTCCCACAGAACAGGGTCCCATGCTCCACGTTCAGCCCCTCCAGGTGCTGCCCCAATGAGCTGCAGTCCCGGTTCCTGCTAAGGTGTCACACATCCTAATATCAGGACTGTTAGAAAAAAAATACATACATACACATATATTTACAAATATATGTACAGATTTATATATTTATATATTTACATGTAAATATATTATATATGTGTATATATATAATTTTAATATAATTTAGACAGAGAGAGAGGAAACTGAAAGCTTTGATGTCAATTTTACTCTGCAATAAGTACAATATTCTCCATCCTTTGAAATGCCTAGTTTAGGGGTATGTGTGCAGAGAGTCTGTGATGATTTGTATGCTAATTTTGAAAACATGCAGCAATCATGGTCTCTTTTTCCATGCGGGGTCCACACTAAAGTGAAGAAACCTCCTTCACCAACTAAGCAAAGAGCTTAATGTAGAGAGAATGGCTCTCATGACCAAGGGTCAGTTCAAATGATGACCATCTAGTTGTGTCCATGAAATCTGATGTAATCGGGGACCCAGGAAGTTTCCCCAGGAAAATCCGCGGTGTGGAGTAGAAGACTAGAAAGTGAATGAGTCATGTGGGCCCCGGAGGTGGCCCCGAGGGGTGGGGACAGAGCTGACGGATTATTTCTCTTTCCACAGTGGACATGACCTTGGATGTGGACACAGCCAACAAGTTCCTCTACATCTCCAAGGACCGGCGGCGAGTCCGCTGCGTGTACGTGGAGCAAAAGCGCAGGGCCTGTCCTGAGAGGTTCAGTGTCTCCCTCTGTGTGCTGGGCTCCCCGCGGCTCATGTCGGGCCGGCACTACTGGGAGGTGGACGTGGGCACCAGCGCAGAGTGGAACCTGGGCGTCTGCAAGGAGTCTGTTCCTCGGCAGGAGGACGTCATCCTCTCTTCAGAACATGGCTTCTGGCTCGTGAGCTGCAGGGAGCACGTCAACTTCCTGGCCAGCACCACACCAGTGACAGTTCTCATGGTCAGTACCCGCTTATACTGTGTGGGTGTTTTCCTGGACTTGGAAATGGGGACCATTTCCTTTTATCACGTGAATGATGGCTCTCACATTTTTACATTCCCCCCAATTTCTGTGGCAGAGCCCCTCCGTCCATTTTTTGCTCCTGGAATTCCAGCGATGGACCGCGGGAATTTCATGACAGTCTGTCCTGGTCTCAGCCCCAGCATGGCCAGTTCAGCTGGGCTCTGAGCACAGCAGGTAAAGATGCACCCTGCATGCCCACAGCCATGGACACCAGCCTCTCCGCTGCTGGCCCAAAGCCCTGAAAAACATGGGACAGCTGTGAATCCCAAACACAAATTGTAAGGAACTTCCACTTCCCATATTAAGTCCTGTTATGGTTGTTTTGAGGAGGGCTTCCTTCTGTAATTGTCCAATAAATACCTTTTGAGCATTCACATCAATTGCCAAATGTTTTCCTTTTTATTTTCTAAAAGATCCACTGAATGTATCAGGGAGGTTGTAGACAAAATAAAAATAAGGATGTGAGCCAACAGACTGAATGATTTTCTCTGTGACAAGAAACCAGACCTATAGAAACAGATAAACAGGGATGTGGCTTGGCCAGGGTGGCTGGGTTGATTGCAGTGTCCGCCCACGCACCAAAATTCCACAGGTTTGATTCCCAGTCAGGGCTTGTGCCTAAGGAACATAAGGAAGGCAACCTGACTGATGTTTCTCTCACTCGACAACAGGAGATGTGTGTGTGTGAGATTTCTCTCACTAACAGAAAAACACATTTATTTCAAATACACACAATGTTCTGAGACCCTAGAGGAAAGCAGGAGCACTTCAGGAACAGCTGGATACAGGACGTTCATTGGCTCAGAAAGAATCTTTATGTTCATTTATAATGTTTGGAGTTAGTGAGGCTTCACTAGCTTCCAGCTTTGAGTGATGAGAACTGAACAGTCAAGGAGAAAGTGTCTCAGATGCCACAGAGGCGACTCTGCCACAGTCCCCCTTGGGCCTTTGCCCCTGATTCCTTCCCCTTCATCACAGCAGGGTTATGTTGCTTAGCTTCCACCAGACAGATTGTCCTTGGAGTAAAACTGGCAGATTCTTGAGAGGGACAGTTCGATGGGGCTGCAGGTGCAGCACAAGGGCTGATATGCCTATTGGTGGGCACAGGGTGGGACACCAGCATCGTGGTGAAATGAGGACCCTCTTAAAGAGACAAGTCAGACACTGTGACGCTCCCTGCACAAGACTGTCTGTGTGACCTTGATGGGAGGGTGTCCCAGGGAAGTCCCAAAGGTACCAGCCCAATCTGGCTATAAGACCCCCACCAGCTAGCAGAGGGTGCGAGGGTAGACGTGACCTTCAGGCGATGGAGTGGCTAAAACCTTGGACACGTACAAGGATGAGAAAGTAGTAGGGCGGGGGGGGGGACTGGGGACCATGGGGAAAGGAGGCACAGAGAGCCACCACAATGAACTAACAGATGGGGAATGTGGGGAAAGCAAACACTGGAGACACAAGGCAATGAGAAACCAAAGGTAAAATGAGTGGAGAGAGTCCCCATAGGTCAATAATCACCTGAATGGACATGGACCGAACTCACCAACCAAAAGGCACAAAGAAGATGAATATATTAGAGCAGAACACAATTATGCTGCCTGTAGGAGATCCAACTCACATCCAAAGACACACAGACCCACCCGCACAGTGAAGGGGCAGATGAAACAATCTCCCTTTAAACTGTGTAGCCCTGGTCCAGTGGCTCAGTGGATTGAACCCTCCTCCAGTCCACCAAAGGGCTGAGGGTTCTATTCCTCCTGGGGGCTTGGATGAGAGGCAACAGACTCATGCAGTTCTCGCACATCTATGTCTCCCTTTCTCTCTCTCTTTCTCACTTTCTCCCTTATTCTATCTCTCTAAAATCAACAAACATGTCCTCAGGTGAGCATTCAAAAGCAATGGGCAGAGGACTAGAACAGACACTTACAGACGGCTAATACAGGACTTACAGATGGCTTACAGATGGCTCATAGTCCTGAAAAAGTGTTCAATGTGTCTCTAAGAGACATGCAAACTAAAACCATAATGAGGTATCAGTTCCTGGCTGCTAGAAAATCTACCTTCAATAAAGCAACAAGCCAGTGCTGGCCAGGATGTGGAGAAAAGGGAACCCTCTCGCACTGTTGGTGGGAATGCAGACTGGTGTAGCCCCTCTGGAAAACAGTGTGGAGTTCCCTGAAGATAATAAGTATGGAACCGCCTGTGGACCCAGCTATCCTACTTCTGGGTATTTACCTGAAGAAATCCAAAACATTTCTTGAAAGAATATACACACCTCTGCCCATCACAGTGTGATTTACCGTAGCCAAGCTCTGGAAGCAGCTAAGGTGCCCATCAGTGGGTGAGTGGATAAACAAGCTGTGGTGCATTCACACCGCAGAACACTATGAGGCAGGAAAAGAGAATGAAATCTTGCCATTGGGACGGCATGGATGGACCTAGAGAGTATTATGCTAAGGGAAATAAGTCAGACGGGCAGAGATAAAAATCATATTACTGCACTCATATGCGGAGCATAAAACAAAAAGCAGCAAACAAATTGACAGAGCAAACAAAAAGGAACTCACAGTCACAGCCAGCCCTGTCATGGTCACCAGAGGGGAAGGAAGTGGCAGGGGAAGAGAGGAGAGAGGATCACATGTGTGGGGATGGAAGGAGAACAGAGGTCAGGTGCAGAGCATTTTTATTTCCCCTCAAGGGGCTACAGCTGGATACTGTATAGAAGCCCTAGATGTCCCACCTGTGTGTCTCAGCTTGAACGACCCCTGTACCTAAAGTGACAGGTCCATGTGTCCAGTGCACCAGCCATGGCAGAAGGACTGGAAGAAACAGTGGACTGTGCCCCTTGCCCCCAGTGGTATCTCAGAAGGAAGATTTCAGGCCAGTGAGCTGGTGGGTAGACCTGGTTTCTAAGATGTGAGTATCAACTGGCATTTCTTACTGTCAACTGAATATTGCAGTGATCAATTTTAATGCTATCTCCCTGTATTTACCCATCATTGCTTTGTCCTAATCCCAGTGTGTATGACCAGGAAGGCTTCCCCCCACAATCATCATCCAGAACATGAGGACAGGCTGGTCCAATGGGAGACTCCAGTATGAGCTCTATGAGTGATAGAGAGGTATTGCAGTGTCCTTTAAGTCACATGGACAGAGGGAGACACCAGGCCCTGAGCAAGGACACAGTGGCTTCAAGTGGAGGTATTTTCCAGACTCAACACACCTCAGGCTGGGAACAGCAAGCCCTGTGAAACTTGAATGCATAGGAAGACTAGCCAGGGGTCACACAGGATGACCACTGTGAGGGGCCTGGGGACAGAAGAAGAAGAAGTTGAAGGCAAGGACCCAGTGGGAAATGCTGTGAGTGGAGCTCCTGGGGCAGCATGTCCCTGCCCCACAATGACAACGTGAGTCTCATCTCAGATTCTCCCCAGTGGACATGGGACACTTTTTCTGCCTCCTGCTGGCTGCTCCAGAGGGCCATTTCAGTAATGGCCATTATTGTCCCAAGTCTCTACACCTGCCTGAGGCTGCCATCTTGTGGTCATGTCCTGATGTCAGGTTCTTTGCCTTTGTTGTCTGGCCCAGGGTCTCCATGGTGCTGCTCTTGCACACGTACCACCAGAGACTGCAGCACATTCACATCCCACAGCCACCACCAATGCCCTCCAGAGACCAGAGCCACCCACACCATCCTGATGCTGGTGGACACCTGTGTCACTTCCTATGTGCTGATTTCCGTGTTCACTTTAAAGTCATTGTTTGAGTGGGCCCCCATCTCTGGTGGGTGCAGACCTCCTCTGGTTAGCTTCTGGTTTTCTTGCTCTTTGCCCCTTACTGAGGATACTCAAGGATCCTAGATCTCCTGGGTTTATGAACTGTTGGAAGTGACTCTTGACAATCTAATCTGTGGATGTCAGAGTTTATAATATTCCTAATTACACTGTTTACTAATCCTGCATTGAATGCCAATGTTCTACATAATATATACCATAAACTTTATTTTAAGTTACAATAGAATTGACATACGACCTCATGTAAGTGTAAGATATCCAGTGTGTTTATTTGATGCACTTACATCACTCATGTGCCGTCTAATGGTGGTGATCCATCCTGAGAAACATGTGGTTGTGTGATGCTGTGGTTGTGCAAACAGCCCAGAGGCACTCACACATGGATGGTCTCCCTACTGCTCCCCTACACTGCAGGGATCAGCCTATTACTTCTGGGCTACAAGTCTCCACAGAACGTTGTTGTACAAAACAACTTGTACAATAAATCAACACAAGAGACAATAATGCCATCACGAGACCCGATAAACACAGGTATGAGGCTGCTGCAGCCATAACGAAGCATTTTGTTCTACTGTAAGCCTTTAAAAAAACTGTCACCCAAGGCCATGTTAATCTATTTGAGAGAAAGAGAGAAAGTGTGTGTCTCAGAGAGAGAGTCAATATTCTGCCCGTAGGCACTCTGACCATGGATCAAACCCACAACATTTTGGTATGCATGATGACACTCTAACTAACAGAACTACCTGGACATGACAGGCATAAATTCTTTGGTGAGGGTCTGTTTAGAAATGTGATCCATTTTTATTGAGTTATTGTTATCTTATTGTTGAGTTTGAGTGTTCTTATCAATATTCTAAAAGAACAGAATAGCAAATAATTCTCCTAGTCTGTGGCCTGAGCTCTTTTTACAGACATAACAACAACATTGATGCACAGATAGGTTTTCCTTGGAGGAGGAAGCAGAAGTGACTCACTGAGATGGTTTCCTGGGAGAGCACTTAGGTGACTGAGGGGGCAGAGGGATAGTATGAATTACTTCTCTTGTGTGTTCTTGAGTGCCTTTTGAATTTTGTTGTATGTGCATGAATAACTTTTTCTAAGAAGAAGTTACAGTAAATCCCTACCATTGTAAAACTCCTGACAGGCCATCCTCACATCACAATTTAAGAGTCACACTCTGATCCTCTTCTCTAGGGCCAACCATTTGCCTTAGATATTCCATTCCTGACAAACTTGGCTGGACTCTATGAACAAATCCTCCCACTGAAAATAGCTAAAAATGATGTGCGCAATACAAAGACAGACTTCTGAAAAGCAACAAGGAGTTCACTAGATACTAACAACCATGCCCCAGATGGAAGGAAAGACCCAGCTTGGCCTCCACAGAGAGCAGTGCCCTGAATGAGCAGTGGGGGAAAGTGTGCAAGTTCATTGCCCAGAGTCCAGACATAGAGCCCAGCACTGTCAGCCCTCAGCTGAGCTCTTCACTTTCCTCCCCATTTGCCTTTTCTTTTATACATGTCAACAACATTTTTTAATTTAATTTTGTGTATATAGATAATCTGTGATTTCTATGATGAATGCATACTTACTGTAAAAATCATAAAATGTTAAAAGTTGTAAATGACAAATTCTCACTAAACTAAAGGAGTTCCTTGACCCATGCACATTCAAGCCCGATCCAATGCAAACAGCAGTTTTCCGCAAAGAAAGCAAAGGGTTAGCCCTGGTAAGTGTGGCTCAGTGGATTGGAGAATCATCCCATGACTGAAAGGTTGCAAGTAGATTCCTGCTCAGAGCACATACCTCAGGTGTGAGAATGATCTCTGGTCTGCGTGCCTGTGAAAGGAAATCAGTTGATGTTTCTCTCTCACATTAATGTTTCTCCCTCTCTCATTTCCTCTCTCTCTGAAAGCAATGGGGGAAAAAATCCTCAAGTTAGTATTAAAAAAAAAAAAGAAACAATTGATTTCTTTAAGGAACTGGCTCCAAACCCAGAGTCACAGGTGAGTTGTTCCTCTAAGATCTGGCTTCCTGATGGCTTCTAGGGGATGGGTTGCATGGGAGTCTGAGGGACTTAGGGTCAAGGTCTCCATTGATTGGTCAGCACTAGGGTAGTGGGTGATTGGTCATTGATTCTGGTCCTATGTCAGTCATAGGGCCATTCTGTCCAGTTTCACATGTTCATTCCACTACTTTCCCCACAGTCTAAATCTTCATGAGCATGTTTTTGAACACGTCAGATATTCAACCACTTTCACCTCTGCAGACACCTATCCAGAGCCCTGGCTCCAGACACAGGTGTACTGGGTCTTTGCAGACCAGGAGCTGGGTGTCCTTCACCTCAGCTCAGGCAGCCCTGGCCTCTCTTGTTCTGGCTCTCCTGTCACCTGGGTCCCACATATTCCACTTGTTTGGTTTACTTCCTGATTTTCCCCACTTTTCCTGGTAGTATTTTCCAAAAGAGAACATGCAAACTTAACTATGAAAACTCTAAACACATGAGGAAACTTTAGACTTTCTTAGCCCTTATTCACACATTGACTTGATATAGAAATCTGTTTTGGAAATATTTTTCTCTCCAGAAACTGGCAAACATTGCTTCCATGTCTTCTAGTCTCCAGGCCCATATTTTCTGCCTCTTGAAGTTTTCAAGGGCTCTTCCATCCCCTTTCTGCAATTCCATCATGATGTGTCTGGGTGTGGGTCTGTTTTTATCTGCTGTAGTGAGAATATAATTAGACCACTCAAAATGTAAATTGTTATCTATACACTTCAAGAAATATTCTTGGAAAATTCTAAAATCATTTCCTACTCAGCATGTTTAATTTTCATTTTCCCATATTATTTTTACTGTTATTATTAACTTGTTGAAATCTCTTGACAGACAGACTAATAGGTCTTTTCTCCAGCTTGCCCACACATTTTCATTTATACCACTCAGTAGGAGTATGCCTTGAATCTTCCAGTTCACCTATTGAATTATTCATTTCAATGATGATATTTTGATTTCCAAGTGATTTTTCCTGTTCTATGATTGTGTATAATGGTTCTGTTTCAGATGTCATTATCTTTTACATCTTTCAGTTAATACTAAGACCACAGGAATGGGACCCATAGGTCTCTTGGTTATCTGCTTCCATGATATCAGGAAACTTTCCCTCAGAGCATTGGATCATGATTACACTTCTCTGTGTCATTTCTGCTAATGGAACATCTCCCCCACGACAGTGTCAGAGTCACAGAGCCAGGGTCCTACTCTGGCTGTGCATTCTGTCTCCAGACTCTAACTAATCCTGACACAGTGGGGGCCTTGAAACCCATGCTGGGTGATGAACTTGACTATGGTCTGGATGGCTAAGGTACACAGCCCCTTGATGTCCTCCAGAGCTCTGAGCCGAGCAGCCTCCTATCACAGAACATCTGGAACACTGCAAGAGTTCACTTGCATGGAGTGCAGAGTCACAGAGAGGCAGGGTAGTAAGAAGTAAGGAAAATGCCTGAGCAAAAGGAATGAGGTAATGGAAGCAAGAAAATTAAGCAAGGTCAAACAGTCTGAGGAACTTACAGCCAACTGGTAAATTGCAAGACCTCTCATCTCCCCTAACCAAGAACACTGCAGAACAAAAGGTTTGTACCTCTCATCCCTCACCAGAGAATAGGTAGGTTAAGTCACCCGAAATGGGGGGAAATATACAACAGAGACCCAATTGAGTCCATTTGTGCCAGATGAGCCCTAGGAAAGAGGAAGTTAGGAGGACAAATAGAGAAAACATTAGAGCCAGACAGACCTAAGATAGAAGTAAAACAGTGGAGCTGATAAAGAATAATTCCAGATTCCCCTTAGTGCTCATGTTGATGCATCAGCATATTAAAAACACCCCTGGAAACCTGGTGAATGTTCTGCTGAAATCCACCCCTTAGATTCTTACACAGAGACAAGAGATAGAAACCCTCCAGACAGAGACCTGGGGCAGCTCCCTCTAGTGCGTACCCACAGCCTGCTTTCAGACATGAACTGCTTTCTCTCCTTCTGAGCTCTAAGGGTCCACCTGAGATTTTCAACCAGGCGAGCAGTGGGCTGCAGCAGCTTATTTTGGGCTTTTTCCCCATCCTGCCAACAAGGCCCCCTTTTACTCTGACTCTCCAGTGAGCTGACAGGAACCCCGCCTCAGCTCACTTCTGTCTTTGGGAGTTTTACTTTCCAGTGAGCTGACTGCAGCCTGACCTTGACTCACTCATTTCCTGTAACATTTCTAGGAACCAGAGCAGCCCCACGTAGGCTCTCTCCAGTTACTTCTTCTACCCTAAGTCCTTCCTTAGTGTCACTGTCCCCAGCTTTAATAAACATACTTTCAATATCCCCTGACTCGGGCTGTGGAATCTTATCCTAAGAAATCAAGCACCCACACACCCCACACACCCCACACACCACTCAGCACAGAGAGGCCTGAGCGTCTGGGTCCTTCTGGGGACAACGGCTGCCAAGGGACCCAGTGAAAGCGAGTCATTGAGGCCCCCAGAGAAAACACCCTGTGTTCACTGCAGCTCCACCACCCCCGATCATCTCTGAGTCTCCTGTCCCCCACAAGGATCCCATATCGAGTACCTCATGAGTTTGCTCTGAAGGTTACACTTGACCCTCTAATGTAGATCCCAGCGTGTCACTGCCTGAGACACATTAAGCAATGCTCTGTCCATCGTTACCATTATTCCAGTGATTAGAGCATTTAGGTGCATCCAGTCCTTTTGCATTTATAAAACCAAAATAGAAGAAACATCCATATATACACACACGTGTGATTATCTTCTTAGGATACATTCCTAAGAGAGGAATTTCTGTGTCAAAATGTAAGCACATTTGAATTCCTGAGACCTTTTACAAAAGCATCTTTCAGGAGTTTGGTCCCATTTTTCAATCCCTTCAACGTCTACAGAATGTGTTCCCCACCCTCAGGCTGATATACTCTTCATTTTCTTTCATCTTTGCTGAACTGATAGATTTTAAAATTTTAATTCCTATTTTCCTTATTCTACATTCTTATTTTTGTTTACAAGTATTTATTACAAATATAATTAACACTGGCATTTCTTCTTTTGCAAACTGTTTCTTAATATTCTTTATACTTGACTGAGTTGTAAATATTTATATATATTCAATTTAAGAAGGAAGGAAAAGCAGCCCCAACATGAGAAAGGGTCTGGAGCTTATACCGGGAGGCCCAGTGTTGCCCGGAGCCGGCCTGGCACACTCACTGCTGGGCCGGGTTACTCTCTGGTTGGACATTCGTGCTCTCACGGAACATCAGCATCAGACAGGAGCATCCCAAGACCACGGGGACATGAGACAAACCCACACCACACTGCGTGTTGTCTCAGCACAGACAGAAAGGAGGCATGGTGTGGCTCACACACTAACAAGCAGCTCCCAGGCTGGCTAACAGAAGGGAAGGCAGCGTCTTTCCTATCACCCCTCACCCTCGCTCCAGTCTGTGGCGTCCGGAGGTATTTCCTGAGATGCCCAGTCACAGACTTGCCCCCACGTCCTCACCACGCCAATCTAGAGGGGCCCCTGCGCCCACAGACCCTCCTGAGATCGCCATCCAGATCCAATGTCTTGGGCACACTCTGTCTCACCCCGTCCCTCTCAGCTGCCCACGCCCCCAGGGGTGCGCTCCCCCTCACAGGAACGATGCCCCCGGTGCTCCTCGGGGTCTTTAGCGGAACAACATTGGCACCCATTACCTTTCCTGTGAACATTTTTATGTGTCTTTGAGTTTGGTTGTGGGCATGAGTGTGTATCTCCAGAGCGTGTGGTTGACATAGAAAAGTTTTATGTTTTCCTTTATGGTTTTTCATCTTTTGGTCTTGCTTAGAAAAACTTTCATTGCACAATTGTAAAAATTCTAGATATATTTTCATCTAGAGGGGAGAGGGCCAAGGGTGAAGGGAAACAGAATTGTTTGAATTCTGGAGGAAATATTGGGAGGAGTAACATGTAAGGAATTCCGAGGTGGAATTCCAGTGTTTACGTCTTCTGCCTTATAATTTTATGAGTATGGAGGGGGCCTGCATGTATTTGATATATGTTGTGTTCAACAAATATTTTCTCTTGAAATAAAGATTTATGTGCCTGCTTATGCTCACCAGCATAACACAAACAACACCAAGGGTCCCAAAGTGATGTGCACAAGGACTAACTCCAGCAACGAGCGTTTTTGATCATTCACAACATTAGGGAGTTATATCACATTTTGGTTAATGTCTGCACACTCTAATTGTTAACTACATAAGAAGTAAACTTTCTTGGACAAGCTCTATTCTGAGGGTGCATCTAAGACCCTCACAGACAAAGGAAGACCCATCATTCCATATGAAGATACTGTTAATGTACATCAATCTATGAGTCACACAGTGTCTTTGAGGGGTAGGCATATACTGCAAACTAAAATATTCCAGAAAAGCACTGTTTCATGTGGCAGCTACAGATGATTATGGCTTTTAAATTAAAAGAAATTAAAGTAAAAGTTCAACTGCTCCACACACAGGCTGCACTTCATGTTCTCAACAACCAACTGCAGCCAGTGGCTGCCATGTTGGATGTGCAGACACAGAACAACCCCTTGTTCCAGAACATTCTGTGGCACAGAAATGCTCTTCATGATGTCTAGGCCTCCAGTTACAGCACTAGACCCATGAAAAATGAAAGGGACGATATCATCTCTCTGACAGATGACACCAGATTTCTGTCTGGATTGTGAATTCATATTAAGATGGTGTATAACAAACACAACTAGGTTACCTGTGGGGTTAGTGCCTTCAGCACACTCTGTTCTCAGTTCCAAAGAAGAAACATCTGTCCCCCACACCTCCCTTCCAAGACCAAGGACAGTCTTGTCTGAAATCTCATTTCTAGGGGGTGAGCTTTCTTCTAGAAGAACCCAGGGGCAATGCTTTCAGCAGAGTGTGGGGAGGCAGGGATCCCACCTCAGGGAGAAGGGTTCTAGGAAGTGAGGAGGGTGCAAGAGATGGGGCCAGTGGGGAGACTCCCCCAAGTTTATCCAGAACAACCATTCTCAAAGTGTGCTCTGTGGAACCCTTGAAGTTTCTAAGAGACTTTCATGGGATCTATGAGGTCAAAACTATTCTCATAGGTTAAGGACATCCTTTGCCTTTTCACTGTGCCCACATTTGCATTGAGGTAAACTCAGCAAGAGTGGAGGCTGGGACACCCAACTGGAACAGCAGGCATTCCTCACCACCACCCCTCACAGACTAGAAAACAAACCAGTGTCACTTTAACAACATGTTTAAAGGATCGAAAAATATTATTGTTAGTAAATCAGCAAATTTAAATCAACATTTAAAAAATATCTTTGCTTCCAGTCAAGATGTTTGTGTAGGTAAATTTAGTAATGTCTTTGCACCACTACCTCATCAAAATTACAACTACATCACAAACACCCATCATTCAGAACTGCCTAAAATCTAGCTGAACAAACATCCTACAACTACAAAATTAAAGAAGTCCCACTGAGACTGGTAGGAGCGGTGGAGATGCTGAGCAGACTGGTCCCACAACCATGTGTGGTAGATAAAAATTTGGAGAGATATGTCAGCTGTGAGGGTTCTGCCCTAGGAGGGAGCTGTCTCAGCCTGACACTAAGACCCCCAGACAATGCTTCCAACACCAGGAAGACAGGTCTCCCCACAATTTGGGTTGCAAAAACTAGCAGGGACTGAGGCTAGTGATGCAAAGGGCTTCTGCAGTCCTGGGCATTCCTTTTAAAGAGCCAGTGGATGGACTTACTCAGACACACTCCTCTGAGCTCCAGCCCTGGGACAGCAACTCAAAAGACATGAAGAAAATATAGAGAGAAATTGAATTGTCTGGCATCAGGGCAAGAGCTGGGAGGGGGGCTGCTTTCCCTCAGACAGAAGGGCTGACAGAGGCCATTATTCCTTTGATGAGCCCTCCCCCCACAGAGCTGCCAGGTGTGCACTGTGTCTGAGTGACCATCCCCCTGGCTCACACTGTCCACTTTGCCCTGGTGATTCCCTGAAACCCTGCCTCACCCACCTTTCAGGCTCACTCAAGCCCTTTCCAGTGACTTTCCATGCAAACAACCTCTCTTGGCTGAAGCCGTGGACTTTCCTAAAATATCTGAAATAAGCCTCATCTGGCTGAGGCACACTCCATTTCTACTGCTAAGTGGCCCCAGGCCCAGGACTAGGGGAAGTTGGTCTTGCTTTGCAGCTTGGCCTCTCCCAGGTACCTCCAAGCCCAGCACAAGAAGCAGCCATGTACAGATTGATTTATAGCTCATGTCAGGTGGTTCTGCATAGGACACATGTGGTAGCTGAAATTGGCCTGCACCTCCCAAGAGACCCCACAGCCAGCACTCCTGTAGATAGCTTCTGATCACAACAAAACACCACCCCACCACCTCCACAGCAACACACTCATGGGGCAGACTCAGCAGGCACCAGAGCTTCCACAGTGGCTGCAGCCAGTCCTCAGAGCTGATCAACCTGGGGATAAATCCCTTCCCATTGCCAACAGTGATCCTGACTCAACTACAACAGCAAAGTGCACATGGCCCACAAGGGGCCACACAGGAGTGTCCAGTTGGGACGTCAGGGAAACCGCATCACTGGGCCCTACATGACACCCACAACACAGGGACACTCTACCAGGACAGGAGACAGCAGCTCTACCTAACACATAGAAACAATCACAGGAAGACTGCCAAAATGAGGAGACACCAAAGTGAAAGGACAGAACAAGACTTCAGAAAAAGAAGTAAACAAAATGTAGACAAGCAATCTAATAGATGCAGAGTTGAAAACATTATAAAAATGCTCAATGAGCTAAGGAGACAAGTAGAAGAACTTAGTGTGAATGTCAACAAAGGTATAAGAAACATAAAAATGGAGAAATAAAACAAAGAAAACAGTCATAAATGAAGGACACAATAACTGAAATGAAGATACATTACAGGGAATCAACAGTGGAGTACGTGAAGCACAGGATCAGATCAGAGATTGGGAAGATAAAAAAGCAGAAAACAACCGATCAGAACAGCAGGGGGGGAAAGGAGTCCTAAAAAATGAGGATAGTATAAGGAACATCAGGGACAACTTCTGGTGTACCAACATTTGCATCTTAGGGATGCCAGAAAGAGAAAACAGAGCAAGGAATTGAAACCCTATTTTTAAAAAACAATTATGGAAAATGTCCCTAACCTGGTGCAGGTACTAGATATAAGAGTCCAGAAAGTGCAGAGTCCAAACCTGATGAACCCAAAAAAGCCCACACACAACACACATCATAATTAAAATGCCAGAGATTAAAGAAAAAAGAGCATTTTAAAAGCATCGAGATAAAAGCAATTAGTTACCCACAAGAGATCTCCCATAAGACTGTCAGCTGATTTCTCCAGATGAACTTTTCAGGCCAAAGGAGATTGGCAAGTCTCATTTTTTAAATTTCTTTTGGCAAGTAATATTCAAAGTGATGAAAAGCAAGGATCCATGCCAAGATTACTCCACCCAGCAAAACTATCATTTAGAACCAAAATTCAGACAAAGAGCTTCCCATACAAGAAAAAGCTAAAGGAGTTTATCACCACCAAACTGGTATTACAGGAAATATTAAAGGGTAAGAAAAAAGAAGTAATATGAAAACTAAAAGGGTAATAAAAGCTTATCTATCAAAAACTACTTTAAATGAAAATGAATTCATTGTTCCAATCGAAAGACATGTGGTAGCTGAATAGATGAGAGAACAAGACCCTCACACATGCTGTCTACAAGAGACTCAGTTCAGATCCAAAGACACATTGACTGAATGTAAAGAGATGAAAAAGATATTTCATGAAAATGGAAACAAATAAACAAAAAGGGCTGTGGTAAAAATACTTATCCTAGACAAAATAGACTTGAGAACAGAGGCTATATGACAAGAGAGAAAGAAGGACCCAGCCACTGCACTTCTGGGTACTTATCTGAAGAAACCCAAAACACTAAATAAAAGAGACAAGACACATTCATATGTTCAATGCAACATTATTTACAAAAGCCAGATAGGGAAGCAGCCTAAGTGTCCATCCACAGATGGTGAGATAAAGAAGTGGTGCACATGCACAACAAAACCTGCCTCAGCCACACACACAATGAATGAAATCTCTCCATTGGCAACAACATGGTGGAGGGTATGGTGCTGAGTGAAATACATCAGACAGAGAAGGACAAATACCAGGTGACTGCACTTACATGCAGAGTCTAAAGAACAAAGTATTCAAGCAGAACAGAAACAAACTCATACATTCAGAAAACAGACTGACAGTTGGAAGATAGAGTGGGAGTTTGGGGGCTGGGTGAGAAAGGAGAAGGGATTAAGAAGCACACATTGGTGGTTACAGGATAGTCATGAGGATGTAAAGTGCAGCACAGGGAATATAGTCAATAATATTGTAATAACTACATACAGGGTCAGCTGGGTACTGGATTTATGGGGGGATCACTTTGTAAGCATATACATGTCCAATCAGAGAGTTACACACCAGAAACTAATATAATAATGTAGATCAACTGTAATCGAAAAATAAAAAATATTTTTAAAAAAGATAAATATATCTTGAATTCATTTACAAATGGATTAATTTAACTGTCCTTCATGAAAATGGAGAATAAAATGTAAAATACCTCCTAGGATGACCGGGAAAGTGCACAAACACACTTCTGCTACATTCATTCCCAAGTGCCATGAGCCCAGGAAAGTGACCTGTGAGGGCTGAGTCAGCCGCTTCTTCGCCGAACAGCAAGTTCACTTAAGACAATGAGAGACACAGAACCTGTGATGACTGAGGTGTGGTGAACTGGCAAACACTCTCTCAAATGAACCTGAGCTTGTCCCTCAAGGAGCGTCAACAGGCAGTTGGCACCTGACAGCACTTGTTGTCTGGATGGAATGGAAGCTCTCAGAGGAAAACCAGGGTTCTGGCAAATGTGTGTCTCCCCCGGCAGCCAGACAGCTCTCCAGAGCTGACAACCGTTTCCAGTGGTATCTGCGGTAACGTTAACAAATGTGATTTTTGATGATGTCTCGTTAAATGCACCAACACTGGGAGATCTCTATCACTTAGTGAAACAATGCATCACTTTCAAATAACCCTGTGTAAGTACAAGAGCCACTGAAGTAATGTAACAGTAGGAAATACTCAATGGATTTGTTTCAGGTCCCACTTTGCAAAGGGACTTTCAGAAACTATCGCTTTGAGGCTTTAGTGTATGATCCAAGATGAATATCCACACTAACACAGTTTTAAGAATGTTCTTCCTACATATTGGTATGAGGCTGTATATATTTTCATATGCCACAACAACAAAACTTAAATGCAGAAGCAAATATGAAAATCCAGTGGACTTCTAATGATACAGGCAAGAACTGAGACTTGCAAAAACGTAAAATGTGAGCAGCTCCACTCTTCTCGCTGCCTTGTGTATTTGGGAAAATATTATTTTTAATAAAAACTTTATTTCTAAACCAACAAGAGGTTTTTTTTGTTGTTGTTGTTTTTCATTTTGTTTTTGTTTGGTTTGGTTTGGTTTGGTTTTTGTGGCTGTTGTTAGTTGATTGATTTTATCTTGTGTTTTATGTGACATTTTATTTTTCAATTCTTATTATTTTTATCTCACAATGCCTTATGTTTCTCTTCCATTCATCCTAATATTATTCTTTCCACTCCAAATTTATCTCTCCTGCACTACATCTTCTGCTTTTCTTTCCTCTTTTTTTAATCTTGCAAGTTACTGTAAATTTGTATTATCTTTTTCTCACTTTTCTGACATTTTTTATTTTAATAATATTTTGATATTCTTTTTCTTTCTGTATAACCTTCTTTGCTTGGCTGGTTATACTGTCATTTGATAGGTTCCCCCTGGTATCTCAGTCACAAGGTGTTGATAAGTTACTATCCTTCATCTGTGTTCCATTAATACACCTCTCAAGGTTCTATACTTTTTTCTTGTTATCTAGACCTCATCGATTCTGCCACAAGACTGTCACTTTACTATTACTGTTAGTAAGACCTAGTCTATAAAATTGTAAATACTTCTCAATACCCCTACCTGATCTCAGCCCACATTGCAATTTTCTGAACTATACTATTGTGGGGGTTGTCTCTATTCTTTTACACACTACTCCTATATACTAATCTTTAATCCAACTCTACCTTAGAATCTGACCTCCCACAGCCTCACAGCTCTCTAGATCCAACTAACAATCCTCTCATCCCCAATAAGAGTCTTACCTTCTTTCCATCCTTTCTAATACATGGATAGTGGGGTGGAGGATCACCGTTAACACTATAAGGGGCCAAAGGGTAACCCACCTCTTCTCCACTGGCTGCTAATGTAAATATCATAGTATGCTGTCTTGCTGTCTTAAACCATTTTGCCTTATTCTTCCAACTGATCACAAAAAAGAATAGGGTGAAGCTGTGAGCACCAGGATACACGAAGAAGATTGCACCACTGAATTTCACAAATATTCCACCACAGAAGTTCACACCATAATTACAGGGAATCAGAACAGATCAAATTAACAAACAAGAAGAAAAAAGAAGAAACCCACGAACAATGAGAAAACAAAGAAACAACCCCCAATTGAAGGGAAACAAGGAAGCCTCAGCAAAAATGCTAAATGAAATAGAGGCAACTCAACTATCAGATAGTGAGTTCAAAACAATGATTACCAGGAAGTTCAATGAACTCACATTGAGCTTTCAGAAATTAGAGGGAAACTACATCAATCTCACTGAAAACTATATAAACATGAAAAAGGAAATAGAAACTCTCAACAAAGGTCAAGAGGAAATGAACAATACAATTTCTGAACTGAAGAACACAGTAGAAGGAATGAAAAGCAGGATCGATGAAGAAGAAGATCGGATTAGCGAGCTGGAAGACAAAGTAGAAAACAACATCCAGAAAGATCAAGAAAAGGAAAAGAGGCTCAGAAAGAATGAAGAAGGATTAAGACAAATGCAAGACAATATGAAACGAAATAATATCTGTATAATAGGGATACCAGGAGAAGAAGAAGAGCAAGGGATCGAAAACCTAGTTGAACAAGTAATGAAGGAGAACTTCCCTAATTTGATGAGAGAAAAAGTCACACAAATCCAGGAAACACAGAGAGTCCCAATCAAGAGGAACCCAAAGAGGCCCACCTCAAGACACGTCATAATTGAAATGGCAAAATTTCAGGACAGGGAGAGGATCTTGGGGGCAGTGGGGGAGAGAAGGGAAGTGACATGCAAGGGAGCCCCAATAAGGCTAACAGCTGACTTCTCCATGGAAACACTTCAGGCCAGGGGAGAATGGCAAGAAATACTCCAGGTAATGAGAACCAGAGGTCTCCAACCTAGGCTACTATATCCAGCAAGGCTCTCGATCAAGATAGAAGGCCAAATAAGAAGCTTCCCAGACAAAAGAAGTCTAAAAGAATACATCTCGACCAAACCAGTTCTGCAAGAGATTCTAAAAGGACTGCTTTAAGGAAGGGAAGGAAGAGAGAGAGAGAGAGAGGAACACACATATATAAAAGACAATGAATAACTACCTATCAATAATAATCTTAAACATAAATGGATTAAATGCTCCAATCAAAAGAAATAGAATAGCTGAATGGATAAGAAAAAATGACCCACATATCTGCTGTCTACAAGAGACCCACCTCAGGATAAAACACCTACACAGGCTGAAAGTGAAGGGCTGGAAACAAATCTTCCATGCAAATGGACAGGGAAAAAAAGCCAGGGTAGCAATACTCATATCAGACAAAATAGACTTCCAAAAAAGGTCCATAAAGAGAGACCCAGAAGGTCACTTCATAATACTCAAGGGAAGAATCCATCAAGAAGACATAAATATTGTAAATATATATGCACCCAACATAGGAGTACCCAAATACATAAAGAAAACTTTAGAGGACTTCAAGAAAGATATGGACAGCAACACAATTATAATGGGAGATTTTAACACCCCACTATCAAAATGGACAGATATTCCAAACAAAATATCAACAAAGATATTGTGGCATTGAACAATACCCTTGATGAAATGGGCTTTACTGATATATACAGAGCCCTCCATCCAAAAGAAGCTAAATATACATTCTTTTCAAATGTACACGGAACATTTTCAAAGACTGGCCACATGATAGGACACAAAACAAGCCTCAAGAATTTCAAGAAAATTGAAATCATAGCAAGCATTTTCTTGGACCACAAGGGACTGAAGCTAGACACCAACCCCAAGGAAAAAAACCCAAAACACTCAAAATCATGGAGATTAAATAGCATGCTATTAAACAAGGAACGGGTCAAGAATGATATTAGGGAAGAAATCAAAAGGTTTCTGGAAACAAATGAAAACGAACTCACAACAACCCAAAACTTATGGGACACAGCCAAGGCAGTACTGAGAGGGAAGTTCATAGCAATACAGGCCCACCTAAAAAGGTTAGAAACATTCCAAACAAACAACCTAACCCTACGTCTACAAGAACTCGAGGAACAACAACAAAGGCAGCCCAGAGCAAGCAGAAGGAAGGAAATAACCAAGATCAGAGCACAATTAAATGACATAGAGACTAAAAGCACAATTCTAAGGATCAGTGAATCCAAGAGCTGGTTCTTTGAAAAGATAAACAAAATCGACAAGCCTTTAAGCAGACTCATCAAGAAAAAAAAAGACCCAAAGAAACACAATCAGAAATGAAAGAGGAGAGATTACAACAGATACCACAGAAATACAAAGGATTGTAAGAAATTACTACAAAGAACTGTATGCCAAGAAGTTTGAAAACCTAGGTGAAATGGACAAATTTCTAGAAAAGTATAATCTTCCAAAACTCAATGAAAAAGAAGCAGAAAGCCTGAACAGACCAATAACAACAAAAGAAATTGAAGCAGTAATCAAAAAACTCCCAACACACAAAAGCCCTGGACCAGATGGTTTCACAGGAGAATTCTACAAAGTATTTAAGGAAGAGCTAACCCCTATCCTTCACAGACTATTCCAAAAAAATTCAAAAAGATGGAAGACTCCCAAACTCTTTTTATGAGGCCAACATCATCCTAATTCCAAAACCAGATAAAGACACAACAAAGAAAGAAAACTTCAGGCCAGTATCACTGATGAACATTGACACTAAAATCCTCAACAAAATATTGGCAAACCACATCCAACAATACATTAAAAAGATCATACACCATGACCAAGTGGGATTCATTCCAGGGATGCAAGGATGGTTCAACATTCGCAAGTCAGTAAATGTAATACATCACATAAACAAAAGCAAAGACAAAAACCACATGATCATATCAATTGATGCAGAAAAAGCATTTGATAAGGTACAGCACCCATTCATGATAAACACACTCGGCAAAGTGGGAATAGAGGGAGCATTCCTCAACATAATAAAGGCCATATATGAGAGACCTACAGCCAACATCATACTCAATGGGCAAAAATTAAAATCTTTTCCACTAAGAACAGGAACAAGACAAGGCTGTCCACTTTCACCACTTCTATTCAATATAGTACTGGAAGTTTTAGCCACAGCAATCAGACAAGAAAAAGAAATAAAAGGCATCCAAATCGGAAAGGAGGAAACAAAACTGTCACTGTTTGCAGATGACATGATAGTATACATAGAAAATCCTATAGACTCTACCAAAAAACTGCTTGACCTAATAAATGAATTTGGCAAAACAGCGGGATACAAAGTCAATATCCAGAAATCAAAGGCATTTCTGTACACCAACAATGAAACAGCAAAAGCAGAAATTTAAAAAAAAATCGCATTTGACATAGGAAAAAGAAAACTAAAATATCTAGGAATAAACCTAACCAAAGAGGTAAAAGACCTGTATTCAGAAAACTAGATAACACTCAGGAAAGAAATCAAGAAAGACACAAACAAATGGAAACATATACCGTGTTCATGGATTGGAAAACTTAATATCATCAAAATGTCCATACTACCCAAAGCAATTTACACATTCAATGCAATTCCTATTAAAGTACCAATGGCATATTTCACAGACATAGAACAAACACTTCAAAAATTTATATGAAATTATAAACGACCCTGAATAGCTGCTGCAACTTTGAGAAAGAAGAGTAAAGTAGGAGGGATCACAATACCTAATACTAAACTATACTACAAGGCCACTGTAATCAAAACAGCCTGGTACTGGCATAAAAACAGGCACATAGACCAATGGAACAGAACAGAGAGCCCAGAAATAAGCCCAAGTCTCTATGGTCAATTAATATTTGACAAAGGAGGCAGCAACATGAAATGGAGTAAAAATAGCCTCTTCAACAAATGGTGTTGGGAGAACTGGACAGCCACGTACAAAAAAATGAAACTTGAGCACAAACTTACACCTTATACAAAAATAAATTCAAGGTGGATAAAAGACTTAAATATAAAACGTGACACCATTAAAGTCCTAGAGGAGAACATAGGTAGGAAAATCTCAGATATTTCACGAAGAAACTTTTTTACTGACTTGTCCCCTAGAGCAAGGGACATAAATGAAAGAATAAACAAATGGGACCTCATCAAAATTAAAAGTTTCTGCACAGCTAAAGAAAACAGTATCAAAATTAAAAGAGAACCAACTGTATGGGAAAACGTATTTGCCAATGATACCTCAGACAAGGGTTTAATCTCCAAAATATATAAAGAACTTACAAGACTGCACTCTAAGAAGACAAGGAATCCAGTTAAAAAGTGGGCAAAGGACTTGAACAGACACTTCTCCAAGGAGGACATGCAGAAAATCCAAAGACACATGAAATGATGTTCAAAATCGCTAGTTATCAGAGAGATGCAAACTAAAACCACAATGAGATACCACTTCACACCAGACAGAATGGCCATCATAAACAAAGCAACAAACAAGTGTTGGAGAGGCTGTGGAGAAAAGGGGACCCTAGAACACTGCTGGTGGGAATGCAGACTGGTACAACCACTATGGAAAGCAGTATGGAACTTCCTCAGAAAACTAAAAATGGATCTGCCTTTTGACCCTGCAACTCCACTGCTGGGACTCTATCCTAAGAACACTAAAACACCAATCCAAAAGAACCTGTGCATCCCAATGTTCATAGCAGCACAATTTATAATAGCTAGATGCTGGAAGCAACCAAGATGCCCATCAGTAAATGAATGGATCCAAAAACTATGGTCCATTTACACAATGGAATTCTATGCAGCAGAAAGAAAGAAGGAGCTCCTACCCTTTGCAACAGCATGGATGGTTCTTTGGATGGAACTGGAGAGCATTATGCTAAGCGAAACAAGCCAGGCAGTGAAAGACAAATACCATATGATCTCACCTTTAACAGGAACCTAAATAACAAAACAAAGAAACAAGCAAAATATAACCAAAGATACTGAAATAGAGGCCAGGCTGACAGTGCCCCCCAAAGAGAGTAGAGGGAATTTAAGGGGACAGTGGGAAGGGTTCACAGGAACAAACTTAAAGGGCACATGGTCATAAACTAAGGTGAGGGTGGTAATGGGAGGGAAGTGGGGAGGGGTGAGAGGGGGGACTGGATTGGGAGTAAAAAGGAGAAAACTGTATTTGAACAATGATTAAAATTAAAAAAAAACTTTATTTCTCTTAACATGTCATAGATTACTAATATTAGCCTAAATAATTTTTTAAAATTTCTGTTTTATTCCTTGCATGGTAAATATTGATAGATGTAACACACACAAACAAAATTATTTGGAGGCTCCTCCCTAGTTTGTGAGACTGTATAGATGTTCTGATACAAAATGTTTGAGAGTCGCTGAATAAAACAGCCCGTGGGCCGGGACTCGGGGAGACCATGGGACAGAGAATTCACCCTGCAGGAGGAGGGGACGGGCAGAGTCAGGTGTCCCCAGACTCGCCTCCCAGGTCTCAGTCCAGGGCCATATTTAGAGCGAGGACTCTGTGACTGGGAGTCCCCTTCTCCCTGGGGGTTTCTCTCTTCCCTCTCTCCCTTTCTTCTGCCTGGATACTCACGACGCTGCCCCGGTTCTCACTCCCATTGGGTGTAGAATTCCACTGAAGCCAATCAGCGTCACCGTGGTTCCGGGTATCAGCCCACTCGAGGAACCAGAACCCATTCTCCCCAAATGCTCAGGGTCCCGATCCTGGGGCCCCGAGCCCTGCTCCTGCTGCTCTCGGGGGATCTGGCGCTGACCGAGACCTGGGCGGGTGAGTGCGGGGTCAGGAGGGAACGGCCTCCGGGGAAAGCACGCCTCCAGCACTCCCGACCCGGACCCCAGACCCGACTCCGGAGTCGCCCCTCCCCCTTCCCCGCACCCCATCTCAACCACCGCCCCCTTTTCGGTCTCCAGGGCCCCCGGCCCCTGCAGGAACCACCTCGGACCAAGAACGCGCGTCCTCCCCGCCCCCAGGGCCCCACAGCCTGAGATATTTCAGCAACGCCGTGTCCGGACCGGGCCGCGGGAAGTCCCGGTACCTCGGCGTCGTCTATGTGGACGACACGGAGGTCGAGCGGTTCGACAGCGACGCCCCGAACCCGAGGATGGAGCCGCGGGCGCCGTGGATGAAGGACCCGTGGGTGGAGCGGGAGATGCCGGGGTATTGGAAAGAGCGGACGGGCGTTTGCACTCACTACGCACAGATTAGGGAAGGAAAACTGAACAACCTGCGCGGCCGCTTCAACCAGAGCGAGGACGGTGAGCCCCGCGCGCGACCCGCATCATAACAGCGGGGCCCGGGTCCCCTCGAGTCTCCAGGTCCGAGCCCTACCCCGAGGCTGCGGACCCGCCCGGCCCCCAACTCGGGAGGAGCCCATGGGTACTTTGACGGGTTTGAATTTCTCTGAAGGACCCGACTCTGCTAGGGTTGGGTCCGCACTGGTGGAAACCGGGTCCGGGCCAGCGGGGCGAGGCTGATCTCGGGGCGGGGTCAGTGTCCCACACCTACCAGGAAATGTATGGCTGCACCGTGGGGTCCGACGGGCGCTTTCTCGGCGGGTACCATCGGTTCCTCTACGACGGCACCGAATACCTCGCCCTGAACCAGGACCTGAGCTCCTGGACCTCAGCGGACACAGCAGCCCAGGTCACCTGGCGTGAGGTGATGCTGGTGCCTGATGCGAAGGACGAGAGGGCTTACCTGGAGGGCGAGTGTCTGCACCGGCTCCACCTGTACCTGGAGAAGGGGAAGGAGACCCTACTGCGAGCAGGTACCAGGATGTGGACCTCCTCGAGAGGGGATCTGTAGGTGGGGTGGCTTCCTGCAAGGAGAGGAGGAAAATGGGGCAGTGTCAGAATCCCCCACCCCTGCTCGGGAGAGGGAAGAGTCCCCCAGGTGTCCTTCTTCTGTGACTCACCCGCGGGCCCAGCCTTCTCTAAAGGACAGTAAGGAACCCAGCCTCTCCCTGAAACACCCCACAGGGGTTCCCTCACACCCTGTAGCACCTGGTGCACCAGGACGCTCTCCCTGGTTCTCAAGCTGAGACCCTCCCTGGAGGCCTGACTCAGGATTTTCTGAGTCATTCAGCCTCCATCTGAGTCTGTGTCTCCCCTTAGACACCTGGACACTCCTACCCTAAGTTCTCAGCTTTTTTCTGGAACTTTCCCAGAAATAAGAGATTATCTCAGAAACCTCTGTCCAGGCTGGTGTCTGGGTGTTGCTCTCCCTTCTCCCACCCCCACTGTCCTGTCCACTGCCAGGGTGGTCACATGAGCACTGCTGGAGTGTCCCATGACCATGCAAAGTTCCTGAATTTTCTTATCCTTCCCTCAGACCCTCCAAAGACACACGTGACCCACCATCCCACCTCTGACCATGAGGTCACCCTGAGGTGCTGGGCCTTGGGCTTCTACCCTGCGGACGTCACCCTGACCTGGCAGCGTGAAGGGGAGGACCTGACCCAGGACATGGAGCTTGTGGACACCCGGCCTGCAGGGGATGGGACCTTCCAGAAGTGGGCAGCTGTGGTCGTGCACCCTGGAGAGGAGCAGAGATACACGTGCCATGTGCAGCACCAGGGGCTGCCTGAGCCCCTGACCCTGAGATGGGGTGAGGAAGGGATGTGGGCTCAGAGCCTCTCTTCAGGGTGTCCCAGAGCAGGGCCAGGACTCAGGCCTGAGGTTGGCCTCTCACCTTCCCTTCCCAGATCCCCCTCCTCAGACCACCATCATCATCATGGGCATTGCTGCTGCCCTGGGTCTCCTTGGAGCTGCAGCTGCTGGAGCTGTGCTGTGGAGGAAGAAGTGCTCAGGTGGGCAAGGGGTGGGGCTGAGTTTCCTGTCCTCCTGGGGGTCAAGCTCAGGTGGAAGCGTGCTCTGCGTCCTTAATGGGCATCATGTCCTCACATGGGTGCTTGTCCATCTGGGGCCTATTTCCTAACACTGACTCTTTAGTGAGGCCCGTGGAAAAGTGAAGAACACATTTATCACCTAATGGTTCTAGGGATGGGGACTGCTTCCCAGCTGTCACAGGTCAGAGGGGAAGGTCCCTGCTGAGGACAGATGTCCAGAAGGGCAGTTCGTACAGTCCCCACACATGTACTGTCCCTGTATTTCAAGACCCTAACTTGGGTGTTCAGTCACAGTTGTGGAAATCTCCCTGTCCTTCAGGACTGTGAGGCTCTTTTAGGTTTCTGGAATCCAGCCTCCCCCTGACTTCTCACAGAACATTTTCTTCCCTCAGGCAGAGGCAGGAAGAGCTGCACTCAGGCTGCCTGTAAGTCTGGGTGTTGGGGAGCTGATATCTGGGACCATTGGGAGAATGTGGGCTGGAGTCTGTGAGGGGGCTCCCCCACCCATAACTCTGCTGTTGTGTCTTCCCCAGGCAGCGACAGTGCCCAGGGCTCTGATGTGTCTCTCACAGCTCCTAAGGGTGAGACCCTGAGGGCAGGAATTGGGGGGATTGGGACTGAGACAAACTGGGTTTTGTGGATTCTCAGAGTGGCACATTCTGAGCATGAGGTGGGCTGTGGGAGAATGTGACACTCTGAGACTGACCTGCATTTGCTCATGACAACTTTCTTTCCCAGTGTGACAGAGCTGCTTTCTACGGAACCTGCTGCTGAAACAGTCATTGCTGCCTCCCCTTGGGGTTTGAAGGATCCCTGACTGCTGTTTCTGCAACCAGCATCTGAACATGCCTACATTGTATTAAAATTGGCTATATATTTGTATATATAAACTAAACAGAAGTGATTTAGATTAAAAATGCCAAGTTGTATGGTTTTCACTAGTGGTTATTCTAGCTGTACCTTCACCCCATTTGTTAAGCTGTTCTAGTCACTTTAAGTTCATCAACTTACCATGAGGTGTGGAGACAACCCGGGAGGGACAGACTGTGTGCCATGGGACAAGGGGACCTCACGGCTCCCCAGTGATGTTCCTGTGACCACCTGTGCTCCGTAAACAATCAAGGGTTTTTTCCCCGCACATCTGAATGTACCTTTTGGAACCTCTGTCTTTGATGGTTGAGTCCCCTGATGCTAACCAATTGCCGTTTTGTTGCCTTGGAGTTGCCCCTAGCTTCCAGGACCCCCTCTTGTAGTCCTCAGGGGTGTCTGTGTGGGGTACAGAGAGCTGACCAATCCAAAAATGAGGAACACCTGATTTTATTAGAAACACCTGCTTACTGCAGGAACTGTTCCAGGGTCCACTGTCCTTAATCCACTGCAGACACTGTCCTCATTCTGTGGATGCTGAGTCCTGGAAGGTCATGGCCAAGGAGCCCATGTCCTTAGTGGTTTCTTCTGAGAGTTCCTCCCCAAGGGAGAGCCCTGTGGCCACAGGGTCAGTCTGGCTGCTGAGCTGAGAACAGAATCAGGAGACAAGGGACCAGCGAGGCAGGAGGGAAAGGTGTGGGGAAGCTCCCATGGTTCCAGGCTGTAGGTACTGGGTGTTCTGATGGGGCTGTGAGTGGTGGAAACAGTGGGAGGGGACTGGACACTGAATGCATTTGGAAGATGGATTTCACAGCATTTCCTAAGGATTCAGTCTAGGGTGTGGGAAAGGAGTCAAGGTAGGCACCCCACCTTTGTACTGTGCCAGCAGAAAGATGGGGTTATATCAGCAGAGATGGAGAAGACACTGGCAGGAACATGTTTGGGGGAGGGGTAAAGAGGTCAAGGTGAGATGTGTGTTAGAAACATCAGTGAGGTGTCAGGTTGGACAGATGAGTGTGGGGACCTTGAGGAGAAATGTCTGGACTGGCGACATAGACTTGGAGGTGATGCTACAAATATGACATTTAAATCTGTGAGCGTGGATGAGGCCACCAAGGGAGCCAGGACTGTGGAAGAAGAAACACAAGGACTGGACACTGCACCTCCCTGTCCCAACAGTGGTGACATTCATCTTTGTTACTCTCCCAGGTTGGTGACAGCCAGTTCTCCCCATTATAAATTCACCATTTGGTT
This sequence comes from Phyllostomus discolor, assembly GCF_004126475.2. NCBI lineage: Eukaryota > Metazoa > Chordata > Mammalia > Chiroptera > Phyllostomidae > Phyllostomus > Phyllostomus discolor. The sequence goes on from NC_040914.2 coordinate 27,526,611, forward strand.
AATGTCATTCATTAGTAATTTACAGGGAGATGTTCTGAGATTGTCCTGCTGTGCTCTTCACCACTTCTACACTCACCTTCCTTAGTCCCTCTTATAACTTCCACCTGAGACAGCAAAAATATGATGGTTGTCCTGTATCAGCCCTGGATACTTATGAGTAGGGTGTAGAGTACAGCACAGGGAACATAGTGAATAATATTGTTGTGACTACATACGGTGTCAGATGGGTACTAGATATAATGGGGAGATTATTTAATAAGCTTTATACATATGTTTAATCACTGTTTTACAGCTAAAAATTAATATAATGTATACTAAGTATAATTAAAAACTTAAAAGAATTAACTCATGGACACAGACAACAGTGTGGTAATTGTGTGGGGGAGGGATGGTTGGAGGTGGGAGAGTGTGTGGTAGGATAAACAGTCATGGAAAAAGAAAAAAATATAATAATTGTTTTAAGTTTTAAAAAAGTGCGAAGTTGACCAGTAAGAGGGACTTGGGGACAGAGTTTGGATAAACGTAGGAGCTGAAGGAAAGGGCCCAGAGAGAAACACCATGAAGAGAGCACCTGGCCCAGATGGTCCTGTATCCAATGACATGTGACTCTAACTCAGCTCGTCCCCAGGAACAGGGGATACTTTCTCTGCCTCCTCCCCACTGCTCCTGAGGGTGTCTCTGTAATGGCCATCACTGTCCCCAGTCACCTGAGTGTGATCTGCATGAGACAAGTTTTCTCTACCTTAGAGATGCCCCGGCTTCCCCATGCATACTGTGTCACCGACAGAACAGATGACATGATAGTGGCATCTGTGTGGGGAGGTCAGGGCCACACACTCTGTCCCTGTAACTGGTGTCAGGAGCCGCCCTGCCTGAGGAATCCCTGCACAGAGCTGTGGAACTCAGACCAGCCAGGTGAGGGCTGCCTTGTGTCCACTCTCAGGGTAGAACCAGGAGGGGTCAGCCCAAGAGGGACTTAGAGCTGAGGGTGGGCACAACCCTGGGTGGGACTGTACTGAGCCTGCCTGGTCCTGAGCAGCCCCTCACACACAAGCTGGGCAGGTTTGAGGGGGAATGGTAGGGTGTTTCAGGAGGGTCCCTGCAGGTCCCTGTACCCTGGAGTCCCTGTTAGTGATAGAAAGGGGCTGGTCCCTTGCAACCTAGGTGCAGCCTTGTAGGGCAGGAGCCATGGACCTCCTCCACCCTGAACAAAATTCCTCACCACTCTGGGTCATGATTACATTTCTCTGTGCCATTTCTATAATGGCCCATCTCCCTCACCACAGGGCCAGAGTCACAGAGCCAGGGTCCTACTCTCTCTCTCCATTCTGTCTCTAGACTCAAACTAATCCTGGCACAGTAGAGGCCTTGAAACCCATGCTGGGTGATGAAGTTGACTGTGGTCTGGATGGCTAAAGTACACAGCCCCTTGATGTCCTCCAGAGCTCTCACCTGAGCAGCCTCCTATCATGGAACATTCTGGAACATTGCAACAGTTCACTTGCATGGCATGCAGAGTCATAGTGAGGCAGAATAGTAAGCTAGGAAAAGTCCTAGGCAAAAAGAATGGGGAAACTGAGGCAAGAAAATTAACCAAAGCCAAATGGTCTGAAAAACTTACAGCCCACTGGTGAATCACAAGACCTTATCTCCCCTAACCAAGGACACTTGAGAACAATTGTTTGTACCTCTCCACCCAAACCAGAGAATACATAGTTTAAATCACCCTGGCCAGGGGGAAATACATAAGAGAGACCAAATTAATGCCATTTGTACTAGATGAACCCAAGGACAGAAGAAGCCAAGGGAGAAAAATAACAACAAGAACAACAACAACAACATTAGAACCAGACAGACCTAAGAAAAAAGTAAAACAGTGGAGTTGACCAGAGGATAATCCCCAAGCCCTCATGTGCCCAGTTTAATGCATCAGCATATGTAAAACACCCATGGAAAGCTGATGAATATTCTGCTGATAGCCTCCCCTAGATTCTCACCCGGAGAAGAGATAAAAAGACAGAGACCTAGGGCAAAGACCTAGGGCAGATCCTCCAGACAGAGACCTAGGGCAGCTTGTTCTAGAGCACACCCACACCCCCATGTCAGACATGAACTTCTTTCTGTCCTTCTGAGCTCTAAGGTGCCCTTGAGATTATCAGCCAGGGGAGCAGAGGGCAGTGGCAGCTTGTCTCAGGCTTATCCCCCATCCTGACTTTAAGGCCCCCTTTTTCCCTGACTCTCCAGTGAGCTGACAGCTGCCCCATCTTGGCTCACTTCTATCTCTCGGAGTTTTACTTCCCAGTGAGCTTATTGAAACCTGATTTTAACTCACTCCTTTCCTGTAACATTCCCAGGAACCAGAGCAACCATCCTAGGCTCTCTCCAGTTACTTCTTCAACCCTAAGTCCTTCCTTAGTGTCATTGTCCCAACTTTAATAAACATACTTTCAAAATCCCCTGGACCCGATCTGCGAAATCTTCTCCAGAAGAAGTCAAGCACCCACACACCACACACCACAGTCTGGCCTAAGGCAGAACCACTCAGGCCCAGGCCTGTCTGGTGACAATAGCTGCCAAGGGACCCAGTGAAAGTGAGTCATTGAGGCCCCAGAGGAAACACCCTGTGTTCACCGCAGCTCCACCACCCCGGATCCTCTCTGTCTCCTTTCCTTTGTCCCCACAAGGATCCCATATCGAGTACTTTATCAGTTTGCTCTGAAGCTTATACTTGACCCTCAATGGAGATCCCATGGTGTCACTGCCTGAGACACATAAGCGTTCTTCTGTCCATAGTTACCATCATTCCGTTGATTGGAGCACAGATATTCCATCCTTTTGCTATTGTAAAAACACAAGAAACATCTTTCAATATACATACACAAGGACACTGTGATTATCTTCTTAGGATAAATTCCCAGAAGAATAATTTCTGGACCATTGTAAACACATTTAAATTGCTGAGACCTTTTATAAAAGCATCCTTCAGGAGTTTTAGCCCTGTTTTCAACCCCTTCAACCTTCACAACAGAATGTGTTCCCCACCCTCTGGCTGATGGGCTCTTCATTTTCATTCATCTTTGCCCAAATGATAGACTTTATTTTTTATTCTTATTTTTCTTAATCCACATTCTCATTTTTGTTTACATGTATTTATTACAAATATAGCTGTTTAACATTTGCATTTCTTCTTTTCCAAATTGTTTTCTAGTATTCTTTAATTGGGACTGGATTGTAACTATTTTTAAATATGGAACTTAAGAAGGAAGGAAACACAGTCTCAACATTGGAACTGGTCTGGTGCTCAGAGCGAGACCCAGTGTTGCCTGGAGTCACCCTGGTGTTCACTGCTGGGCCAGGTTATTCTCCAGTGGGAAACACGTGGTCTCACAGAACATCTGCATCAGACAAGGACATCCCGAGACATCGGTGACGTGAGACACTACACCACACTGCGTGTTGTCTCAGCACAGACAGGAACGAGACACAGTGCAGCTCACACACTACCAAGCAGCTCAGGGGCCGGCTAACAGAAGGGAAGGCAGCCTCTTTCCTATCACCCCCCACCCTCGCTCCAGTCTGCTGGGTCTGTAGGTATTTCCCGAGATGCCCAATCACAGGCTTGCCCCCATGTCCTAACGACGCCAATCTAGAGGGGCCCTTGCACCCACAGATCCTCCCAAGGTCCCAGACCGGAGCCCACATCCTGGACACACCCTGTCTCACCTGGTCCCTTGAAGCTGCCCACCTCCCCAGGTGTGCACTCCGCATGGTGCGCTCCCTCTTGCAAGACCGATGCACACAGCCCGCTGTCTGCCCCCTGTGCTCCTCCGGGTCTTTGGCGGAAGAACACTGACACATGTTACCTTCCTCTGTCAACATTTTTATGCACCTTTGCGTTCAGTTATGGACGTGAGTTTGTGTCACCGGAGCGTGTGGTTGACATTCAAGAGTTTTGTGTTTTCCTTTATGGTTTTATTCCTTTGAGTCTTATTTAGAGAATTTTTCATTCCATAATTGTAAAAACTTCATATATGTTTTCATCTAAGGGAGAGGGCTCCAACAGTGAAGGGAAACACACTTCACCCTTGGAGGAAATATTGGGAGGAGCAATAGATGGGGAATTCTAAGGTGGAACACCAGAGTTTACATCTCGTACTTTACAAGTTTATAATTATGTACGGGTCCTACTGGAATTTGATATATGTTGTGTTCAATAAACATTTTCTGTCAAAGTAAAGACATATGTGCCTGCTTATGCTCACCAGGTTAACAAAAACCACACCAAGGGTCCCAAAGTGATGTGCACAAGGACCAGCTCCAGTGAGGAGCATTTTTGACCATTTACAGCTTTCAGGTGTTACATCACATTTTGGTTAATTTCTGCACACTCTACTTGTTAACTGCATAGTAAGTAATCTTTCTTAGGCATGCTGTATTTTGAGGATATATCTAAACCTTCACAGGTGAATGGAAACCTGGACTTCCATGTGATGACCATTTTAATGTACATCAATCTGTGAGTCACATGGTGTCTTCTGATGGGCCGAAACTGAAAACTAATGACATTCTAGAGACACACTGTCTGGTATGGCAGCTACAAGGCACTTACAGCTTTTAAATGAAAAGTTCAACTGCTCCACACACAGGTTGCACTTCAAGTGCTCAACCGCCACCTGTAGCCAGTGGCTGCCATGTTGAACATGCAGACACAGAACAATCCCTTGTTCCAGAACATTCTATTGGACAGAACTGAGCTTCATGTTGTCTGGGCCTCCAGTCACAGCACTAGGCCCATGAAAAATAGAAGGACCAACATCAGTTCCATGACAGATGACAACAGGCTTCTGCTGGGACGTGAATACATGTGAAGCTGCTGTATAACAAACACAACCAGGTTCCTGGGGGTCTGGTGCCTTCAGACACACACTGTTCACAGTTCCAAAGGAAAAACACAGGTCCCCCCAGCTGCCTTCCCAGACTGAGGACGCTCTCTGAAATCTCATTTCCAGGGGGTGAGCTTTCTTCTAGAAGAATCCAGGGAAAATGCTTTCAGAAGAGTGTGGGGAGTCAGGGATCCCACCTCAGGGAGAGGAGTTCCAGGAAGTGAGGAGAGTGCAAAGGCCAGGGCCAGTGGGGAGACTCCCCCTGGTTTATACAGAACAGCCATTCTCAAAGTGTGCTCTGTGGAACACTTGAAGTTTCTCAGAGCCTTCCATGGGGTCTATGAAGTCAAAGCTATTTTCATAGGTTAAGGACATCCTTTGCCTTTTCACTGTGCTGACATTTGCACAGAGGTAAACTCAACAAGAATGGAGGCTGGGACACCCAACTGCATTAGCAGGCATTCTTCACCACGACTCACTCACAGACAAGAAAACAAACCAGTGTCACTTTAATGACATGGTTGAAGGATTGAAAATTATTTTAGATTTTTAAAAATTTATTTACTTATTTTTAGAGAGAGGGGAAAGGAGGGAGACAGAGAGGGAGAGGAACATTCTTATGTGACAGAGAAACAGTTGCCTCTCACATGAGCCCACCTGGAAACCTGGCCCACAACCTAGGCATGTGCCCTAAAATTTGAACCGATGACCTTTGGTTCACAGGCTACTATTCAATCCACTGAGACACACCAGCCAGGGCTGAAAGTTATTATCTTTACTAAATGAGCATCTTAAATCAACATTTTCAAACTATTTTGGCCTCCAGTTGACATGGCTGTGTAGGTAAATACAGTATTCTCATTGCCTCATGACCACATCAAAATTACAATGATACTACAAACAACCATCTTTTAGAACCACTTGATTTATAGCTGAACAGAAGTCCTCAAGTAGGGAATTAAAGAAGCCACATCAATACTGGTAGTAGGCATAGAGATGTTAAAGGGACTGGTCCCACACCTACATGTGGCAGATAAAAATCAGGAAGGCTATCTCAACTGTAGAGGTTCCACCTTGAGGAGGGTGTGTCCCAGTCTCACACTACATCTCCCAGGCCAGGGTTCCAGTGTCAGGAATACAGGCAACCACAACTTCAGTGGTAAAACTGGAAGGGATCAGGGTGGTGAGACAAAGGGTTTGGGAAGTCCCAGACATTGCTCTTAAAGGGCCAGCACATGAACATACTCAAACTCACTTCCTCTGAGCTCTAGCACTGGAGCAGCAACTCAAAAAGCATGAAGGACATATAGAGAAGAACTAAATTGTCTGGCATCAGAGCAAGGGCTGGGGGTGTGGGAGGCTTTCTCTCAGACAGAAGGGCTGGCAGAAGCCATTATACCTTTGATGAACCCATCCCCCACAGAGCTGCCAGGTGTGTGCCATATCTGAGTCTCCATCTACCTGGCTCACACTGTTCAACCCACCCTGGTGATTCCCTGAAGCCCTGCCTCACCCACCTTGCAGGCCCACTCAAGTCCTTTCCAGTGACTTTCCATGCAAACAACCTATCTTGGCTCAAGCTGTGGACTTTCCTAAAATGTCTCAAACAAACCTCATCTGGCCAAGATATACCTCATTTCTACTGCTTAGTGGTCCCAGGCCAAGGAGCAATGGCAACCGGCCTTTGTTTGCAGCTTGGCCTCTCCCAGGTACCTCTAAGCCCAGCACAAGTAGTGGCCATTTGCAGATTAATTTGAGCTCATGTCAGGTGGCTCTGGGCAGGATGCAGGTGGTGGCTAACCTTGGCTTGCACCTCCTGAGAGGCCCCAGAGCCAGCACAACTGGTGGACAACCTCCAAAAGCAACAATAAAACATCACCCAGCTACATCCACAGCAATATACTCAAGGGGCAGACTCAGTTGTCACAGCCAGTTCTCACAGCTGATCAGCCTGGGGGTAAATTCTTCCCATTGCCAACAGGAATCCTGACTCAACCATGACAGGAGGGCTCACACAGCCCACAAGGGGGATGCACCTGGATTCCCCTGGTTGGGTGACCAGGCAGGCTGCACCACTGGGCCCTACACTACACCTACTGCATTAGGACACTCTACCAAGACCAGGAGACATAGCAGCTCTACCTAGCACATAGAAACAAACACAGGAAGACAACCGAAATGAGGAGACAGCCTAAATGAAAGAACAGGACAAGACTCTACAAAAAGAAGTAAATAAAATGTAGACAAACAATCTAATACAAAATTCAAAACTCAGATTATAAAATAATCAATGCACGCAGGAGAAGAGAAGAAGTACTTAGAGCAAATATCAACAAAGGTCTAGAAAACATAAAAATGGAGAAAGAAAACAGTCATACATAAAAAATACAAATAACTGAAATGAAGATACCTTACAAGGAATTAACAGTGGAATAGATGAAGCACAGGATCATCAAAGATTAGGAAGATAAGAAATCAGAAAATACCCATTCAGAACAGGAAAAAAAACAAAAAAGAAGAATCTTACTTTTCATGAAGATGGAGCCCAAAGCGAAGTAGGAAGCCCCTGCCCCACCCAAAGCTGAAGCCAAGGCAAAGGCTTTGAAGGCAAGGAAAGCAGTGCTAAAAGGCATCCACAGCCACAACCGCACAGAAAAGGAAAACCCACACATCACCCACTCTGGAGGCCTAAGTCACTGTGGCTCCAAGGGCAGCCTAAATATCCCCCAGGAGAAACAACCTTGACCACTACACCGTCATCAGGTTCCCCCTGACTCTGCCGTGAGGAATATGGAAGACAACAACCCCCTTGTGTTCCTTGTGGATGTCAAGGCCAACAAGCACCAATCAAACAGGCTGTGAAGAAGCTCTATGACATTGACGTGGTCAAGGTCAACACCCTGATCAGGCCTGATGTGGAGAAGAAGGTGTCTGTTCGACTGACTCCCAACTATGACGCTTTGGATGCTGCCAACAAAATGGGGGTAATCTAAACTGAGTCCAGCTGGCCAATTCCAAATATAAAAATTTTATACTAAAAAAATAAAAGAATGCTAAGAAATGAGGATAGTGTAAGAACCTCTGGGACAACTTCAAGTGTATCAACATTCATATGATGGGGTGTCAGAAAGAGAAAAGAACGAGCATGGAACTGAAGCCCTATTTTAAAAAATAATTGTGGAAAACTTCCCTAACCTGGTGAAGGAAGTAGATGTAAAAGTCCAGAAAGTGCAGAGTCCCAAACAGGAAGAACCCCAAAATGCCCTCACACAAGACACAGTATAATTAAAATGCCAGAAATTAAAGAAAAAAGACAGCATTCTAAAACTACCAAGAGGAAAGCAGGTTACCTAGAAGGGAGTTTCCCACAAGACTGTCAGCTGATTTCTGAAGAAAAACTTTTCAGGACAAACAAGGGTGGCAAGCAATATTCAAAGTGATGAAAAGCAAGGACCTACACCAAGATTGCTCCACCCAGCAAGGTTACCATTTAGAATTGAGATTCAGATAAAGAGCTTCCCATACAAAAAAAAGCTAAAGTTTACAACCACCAAAGAAGTATTACAGGTAATGTTAAACAGTGAAGGAGGAGGAGGAGGAGAAGGGGGAGAAGGAGAGGGGAGAGGAAGGAGGAGGAGGAGAAATATATGAACTATAAAATGGCAATGCATACATATCTATCAAAATCTATTTAAATGAAAATGAGTTAATTGCTCCAATCAAAAGATATGTTGTAGCTGAATAGATAAGAGAACAAGACCCTCATATATGCTGTCTACAGGAGACTCAGTTCAGACCCAAAGACACACTGAGTGAAAGTAAACAGATGAAAAAAGACATTTCATGGAAATGGGAACAACTAAACCAAAAAAAAAAAAAAGCTGGGGTAATGATACTTATACCAGACAGACAGACTTGAAAACAAAGCCTATATAACAAGACACAGAAAAGGACCCAGCAATTGCACTTCTGGATATTATCTGAAGAATCCAAATCACTAAACCAAAAAGATGCAATACACACATACCTATGTTCATTGCAGCATTATTTACAAAGGCCAGACAGGGAAGCAGCCTAAGTGTCCATCCACAGATGGTGAGATAAAGAAGTGGTGCACATGCACAGCAAAATCTGACTCCGCCACACACACAAAAAGCATGACATCTCTCCATTGGCAACAACATGGTGGAGGGTATGGTGCTGAGTGAAACAAGTCAGACAGAGAAAGACAAACGCCAGATGATTGCACTTATATGTGGAATCTGAAAAATAAGGTAATCAAGCAGAACAGAAACAGACTCATAGACACAGGGAACAGAGTGATATTGTCAGATAGGATAGTGGTTAGGGGGGCTGGGTGAGAAAGAGAAGGGATTCAGAAGGACACACTGGTCGTTACAGAACAGTCAGCAGGAAGTAAAGTGCAGCACAGGGAATAGAGTCAATAATATTGTAATAACTATGGATGGTGTCAGGTGGGTACTGGATTTATCAGGGTGATCACTTTGTAAGTTATATAAATGTCTAATCACAGAGTTACACACCAGAAACTAATATAATACTGTAGATCAACTGTCATTGAAAAATAAAAATACTTTAAAAGAAGATAAATGTATCTTGAATTAATTATACAAATGGATTAATTTCTTAACTGTCCTTAGTGAAAATGGAGAATAAAAATGTAAAATATCTCCCATGATGACTGGGAAAGTGCACAAACACACTTCTGCTACATTCATTCCCAAGTGCCATGAGTCCAGGAAAGTGACCTGTGAGGTCTGAGTCAGCCTCTTCTTCACAGAACAGCAAGTTCAATTAAGAGAATAAGAGACACAGAACCTGTGATGACTGAGGTGTGGTGAACTGGCAAACACTCTCTCAAATGAACGTGAGCTTGTCCCTCAAGGAGCGTCAACAGGCAGTTGACACCTGACAGCACTTGTTGTCTGGATGGAATGGAAGCTCTCAGCGGAAAACCAGGATTCTGGCAAACGTGTGTCTCACCACACAAACCAGACTATTATGCTAAGTGAAATAATCCAGTGTGTGAAAGACCGATACCATATGATCTCAACAATGATAAGTGGAATGTAATAAACAAAATAAAGTAACTAGGAAATAGAACCAGAGCCACAGAAACATGGAACAGATTGACAGCTATAAGAAGCTATCTCTGGTAACAGTAACAAATGCGGTGTTTTGATGTTGTGTAATTAAGTACATCAACTCTGGGAGATCTCTATCACCAAATTAGTGAAACAATATATTACTTTTACATAATCACACATCAGTATAAAAGCCATTCAAGCAATGTAACAGAATAGGGAATACTTAATGGTGTAATTTCAGGTTCCACTTTTCAAAGAGCTTTTCAGAAACTACCACCTGTGTGGCTTTAGTGTACTATCCAAGATGAAGATCCACACTTATCTGAAAAAGCTATTAAAAATGCTCCTCCTACACATTTGTGTGAGGCTGTAGATTTTTTCATACACTGCTACCAAAAGAATACATTAAACACAGAAGCAATATGAATATCCAGGGGTCTTATCGTGATACAGACAAGAACTGAGCCTTACCAAAATGTCAAATGTAAGCAAATCCCCTCCTCTTGCTATCTTGTGTATTTAGGAAACACTTATTTTTCATAAAAACAGTATTTCTGTTAAGGTGATAGGTTATTAATATCAATCAAAATGACTAATAAGTTTTAAAATGTTTTATTCGTTGTATGGTAAACATTAACAGACAAAACACCCATAAACAGAAAAATGGGGGGGTTCCTCCCTAATTTGTAAGACCGTATGGATATTCCGAAAGCAAAATCTTTCAGAGTCGCTGAATAACACAGCACGTGGGCCGGGACTCAGGGAGACAGTGGGACAGAGTCCTCTGTGCAGGAGGAGTCGGGGCAGAGTACCGGGTCCTCAGACGTGGCTCTCAGGGTCTCGGCCTGAAGACAGAGACTCCGGCAGGAAAGCTCGGTGTTCCGGAGTCCGCTTCTTTCTCTCACAATTACTTCGGGTCCTCCTGCCTGGATACTCATGATGCTGCCCCAGTTCTCACTTCCATTGGATGTCTGAACTCTAGAGCAGCCAATCAGCGTCACTGTGGTTCCCGGTCTCAAGTCCTCGCTGTTTACTGAAACCCATTCTCCTAGGCTCGCAGGGTCTGGATAATGGGACTTCCACCGCTGCTCCTGCTGCTCTCGGGGGTCCTGACCCTGACCCAGACCCAGAGCTGGGCGCGTGAGTGCAGGGCCGGAGCGAGGGGACCCGGCGGGGGCGCGGGACACGGGGAAAGCGTATCTATAGCACCCTCGACCCGGACCACAGACCCCAGCCTCCAGCCTCGGCCCGGACCCTCCCCCTTCCGCACCCTCTGACCTTTATCCATCCCCCGGGTCCCCTGCTCCTACTGGCCCGACCGCAGACCCAGGACTCGCGTCCTCCCTGTCCCCAGGCACCCACACCATGAGATATTTCAGTACTTTCACGTCCGGACCGGGACGCGGGAAGTCCCAGTACGTCGCCCTTGGCTACGTGGACAACACGGAGTTCGTGCGGTTCGACAGCGACTCCGCGAGTCCCAGGATGGAGCCGCGGGTGCCGTGGATGGAGCAGCCGTGGGTGGAGCAGCTGAAGCCGGACTATTGGGACGACCAGACGGGGGTCTGCAAGTTTACCTCAGAGGTGGTTAGAGCGAACCTGAACAACCTGCGCGCCCACTACAACCAGAGCGAGGACAGTGAGCCACGCGCGCCCGGGTCCCGGGCAGGATCCCCATCCCCACGAACCGGCCGGGATGTCTCCGGGAGCGAGCTTCACTCCCAGGCTGCAGGGCACGCCCTGACCACAGCACAGACACAGCCCCCAGGGATTTTAACCTGTTTTCACTACCTTTTAGGTTAAGTTACCCTGGTTCTGGGAGGAGCTGCCATCCGGGCCGGGCTAGGGGTGCGGTTGATCGCAGAGCTGGGCTGACCTCCGGGCGGGGTCAGGGTTGCACACCTACCAGGAAATGACCGGCTGCGTGGTGGGGTCGGACGGGGACCTCCTTCGCGGGTACAGTCAGTTCGCCTACGACGGCACCGACTACATAGCCCTGAATGAGGATCTAAGCACTTGGACCACAGCCGACGCGGCGGCCCGGATCATCTGGCGCAAGTTGGTGCGGGTCCCTGATGCTGACTACTGGAGGGGAATACTGAAGGGGCACTGCGTGGACTGGCTTCACATTTACCTGGAGAAGGGGAAGGAGATGCTGCTACGTGCAGGTGAGGCAGGCAGATAGTTAGAAACGAGGAACTTCCGAAGTTTTCTCCAATAAACCCAAAATATGCTACAGAAAACTAAGCCGGACATCCTGAGGTCCTGAAACTTTTATAGTTACTTCACTCCCCACAAGTAGCTGGACTGGAGGCAGGAGACTGTGAGGCCACAGATGGAAGTAAAATAAAGAAGTCCTGGGAGGCTGGCATCCAGGTGGCTGGCATTTACTCCACCAACGTCCTGGGTTCTGAAAATAGTCTTGTAATACTGTCATTACATCGTAGCGGGACTTGCCCACTTTGATCCTAAATAACCCAGAGTCCACTTTAGTAACATTATAATCTGATTGTAATGAATTAGCATTGTGGTTTCCACCACCTGAGTGGGCAATCTAGAACTACAGGTAATTGCATGCTTAGTAACAGAAAAACTATATCACCCCTAAAGCATACACATTAGAAAGTAAATTAGGAATAAGGGAGCAAAAGCCCTTGTCAAATTAAAATCCCAATGACAACAGGGATCCATCCCTGGTCAGGGGGTCTCCCCACACCTGTATTCTTTGCAATGCGTTGTCCTTAGAAGCTTGTTTGCTTCTTGCTGAGCTTTGTTCATGCGATTCGTTCAATTCTTCGTTCATGGTCAACAAGAACCTGGTTACCTGTGCCCACCTGTGCACACATGTGATGTTTGGAAGTGCAGACATCGCAGAGGAGGGGACCTATGGGCTGGAGTGGCTTCCTACAAGGAGAGGAGGAAAATGGGGCTGTGGCAGAATGTCCCTCCTGCTCTGGAAAAGGGAAGAATCCCTGAGGTGTCCTTATTCTGTGACTCACCACAGCCCCAGCTTTTTCTAAAGAACAGAAAGGGACCCAGCCTCTTCCTGAAACACCCACAGCAGTTCCCTCACACACTACAGCACCTGGTGCAACAGGACACTCTCCCTAGTTCTTGTACTGAGACCTTCTCTGGAGGCCTGATTTTGGCTTTTCTGAGTCATTCAGCCTCCACCTGAATCCATCTCCCTTAGGGACCTGGACACTCCTATCCTAGGTTCTCACTCTGATTCTAAAACTTTCCAGGAAATACAAAATTATCCCAGACACCTCTGTCCAGACCAGAATCTGGGTGTTGCTCTCCCTTCTCCGACCCCGATGTCCTTTCCACTCTTAGGGTGGTCACATGAGCACTGCTGGAGTGTCCCAAGACCTTGTAAAGTTCCTGAATTTTCTCACTGTCCCCTCAGATCCTCCAAAGACACACATGACCCACCACCTCATCTCTGACCATGAGGTCACCCTAAGGTGCTGGGCCCTAGGCTTCTACCCTGCTGACATCACCCTGACCAGGCAGCGTGATGGGGAGGACCTGACCCAGGACATGGAGCTTGTGGACACCAGGCCTGCGGGGGACAGAACCTTCCAGAAGTGGGCAGCTGTGTCAGTGCAACCTGGAGAGGAGCAGAGATACACGTGCCATGTGCAGCATGATGGGCTGCCCAAGCCCCTGACCCTGAGATGGGGTGAGGAGGGGATGTGGGCACAGAGCCTCACCTCAGGGTGTCCCTGAGTAGGGTCAGGACACAGGAGTGAGGTTGACCTCTCACCTTCCCCTCGCAGACCCCCCTCCTCAGACCACCATCACCATCGTGGGCATTGCTGCTGCCCTAGGTCTCCTTGGAGCTGTGGTAACTGGAGCAGTTCTGTGGAGGAGGAAGTGCTCAGGTGGGCAAGGGGCAGGGGCTGAGTTTCCTGTCCCCTGGGGGTCAAGCCCAGCTGGAAGTGTACTCTGCCTCCTTAATGGGCATCATATCCCCACACAGGTGCTTGTCCATTTGGGGCCTATTTGCCGACACTGACTCTTTAGTGAGGCCCATGGGAAAATAAGGGACACATTTATCACCTGATGGTTCTAGCAATGGGGACTGATTCTGAGCTGTCACAGGTCGGAGCAGAAAGTCACTGCTGAGGAAAGATGTCCAGAAGCATCCAGTCCTGCACATGTACTTTCCCTATATTTCCTGATCCTACCCTGGGTGTTCAGTCATAGTTCTGATACCTTCCCTGTGCTTCAAAAGTATGAGGCTCCTTTAGTGTCACAGGATCCAGCCTTCCCTCTAACTTCTTACAGAACATTTTCTTCCCACAGGCAGAGGCAGAAAGAACTACATTCAGGCTGCCTGTAAGTCTGGGTGTTGGAGAGGTGACATCTGGGACCCTTGGGAGAGTGTGGGGTAGAGTCTTTTAGGGGAGCTCCCCCACCCTGTAACTCTGCTGTTGTGTCTTCCCCAGGCAGCGACAGTGCCCTGGGCTCTGATGTGTCTCTCACAGCTCCTACGGGTGAGAACCTGAGGGCAGGAAGTGGGGGTATTTGGACCGAGGGACACAGCTGGGTTTTGGGGATTCTCAGAGTGGGACATTTTGAGCATGAGGTGGCTGTGGGAGAATGTGACCACTTCAGAGACTGACCTGAATTTTTTCATGACAACTTTCTTTCCCAGCATGATACAGCTGCCTTGTCTGGAACTTGGTACTAAAATAGTCATTGCAGCCTCCCCTTGGGATTTTAAGGATCCCTGAGTACTGTTTCCGCTACCAGCATTGGAATTTGTCTTCATCCTTATCAGTTTCATTGGAGGAGCTGGTCACCAGGCCACCATCCCCACAGAGACCTGTGTCCTCTCCCCTGGGGACTGTCCTGTGCTAGCAGTGTTGGAGTAAGGCCATGTCCATCCTGGTCATTCCTCAGCTGGGTCATCTGTGTTGCTCCTTTGTCCTTGCTGCTTCCCGAGAACCTTGTCCCTTTAGGACCTGCAGTCACAGGCACTTGAGGGTCACCTGGGCCTCGTCATGGCTCCAGGACTGTGCTCAGTGAGGGCTTCATGTGGCCGCATCAGCCTGGGTCCAGGCCTGGGTCTGTCCTCAGCCCTCATCTTTTGGGTACTTGTGCTTTCTTTCTTTTCTTTTTTTTTTTTTTTTGATAGATATTGTACCTATTCTGGCTTTTTAAAAATAAAGCCACTGAGGTGTTTTATGTGAAATGTTAAGGGTGTGTCTTTTTATTAAATGCATTGTAGTGGCATTGGTTAATAGCATCATGCAGGTTTCAGGTGCACATTTCTATGATACAGAATTTATATGTTTCTCTATTTGCCAACCACCCAAAGTCAAACCATCTTCTCTTACCAGGTATGAGGCCCCTTCTCCCCCAACCCCCTTCCCTCTGGGAACCACCACACTGCTGTCTGTGTCCATGAGTTTCAGGTTTATATTCCACTTGTGAGTGACATCATAGGGTTCTTAATTTTTTGTCTGACTTGTTTCACTTAGCATGACATTCAGAGTCTATCCATGTGATCACAGATGGCAGTATTCTGTCTTTTCCTATGGCTGAGTGGTGTTTGTGTGTGACTTTTCATCTCATTCTCTTTGCCTGTCCCCATCTGACAGCAACAGGAGTCATTTTGCCTGTCATTGTCCCCACATGACCAGGGTGGTCCTTGCACTCAGGAATCTGTGGTTTCGAGAGGTGAAGTTTCAGACTCATCCTGCTCTTGCCTCCCTGGGCATGATTGTTCTTCCCACCTTTTCCCAGCCTCCTCCAGGGAACTGGGTTCTGGAATCAGCAGAGAGCAGGGGGCCTGAAATGTTTCATCTCAGACACATTCCTGCTGCGATTCTGCTCTGCTCGGCCACCATCTCCCCTGGCCCTTCACTCTAGTGGGGGCCGCAGTGCAAACTCAGGGATTCACAGAGCAGAGGCCCCTGCAGGTTTAAGAGGGCAGCACCATGGGGAAGTGTGGGGGCATCCATGGCAGCGTGACTGCAGGTTGTGCTGTGGCTGCCACAGCACAGCTGGGGGCTGGGCCACATCAATAAAGACACTGTCACTACAATAGGGAGGTGTCCTACAGTGATGGGTCACTCACTAGTAGTTTTTGAGTACAGGGTAGATGACACACCATTTTTACATCTGGAACACAGATATACCTTCTAGATGTTTCTGGTTCAAGTCCAAACCACCACAATAAAGCAAATACCCCATTGAAGTGAGTCACAAAATTCTTTTGGTTTCCTCATGAATATAAATGTTAAGCTTATGCTGTACTATAATCTATTATGTGTGCAATAGTGTTATATCTAAAAGGTAATGAACATGACTTTATTAAAATACACATTCTTGTTATAAAAATGCTCACAATCATTTGAGCCTCTAATTAGTTGTAGTCTTTTTGCTGGTGGGAAATCTTACCTTCAGTTGTAAAACAAACAGCCTGGCTGGGGGGCTTGGTTGGAGCGTCACCCCACACACCAAACGGTTACCGGTTTGATCTCTGTTAAGGGCACGTGCCTGGCTTGCAGGTTCAATTTCTGTTTGGGTCAGGTACATGAGGCAACCGATCAATGTTTCTCTCACATCATTGTTTCTCTCTCTCTCTCTCTCTCTCTCTCTCTCTCTCTCTCTCTCTGCCTTCCCTCTCTCTCTCTCTGTAAAATCGGTAACAACAATGCTCAAGTGAGTGTTAAAATTAAAAACTGCAGTATCGGTAAAGTGCAATAGCATGCTGCACCCCTGTACATCAGTGAACTGAGCATAGTCCAAATTGCTGACCTCACAGAACACATGTTGTACTGCTTGCCAAACCTTCACCCATTTACTAAGCCATTTCTAGTCATTTTAAGTTCATAAATGTATAATGAGGTGTGGAAAATTCCAGGAAGAACAGAATGCATGTCATCTGACAAGGGGACCACACGGCTCCCCAGTTATGTTTCCTGTGACCACCTGAGCTCTAGGGGCAATTAAGGATTCCTTCCTGCACGTCCGAATATACCTGTTGGAGCTTCTGGCCATGGCTGGTTGAGTCCCCTGATTCTAACGAGTGCCTCTTTGTAACCTAGGAGTCACCCCAAGTTTCCAGGGCCCTGTCTTATAGACCTCAGGGAAGTCCATGTAAGGTTCAGAGAACTGACCAATCAGAAGGTGAGAACACCTGCTTAAAGCAGGAACTGTTCCAGTATCCACTATCCTTAATCCACTGCAGACACTACTCTCATTCTACAGATGCTGAGTCCTGGAAGGTCATGGGCAAGGAGCCAAATTCCTTAGTGGCTTCCTCTGAGAGTTCCTCCTCAAGGGAGAGCCCTCGGGCCATGGGGTCTGTCTGGCTGCCAGGCTGAGAACAGAATCAGGAGATGAGGGACCAGCGAGACAGGAGGGAAAGGCGTGGGGAAGCTCCCATGGTTCCAGGCTGCAGGTGCTGGGTGTTCTGACAGGGCTGTGAGTGGTGGAAACAGTGGGAAGGGACTGGACACTGAATGCATTTGAAAGATGGATTTCACAGTATTTCCTAAGGATTCAATCTGGGGAGTGGGAAAGGAGTCAAGGAGGACACCCCACATTTGTACTGTGCCAGCAGAAGGATGGGGTTTTATCAGCAGAGAGGGGGAAGACTCTGTCAGGAGCATGTGAGGGGGAGGGGTGGGTATTTCATATGTTAAGCTGAAGAGAAGGTCAAGGTGAGATGTGTGTTAGAAACATCAGTGACGTGTCAGGTTGGACAGATGAGAGTGGGGACCTTGAGGAGAAATGTCTGATCTGGAGACATAGACTTGGAGGTGATGCTACGAGAATGACATTAAAGTCATGAGTGTGGATGAGGCCACCAAGGGAGCCAGGACTGTGGAAGAGGAAAGAACAAGCACTGGACTCTGTACCTCCCTGTCCCAACAGTGGGATATTCGTCCTGGTGACCTACTCAGGTTGGTGACAGTCAGGTGTCCCTGTCAGACAGTCACCATTTAGTTTTTGTCATTCATCAGTAACTTACAGGGAGATGTTCTGAGTTTGTCCTGCTGTGTTCTTCACCACTTCTACACTCACCATCCTTAGCCCCTCTCATAACTTCCACCCAAGTCAGTGAAAATATCCTGGTTATCCCATATCTGTCCTCAATGTTTATTACTACCATGTAAGTACAGCTTAGGGAAAATAGTCAATAATATTATCATAAATATGTATGGTGTCCGATGGGAGCTAGATTTATCAGGGATACTACTGAATAAGCCATATACATCTTTAATATGTATATATTTTAACTCATGGACATAGACAATATGTAATAATATGGGGGCAGGAGTTGCTGCAAGTGGGAGAGGAATTGTAGGGATAAATATTTATTGGAAAATAAAAAGAAAAATATTTTAAGTTGAAAAAGGTACTAACTTGAACATCATGCCCAACATTCTGACAGCAGTTTTTGAGGAGAAATTTGAGTAAATTTTGACAAGCTAACAAGCCATCTTGGTCTCAGAAAAATTTTGAACCACACAATTCTTTGATGTGGCAGGGCCCAGGGTGGGGAAAGGACTTAAATGTATGTTTAAGGGTTTTTTTGGTTTTTACTCTTTTCTGGGTGGTGAAAGGTCATTCATATGTTGCCACATGATATGAAAGGCACAGCATTTTCTCTACTGTGGGGTAAAGTCAAGCAGAAGATTGAGAAAGTGGCTCTCAGGTCCACATAATGAAAATCTCAGAATGCACGCTCTCTGGGATTACCCCCTGAGTGATTTCTGAAGCTTAATGGTCCCCGATATTTTCTAATTAAAACATAAAAGGATTTCAAAGTGGGATACTGGGGGCTCACTCTGTTTCAGGAAAAGCCACAAACCAGACCTGAGGTGTGAGCAGCAAGAGCTATGGGACTAGAACCCACAGGAAGACCAGCCTGGGTCACAGGGATGACAGTGTGAGGGACTTGGGGATGAGGTACTGAGAAGAAAAGGAGTTGAAGGAAAGGGGCCATTGGGAAACACCATGACATGAGCTCCTAGATCAGATGTCCCTGCATCCCAAAGACATGTGACTCTAAGCTCAGCTCCTTCCCAGGAACAGGGGAGACTCTCTGCCTCCTCCCCACTGCTCCTCAGGGCATCTCAGTACGGACCATCACTGTCCCCAGTCACCAGATGTGCCTGAGGGGGATCTTCATGGGACAAGTTGCTGTAATTTAGAGACACCCCAGGCTCCCCACACAGATGATGTCACCCACAGAACAGATGGTATGATAGTGACATCTCTGTGGGGAGGTCAGGACCACACCTTCTGCCCTTGTCATTGGGATCAGAAACCACCCTCCCTGAGGAATCCCTGCACAGAGCTGTGGAGCTCAGGCCAGCCAGGTAAGGACTCCCTTGAGTCCACTCTCAGGGCAGAACCAGGAGGGGTCAGCCCAAGAGGGACTGGGACCTGTGGGAGGGCAGCACCCTGGGTGGGACTATGCTGAGCCTGCCTGGTCCTGAGCTGCCTCTCTTGCCTGGGCTGGTCAGCTGGGAAATGGGGAGGTGCTGGGGGTGCTTCAAGTGGGGCCAGTCTCAGGAGGGTCCCTGCAGGTCCTTATGCCCCAGAGTCCTAGTTAGTGAGACAAAGACGTTGGTCCCTTTGCAACCTGGGTGCAGCCTTGTATGGCAGGAGCCATGGGGCTCTTCCACCCTGTACAATATCCCACTTTTCTGAGACTTCTCAGGTTTAGAGTGTGAGGACAGGAGTGTGAATTGCCATGCAGTGTTTGCTTCTGACTTAAAAATCCTGGATCATGAATGAAATCCAATGGCAGACACACACGCAGCTACAGACAGAAGGACACAGAGAAGTGTCTGCCCTTCAGTGACCCCCCCCACACACACACACACTTGTCCTGTTTCAAATCCCCCTGCAGGAGGTGCTGGCCTCTCAGAAAATTCTGCTGGGGCATCGTCAACCTCCCATGTGGTTACTGTGTGTGAGAGAGAGTCACTCATGTTTCTGTCTCTCATTGAATGAAGACGCCTCCCTGACCTCTCATAACCTGAGGCACCAGGGAAGGAAAAAGAATTTGGAATGAGATGAAGTCCCGTTATTTTCAAAGTCTGCCAGAATTGGTGCATGTTATGAAAATAACTAGTATATGGGTTGTTTTTTTTTTTTAATACAATCATGAATCAGACAATTCCTTCCTCAGTAACTCAACAGAATGCTTCACATTTGGAAATACGGTGGACCAAATGCACCCTAGGCCATGCTGTGGTCTGCATGTTTGTGTCCATAAATGCATGTGCAGAATTTGTAACCCCCAGCCCTGGCCAGTAGCTCAGTTGGATGGGGGTTGGATCCTAGATGCATCAATAAGTTCAACAACCAATCAATGTCTCTCTCTCTGTCTGTCTCTCTTTTTCTCTTCCCATCTCTGTCTCTTTCATTCCCTCTCTTTCTCTAAAATCTATTAATAAAATGCTTTTTAAAAAATTCATGATAAATCCCACACATGTTCTAAGAGGTGGGGCCCTGGTAGGTGCTCAGATCAGGAGGGCAGAGCGGTTGTGAGTGGGATGCATTTCTTAGAGAAGAGGCTCCAGAGAGACATCTTGTCCCTTCCCCTCCTGTGAAGTGATGACACAAGAAGGACCCCACCTGTGCATGGCCATACAGGAGCCTTGATCCAGGACTAACAGCCTCCAGAACTGTGAGCCACACACAGTGTTGCCTCCAAGTCACCTGGTCGGTGGAACTTTGTTACAGCGACCCAGAGGGACCAAGACAGGCCGATACTGAAAGGTGCTTGAGGGCCAAGTCCAGGGCTCCCTCAGAGGTCACCATGGGGGACAGGAGGGAAGGGTTGTGCAGGTTCACACTAAAGAAAAGTCCTTCCCCTCATCTGCCAGCTCTGACACTGTCCCTCCGTCCAGGGCCGCCCTTCTGCATCTGTTTCCCTGGGCACAGGATGCACTCTGTAGGCAGGCTTTTCTGTCCTCCCAAAGACAGGAACACCGTTAGGTTCTTGGCTATAAATGTTGTCATTTTCCCTCATCTTCTAGGCAAAAGTAATTAAAATAATCATAAAGAATACTTACAGCCTTGGTGGGGTGGCTCAGTTGGTTGGAGCATTGTCCCTCAAAGCAAAAGTTGTGGTGTTGGGTCCCTGGCCAGGGCACACAGCCAGGTTGGTAGTTCGATCCCCAGTTGGGTGTGTGTGGGAGGCAAACAATCAACTTTCCTCTCTCACATCCATGTTCTCTCCATGTCTCACTCTCTCTCTCCTCTTCCCTCTCTCTAAAGTCAACAAAACATGTCCTCAGGTGAGTATTAAATGTAAAAACAATGACAGGAAGCAATACAAAATATGAGGATATTTTGTATTATATCTGAAATAAAGAAACTTGGGGTTTTCCCGCCCCATCTGTAAGGAACAATCACCATCTTCCAAATGAACTGGTTGGCCACAAATTAGAATTATAGAGTTGTTTTTTCTTTTTCCCCACCAGCTGAAGAAAAACAAAAAGACAAGATCCTGTCAGGTATCATACACATTGCTGATCCCTGGATGGGAGGAGGTTTGTGGGGCTGGGTGGAAAAGGTGAAGGAGTTAACAAGTACAGATTAGTAGTTACAGAGCAGTCACAGGGATGTTAAGGACAACCTAGGGAATATAGTCAGTAACATTGTAATAGCTATGCCTGGTGCCAGGTGGTAATTAGAACTAATGGGGGGATCTCTTTGTAAATTATATAAATATCTAATCACTGCTACACACCTAACACTCCTATAATCTGGTGTGACCACTGTAAAAAAGAAAAGAAAGATACACTAAGATTCCTTTTTTAAAAAATGCTTTAGGCCCTAGCTGAGAAGTTAAATTGTTTAGAGTGTTGTCCCAATTCGCCAAGGTTGTGGATTTCATCCCAGGTCAGGGCACATACAAGAATCAACCAGTGAATGTAAATGAGTGGAACAAAAAATCTCTCTTTCTCTCCCTCCCTCTGCCTTTCTCTGAAATCAGTTTTTTTAAAAAAAAGAATCAGCTAATGCAGAAAAGAGTTGTCCGACCAAGATGGAGGTGTAGGTAGATACAGTTTGCCTCCTCCCACAAGCAAAAGAAGGAAAACAACAAATTTAAAAACAAAAAATAACCAGAACTGCCAGAAAATTGAACTGTATGGAATTCCAACAACCAAGGAGTTAAAGAGGAAACATCCATCCAGACCTTAGTGAGGGGCAGAGATGGGCAGCCTGGCAGAGAGGACTCACTGCAAGGCGGGGGCTGAAGGACTGGAGTGGGAGAGGCAGCCACAAGCAGACCATGTGGGGCAGGGACTGGCGGAGCAGGTGTCCCACATTTGCATGTGGATAAAGCAGGAGGAATGACTGGAGAGCGAGACAGACTGAGCTACCCAGGATTCCAGTGTGGGGAAACAAAGCCTCAAAACCTCTGACTCTAAAACCTGTGAGGGTTGTGGTAATGGTGGGAGAAACTCCCAGCCTCACAGGAGAGTTTGAGGGGGAGACAGACCAGGTCCCAGAAGGTACACAACCCCCCCCCCCCGCAGCTGGGAATCAGCACTAGAAGGGCCCAATTTGCTTATGGGAGGCAGGGGAAGTGACTGAACGTGGGACAAGAGCTGAGCGAATGGCATAGTTCCCTCTCAGACTCCTCCCCCACATGCAGGGCCACAACACAGTGACGGGGGTTCCCCGCCCTAGCAAGTACCCAAGGCTCCAACCTTTACTATGTAACAAGTGAGCCCAGATGAAAATTTATGGCCCAAAGGAACGAAAAGATCAAACTCCAAAAATAGAACTAAGCAATGAGGGGATAGCCAGCCTATCAGAGGCACAGTTCAAAGCACTGGTAATCAGGATGCTCACAGAAATGATTGAGTATGGTTGCAAAATAGAGAAAGAACTGAAGGTTATGAGAAGTGAAATAAAGAAAGGTGTACAGGGAACCACTATTAAAGGGAGGAAAATAGGGAATGAAATCAATCATTTGCAGCAGAAGGAAGACATAAACATTCAACCATGAAGCAGAATAAAGAAACAAGAATTCAGAAAATGAGAACAGGCTTAGGAACCTCCAGGGCAATTTTAACTGTCTCAACATCCAACTAATAATGGTACCAGAAGGAGAAAAGGAAGGGAAAGAAACTGAAAAGTTATTTAAAAACATAATGATGGAAAACTTCCCTAATCTGGCAAAGGAGATGGACTTTTGGGAAGTCCAGGAAGCTCAGAGAGTCTCAAAGACACAGGGCCCAAAGAAGCACACACCAAGGCACAGCATAATTACATTACATTACCCAAGATTAAAGATAAGGAGATCGTCTTAAAAACCACTAGAGAAAGCAGACTGTTAACTACTAAGGAGTTCCCATAAGACTATCAGCTGATCGCTCTGGAAAAAAACCTTGCAGACAAGGAGGGGCTGGAAAGAAGTATTGAAAGTCACTAAAGGCAGGGTCCTAAATCCAGGATTGCTCTATCCAGCAAAGGTATCATTTAGAATGGAAGGGCAGATAAAGTACTTCCCAAATAAGGTCAAGTTAAAAAAGTTCGTCATCACCAAGCCCTTCTTATATGAAATGTTAAAGGGACTAATTGAAGAAAAACAAGATGATCAAACATATGAACAGTAAAATAATAAGAAATTCACAACTATCAATAATTGAACCTAAAAACAAAAACAAAAACAAACTAAGCAAACAAGTAGAACAGGAACAGAATGACAGAAATGGAGATGACATGGAGGGTTATTAGTGGGGAGGGGATTGGGGGAGAATGGGGGAAAAGGCACAGGGAATAAGAAGCATAAATGGTAGGTACAAAATAGACAGAGGGTGGTTAAGAATAGTACAGGAAATGGAGAAGCCAAAGAATTTGTATGTATGACCCATGGACATGAACTAAGGTAGGGGAATGATGGTGGGGCAGGTACAAGATAGAAGGCATAAGGGGAGAAAAATGGAACAACTCTAATAGCATAGTCAATAAAACACATTTTAAAAAATTAATAAAATAAACATAACATTCTTAAAATAATAAGTATATAACAAAAGAGGGGGCGTTTCTGTTTCTGTTTTTATTTTTCAGAGAGAGGGGAAGGGAGGGAGAAAGGGAGAAAAACATCGATGTGAGAGAGACACATCTATCAATTGCCTCTCTCTGTGGCCAGGGATCCAACCGACCTCCTTTTGCTTTGTGGGATGACACAAAACCAACAGAGCCTCACCAGTCAGGGCACAAAAGAGGTTGAAAGGGCCAGCTCAGGGATACAAACACCATCTGATCTCACTTATCTGTGCAATCTAATAGACAAAATGAATCTCAGGCACCAAACAGAAGCCCCTGGAGCCAAATCCAACCCTCCACCTTGTTTGATCCAGCTCAGCACCTTTTTTCTACCTGGAGTCAGCGTGGAGATCCTTGACCCTAGTTAAGGAGTAGTTACATCTGTACAGTCCTAAAATTGCATTTGACCCTTTAAAGGCAACCAGGAGGCTGATGTACCCCCGGGGAAAATGAGTTTGACACCCCTGAAATGGACACAGCCATGGACACATGGAACAGACTGACAGCTAGAAGAGTGGAGGAGGAGATGGGATGGAAGAAGCTAAAGGGATTATCCCAGAGACAGGGACAATTGTGTGCTGACACCCAGAGGACAGGGAGGTGAGGGCAGGGATGAAGTGCCCAAAAGGGGGAAATGAAACACTGGTAAACAAAGTAAACAATAAAAGTAGTTAAAAAATTTAAACATTTAAAAAACAAGGCAGTATGAGTCCTGGTGATTCTCAGGTGATGCTACTACCATCCACAATCCAGTGATTCCAAACATTTTTAAGCAAATTGGTCACCAACATTCCAAAGAATCACATTTTACGATTGAGAGAGAAGATTTTGTCATTTTTGATATTCATTTCCCAAGAGAGGACCAGAAATGATATTCAGGATGTAATCTACAAAGATTACATGGCAGTATTTTGTTCACAGTCATTTAAAAATAACTTTCATACACAACTATGTCCTTTGTTCCTGGTAAGTTGTCTCTGTGGGGTGAGAAAATCTCATTACCACAGTGGAAATCTGATTGGATTGGGTAGGAAAAACAGGAAGTGAGTGAGGTGGGAAGAGGGGCCTACCTGATAAAAGAGGCTTGCTGGTCCACCTCACTCCAGAGCTGAGCCAGCAGGGGAAGCAGCTGGAGACCAGAAGAGGACATAGTGCACCAGAGGTGAGTCCATGGTTTTGACTTTCCTGTTTCTACAAAAGGTTCAGCAAGTGTTGCCTGAGGCCAGCTCAATACCAGGCATGGGGTGGACACCTAGGGATGAATGCCTTTGATGGGAACAGTGGGCAGAACTTATATGTGTAACACCAGGTGGCAGAAATAACATGGTCGTCTTCATGCTGAGTCAGATACAAGATGGGTGGACGCTGCCAGGTGGTGAGTGGAGTGTCAGCCACTGACTTACTCCACCTCTCAGGTTCTGCTGTGGGTCTTAGCCACACTCACCTGGGGCAGTTGTAGGATTTCTGGGTCTCAACCAGCACTGTCCCCTGGATATATAAAGTCACACAGAGATGTCATTGTAAATGAGGGTGGGTTTTTTTAAGATTTTTTTTATTAACTTACTGATGTGAGGGAGAAAGAACCATGGATTTTTTGTGAACTCCTTTATGAATTCACTGGTTGTTTCTTCTCTGAGCCCTGAACTGGGATTGAACCTGCAATTTTGGTGTACCAGGATGATGCTCTAACCAAGTGAGCTCCCCAGCCGGGGCTAACCTCATTTTCTACACTACACATATACAAAGTAAAAAAGAAAACAAAAAAACAAGCCTTTCATTATACCTGGCAAAAAGCAGTCATTTCAATATCCCATCAATTTCAGAAGTTCTTTGGGAGGTGGCTTATATTCTCCTATCCTGTGATGTCTTCAACTTCGAGGGTATATCTTATGTTCAGTACCGTTCAATGTGGATAAGCCCTATCTGAATAGCTCAATAGCCACTCCAGGCTACAGGCTGCCACAGGAGACACTCAGGTAGCCCTGGCAAGGTGGCTCCATTGGTTTGATTGTCATCCTGTATTACGGTATGTTGAGTGTTGAGCTCCACTCAGGGTGTGTACAAGAAGCAACTGATCTCTCTCTCTCTTTCTCCCTCTCTCCATCCCTCCACTTCCTGTTTGTCTCTAAAACCAATAAAAGCCTGTCCCTGGGTGAGGACTGAAAAAATATTCACAAGTAAATTACAGACCATCTCACCCCCTAACTTACAGCCCCAGGACGAATCCTCTCTTCATGCTAACTAGCATTTTAATATCAGAAATTCTGGGCCATGAGCTATTGATGTTTGTACTTGGATTGCATCTTTTTTTTTTTCACTGTAATATTTTTTTATTTTATTTTAATCATTGTTCAAGTACAGTTTTCTCCCCCCTACTCCTATTCCAGCTCACCCACCCAACCCTCCCCCCTTCCCCCCCATTACACCCCACCCCTAGTTTTTGTCCATGTGTCCTCCAAATTTGTTCCTGTAAACCCTACCCATTCCCCACTGAAATTCCCTCTTCTCTCCCCTCTGGTCACTGCCAGACTATCCCCTATTTCAGTGTCTTTGGTTATATTTTGCTAGTTTTTTTGTTTTGTTGTTTAGATTCCTGTTAAAGGTGATATCATGTGGTATTTGTCTTTCACTGCCTGGCTTGTTTCGCTTAGCATAATGCTCTCCAGCTCCATCCATGCTGTTGCAAAGGGTAGAAGCTCCTTCTTTCTTTCTGCTGCATAGAATTCCATTGTGTAAATGGACCATAGTTTTTTGATCCATTCATTTACTGATGGGCATCTAGGTTGCTTCCAGCACCTAGCTACTGTAAATTGTGCTGCTATGAACATCGGGACGCAAATGTTCTTTTGTATTGGTGTTTCAGTGTTATTAGAATATAGTCCCAGCAGTAGAATTGCTGGGTCAAAAGGCAGATCCATTTTTAGTTTTCTGAGGAAGTTCCATACTGCTTTCCGTAGTGCTTGTACCAGTCTGCAGTCCCACCAACAGTGCACTAGGGACCCCCTTTCTCCACAGCCTCTCCAACACTTGTTGTTTGTTGCTTTGTTTATGATGGCCATTCTGACTGGTATGAAGTGACATCTCATTCTGGTTTTAATCTGCATCTCTCTGATGGCTAGCGATATTGAACATCGTTTCATGTGTCTTTGGATTTTCTGTATGTCCTCCTTGGAGAAGTGTCTGTTCAAGTCCTTTCCCCATTTTTTAATTGGGTTACTTGTCTTCTTAGAGTGGAGTCGTGTAAGTTCTTTATATATTTTGGAGATTAAACCCTTGTCTGAGGTATCATTGGCAAATACGTTTTCCCATACAGTTGGTTCTCTTTTTATTTTGATACAGTTTTCCTTAGCTGTGCAAAAGCTTTTAATTTTGATGAGGTCCCATTTGTTTATTCTTTCCTTTATGTCCCTTGCTCTAGGAGACAAGTCAGTAAAAAAGTTTCTGCGTGAAATACCTGAGATTTTCCTACCTACGTTCTCTTCTAGGACTTTAATGGTGTCATGTTTTATATTTAAGTCTTTTATCCACCTTGAATCTATTTTTGTATAAGGTGTAAGTTGGTACTCGAGTTTCATTTTTTTGCACGTAGCTGTCCAGTTCTCACAACACCATTTGTTGAAGAGGCTATTTTTATTCCATTTTATGTTGCTGCTTCCTTTGTCAAATATTAATTGACCATAGAGGCTTGGGTTTATTTCTGGGCTCTCTGTTCTGTTCCATTGGTCCATGTGCCTGTTTTTATGCCAGTACCAGGCAGTTTTGATTACAGTGGCCTTGTAGTATAGTTTAGTGTCAGGTATTGTGATCCCTTCTACTTTACTCTTCTTTCTCAAAATTGCAGCAGCTATTCAGTGTCGTTTATGCTTCCATATAAATTTTTGAAGTGTTTGTTCTATGTCTGTGAAATATGCCATTGGTGCTTTAATAGGTATTGCATTGAATGTGTAAATTGCTTTTGGTAGTATGGACATTTTGATGATATTAATTCTTCCAATCCATGAACACGGTATATGTTTCCATTTGTTTGTGTCTTTCTTGATTTCTCTCCTCAGTGTTATGTAGTTTTCTGAATACAGGTCTTTTACTTCTTTGGTTAGGTTTATTCCTAGGTATTTTATTTTTCTTTTTGCTATTTCAAATGGTATTTTTTTCTTGATTTCTGCTTCTGCTGTTTCATTGTTGGTGTACAGAAATGCCTTTGATTTCTGGATATTGACTTTGTATCCTGCTGTTTTGCCAAATTCATTTATTAGGTCAAGCAGTTTTTTGGTGGAGTCTATAGGATATTCTATGTACACTATCATGTCATCTGCAAACAGTGACAGTTTTGTTTCCTCCTTTCCGATTTGGATGCCTTTTATTTCTTTTCCTTGTCTGATTGCTGTGGCTAAAACTTCCAGTACTATATTGAATAGAAGTGGTGAAAGTGGACAGCCTTGTCTTCTTCCTGTTCTTAGTGGAAAAGATTTTAATTTTTGCCCATTGAGTATAATGTTGGCTGTTGGTTTCTCATACATGGCCTTTATTATGTTCAGGAATGCTCCCTCTATTCCCACTTTACTGAGTGTTTTTATCATAAATGGGTGCTGTACCTTATCAAATGCTTTTTCTGCATCTATT
This sequence comes from Phyllostomus discolor, assembly GCF_004126475.2. NCBI lineage: Eukaryota > Metazoa > Chordata > Mammalia > Chiroptera > Phyllostomidae > Phyllostomus > Phyllostomus discolor. Next base: position 27,555,268 of record NC_040914.2, read on the forward strand.
GATATGATCATGTGGTTTTTGTCTTTGCTTTTGTTTATGTGATGTATTACATTTACTGATTTGCGAATATTGTACCATCCTTGCATACCTGGAATGAATCCCACTTGGTCATGGTGTATGATCTTCTTAATGTACTGTTGGATGCGGTTTGCCAGTATCTTGTTGAGAATTTTAGTGTCAATGTTCATCAGCGATATTGGCCTGTAGTTTTCTTTCTTTGTTGTGTCTTTATCTGGTTTTGGAATTAGGATGATGTTGGCCTCATAAAAAGAGTTTGGGAGTCTTCCATCTTTTTGGATTTTTTGGAATAGTCTGTGAAGGATAGGGGTTAGCTCTTCCTTAAATGCTTTGTAGAATTCTCCTGTGAAACCATCTGGTCCAGGGCTTCTGTGTGTCAGGAGTTTTTTGATTACTGTTTCCATTTCTCTTGCTGTTACTGGTCTGTTCAGGGTTTCTGCTTCTTCTTCACTGAGTTTTGGAAGATTATATTTTTCTAGAAATTTGTTCATTTCACCCAGGTTTTCAAATTTCTTGGCATACAGTTCTTTGTAGTAATTTCTTACAATGCTTTGTATTTATGTGGTATCAGTTGTAGTCTCTCTTCTCATTTCTGATTGTGTTTCTTTGGGTCTTCTCTCTTTTTTTCTTGATAAGTCTGCTTAAAGGCTTATCAATTTTGTTTATCTTTTCAAAGAACCAGCTCCTGGATTCATTGATCCTTAGAATTGTGCTTTTAGTCTCTATGTCATTTAATTCTGCTCTGATCTTGGTTATTTCCTTCCTTCTACTTGCTCTGGGATGTCTTTGTTGTTGGTCCTCGAGTTCTTGTAGACATAGGGTTAGGTTGTTTGTTTGAAATGTTACTATCCTTTTTAGGTATGCCTGTGTCACTATGAACTTCCCTCTCAGGAGTGCCTTAGCTGTGTCCCATAAGTTTTGAGTGGTTGTGAGTTCATTTTCATTTGTTTTCAGAACCCTTTTGATTTCTTCCCTAATTTCATGCTTGACCCATTCATTGTTTAATAGCATGTTATTTAATCTCCATGATTTTGAGTGTTTGGGGTTTTTTTCCTTGGGGTTGATTTCTAGTCTCAGTCCCTTGTGATCTGAGAAAATGCTTTGTATGATTTCAATTTTCTTGAATTTGTTGAGGCTTGTTTTGAGTGCTATCATGTGGTCTATTTTTTAAATATTCCATGTACATTTGAAAAGAATGTCTATTTAGCTTCTTAGAAATAGAGGGCCCTGTATATATCAGTTAAGTCCATTTCATCTAGGGCATTGTTCAAAGCCTCAATATCTTTGTTGATATTTTGTTTGGAACATCTGTTCATTTTTGACAGTGGGCTGTTAAATCCCCCACTATAATTGTGTTGCTGTCAATGTCTTTTTTGAAGTCCTCTAAGATTTTCTTTATGTATTTGGGTGCTCCTATGTTGGGTGCATATATATTTATAATGTTTATGTTTTCTTGGTGATTTCTTCCCTTGAGTATTATGAAGTGACCTTCTGGGTCTCTCTTTATGGCCCTTTTCTGGAAGTCTATTTTGTCTGATACAAGTATTGCTACCCCAACATTTTTTTTCCTGTCCATTTGCTTGGAAAATCTATTTCCAGCCCTTCACTTTCAGCCTGTGCAGGTCTTTTAACCTGAGGTGGGTCTCTTGTAGGCAGCATATGTGTGGGTCATGTTTTCTTTTCCATTCAGTTATTCTATGCCTTTTGATTGGAGCATTTAATCCATTTCTGTTTAAGGTTATTATTGATAGGTACTTATTCATTGCCATTTATGTATCTACCTATGTTCCTCCCTCTCTCTCTCTCTCTCACTTCCTTCCTTTCCTTAAAGCAGTCCCTTTAGCATCTTTTGCAGAGCAGGTTTGGGGAGGTGTATTCTTTTAGGCTTCTTTGGTCTGGGAAACTTCTTATTTGACCTTCTATCTTGATTGAGAGCCTTGCTGGGTAAACTAGCCTTGGTTGCAGACCTCTGGTTCTCATTACTTGGAATATTTCTTGCCATTCTCTTCTGGATTGGAGTGTTTCCATTGAGAAGTCAGCTGCCTTATTGGGGCTCCCTTGTACGTTACTTCCTGTTTCTCCATGGCTGTCTTTAAGATTCTCTCTTTGTCTTGAAATTTTGCCATTTTAATTATGATGTGTCTTGAGATGGGCCTCTTTGGGTTTCTCTTGATTAGGACTCTCTGTGTTTCCTGGATTTGTGTGACTTTTTCTCTCCTGAAATTAGGGAAGTCTTCCATCATTACTTTTTCAAATAGGTATTCTATCCCTTGCTATTCTTCTCCTTCCGGTATCCCTATTATATGGATATTATTACGTTTCATATTGTCTTGCATTTCTCTTAATCCCTCTTAATTTTTTCTGAGCCTCTTTTCCTTTTCTTGTCCTTTCTGTTTTTTTTTTCTACTTTGTTCTCCAATTCGCTGATCCGATCTTCTGCTTCATCAATCCTGCTTTTCATTCCTTCTACTGTGTTCTTCATTTCAGAAATTGTATTCTTCATTTCCTCTTGGCCCTTGTTGATAGTTTGTATTTCCTTTTTCATGTTGATATACTTTGCAGTGAGTTTGTTGTAGCTTCCCTGTAGTTTCTGGTAGCTTATTGTGAGCTCATTGAGCTTCCTAACAATCATTCTTTTCAACTCAATATCTGATAGTTGAGTTGCCTCTATTTCATTTAGCATTCTTTCTGAGGCTTCCTCCTTCCCCTTCATTTGGGGATTGTTTCTTTGTCTTCTCATTGTTCCTGAGACCCTTCTTATTAGCCTCTGTTTCTTAAATTGATCTGTTTTGGTTCCCTGGGCTTATGGTGTGAATTTCTGTCATAGAATAGCTGTGAGATCCAGTGGTGCAGTCTCCTTTGGGCATCCTGGTGTTCACAGCTTCCCCCTACTCTTTTTTGTGATCAGTTGGAGGAATAAGGCAAAATGGTTTAAGACAGCAAGAGAGTATTCTATGATATTTATGATAGCAGCCAGTAGAGAAGAGATAAGAGATCCTTTTACTATGCATAGTTTTAACCATGATCTTCCACCCCACTAACCACATTTTAGAAAGGATGGAAAGAAGATAAGACCCTTATTGGCGAGGAAAAAAATTGTGATTTGGATCTATAAAGCAGTGAGGCTGTGGGAGGTCAGATTATGAGGAAGGGTGGGAGTAAAGAATAGTAAATAGGAGTAGTGTGTAAGAGAATAGAGTTAACCACTACAGTAATAGCGTTTGGGAAACCATGAAGTGGGCTGAAATCTGGGAGGGGTGTTCTGCAGTACTTACAATTGTATGGAATAGGTCTTATTTACAGTAATAATAGAGCAACAATCATATGGCAGAATCTATGAGATCTAGATAACAAGAATAGGGAGTATAGAACCGTGAGTGGTGTACTAATGGAACACAAATGAAGGACAGTAAATTACCAATACACTATGAATGACTTAACAGAGAAAACCTATCAAACGATACAGTATAGCTAGCCAAGCAAAGAAGACTATACAGAAAGAAGAGGGATACCAAAATACCATTAAAATAAAAAATGTAAGAATAATGAAAAAAAGATAATACAAATTTGCAGTAAGTTGCAGGTTCAAAAAAAAGAAAAGGCAAAAAAGCAGAAGATGGGATGAAAGAGACATAAATTTGGAAAGGAAGGAATAACACTAGGATGAAAGAAGAGAAACATAAGCAATTGAGAGATATAAAAATAATAAGAATTAAAAAATAGAAAGTTACTTAAAAAAGATAAAAGATAATTTGTTGTTGTTTGTTAAGATAAATTAAACAAACAACAACAGAAACAAAAAAACAAACCAACAAATAAACAAACCTCTTGTTGGTTTCTAACTGGCCAAACTAGTTTTGTAACCGGAAAAGACACCAGTGTTCAGGCTGCCTGTCACTACCAAATTCAATAAGCAATGACAGTGATTGAATCTTTTATAGGCCCTTTATTCAGATGGCTGGCGATCCGAGAAGATGGCGGGTTCATACCCTAACAAACCATCTCCCTCTTTTTTTCCTGGCCAGATCTTTTATAAGGGGATTAGGGGAGGGCAAACAATGTGTCAATGAAAGCCTTTGAAATACAACAGTTGCCTCCAAGGGGGAAGGGTAGTCGCTTGCTTCTTCCTGGTACAGAAGTCTCCAGATGAGGTAATCCCCAGTCAGTGACCCAGGAGGTCAACTGACTGGGGATTTAGGTGCTTAAAATTTAGGCACCAGGATTAGCTTGGTGGGTTATCTGTAGTTGCTGAAACAAAAACTTAACATACACATTACTTGCTAGATTTATGACTATTTACCTTAAGTTAAATTTTCCCAAGTCTTAAACCCCTATCATTCCCCACCATTAGTATTAAACTATCTCATTTCTATGAGATCAGCTTTCTATGGAAGTATTCACTTTGTTGCCATGCCTGTTGCTGGACACTGGATTGTTCAGCGGGGGTTTTAGGAACACACAAAACTATGGACTTACATAAGGGGGCAGACTATATACAACAACAAGCTATGATACTGAAGAAAATGACAAGGATGGAAAACAATAAAAGCTTCTCGAAGACCAGATATGCTGGGCAGCCAGGAGGTCAGGCCAGACCAATCAATGCCAAAGAATCCCTCTCCATGCTTTATATTAGACACCACATCATTTATTTGCTTTACTTTATGGTCTATAAGCTGTGAGGTATCAGTTAGGTTAAAACAGCAGAGTCCCTTAAATTTCTCACATCCATGATTATGTCTTAAAAGAAGGTAGTCTATAGCTGTACGATTTTCCAGTACTGCTACTCTGACTTGTCCTAATTCTTGACTAATGGCACTGATAGCTTGAGAGGTAGTATTTAAGGCTTTCACCATAGCGCAGGCTAACCGGCTTATTTCTATATTTAAATAAGTTACCATGTTTGGCATCACAAATATAGTTAAAGACACGTATTCAGCCGGGCTACAATACAGCGGGCCGCATCAGTGTAAATCACTGATGCAATCAGGTGCAAGAGAGATATCCCGTCGAACCCGGGTTAAGTGGGGCTTCTGAGGCATAAACACCATCAGTTTTCCCAGAGAGCACGGTCCCCCAGAGCTGTTTGCTGGAACATAAGAATAGACTGTCATTCCACAAATCAGAAACCATCCTGTTGGCAGCTTAACATGAGCAGAAGCATAAGATACATCAGTAGTAGTGGCACAATTCATTTTTACACCTGCTGAGAGCACAATACAGTTTTTAGTGCAGTAGACAAAAATTACACATTCCCTAGCTGGGGCTACATTAGCGGCCTTCAATGAAAACATCTCCCTGTCTTTTATATTTACCATCGGTCCCCAATTATAAATGTCGGAGTAGGTCATTCTCTTTTCAATATGCTTAAACATAGTATAGTTTCTAAGGCTTTCTAAAGGGGCACAGATGCCTATAAGACATGAAGTGAAAGTCTGTTCTACATAAGTTCCTCCTGCAAGGCAAAAGTCAGAAATATTCAGGACATTTTTTTGCCAAGTATACCCAGATGTTTTCATCCCGTTTGAGTGGAATAAGTTGTCCATAACAAGGGGTCAAAGAGGAGTAATGAAGAGAACATAAGTCACTGTATTTCAAAGATGACTTTCAGATCTTCTTCCTGTCCTTTCTTTATTCTGGTGTGATGAATCCAGGGTTTTATCCCTGCCAACTTCACTGCAGTTGGGGTGGTGAGGAGTATATCCCAAGGTCCAGTCCGCTTTTCTTCTAGTTGATTTTCTGGGGATCCAGTCCTCCAAATCTTGAGCAGCACCTTATCTCCTGATGCAGGAACAAATGCAGTGGACCTATGGGAGAGAAGTCCCTAATACAGGCAAAGTTATTCATCACAGCTAAGGTCTGATTTAAATATTGCACATATTTTTTTCTTACCCTCAGATTTTTATCTCTATACATATCTTTCACCCCAATTGTGACCTGAAATGGCTATCTGTACACAATTTTATAGGGACTCAACTGAATCCCACTTCGAGGAGCCACCTTTACCCTGAGCAGGGCAATAAGTAAAGCTTGATCCCAATGAAGATGAGCTTTTGACACTTTGGCTATATTTTTCTTCAAGGTGTGGTTCATCTTTTCTACTTTTCCAGAAGCCTGGGGTCTCCATGCTGTATGGAGTCTCCACCTAATTCCTAGGATTTTACTAACCTTCTGTGTGGTTTGTGAAACAAAAGCAGGTCCGTTATTGCTCTGAATGCTGTCAGGGAGACCAAAGCAAGGGATTATTCCCTCTAATAATGCTTTTACTACTTCTGAAGATTTCTCTGTTCTAGTGGGATAGGCTTCTACCCATCCTGAAAAGGTGTCCGCAAAGGTTAACAAATATTTCCACCCTTGGAGCTTTGGCATCTGGGTAAAGTTTATTTGCCAGTCCTCAAATGGGCACTGTCCTTAATATTGCTTTTTTCCTTTCTTTTGGTGGGGTTCTGTTTTGGGGTTGTTCTTTTGGCATACAACACATCTAGCAGTTGTTTTTCTTATTGCTTTAGAAATTTCAGAACCTGTGAACCACAGTTGACATAGGTGGTTGATGAGTCTTTTCCACAATGCGTGGTCTCGTGCAAATGCTTTATGACTGGCTCTACTAAATGTTCAGGAAAACAGTATAGCTTCTTTCTTATTCTTTTCTATTGGCTATCAGGGCCTTCTTCATTAAAACTCCATTTCTTAACTTTTCTAAGTCTGCAGTCAAATATTCAGGGTCAAATTTTGACAAGTCTAGAACAAGTACTAATGACATTATAAATATTTCTTTAGCAGCCTCTTTTGTTGCCCATTCAGCCAGATTGTTTTCTTTAGCCACTTCAGTTCCCTCTCTTTGATGCCCCAGACAGTGCATGACTGCCACCTGTAAGGGTGCCTGGACAGCCTTTAATAACTTTAGAATTTCGGCTGCATGCTTAATTTCCTTTTTATTGAAGGTTAACAGGTTTTTTTTTTTTGATGGAACCATGTGCATGCAAAATCAAAAAGCTTACCTTGAGTTGATACACACATTTACTCTCTTTCCATGAGACAATTTCAGCACCCTTGTCAATGCAGCCAGTTTAGCCTTCTGGGCAGAGGTTTCTGGCAGCAAGGCCTTGGCCTCCACTATTCCTTGAAGAGTCACAACTGCATATCCAGCTTTTCTGCTTCCTTTGTTTATATAACTGCTTCCATCTGAGGCAGGAGATAGTCAGGAAGGAAGCTCCAGAGGCCCCCGCAGGGCTGAGGTAGAAAACATTTATACATGGCAAAGACCCGCTAAGGCGGGTTGTTCCTGTTTTCTGGGATAACTCTGAATCATAGAATGCACCTGCTCGCTACCCCTGATTCATTATAATATCATTATAATGAAATAATATTGTGGGACTCCCTTCTCCAGTAGCCAATCAAGAAAATGATGGGAAACCACACATGTGCGGTAGCTTTGAAATCCAACTCCTTGTACCTGCACAGGAAAAGCCCACCAAAGATTAGCAAGGGGGCTTCTGCCCTATAAGAATAGAATCCCCCAGCGCACGTGCCCCTTTTCTCTGCTCAGAGCTGGCCCACTCCCGTGTCCTGTGGAGTGTACTATCACTTAATAAATCTTCCCTCTTTCTTTATGCTATAAACTTTGTGTGTTCGGTTCAATTCTTTGTCCTCGATCACTAAGAACCTGGTTACCTGTGCACACCTGTGACAGTTTTTTGGCGAGCCAGCCTAGGAGAAGACACCGGAGTGGTAAGCCTTCTTTGCTGCTCTGACACCTGGGATGCCCTTTTCCGTTATCACCTATTCTGTTTCGGTGACTCTGATGTTCCGTGATGGAAGGTCGGCCGCTAATTTGCGGGCACAGGTCAGGCAGTTAAAAGCCACAGGGGCACCCGCCGCTTGAAGACTCCTGTGATAGGATAACTTGGATGCAGAACGGGGTTAGCCTTTGTCCCCGCCAGGTACAAGAAAATGTCCGCACAACGGTCAGGCACACTATGGAAAGCACAAAACACTGCCCCACCCTGCGGCCACTCCCCCAATAGGCATAGTCGGACCTTCCATGCAGGATATCAGTCACCACCTCACCTGTGCTATGACTTCCTTTTGCAGTCTCCTCATCAGGCCCACAGATAGTCTTTTATGCTTTTCCTCCCCAACTGACTTCTGGTCTTTATACCTTAACTCATACCCCACTTGCCTTTTATGTATGAAGGGCTCCTGCTGTCTTTGTACTAGGATATCTACCTTGGGGTCATTGACAGGCTAGCGCTAAGTACAGTTGCAGGAACGAGCCATTCCCATCTTTGCCACGTGTATACTATCATTGTAAGCAGCAACATCACTCAGAACCGCACAACAGGTGCCTGCTGGTCGCTGGTTACTAGAATGGCTGCGTAGAGCCACTCTTACCTAATTAATTGAATTTGGAATTCTAAGGTGGTTTACTTGTTCCTATAAGGGTATTTTAATTTCCCCTCTCAGTCCATTGTCCCTCTATGAGATCTGCCTCCAGTTTGAAGGGTAGTGTTTTAGACATCTCTTGAGGTCCCTTCTGCGAGACTTCAGACGCAGGTACAATTTCTTAAAGCTCTGGAAAATTACATAGAATATTTAAGGGTCTTCTTTGTGATCTGGAAAAGAGTCATTTTATAATAAGATCATCTTGGTGCTTCTCTGAATGGTTTACAGGGCCAGAAATTATTTTTCTAGTAACACACTTCCTTTGCCCCAGATCTTAAAGCTTACAGGAAAATGAGGGTCCCCATAGATGAAGAATAAAGAAATGGAAATGTACTAGGGCCACAAGGGTAGAGTCTGGGATTGTCGGGATTATAGGCAATTGCTCAAGAATGCAGGACTGGTTCCTTCCCAATAGTTAGAGACAAAAGTAGACTGTGGTGATTCTCTCAAGTCTTTTAGATTTCTGTCGGCCGACACTCACTAGGATTTCTTTCGCCAGAGACGTCTGGTAGTTCGGTGGGATCCCAGGGGATGCCCTGTGGCCCACTAGGAAGCTCCTGAGGCAAGAAAAGGGGGACGCCTCTCGATTGCAAGGGAGTATCTCTCTCACTAGAATCTCTTTCACCAGAGACGTCTGGTAGTTCGCTGGGATCCCAGGGGACGCCCATGGCCCACTAGGAATCTCCTAAGGGCAGCAAAGAGAGGGACGCCTCTAGTCTGCAAAGGAGAATCTTTGTGTTTCTTTTCCTTCTCTCTTAGAATCACCGCAGTCGAGATGGGAACTACATCTTCCATCCCTTCCAAATCACCATTGGGTTGCATTCTTAGCAACTGGGATAAATTTGACCCAAAAAAATTTAAAAAAGAAGAGATTAGTTTTCTTTTGTAACACAGTTTGGCCCCAATATAAATTAGGGGATGGAGAAATATGCCCTGAGAATAGGAGCAAAAATTATAATACTATCCTACAGCTAGATCTATTCTGCCGGAGGGAAGGCAAATGGTCTGAAGTTCCTTACGTGCAGGCATTTATGGCGCTGTACCGAGATCCCTCATTTTGCTCCAGCCCCACCCTGACAAAACCTACAGGCCCAAGTGTTGATCAATTAGAAGATACTCTCCTTAGCTCCCCACCTGTCTCTCAAGGGAGATTAAGGGAACCCCAGAGTTCTGGAGTCTCTGCCCCTACCTTAGAGTAAGCAACCTCTCCACCACCTTATGCTATAAACAACCTAAAGCCACCAGCTGAGGAAAAACCCAGCCCTGCAGGACATACTAGAAGTGGCGCTTCTTATCTCCCTACCACTCCTGCACTCCTACCCTTGAGGGAGGTAGCAGGCCCTGAAGGTGCTATAAGGGTACAAGTGCCATTCTCTATAACTGATTTACAACAATGTAAAGACAGGCTTGGGAGTTTTTCAGAGGATCCTTCACGTTTCACTAATTTCCAGACTCTTACTCTAGCATTTAGTATGTCGTGGAGGGATTTGTACATAATTCTGACCACCTGCTGTTCCCCAGACGAGAAACAGTGAATCTGGGAGGAGGCCCGTAAGTATGCAGATCAGCTGCATACCCAGAACCCTGGCACTAACCAGCCAGCTGCCCAAGCTGTCCCGGACCAGGAACCTGACTGGAGATATAATACTCAGGCAGGGATCCGGAGTAGGGATGCAATGATAGATTGCTTACTGGCAGGAATGAGAAACTGCATCAAGAAACCTGTGAATTATGAAAAGGTTAGGGAAATCTTTCAGGGCAAGGAAGAGAACCCAGCTCTCTTCAGAAACAGACTAGTAGAAGCCTTCCAAAAATATATGAACTTGGACCCTTCATCCCCAGAGGGTCGAATCTTGATAGGACAGCATTTTATAATTCAATCTGCCCCTGATATTCACAGGAAGCTTCAGAAATTACAAATGGGCCCGCAGACCCCCTTAGATCAGCTCATGGATACAGCCTTTTCAGTCTTTAATAATAGGGATTTGGAGGAAAGAAAACAGGGAAAGAAGGAAAGGGAGAAGCAAGCAGAGCTCCTTGCACTAGCCTTTAGTAGTGCCATTGGCGGAAACCAGCCCCATCAGGGGAGCTCGGGGAGACCTCAAAAGAATCAGGGGCAAAAGGATCAGACCTGTTATAAGTGCAAGCACCCTGGACACTGGTCAAAGAACTGCACTCAGCCACCTCCGAGGCCCTGTCCTCTATGCAAGAACTTCAGTTCTGATCCCTGGCACTGGAAGGTAGACTGCCCCCGTTCCCATAGTGGAAAGGGGTCATCTCCCAAGGCCATGGCTACTCTTGAGGACTGAAGGTGCCCGGGGAACAGGTCGGGCCCAGGGAATACTCATATTCCCATCTCTACCGAGGAGCCCCGGGTAACTCTAGATGTGGCAGGTAAGAAAATCAACTTTCTTGTTGATACAGGGGCCACTTACTCTGTCCTTAACTCTTACTCTGGACCTCTTTCCTCCAAATCAACTAAAGTAATGGGGGTCGAAGGAAATCCTAAGGCATATTTCTATACATTCCCTATCACTTGCCAATTTGAGAGTCGAATATTCAAACACTCCTTTTTAATTGTTCCTCAGTGCCCTATTCCTCTGTTAGGCCGGGACCTTTTAGCTCAGATGGGAACCATCTTTTTGTTCCCTGAAGTGCCATTTGAGTTAAGTAAGGTGATGATAATCAGTAGTGTTCGAAATCAGGAAGAAATCCCAAGTTCAGTTCTGGATGCAGTAAACCCACTAGTTTGGGAGTCAGGAATTCCTGGAAGAGCAAAGACTGCATTACCGGTTAAAATCCAGTTAAAACCCAGGTCAGATTACCCTCACAGGAAGCAGTATCCTATTAAACAAGAAGCTTTGGAGGGGTTACAGCCCATCATAACTAAATTTATACAGCATGGGCTCATAGTCCCTTGTCAGTCTCCTTGCAACACTCCCATCTTACCAGTGATGAAACCTACAGGAGAATACAGGCTAGTCCAGGATCTAAGGTTAGTCAATGAAGCAGTAGTCCCTTTACATCCAATAGTAGCTAACCCTTACACCTTGCTCTCGCAGATACTAGATGATGCTCAGTGGTATTCAGTAATAGATTTGAAAGATGCCTTCTTCTGCATCCCTTTGCATCCTGACTCTCAGTATTTATTTGCTTTTGAGTGGACTGATCCAAAGACGATGATACATCAGCAATATACTTGGACTATATTGCCACAAGGGTTTAGGGACAGTCCCCATCTCTTTGCTAGGGTATTAGAAAAGGATCTTAGAGATTTACAGCTACAAGGAGGGGCCATTTTACACTATGTAGATGACATACTAATCTGCAGCCCCTCCAAGGAGGCTTCTGATCAAAATACCATCCAGACTCTGAATTTCCTAGCTGAAAGAGGATATCGGGTATCAAAGAAAAAGGCTCAGATTACCAAACAAAAAGTAAATTACTTAGGGTATATTTTGACTCCTGGATGTAGGCAATTATCACAGGAGAGAATTAAAGCGATTACTGAATTAACTCCACCTGCTACTAAACAGCAGCTTTGCTCCTTCTTAGGAATGGCAGGATTCTGTAGGATTTGGATCCCCAACTTTGGGCTAATCGCCAAACCTCTGTATGAAGCCATTAAGGGGCCAGACACTGAACCCATTATATGGGAAAAAGAATGTGATCAGGCTTTTAATAAAATCAAGCAGGCTCTAGTCAAAGCCCCAGCCTTAGGCATCCCCAACTTAAGTAAGCCTTTCTCTCTATACATAGCAGAGAAGCAAGGGATAGCTTTAGGGGTCTTAGTCCAACGACTAGGGAATGAACCTCAACCAGTTGCATATTTCTCAAAAAAACTGGACACTGTAGCAGCTGGGTGGCCTCCATGTCTAAGAGCAGTTGCAGCCACAGCCATGCTAACCGAGGAAGCTAGTAAACTAATTCTCAGGCAGAAGTTAGAAGTCTTAACTCCACATCAGGTACAAGGGGTGTTAGAAATGAAAGGGTACCTCTGGCTAACAGGAAATAGACTGACCAAATATCAGGCCCTTCTTCTAGACAATCCTGAAGTAACTATAAAGACCTGTAACACCCTAAACCCAGCCTCCTTAATGCCTACAGAATCGTCCCCAGATTTGATCCATTCCTGCTCAGACGTTATTAGTCTTACTCAGTCGAGCAGGACTGACTTATTAGACCAGCCCTTAGAAAACCCTGATGATGAGTGGTTCACTGATGGGAGCAGCTTTGTACAGAATGGGCAGCGAAAAGCAGGATATGCAGTAGTTAGTTTATATAACACCATTGAGGCACAGCCGCTTCCACCCTCAACCTCGGCCCAAAAGGCTGAAATTATAGCCCTTACCCGAGCCCTCATCCTAGGACAAGGAAGAAGGGTCAATATCTATACAGACTCCAAATATGCCTTCCTTGTTCTGCATGCTCATGCCGCCATATGGAAAGAAAGAGGGCTCCTCACCGCTAAGAATTCCCCTATTAAACATGGACCAGAAATCTTAAATTTATTGGAAGCAGTTAGGCTCCCTAAGCAAGTGGCAGTTATGCATTGCAAAGGCCACCAAAAGGATATGTCCCATATCTCTCAGGGAAATAGGAAAGCAGACCAAGAAGCAAAGAAAGCAACGCTAGGGACTGATAGACAAATGGCTTTATTCCCCCCTGTAAATGTCTCAGATATCAAGCCCAACTATACATCTGAGGAAATATCTTGGGCTTTGGAGCAAGGAGGTGTCCATGAAGGACCCTGGATATATATTGGCCAGAAGCTCTTCCTTCCTCAAGCCTCCCAGTGGAAGTTCTTAAAGGCTTTGCATGACTCCTTCCACCTTGGAAGGGATGCTACAATGACAATGGTTAACAAATTATTCATAGGTAGGGGAATAGCTACTACCATAAAGAATATTTGCCAGGCTTGTACTCTTTGTGCCTATAACAACCCTGGGCAAAAGCCATCCCTGCCCCCACTGATAGAACCTATTCAGCGAAGAGGGATCTATCCTGGAGAGGACTGGCAGATTGATTTTACCAAAATGCCTCCTTGTAAAGGATACAAATACTTACTAGTCCTGGTAGATACCTTTACTGGATGGATTGAGGCCTTTCCGATAAGGACAGAGAAGGCCACAGAAGTAGTAAAGGCTCTCCTAAAGGAAATAATACCCAGGTTTGGTCTTCCACAATCCCTACAAAGTGATAATGGGCCATCCTTCACTTCTAAGATCACTCAAGCAGTTTCTGAAGCTCTAGGCATAAAATATTATCTTCACTCTGCTTGGAGACCACAGTCCTCTGGAAAGGTAGAATGAGCAAATCAAACTTTAAAAAGGACATTAGCGAAACTTTGCCAAGAAACTTCTGAAAACTGGTCTAAGTTACTACCTATAGCCCTCATGAGACTTAGGGGCTCCCCTAAGACCAATACTAAACTCAGTCCATTTGAAATGTTGTATGCCCGGTCCTTTTTAACTCTAGATCTGATATTTGATACAAAAACCCATCAAGCAATTAAGTATATAATAAACTTCGGACAAGTGCAGAAAGCTTTACAGGAATATGGAAATAAAGTTTTACCAGCCCCAAAAGGGAATTTTCAAACAGCCATATCTCCGGGAGACTGGGTACTCCTTTAAACCTGGAAGGAGGGATCACCAGCAGACCAACTCAACCCTAAATGGAAAGGGCCTTACCAGGTAGCCCTGAGTACACCTATGGCTGCGAAACTCTTAGGGGTCGATAGTTGGGTTCATATTTCCAGGGTAAAACTAGCCCCCACGGATCCCAGTCTGACTCAGGACCAGCTGGAGACCCAAAGCCCAGACTATACCTGCGAGCCACTGGAGGACCTCAGGTTTCTGTTCAAAAGGAGGAAGCCCTAAAAAGATAAGTAATAACCAATAACAGTTCACTAAGATCACCATTGTTCTGGATAGTTGCACTTCTTGAAAACTTCCTATTCATACTGGTCCTCTGCTTCATATAAAGGCGTGCTCACTTCCTTCTGGGTGGAATCATATCTGGGTGGATTGTCTAAAATGAAAATGTCTTTGTTGTTTCTATTAACCATTCTCTACTCGCCTGCACCCTGTATAATGGAATGGGATGAAAATTTTCTAGTGAACGCTTCTCGGACCTTAGCAGCAGGAGAAAACCTGGCCCAATGTTGTATATGTCATCCTAACCCGGAAACTCCTTCCAGATATAATACTCATATAAAAGCCTACCCAATAGCTAATGAATCCTTAATCAGTGCTTTGAATTCCTCTGCCAATTACATGCGTTCCTCTTTTTCTTTAAGAGTCAGATGGGAGTGAAATCCTCCTTTGTGTTTCTGTATGACTCCACTAGAATTGAAGCCATTTAATTACTCCAGCACCTCTCTTAAGTGCAACAGTACAATGGGATGTACCCCATGTTATAATAATACTCATACAAGGGCCATTGACCCATTTCAAGCCCTGGCTTCTCTTTCAAGTTCCAGCTTTCTAGAGAATCTTTCTGAGGAAGAAATTTTCAAACCATTAAATTGGTCACATATAGTATGCTACCCAAATTATGATTCTAACTGTATTCCTAATAGTACCCATTGTTGCTTTGACAAAACTCACAATGCAGATACAAACGATACTTCCAAATGTGTTACTTGGAAATTAAACCAATCTCTTCAACGAGTATTAGCAAAATTTCTACCACCTCCTGCAGCGGGGAAAGATCAGAGAAATAACTTAGGCCCTTTTAAGGACTGCCTTTCCCCCTTGCCATATGTTCTCCTTAACAAATATAACTCCACTAATGCCACAGTTATTGCAGCACCCCCGGGGCTCGTCTGGCTATGTGGGACTCCCAATAACTGGCTAACGGATCATTCAGAATTTCAAGAAGCTATTGCTTATACTCATCTCAGCAACTCTAAACATGGGGGTGACTGTACCTTAGGGACCTTGGCACCCCAAGACCTTACCATTATAAATATAACCATGGGTCCTGGGAGTCCATCTCTCAGCAGAAAAAAACGAGCTTTTGGTCTAGTAGTGGCTGGAGCTGCTGCTACTATAGCCACTGCAGCCCCCTGGGGAGGCTTCGCCTATCATGAGGCCACTCTAAGGGAACTCACTAAGATTATAGAAGAAATCTCCAAAGATACTGCTGGTACTCTAGCTGGACTCTCAAGATCAGTAGACTCATTGGCAAATGTAGTCATGGATAACCGCCTTGCCCTTGACTATCTGCTAGCAGAACAAGGAGGGGTATGTGCTGTTATCAATAAAACCTGCTGCACCTATGTAAATAACTCTGGAATGATCGAAACTAACATAAGGAAAATTTATAAACAGGCAGAATGGCTACATAAGTATAACCAACAGGGCCAAGGGATTAAGGAAGCCCTGACCTCCTGGTTCCCTGGCTTAACATGGTTATTACCCTTCTTAGGGCCCTTAATGACACTGCTGGTTTTACTACTTTTAGGGCCTTGCTTATTTAATTTACTTGTTAAATTTGTTTCTTCTAGACTTAAGCAGTTCCATGTCAAACTGATGACATTCCAAGGTTTCCAACCAATCCCTGAGAACGATGTCGAAGCTGACCAACATACAGCATCTGCGGTGGCCTCAGGAATTCCTCTTCAACCTCTAGATAGAATAGGGTGAGAGTTCCATGGTTCTCAATAAGCAGGGTCTACTGTCCAATCTAAGCCTGAAGCAGCTATGGAAGACGGATCTTCATCCTTCAACAACCCCAAAAAGATTTTTGAGAACCATGTCTCTCAGGGGGAAGTTGAGGCAGGAGATAGTCAGGAAGGAAGCTCCAGAGGCCCCCGCAGGGCTGAGGTAGAAAACATCTATACATGGCAAAGACCCCCTAAGACGGGTTGTTCCTGTTTTCTGGGATAACTCTGAATCATAGAATGCACCTGCTCGCTACCCCTGATTCATTATAATATCATTATAATGAAATAACATTGTGGGACTCCCTTCTCCAGTAGCCAATCAAGAAAATGATGGGAAACCACACATGCGCGGTAGCTTTGAAATCCAACTCCTTGTACCTGCGCAGGAAAAGCCCACCAAAGATTAGCAAGGGGGCTTCTGCCCTATAAGAATAGAATCCCCCAGCGCACATGCCCCTTTTCTCTGCTCAGAGCTGGCCCACTCCCGTGTCCTGTGGAGTGTACTATCACTTAATAAATCTTCCCTCTTTCTTTATGCTATAAACTTTGTGTGTTCGGTTCAATTCTTTGTCCTCGATCACTAAGAACCTGGTTACCTGTGCACACCTGTGACACATCTGTACAGATAGTCCAGTCTGCTTCTTCTACAGGATGGTTCTGTAAATTAATTTTGCTAGAATATACTTCATCAGTTATTTCAGCACAGTTATATATTAGTGCAACCGAGTCAGGGTCTGGGAGAAAAAGGCAAGGATTACTTTACTTACAGTTTTGAGGGAGACATTGTGATTGTCGAGAAGAAAGGGCTTTGTACCTGCCCATTCTTTCAGCAGTCAGCCACATATTTCCCTTTTGCTCCAGCAGGCTCAACACTTGCTTCGACACATAACTGGCATAGGCTGCCCCAAGGCAAACTTTTTCAGTTTTCTCCAAGAGCTCGCAGGTGGTTGCCACTGTCAAGCAGGCTGGCCACCCCAAGACAGTGTGATTTAATATCCTTGACAATTATGCGATGGATTGCAAATGCCACCAAGCATTTGGGTGAGGAATTTTAGGGCAACTCCCTGTTTCTCACACACATATCATTGAAAGGGCTCCAGGAGGCTTGAAAGCCCCAAGGCTGGTGCTGAAGCCAGGTGCACTTTCAGAGACTCAAAAGCCTGAGTGCGCTCCATTGTCCACTCTAAAGGGCTATATTCTGGTTCCTTTAGAGCCTCACACAGTGGATTAGCAGTGAGCCCAAAGCTTGGAATTCAAATGCAGCAGTCACTTGCCATCCTCAGGAATCTCCTTAACTGTTTCTTAGTGTTGGGAGGAGTTCTCTGCGGACTTTTGTTGCACGGCTTGCACTTACTCAGACTTTCTGTTCAGGGATGCCTTTCCCATTCCCTCAAGGAGGCATCTCTTATAATGCTTTAAGAGAGAAAGGCCATTCCCTTAAGGGTCCCAGTTGGGCTCAGTTATAGGTATTGCCCTGGGAAGGCCCAGAGCCCCATCTGGATTTCCTTGGTGTAACCTCCGAGCCTCTTCATTTGCCTTATCTAACACCAGCCTCTGCTCATGCCCCTTACTGAAGCAAAGAATTCAATAAGGTTCCTATGTCTGCCCAATTGAGATGATAAGTGGCAAAAAAAAAAAAAAAAACTGGCGCGATCAAATCAGTCATTGTAGCAGGGTTATGTCCATAAGAAGGGTTTGAGCTTTTCCAGTTGAACAGATCCAATGTACAAAACAGAGTATGTGCCAGATAACATCTAGCAGATTGGCCTTCTGGCCTTACTCTCACAGAAAAAAGTCTTCAAAAAGGATATTGCCCTGCCCCGGTAGGGGCTTTTCCTCCACTGAATCTGGTTTCTTGACCGATTCAAGATAGCAATGCCAGTTCAGAGGCACTTTTTCCATTTCACTCACAGGAGTGGATCCCCTGGGGCTGCAGGAACTCTGACCAGCCTGCAGCAGTTTTAATACCTAGATCTTCCTGGCCCCTCTCCTCTGACCTATCTTTCATATGTAAATTTCCTTTTCTCTGAGCTATTAACTGACTTTCCTCTCTTTCCTTTTTAACTCTGCATGCATCTTTATCATGTAAACACTTCTAGGTAAGGCAATTTGTTCTACCCTGATTTTGACAAAACAACTTTAGTTACAGTATAATACAGTAATTTAAAGACCCATTCCGTGACCAACACTCTCCTGAGTCTAAATTATACAGGACACAAACAGAACAGTACTACAACAAAACAACATACACCTCCAATATACGCTCATACGTCGATTAATTTACCAGAACCCACCCCAGTGGGCTGTTTTTCCGGAACGGAGGGTCCTCCCCGCCTTTACCAGATGGAACTCCACGGAATTCCAAACAGACACCCCTTTCGGGATCAGAACAGATGTCCTTTCGGACCACACGGAGCTCCAAACAGACGGTACCCCAACAGAACAGATAACTTAAGTTGTGACCCGGGATTTCAACCTGAACCAGAAAGTGCAACGATTCAATCCAGTGTGATGCACAACGAGAGGTGCTGGGAACAAGGGGTGAGAATCCCCAAGTGAAATCACTTGGCAGCTGCTTGGGATTCTCTGACTCCAAGCCCCCAGGGCCCCTCAGTCCAGGCAGCCAATAGGACTCCCCGCCAAACACCCAAACTTACCTGAGAGTCCCAAAGTCTGTCCCAGGACAGAGTCGCCAAAATATGTGACCGGAAAAGACACCGGTGTTCGGGCTGCCTGTCACTACCAAATCCAATAAGCAATGACAGTGATTGAATCTTTTATAGGCGCTTTATTCAGATGGCAGGCGATCAAAGAAGATGTCCGGTTCATACCCTAACAAACCATCTCCCTCTTTCTTTCCTGGACAGAACTTTTATAAGGGGGTTGGGGGAGGGCAAACAAGATATCAGGGAAAGCCTTTGAAATTCAACAGTTGCCTCCAAGGGGGAAGGGTAGTCCCTTGCTTCTTCCTGGTACAGAAGTCTGGATGAGGTAATCCCCAGTCAGTGACCCAGGAGGTCAACTGCTTAAAATTTAGGCACCAGGATGGGCGTTATCTGTAGTTGCTGAAACAAAAACTTAACATACACATTACTTGCTAGATTTATGACTATTTACCTTAAGTTAAATTTTCCCAAGTCTTAAACCCCTATCAGTTTTTCTGGTCTTGCTGGCTTCAGCAGGCTGAGGGGTGATTGGAATGTTTTTCACCCTTTCCAATCAGCACTCAGTCAGTCTCTGGTTTACTGTCCCCAGGGCTAGCTGCGCGCTCTCCCCAGACCTGGTGTGATGCCTCTCCACAGGGCCTTGGGTATGGGTCAGGGCGCTCCCAAGCACTCTCTCCAGAACTCACTGCTACAGGCTCCCGGGCTCCAGGGCCCCGCAGACCACCCACATCTTTTCTGGGTTCACAGTGTAAGCTCCGAGAATCCCAAGGGGGCATGACTTCACAGTGTAAGCCCCGGGGTCCAGAAGGGGTGCACACTTCACAGTGTAAGCTCCCTATCTCTGGGTTGGGTGTGTGGCCACACGGCCAGGGCGCCCTTAATCACGCAGGCTGGGGTGAGGCAGGAGATAGTCAGGAAGGAAGCTCCAGAGGCCCCCGCAGGGCTGAGGTAGAAAACCTCTAATACATGACAAAGACCCCCTAAGACGGGTTGTTCCTGTTTACTGGGATAACTCTGAATCATAGAATGCGCCTGCGCGCTACCCCTGATTCATTATAATATCATTATAATGAAATAACATCGTGGGACTCCCTTCTCCAGTAGCCAATCAAGAAAATCATAGGAAACCACACATGCGCAGTAGCTTTGAAATCCAACTCCTTGTACCTGCGCAGGAAAAGCCCGCCAAAGATGAGCAAGGGGGCTTCTGCCCTATAAGAATAGAATCCCCCAGCCCACGTGCCCTCTCTTTTTCTCTGCTCAGAGCTGGCCCACTCCTGTGTCCTGTGGAGTGTACTATCACTTAATAAATCTTCCCTCTTTCTTTATGCTATAAACTTTGTGTGTTCGGTTCAATTCTTTGTCCTCGATCACTAAGAACCTGGTTACCTGTGCCCACCTGTGACAGGGGCACTCATTGTTCCCAGGGCTATGTGTGGGTGCTCACAGCCCCTGTGTGATTGTCTCTCAGTCCTCCCTGCTCCCCTCTCTGTGCCTTCACACAAGTCCTACCCGCCCCCGCACCCTGCTGCTCAATTCTTATTTGGTCAAGAAGGGAGCAGTTGACCCAGATCTCTCCTGAGTGCCCTGAAGGAGACCCGGGAGCACTGGGCCTGGGGCCTGCAGCCTCCCTTGTCCCCACGCTGATCTGTGGGCCCTTATTATCCTGAGGCAGTCTCCATACTGTCTGGTTTTTCAATGTCCGCTATAATTTTTCATCTCCTATTTTCATAAATGTTGTGATATTGTTGGCCCCTTGCTCTCTTCCTGCGCAGATCGGCCAGATTCTCTACCGTGCAAAGGGGGAAGGGAAATACAGCCCCTCCTGCCACGTCACCATCTTCTTCTCCCAAATCTTTATTTTAAGTTACAATACAATTGACGCACAACCTCCTGTAAGTGTAAGGTGTCCAGGATGTTTATTTCATGGACTTGAATTCATTCATGTGCCGCCTAACAGTGGTGATCCACCCTGAGAAAGGTGTGGTTGTGTGATGCTGTGGTTGTGCAAACAGCAGAAAGGCACTCACACCTGGATGGTCTCCCTCCTGCTCACCTACACTGCAGGGCTCAGCCTATTACTTCTGGGCTACAAGCCTCCATAGCACGTTGTTGTACAAAACAACATGTACAATAAATCAAAACAAGACACAATGAGGCCATCAAGAGCCTCGATAAACACATGTGTGAGGCTGCTGCAGCCATAACAAAGAATACTTTTCTACTATAAGCCTTTAAAAAAAACTATCACCCAAGGACATGTTAATTTATTTGAGAGAAAGAGAGTGTGTGTATGAGAGAGAGAGAGAAAGTCAATATTCCAACCCTAGGCACTCAGACCAGGGATCAAACCCACAACATTTGGGTGCTCATGATGACACTCTAACCAACAGCACCACCTGGACAAGGCAGGCATAAATTCTTTGGTGAGGGTCTGTTTAGAATTGGGATCCATTTGTATTGAGTTATTATCTTATTGTTGAGTTTCAGCATTCTTATCAATATTCTAAAAGAATCAAATTACACATAATTCTCCTAGTCTGTGGCCTGAGCTCTTTTTACACACATAACAGCAACATTAATGCACAAGTAGATTTTCCTGGGAAGACAAATTAAAAGTGACTCACTGAGATGGTTTCTCGGTAGAGGACTTAGGTGACTGAGGGGGCAGGGGGACAACGTGACTCATTTATATTGTGTATTCTGGAGTGTCTTTTGAATACTCTTGTATGTATATGAATAATGTTTTCAAAAAACAAATTACATAAAATCCCTTCAATTATAAAACTCCTGACAGACACTCATCACATCACAATTTAAGATTCACACTCTGATCCTCTTCTCAAGAACCAACCATTTGCCTTAGAAATTTCATTTCTGACAAACTTGGCTGGACTCTATCGACAAATCCTCCCATTTCAGAAAACAGCTAAAAATGCCATGTGTAATACAAAAACTGACTTCTGAAAAGCAACAAGGAGTTGACTAGATATGAATGACCACACCTCAAAAGAAGAGAAAGACCCAGCTTGGCCTCCACAGAGAGTAGCGCCCTGAGTGAGGAGTGGAGGAAGGTGTGCAAGTTCATCATTGTCCAGAGCCCAGACATGGAGCCCAGCACTGTCAGCCCTGAGCTGTGCTCTTCACTTTCCTCCCCATCTGCCTTTTCTTTTATACATGTCAACAAAGCTTTTTAAATCAATTATGCGTAGGTGGATAATATGCAATTTATATGATGAATGCACATTCACTATAAAAATTATAAAATGTTAAGGTATAAATGACAAATTCTTACTAAATTAAAGGAGTTGATTCACCTGTGCACATTCAAGCCCAATCCAATGCAAACAGCAGTTTGCAGCAAAGAAAGTAAAGGTTTAGCCCTGGTAAGTATGGCTCAGTTGGCTGGAGAATCATCCCATGACTGAAAGGTTGCAAACTGATTCCTGCTAAGAGCCCACACCTAGGTTGTGAGAATGATCCCTGGTCCGAGTGCCTGTGGAAGGAAATCAGTTGATGTTTCTCTCTCACATCAATGTTTCCATCTCCCCCTTCCTCTCTCTCTGAAAGCAATAGAAAAAACATGTCCTCAGTTCAGTATAAGAAACAGAAAGTGAGGGTTTATTTAAGGAAGTGGCACCAAACCTGGAGTCACAGATGAGTTGTTTTTCATAGACCTGATGGCTTCTAGGGGATGTGTTGCATGGGGGATGGAGGGACTTAGGATCCAGGTCTCCACTGATTGGTCAGCACTAGGGTAGGGGGAGGTCGATCACTGCTTCTGGTCCTATGTCAGTCGTAGGGCGTAGGGCCGTTCTGTCTGGTTTCAAATGTTCATTCCACTACTTTCCCACAGTCTAAATCTCCATGAGCATGTTTTTGAACACATCAGATATTCAACCACTTTCACCTCTGCAGACACCTGTCCAGAGCCTTAGCTCTGGACACAGGTGTACTGGGTCTTTGCAGACCAGGAGCCAGGTGTCCTTCACCTCACCTCAAGCAGCCCTGGCCTCTCTTGTTCTGGCTCCCCTCTCACCTGGATCCCACATATTCCCCTTGTTATATTTACTTCCTGATTTTCTCCACTCTTCCTGGTAGTATTTTCCAAAAGAGAACATGCAAACTTAACTATGAAAACTCTAAACACATGAGGAAACTTTAGACTTTCTTAGCCCTTATTCACACCTTGACTTGATATAGAAATCTGTTTTGGAAATATTTTACTCTCCAGAAATGGCAAATCATTACTTCCAGGTCTTCTGGTCTCCAGGCCCATATTTGCTGCCTCTTGAAGTTTTCAAGGTCTCTTCCATCCCCTTTCTGCAATTCCATCATGATGTGTCTGGATGTGGGTCTGTTTTTATTGGCTGTAGTGAGAATATAGTTAGGCAACTCAAACTGTAAACTTTATTCTGTAAATGTCAAGAAATATTCTTGGAAAATTCTGAAGTCATTTCCTACTCATCGTGTTTATTTTTATTTTCCCATACTCTTTTAAATCTGTCATTATTAACTTGTTGGAATCCCTTGATTGACAGATTAATAGGTGTTTTCTCCAGATTGCCCACAACTTTCCATTTATATGGCTCCGTAAGAGTACACCTCAATCTTCTAGTTCACCTATTGAATTATTCATTTCTATGATGATATTTTTTATTTCCAAGGGATCTTTCCTCTTCTATGATTGTGTATAATGGTTCTGTTTCAGACGCCATTATCTTTTACTTCTTTCAGATAATACTGAGACCACAGAAAGGGGACCCATAGGTCTCCTGGTTATCTGTTTCCGCGATATCAGGAAACTTTCCCTCACAGCACTGGGTCATGATGACATTTCTCTGTGTCATTTATGTTAATGGCACATCTCCACTATAAGAGTCAGAGTCACAGAGCCAGGGTCCTACTCTGGCTCTGAATTCTGTCTCTAGACTCTAACTAATCCTGAGAGAGTGGAGGCCTTGAAACCCATGCTGGGTGATGAACTTGACTGTGGTCTGGATGGCTAAGGTAAACAGCCCCTTGATGTCCTCTTCAGCTCTTAGCCTAGCAGCCTCCTATCACAGAACATTCTGGAACATTACAACAGTTCACTTGCATGAGTGCAGAGTCACAGCAAGGCAGGATAGTAAAAAGTTAGGAAAATTTTTGGGCCAAAGGAATGGGGAGACTGAAGCAAGAAAATTAAGCACGGCCAAAGAGTCTGAAGAACTAACAGCCAGCTGGTGAATCGCAAGACCTTATCTCCCCTAACCAAGGGCCCTCCAGAACAAAAGCTTTGTACCACTTGTCCTTCACCAGAGAATAGGTAGGTTAAATCACCTTCATCAGAGAAAAATATACAACAGAGATCCAAATGAGCCCATTTGTGCCAGATGAACCCTAGGACAGCTGAACTGGTAACTTAGGAGGAAAATATGAGCAGTAAAATGATAAAAAATCCACAGCTATGAACAACTGATCCTAAAAACAAAAACAATAATGAGCTAAGCAAATAACTAGAACAGGAACATAATCCCAGAAATGGAGATACATGGAGAATTATGGGTGGGGAGGGTTATCAGTGGGGAGGGAGATGGGGGAAGAATGGGGGAAAAGGTACAGGGAATAAGAAGAGTAAATGGTAAGTACAAAATAGACAGGAGGAGATTAAGAATACTATAGGAAATGGAGAAACCAAAGAACTTCTATGTATGACCCATAGACATGAACTAAGATAGGGAAATGATTGTGGGGTGGGTACAGGGTGAAGGGAATAAAGGAGAGAAAAACTGGGACAACTCTAATAGCATAATGAATAAAATATATTTTAAAAACTTAACAAAATAAAATAAATATAGCCTTATTAGAATAATATGTACATAATAAAAGAGGGGTCATTTATGTTTCTGTTTTTATTTTTCAGACAGAGGGGAAGGGAGGGAGAAAGGGAGGGAAACATCGATGTGAGCGAGACACATCCATCAGTTGCCTCTTTCTCTGTGACCAGGGATCCAACCGACCTTCTTTTGCTTTGTGGGTTGACACCCAACCAACTGAGCCACACCACTCAGGACACAAAAGAGGTTTAAAAGGCCAGTTCGGGGCTACAACACCATCTAATCTCACTTATATGTAGAATCTGATAAACAAAATAGACCTCCAACCCCAAACACAGGCCCTCGGGCCAAATACCCTCCCAACCTTGTTTTATCCTGCCTGGCACCTTTTTTCTACCTGGTGGCAGTGCTGAGATCCTTGCCCCTAGTTAGGGAGTAGTTACATCTCTACAGTCCTAAAATCACATTCGGCCCTTTGGAGGCAACAGGAGGCTGATGTGGCCCCTGGTGAAAATGAGTTTCACACTCCTGAAATGGACAGAGGCAGGGACACATGGAACAGACTGACAGCTGGAAGAGGGGAGGAAGGGTGGGGACGGAACAAGGTAAAGGGATTAGCCCAGAGACACAGACAAAGCTCCTGCTGAGGCCCAGAGGGCAGGGAGTTGAGCTCAGAGCTGAAGTGAGCAAAAGTGGGAAATGAGACACCCGAAACAAACTAAACAATTAAAGTAGTTAAAAAAACAAAATAAATAAATAAACGAGGTAGTGTGTGTTCCTGGTGATTCTCAGGTGATGCTACTACCATCCACAATCCAGTGATTCCAAACATTTGTAGACAAATCGGTCACCCACATTCCAAAGGATCACATTTCAGGATTGAGAGAGAAAATTTTGTGAATTTTGATATTCCTTTCCCAAGAGAAGACTAGAAATGATATTCAGGATCTAGCCTACAATGATTTCATGGCAGTATTTTGTTCACGTTCGTTTACAAATAACTTTCATATGCAACTATGTCCTTTGTTCCTGGTAAGTTCTCTCTGTGGGGTCAGAAAATCTCATTACCTGGGTGGAAATCTGATTGGAATGAGTGACACAGACAAGAAGTGAGTCAGGTGGGAGGAGGGGCCTGCCTGATAAAAGGGGCTTGTTGGTCCACCTCACTCCTGAGCTGAGGCAGCAGGGGAAGCAGCTGGAGACCAGAAGAGGACATAGTGCACCAGAGGTAAGTCCATGGTTTTGACATTCCAGTTTCTACAAAAGGTTCAGCAAGTGCTGTCTGATGCCAGCTCAATGCCAGGCATGGGGTGGACATCTAGGGACAAATGCCTTTGATGGGAAGAGTGGGCAGAACTTAGATGTTTAACACCAGGTGACAGAAATAACATGGTCATCTTTATGCTGAGTCAGACCTGAGATGGGTGGACCCTGCCAGGTAGTGAGTGGAGTGTCAGCCACTGGCTTACTCCACCTCTCAGGTTCTGCTGTGGGTCTCAGCCACACTCACCTGGAGCAGTTGTAGGATTTCTGCGTGTCAACCAGCACTGTCCACTGGATATATAAAGTCACACAGAGATGTCATCATAAATGAGGGTTTTTTATTTTATTTTTTTTAACTTACTGATGTGAAGGAGAAAGAACCACAGATTGGTTGTGAAATCATTGATGAATTCACTGATTGTTTCTTCTCTGCGCCCTGATCTGGGTTTGAACCTGCAACCACGGGTTATCAGGACAATGCTCTAACCAAGTGAGTCCCCCAGCAAAGGCTAACCTCATTTTTGAGAAGCCACATATGCAAAGTAAAAACAAACAAACAAATGAAAAACAAGCCTTTCATTGTAAGTGGCAAAAGGCAAAGATTCAACATCTGATCAATTTCAGTTCTTTGGGAGGTGGCTTACATTCTCCTCTCCTGTGATGTCTTCAAATTCGAGGGTAGATCTTATGCTCAACACCTTTCAAGGTGGATAAGGCCCATCCCACTGGCTCAATAGCCACTCTA
The DNA here is from genome assembly GCF_004126475.2 of Phyllostomus discolor. Classification (NCBI taxonomy): domain Eukaryota; kingdom Metazoa; phylum Chordata; class Mammalia; order Chiroptera; family Phyllostomidae; genus Phyllostomus; species Phyllostomus discolor. The sequence continues at coordinate 27,581,893 of NC_040914.2, forward strand.
GACTACAGGCTGCCACAGGAGACATACAGGTAGCCCTGGCCAGGTGGCTCTGTTGGCTTGATCGTCATCCCATATTACTGAGGGTTAACAGTTCAGTTCCACTCAGGGTGTGTACAAGAAGCAACTGATCTCACTCTCTCTTTCTCACTCTCACATTCTCTCTCTCACTCTCTCTCTCCCAGCATCCACTTATTCTCTGTCTCTGAAACCAATAAAAACCTGTCCTTGGCTGAGGATTGAAAAAAAAAAACCTCACAAGTAGAGTAGAGACCATCTCACCCCCCAACTTAAAGCCCCAGGATAAAGCTTACCTTCATGCTAACTAGCATTTCAAAATCAGAAATTCCGGGCCATGAGCTATTGATGTTTGTACTTTGATTGCATCTTGATTGCCTGGGACTGGTGAGTGCAGGTCGCTATTCACAGAAACAGGTTGGAATCCCAGAACCCATCAGTCCTTGTCACTCACAGTGTTCTAATGGTGTATCCCTTCCCCCAGACAGCGGGCATGGCCCAACATTTTAAAGACATAAGCAGCTGCTACGTCTGCCTGTCCTACCTGAAAGACCCTGTGAGCCTGAAATGTGGGTTCATCTGCTGCCTCAAGTGTGTCGACTCACTGCCGAGGGGCCCTGGAGGACACGGGATTGTGTGCTTCACCTGCCCTGAGGTTTCTCAGAAGAGTGACATCAGGCCCAATCGCCAGCTGGCTGGACTAGTGTCAGAGTTCAGGGCACTGGAGCCCCAGCTGAGAGCCATCCTGAGAATGAACCCGAGGATGCGCAGGTTCCAAGGTGAGGTCTGGGGCCACCAGCCCCCACCCTGTGGGAAACAGCCACTTGTCAAAGCCCTCCAGTCAAGGTGCTTTACCTGGGTTCTGGCACCTGAAATGCTTGTTCTTTCCCAATGTGCCAACCTGGAAGACTGCATTAAAACCATCTGTAGGTTTTCTTTCTTTTTTTAGGATTTTATTTGTTTATTTTAAGAGAGGAGGGAAGGGAGTGAGATATGGTCATAAACACTGATACAAGAGAGAAACATCGTTGGATTGTTTTTGGTAAGGACCCCGACCCAGGACCCAATACACAATCGTCCCCATGTCCTGACCGGGAATAAAACCAGTTTCCTGTTGCTTGGCACAATGTCTCTCAACCAAGGCCCACAGGTCAGAGCCATCTGCAGGCATCCAGGAAAATATAAGATATAGCCCTGCCTGGTGTGACTTAGTGGACTGAGTGCCAGCCTTAGGAACCAAAGGGTAGCCAGTTCTATTCCCAGTCAGAGCACATTCCTGGGGTGTGGGCCAGGTTCCCAGTAGGGGGCCCGGGAGAGTCAACCACACATTGATGTTTCTCTCCCTCTCTTTCTCCATCCCTTCTCCTCTCTCTAAAAACAACAAAAAAAGAAATTTTTAAAAAAGAAAAAAAAAGGACATAGTCATGCTCTTGACCTGTCCTCTCCAGTATTTTCGATAGCCACACAGGTAGCTGGTGGTCACTTGGAACTGGAGGTTCATGGAGTAGAAATTTGATTGATTAAGTAGAAATCTGAAGCTGGGTTTTACATAGACTGTACCCCTGAAGTCCATCCTTCTTCATTCTTAACTATTTTTAATGTGTCTGTAAACCATTTTCATTTTTAAATATGTTTGAATTTGATTACTGAATTACTGTTGCCACACAACATTACAGTAGTTTAAAATTACAGCGTAGTAATTAGATACTCATGTACCTCCAGAAGTGATTCCCCATGATCAGCCTAGTCCCCACCTGGTACCATGCACATTACCCCAGTATTACTGACTGTATTCCCTGTGCTTCCCACTACGACACCGGGCCTGTTCTGTCACTGCCCATCTGTACTTCCCAATCCCTTCCCCTGTTTTACCTCATGCTCCAAACCCCTCCCATCTGGCGAACATCAATTATTTTTAATGTTTTCAACTCTAGTTGCATTCAATATTGTTTTCTGTTGTACACCAACTGTAACTGAAACTTAAAAAAATTGTTTTAAAAATTAAAGAGCTCTGGAAGTGGCTCAGTTGGTTGGAGTGGTTCGTGGACACCACAAGGTTGCAGGTTCAATTCCCACCAGGGGGCGCACGTGAGGCAACCAATGGATGTCTCTCTCCTTCCCAACACCTCCTTTCCTCCCTGTGCAAAATCATTAAAAACATATCCCCAGGAAAGGAAAAAAAATAAAATTAAATTATAAAAAAGGAAAAAAGAGATAAAAAAAAAACAGGGACTGAGGAGTTTTTATTCTGGAAGGTGTCTTTCTTTTTATTTTTTAATTTTGTTAATCATTGTTCAAGTACAGTTTTCTGCCTTTTACTCCCATTCCAGCCCACCCACCCATCACTCCCCACTTCACTACCATTACTACCCCCCTCCAGTTTTTGTCCATGTGTCCTTTAAATTTGTTCCTTTAAACCCTTCCCATTCTCCCCTGAAATTCCCTCTTCTCTCCCCTCTGGTCACTGTCAGCCTGTCCTCTATTTCAGTGTCTTTGACTATATTTTGCTTGTTTCTTTGTTTTGTTGTTTAGGTTCCTGTTAAAGTTGAGATGATATGGTATTTGTCTTTCACTGTCTGGCTTATTTAGCTTAGCATAACGCTTTCCAGCTCCATCCATGCAGTTGCAAAGGGTAGGAGCTACTTCTTTCTTTCTGCTGCATAGAATTCCATTGTGTAAATGTACCGTAGTTTTTTGGTCCATTCATTTACTGATGGGCATCTTGGTTGCTTCCAGCATCTAGCTATTGTAAATTGTGCTGCTATGAACATTGGGGTGCAAAGGTTCTTTTGGATTCGTGTTTTAGTGTTCTTAGAATATAGTCCCAGCAGTGGAATTGCTGGCTCAAAAGGCAGATCCATTTTTAGTTTTCTGAGGAAGTTCCATACTGTTTTCCATAGTAGTTGTACCACTCTGCAGTCCCACCAACAGTGCACTAGGGTCCCCTTTTCTCCACAACTTCTCCAACACTTGTTTGTTGCTTTGTTTATGATGGCCATTCTGACTAGTGTAAAGTGGTATCTCATTGTGGTTTTAATTTGCATCTCTCTGATAGCTAGTGATATTGAACATCTTTTCTTGTGTCTCTAGATCCTCTGTATGTCCTCCTTGGAGAAGTGTCTGTTCAAGTCCTTTGCCCATTTTTTTAATTGGGTTGCTTATCTTCTTAGAGTGGAGTTGTGTAAGTTCTTTATACATTTTGGGGATTAAACCCTTGCCTGAGGTATCATTGGCAAATATGTTTTCCCATACAGTTGGGTCTCTTTTGATTTTGATGCTGTTTTCTTTAGCCGTGCAGAAGCTTTTTATTTTGATGAGATCCCATTTGTTTCTTCTTTCCTTTATGTCCCTTGCTCTAGAGGACATGTCAGTAAAAAAGTTTCTGCATGAAATATCTGAAATTTTCTTACCTATGTTCTCCTCTAGGACTTTAATGGTGTCACGGTTTATATTTATTATATTTTGTCAGCTCTGTGCCCAAATCAGAGTCGGAGGGAGGCAGCGCTGCTGTCCAGGGTCCGCTGCTCCGCGTTCAGGTCCCTCTGGGTGCTGCCCCATTGAGCTGCTGTCCAGGTTCCTACTAAGCTGCCAACGCATCCTAATGTCAGGAATCATAGAAAAAAAATACATATATACACATATATTTACAAATATATGTACAGATCTATATATTTATATATTTACATATAAATATATTATATATGTGTATATATATAATTTTAATATAATTTAGACAGAGAGAGAGAGGAAACAGAGGGCTTTCATGTCAATTTTATTCTGCAATAAGTAGAATATTCTCCATCCTTTGAAATGCCTAGTTCAGGGGTATGTGTGCACAGAATCTGTGATAATTTGTATGCTAATTTTGAAAACATGAAGCAGTCATGGTCTCTTTTTCCATATGGAGTCCACACTAAAGGAAAAAAGTCCTTAATCAACTAAGCAAAGAGCTTAATGTAGAGAGAATGTCTGTAGTGACCAAGGGCCAGTTCCAATGATGACCGTTCCTTGTGTCCGTGAAATCTGATGTAATTAGGGACCAGGGAAGTTCCCCAGGAAAACCTGAGGTGTGGAGTAGAAGACAAGAAAGTGAATGAGTCATGTGGGTCCCTTAGGTGGCCTGGAGAGTTAGGGACAGAGCTGATGCATTATTTCTCTTTCCACAGTGGACGTGACCTTGGATGTGGACACAGCCAACAACCACCTCTACATCTCTGAGGACCTGAGGCAAGTCCGCTGCATGTACGAGGAGCAGAAGCGCAGGGTCTGTCCTGAGAGGTTCAGCACCTCCCTCTGTGTGCTGGGCTCCCAGCGACTCACCTCTGGCCGGCACTACTGGGAGGTGGACGTGGGCACCAGCGCAAAGTGGAACCTAGGCGTCTGCAAGGAGTCTGTTCCTCGACAGGAGAACGTCGTCCTCTCTTCAGAATGTGGCTTCTGGATTGTGAGCTGCAGAGAGAAGGACACCTTCAGGGCGAGCACCAGGCCAGTGACAGTTCTCATGGTCAGTCCCCGCTTACACCGAGTGGGCGTTTTCCTGGACTTGGAAATGGGAACCATTTCCTTTTATCACGTGGGTGATGGCTCCCATATTTTTACATTCCCCCCGATTTCTGTGGCAGAGCCCCTGCGTCCATTTTTCGCTCCTGGAATTCCAGAGATAGATGGCGAGAGCATCATGACGCTCTGTCCCAGGTTCAGTCCCAGCATGGCCAGTGCAGCTGGACAAGGCCACGGGGCTCTGAGCACAACAAGTACAGATGCACCCTGCGTGCCCACAGCCATAGACACCAGCCTCTCTGCCGGTGACCCAGCACCCTGGAAAACATGGGACAGCTGTGAATCCCAAACACAAATTATGGGGAACTGCCACTTCCCATATTAAGTCCTGTTATGGTTGTTTTGGGGAGACTTCCTTGTATAATTGTCCAATAAATATGTTTTGAGCAATCACATCAATTGCCAAATGTTTTCCTTTTCATTTACTAAAAGATCAACTGCATGTATCAGGGAGGTTGTAGACAAAATAAAAAGTGATGTGAGCCAACGGACTGAATGGTTTTCTCTGCAATCAGAACCCAGACCTACAGAAACAGTTCAAACAGGGATGTGGCCTGGCCAGGGTGGCTAGGTTGATTGCAGTGCCTGCTCATGCACCAAAATACCACAGGTTTGATTCCCAGTCAGTGCTTGTGCCTAAGGAACATGAGGAAGGCAACCTGACAGAGCTTTCTCTCTCTCAACAACAGGAGATGTATGTGTGTGTGTGTGTGTGTGATTTCTCTCAGCAACAGAAAAACACATTTATTCCAAGTACACACAGAATGTTCTGAGACCCTAGAGGAAAGCAGTAGGACTTCAGGAGCAGCTGGATACAGCAGGTTCATGAGCTCAAAAAGAATCCTTATGTTCATTTATAATGTTTGGAGTTAGGGAGGCTACATTAGCTTCCAGCTTGGAGTGATGAGAACTGAACAGTCAAGAAAAAAGTGTCTCAGGTGTCACAGGGCGACTCTGCCACAGTCCCCACTGGGCTTTTGCCCCTGGTTCCTTCCCCTTCGTCACAGCAGGGTTGTGTTGCTTGGCTACCACCAGGCAGGTTGTCCTTGAAGTAAAACTAGAAGATTCTTGAGAGGAAGGGTTGGATGGGGCTACAAGTGCAGCACATGGGCTGATGTGGCCAGTGGCAGATACAGGGTGGGACGTCAGCATCCTGGTGGAGTGAGGACACCTCTCAAAGAGACAAGTCAGACACTGCGAAGCTCCCCGCAGGACCTGGTCTCTGAGACCCAGGTATCAGAACTAGCAGAAGGAGCCCAGAGGAATTTGCAGTGGTCCCCTCCCAATCTGGCTGTAATGCCACCGCCAGCCGGCAGAGGGCGGGAGAGTAGGCGTGACCTTCAGGCCATGGAGTGGCTAAAACCTTGCACAGGTACAAGGACACCCAGGTAGTACAGCAGGGCTGGTGGCCATGGGTCCTGAAAGCACAGAGAGGTGCCACAATGAACTGACAGACGGGGAATGCAGGGAAAGTAAACACTGGAGACACAAGGCAATGAGAAACCGAAGGTAAAATGCCTAGAGAGAGTCCTCATAGGTCAATAATCACCTGAATGGACATGGGTTGAACTCACCAACCAAAAGGCACAGAGAAGATGAATAGGTTAGAGCAGAACCCAATTACGCTGCCTGTAGGAGACCCAACTCACATCCAAAGACACACAGACGTGCACAGCGAAGGGACAGATGAAACAATCTCCCTTTAAAATGGGCAGCCCTGGCCCAGAGGCTCAATGGGTTGGAGTCTCCTCCAGTCCACCAAAGGGCTGAGGGTTCTATTCCTCCTGGGGGCTTGAACGAGAGGCAACAGATTCATGTATTTCTCTCATGTCAGTATTTCCCTTTCTGTCTCACTCTCTCTCTCTCTCTCTCACTTTTTCCCTTCTTCTATCTCTCTAAAATCAACAAACATGTCCTCAGGTGAGGATTGAAAAGCAATGGACAGAGGACCGGAACAGACACTTACAGACGGCTAATGGAGGACTTACAGATGGCTTACAGATGGCTAATAGTCCTAAAAAAGTGCTCAATGTGTCTCTAAGAGACATGCAAATTAAAATCACAATGAGGTATCTATTCATGTCTGTCAGAAAATCTACCTTCAATAAAGCAACAAACCAGTTTTGGCCAAGATGTGGGGACAAGGGAACCCTCTTGCACTCTTGGTGGGAATGCAGACTGGTGCAGCCCCTCTGGAAAACAGTGTGGAGTTCCCTCAAAATAATAAGCATGGAACCGCCTGTGGACCCAGCTATCCTACTTCTGGGTATTTACCTGAAGAGATCCAAAACACTTACTTGAAAGAATATATTCACCCCTCTGTCCATCACAGCGTGATTTACAGTAGCCAAGATCTGGACACAGCCCAGGTGCCCATCAGTAAGTAAGTGCATAAACAAGCTGTGGTGCATTCATCCCATGGAACAGTACGAGGCAGGAAAAGAGAATGAAATCTTGACATTTGCGACGGCATGGATGGACCTAGAGGGTATTATGCTAAGGGAAATATGTCAGATGGGCAAAGATAAAAATCATGTAATTTCACTCATATGTGGAGCATAAAACAAAAAGCAACAAACAAATTGACAGAGCAAACAAAAAGGAACTCACAGTCACAGCCAGAGCTGCCATGATAACCAGAGGGGAAGGAACTGGCGGGGCAAGAAGAGAGGAGAGGGGGTCACATGTGTGGGGATGGAAGGAGACCAGAGGTCAGGTGGAGAGCATTTTTATTTCCCCGCAGGGGTCCACAGCTGGATACTGTATAGAAACCCTAGATGTCCCACCTGCCTGTCTCAGCTTGAACGACCCCTGTACCTAAAGTGAAGGTCCATGTGCTCAGTGCACTGGCCATGGCAGAAGGACTGGAAGAAACAGTGGACTGTGCCCCTTGCCCCCAGTGGTATCTCAGAAGGAAGATTTCAGGCCAGTGAGCTGGCAGGTAGAGCTGGTTTCTAAGATGTGTTTATCAACTGGCATTTCTTACTGTCAATTGAATATTGCAGTGATCAATTTTAATGTTATCGTCCTATATTTCCCCATCATTGCTTGTCCTAATCCCAGTGTGCATGACCAGGAAGGCTTCTCCCCACAGTAATCATCCAGAACATGAGGACAGGCTGGTCCAATGGGAGACTCCAGTATGAGCTCTATGAGTGACAGAGAGGTATTACAGTGTCCTTTAAGTCACATGGACAGAGGGAGACCCCAGGCCCTCAGCAAGGAAATAGTGGCCTCAAGTGCAGGTATTTTCCAGGCTCAACACACCTCAGACTGGTAACAGCAAGCCCTGTGGAACTTGAATGCATAGGAAGACCAGCCAGGGGTCACACAGGATGACCACTGTGAGAGACCTGGGGACAGAAGAAGCAGAAGGCAAGGGCCCAATGGGAAATGCTGTGACTGGAGCTCCTGGTGCAGATTGTCCCTGCACCCCAATGACAACATGACTGTCAGCTCAGATTCTCCCCAAGGGACAAGGGACACTTTTTCTGCCTCCTGCTGGCTGATCCAGAGGGCCAGCTCAGTATTGGCCATCACTGTCTCCAGTCTCTAGACCTGCCTGAGGCTGCCATCTTGTGGTCATATCATGATGTCAGGTTCTTTGTCCTCATGGTCTGGTGCAGCCTCTCCATGGTGCTTCTCCTGCACAGACACCACCAGAGGCTGCAGCACATTCACATCCCACAGCCACCACCAATGCCCTCCAGAGACCAGAGCCACCCACACCGTCCTGATGCTGGGGGACATCTGTGTCACTTCCTATGTGCTGATTTCTGTGTTCACTTTAAAGTTGTTGTGTGAGTGCGCCCCCATCTCTGGTGGGTGCAGACCTCCCCTAGTTGCCTTCCTGTTCTCCTGCTCTTCGCCCCTCACTGTGGCTGCTCAGGGATCCTAGAGCTCCTGGGGTCATGAACTGTTGGAAGTGACTCTTGACAATCTCATCTGTGGATGTCAGTGTTTATAATATTCCTAATTACCTTTTTCACTGATCCCTCTAAATGCCAATGTTGTACATAAATCCACAATGAACTTTATTTTTAAGTTAAAATATAACTGACACACCACCTTGTGTAAGCATAAGGTGTCCAGCGTGTTTATTTGATGCACTTACATTCACTCATGTGCCACCTAATGGTGGTGATCCGCCCTGAGAAACACGTGGTTGTGTGATGTTGTCGTTGTGCAAACAGCACAGAGGCTCTCACACTTGGATGGTCTCCCTACTGCTCACCTGGGCTACAGAGCTCAGCCTGTTGCTTCTGAGATGCAAGCCTGCACAGCACGTAGTTGTACAAAACAACTTGTACAATAAATCAGCGCAACAGAAAACAACACCACCAAGAGACCCAGTAAAGAGACACATATGAGGCTGCTACAGCCATAACAAAGCTACTGTTCTGCAGTAAGCCTTAAAAAAACTCACTAAAGGCAATGTTAACTGATTTGAGAAAGAGAGAGAGAGAGAGAGAGAGTGTGTGTGTGTGTGTGTGTGTGTGTGTGACAGAGAGTCATCAATCAGTTCCTCACCATAGGCACCCTGACCAGATATCAAACCCACAACATTTTTGTATTTGTGATGACCCTCTAACCAATGGAACCACCTGGACAAGGCAGGCATAAATTCTTCCGTGGGATAGCATGTTCAGAATTTTGATAATTTTTATTGTTATTGTTTTCTGATTGTTGAGTTGAGGTTTGCTATGTCTTTTCTAAAAGAATTGAATTGCAAACATTTTCTCCCAGTCTGTGGCCTGAGCTCTTTTTACAGACATAACAACAACATTAATGCACAGATAGGTTTTCCTGGGAGGAGGAATCAGAAGTGACTCACTGTGAAGGTTTCCTGGGAGAGGACTTAGGTGACTGAGGGAGGGAGACATTGTGACTCATTTCTCTTATATATTCTTCAGTGTCTTTTGAAACCTCTTGTATGTGCATGAATAATGTTTTAAAATAAAAAGTTATACTAAAATCCCTTTACTTAGAAAACTCCTGACAGAACATTCTCACATCATGATTTAAGATTCAGATTCTGATCCTCTTCTCTAGGACCAACTGTTTGTCTTAGAAATGCCATGCTCAGAAATCTTGGCTGGACACTGTGGACAAATCCTCCCATGGAAAATAGCTAAAAATGTCATGTGTAGTACAAAAACCAACTTCTTAGAAGCAAGAGAGAGTTGAGGAGATATGAATGACCACACCCCAGAAGAAGGGAAAGACCCAGCTTGGCCTCCACAGAGGGCTGTGCCCCTGGGTGAGGAGTGGGGGAAGGTATGTAAGTACCTTGTCCAGAGTCCAGACATGGAGCCCAGCACTGTCAGCCCTGGGCTGTGCTCTTGACTTTCCTCCCCATCTGCCTTTTCTTTTATACATGTCAACAAAGCTTTTAAATTACTTATGTGGATATAGATAATATGCAATTTATATAATGAATATATATTCACTATAAAAAATTTAAAATGTTAAAAGTTATAAATGAAAAGTATCACTGAACTAAAGGGGTTCATTCATTGTGTGCACATTAAAGCCCAATCCAATGCAAATAGGAGTTTGCAGCAAAGAAAGTAAAGGTTTAGCCCTGGCTGGTGTGGCTCAGTTGGCTGGAACATCATCCCTTAACTGAAAGGTTGCAAGTAGATTCCTGGTCAGGGCACAGCCTCAGTTGTGCATATGATCCCCAGTCCAGGTGCCTATGGAAGGAAATCAGTTGATGTTTCTCACTCACATGAGTGTTTTTCTCTCTTCCTTCCTCTCTCTCTGTAAGCAATGAAAAAATAATGTCAAGTGAGTATTACAAAAAAAGAAAAAGACATAAACAGAAAGTAAATGTTTATTTAAGGGAGTGGCACCAAGTCACAGGTGATTTGTCCCCCTAAGACCTGGTTTTCTGATGGCTTCTAGGGGATGGGTTGCAAAGGGGACTGAGGGACTTAGGGTCGAGGCCTCCATTGATTGGTCATCACTAGGGTAGGGGGTAGTTGGTCATTGCATCTGGTTCAATGTCAGCCATGGGGTTGTTCTGCCAGGTTTCACATATTCATCCCACTGCTCTCCCCAGAGTCTAAATCTTCATGAGTACGTATTTGAACACATCTGATTTCCAACCATTTTCATCTCTGCAGATCTCTGGCTATAGCCCTCAGCCCTGCCACAGGTGGGCTGGGTCCCTGCACACCTGGAGCAGATGGACACCCTGGATGTCTTTTACCTCATCTCAGGCAGCCTTGGCCTCTCTTGTTCTGGCTTCCCTGTCACCTCGATCCCACATGTTCATCTTTTTTAGTTTACTTCCTCATTTTTCCCACTTTGTCTGGTGGTATTTTTCAAAAGAGAACATGGAAAGTTAACTATTAAAACTCTAAACACATGAGGAAATTTTAGTCTGTCCTAGCTCTTATTTACATCTTGACTTGATATAGAGCTCTGTGTTAAAAATACTTTTTCTTCAAAAATTGGAAGGTATTGCGACAATGTCCACTAGTCTCCAGGCCCATATTTGCTGCCTCTTGAAGTTTTCATGGTCTCTCCCACCCCCTTTCTGAACTTACATCATGAAGTGTCCTGGTGTGGACCTGTTTTTATCTGCTGTAGAAGAACATGACTAGGACATTCAAAATGAAACTTTTTAACTGTAAACTTTTAGAAATACTCTTGGAAAATTTTTAAATCATTTCCTTGTCATCATACAATTATTTTTATTTCTTCATACTATTTTAAAACTGTCATTATTAACTTGCTGAAATCTCATGACTGACAGACTAATAGGTTTTTTTTCTCCAGCTCACACAACTTTTCCATTTGAACAACTCAGCAGGAGAACAGCTTGAATCTTGCAGGTCACTACTGAAGTTAGTAGTGAAATTATTAATTTCTATGATGGTATTTTTAATTTCCAAGAGATCTTTCCTATTCTACGCCTGTGTATAATTGTTCTCTTTCAGATGCCATTTTCTTTTACATCTCTCACATAATGTGGAGACCAGTGGAGTGGACCCATAGGTCTCCTGGTTACCTGATTCCATGATATCAGGAAACTTTCCCTCACAGCATTTGGTCATGATTACATTTCTCTGTGTCATTTCTGCTAATGGCTCATCTGCCCCATGACAGTGTCAGAGTCACTACTCTGGCTCTGCATTCTGTCTCCAGACTCTGACTTATCCTGACACAGTGGAGGCCTTGAAACCCATGCTCAATGACGAACTTGGAAACCAAAGGAGTCCCATAAGTTAACTCCTTTGAGTTGGGCTGCACATGGGTTAGTTAGCAGTACCTGGAAAGGTCCCTGCAATGAGGTTGGAAAGAGTCCTTTATCTGATGTCCCTTCCAACAGACTGAATCTTTTAGTTCTAAGCCATGATCTTTGAAATCTGCATTTCCCGAGATCGCAGTGTATAATGAGTGGGTTACCAATTTATTAGTTTCTTTAAGCTGGTTAATAAGTCCCTGACAGCAATGTAGAAAGTCTCCTTCCAGGAAATTGGTCCATGTGCTTCTTCATACAGATGCACAGGGTGGCCAGAGACCAATCCCAAAGGAAAAAAGCTTATGTTCACCAAAGGGCGTGGCTCTCAGGTTGAGTTGCACTCTAGGGAAAGCTTCTGTCCAGGGCAGAGTGAAGGCTTCTGAAGTTCTATCCAGCTGAATTGTGATGGTCCCATTGGTGCACCCCCCAGTCCAGAGGACAGGGGTGAGGGGCACAGTGAAAGTGCTGCAGAAAGGGCCAAAGGTTGCAGCCGGATTTTGTGACTTGCCCAATGAAATGAGTCCCTCAGGCACAATGTCACTCAGAGGGAATTCCCCAATGGGGAGTTATTCTTTCTAACAAGAATTGCCACTCGTTAAGGCTGTCACTCTCCTGCAAGGCAACACCTCAACCCAGTGAGGAAACACACAAGTCATTACTTATGTACATTTGTGTTCCTGACACAGTGGTATTTGGATGAAATGCCAATCTTCATGTGGACCCACAGGGAGTGGGAGATGTCCTTGGGACCCAGGGAGTGGGTTCCTGGGCTGTACTTTGGACAGATAGGACATCTGCTGTGCTCCTCATGAGCTACAGCAGCAGAAGGTCTCCAGTGACATTGTTCACTCCATGAAATCACCTTCCCAGGACCACAGTGTGGTGGCTCATGTACAGGTTCAAGTGCAGTGAGTTGGACTCCTGCAGGTAAGATGGGTTCTGATTGGGTCCAACCCACATTGTTCTGTGTGGGTCAGAGTTTCCCCGTTTTTGTTGCCATATTCTCTTCTCTTTCTCCTTAGTTGTCTGTTGAAACTGTAAAAGATAATATTTTATTGATTTAATAGAAAGCAAGAAACATTCTTGGGTCTGGATAACGTCTCTGTTCAATGCTGTCTGTCTCGGTTCAATGTCAGCAAAATTACTTCCTTTCACTTCCATGGTGGCAGCTTTAGAATGCCCCAGAATTTTTTATAATTGCCCATTGTTTTTGGTTCCTGTGCAGAGTCTAACAATTTTGCAACCACTTTTCCACTTCTTATTGGCTGCTCTGAGGTAGTAGAGAGGCCTCCCTATTTCCATAGCATTCCACAGTCATGAGCTACACCAAGTGCACATTACTCTCAGTGTAAACATTGGCTACTGACCTTCGTCCAGGTGACAAGACTGAGTTAGAGCAATGAGTTCAGCATGCTGGGCAGATTTCATTTCCAGTCGATGAGAGTTCTCGATTATGTCCACCATGGAAGTTACTGCATATCCCTCTCAGTAATGTCCTTGTTCATCCATCAGATAAGATCCCTCTGTAACCAAATTAAAGAAGCAGCACCAATTGGAGTTTCCTGTAAATCATTCCTAGGAATCTGTAGATTGTAATTACACTATTCAGTATCAGGTTTGACAAGTTCTGAACCCGACACATACCTAGGTACCATTGCACATTGGAGGTCTTGCAATCCATCTGGATGATGAACTTGACTGCAGTCTGATTAGCTAAGGTATGCAGCCCCTTGATGTCCTCCTGAGCTCTGAGCCCAGCAGCCTCCTATCACAGAACATTCTAGAACATGGCAACAGTTCACTTGCATGGGTTGCAGAATCATAGTGATGCAGGATAGTAAGAAGCTTAAAAAAAATTCCTAGGCAAGAGGAATGGGGAAACTAAGACAAGAAAATTAAGCAAGCCAAAACAATTGGAACTTAACAGCCAGCTGGTGAATTGCAAGACATTATCTCCCCTAACCAAGGCACTTCAGAACAAGTGGTTGTACCTCGGCTCCCTAAGCAGAGAATACACAACTTAATTCACCCTGATCAGGGAAAATAGACAACAGACACCCAATTAATGCCATTTGTGCCAGACAAACCCAAGGATGGATGACCTCAGGGGAACAAATAGAAAATAAATGCCATTGGAACCAGACAGACTCAAGATAAAAGTAAAACAGCACAGCAGACCAAGAATATTCCCTAAACGCCACTATGCGCTCATGCGACACACTATCATATAAAAAAATACACCTGGGTGGTCTGAACCTTGTCAGCAAGGGGAGCCTGAGCTGATGTAGATGCAGATTTCCTAATGACTTCCATCTTGACTTATACTTTTAAAAACCTTCCCAGTACATCACAATGGGCCTTCAGATTTTCTATCAGATCTCTGAGCTGTTCGCCCCAGCTATGAGCAGCCCCAGCTGCCCAGACTAAATCAAAGAAAACCTTGGAAAACCCAATTTAAGAAATACCGTGGAGGTCGATGGTGTTTGTATTCCATTTTGGCTGTCAGGCACTTTGTATAAAGACCTGGTGCCTCGTGATCTGGCTAGAGTAGCACTTTCGGGTTCATTGACACGCACTAATATCCCAAAGAAAGATGTGGATTATATCACCTTTGGCACAGTTATAGAGGAAGTGAAAACAACCAGGGCAGCTAGAGAGGCTGCCCTCGGCTCGAGCTTCTCTGACAAGACCCCTGCTCAAACTGGCACCACGGCCTGCTCCTCTGCCAATCAAGCCATGGCCACAGGTGTTGGCCTGATTGCTTCTGGCCAGTCTGATGTGGTCATGGCAGGTGACGGAGAGTTAATGTCCAACATCCCTCTTTGTCACTCAAGGAAAATGAGGAAATGATGCCTGATCTCAAGAAGGCCAAGACTCTGGGTCAGCAACTATCTCTAATCTCCAAATTCAGATTGAACTTCCTTGCACCTGAACTCCCTGGGGGGACAGAGGTCTCCACCAATGAGACCATGGGCCACTCTGCAGACCCACCGGCTGCCACCTTTGCTGTTTCTCGGCTGGAACAGGATGACTGTGCACTGTACTTGCTTAGCCTGGCCAAGAAGGCACAGGATCAAGGACTCCTTTCTCACACTGTGCCCTTCAGAGTACCAGGAAAAGGTGCAGTCACCAAAGATAATGGCATTCGTCCTTCCTCCCTGGATCAGATGTACAAACTAAAACTTGCATTCATCAAGCCCTATGGTGCAGTGACAGTGGCAAATTCTTCTTTCCTGACCAATGATGCCTCTGCAATGATGATTACAGCAGAGGAAAAAGCTCTGGCCATGGGTTATAAGCCAAAGGCACATTTGAGGGATTTGGTGTACGTGTCTCAAGATGCAAAGGATCAACTTTCACTTGGACCAACATATGTTACTCCAAAACTTCTAGAGAAGGCAGGATTAACAACAAATGATATCGATGGTTTTAAATTTCACGAAGCTCTCTCAGGTCAGATTTTGGCTAATTTTAAAGCCATGAATTCTGACTGGTTTGTACAAAACCACCTGGGTAGTAAAACCAAGGTTGGAACTCCTGCCTTGGAGAAGTTCAACAACTGGGGTGGGTCACTGTCCCTCGGACACCCTTCTGGAGCCACTGGCTGCCGGTTGGTATGGCAGCTGCCAAGAGATTATGAAAAAAAGGAGGTCAGTTTGGTTTGTGGCTGCGTGTGCAGCTGGAGGTCAGGGCCATACAATCATAGTGGAAACTTTTCCAAAGTAGTGGATCAAAGAATGTTCCTGTGCCACACTCCCACTAGGCAATGCCATTTCAGTGCATTACCAAGTGACACCTATAGCTCCTAGCGCCTCATAGAAAACAAAATCTGTGGTCTTCTGTTAAATACTTTGCAATTAAGCCTTGCCAGTGTTCTGACCTGTCCAGTAGTCAGGGCTTACCGCTCCTTCAGGGATTTCGTAGTCCCCAGAATCTCACACGTGGTATATTGAAGCATTTGTTTTTGTTCTGTATTTTTATTATTAAAGACTAAACAAGTGGTTACAATTTGCAAAAGAGGTTAGCTGGAATTTGGAATCATCTTTGTAACATTTGCAAATTATATTCATTCCTATTTGTGACCTAAAGCTAAGTATTTTCTATACAATACAGACCAATGTGCCTATTAACTTAATTATGGAAAGATAATTCAGAATGTAAAAATCACTGAAAACTTACAGTAAATGTTTAGATACATAAATACTACATTGGTTCACCTTAATAAAGTGGAAATGTAGTAGAGGAAAAAATATGCACCTGGACAGCTGATGAATATTCTGTTGAAACCCTCCCCTAAGTGATGCAGACTCTACCCAGCAGTGTCTGTGGTGATGTGGATGAGACGAGACAAATTCACACAGACTACCGAGTCCTGTGGAGCCAAGGGACAGCATGGCCACTCTCTCAAGAGGAGAGTACCTCAGTTCTCGCCTTGATCGGCTTTTATTGGATTTCTAATAGCATACATCAAAGAACGTTCTCATTCATTATGCTCAGGTTTGCTTTAGGTAATTACTTTTTACAGATAGCAAAGGAAAGGATGTTACTGATTACTTCCTACAGATTAACAAGTAAAAAATGTGGCAAATGCAAGGGAGTGATAAGAGTAATTGGTCTGGTTACACCTCAGTCCTTGGGAGAATTAGCACAGACTCCAGGAAGTTACTTTAAAATATGCTGTAAGTATTTGCTGCTACAGCTCAGGGTGAGGGAGTTTTAGCAAGAGCAAGCCTTAAAGCAGCCTAGCTACAATGCAGGCCTGGTTTCCCACAAGAAAACCGACCCATGGGGTTGGTATCCTGTGTGCTGCCACGCACCCATGGGCTTGCCAATAGGGCTGGGCTACATTTGCCATTCCAGGAGGATAGGTTCCCTGTACCTAAGGTTCTCACCCACAGAAGAGAGATAAAACCCTCAGGACAAAGACTCAGGGCCCCTCTTGCTCTAGAGCACCTGTGCTCCTTCCTGGGCATGCACGTTTCACTTCCTCCCACATTCTATGGCTCCCTAGTAGTGACTTGCAACCAGGAGACCAGTGCCAGTTCCCCCTGGGCAACCCTCCTCATTCTGCCTCCAAGGTCCCCCTACCTTCTGACTTCCCAGTGGCCATAGCGCTTTTTGTAACACTTTCTGATCTTTGCTGCCCAGTAAGCTGGCAGCAGCCTGTCATTATCGTTGTTCTAACTGTTTGTGACCGTTGTTCCCTGGGAGCTGACGGCAGCCCCACCTTGGCTCACCCATTTCTATAACTTCTCTAGGGAACAAAACCAGAGTACAGCTTAGACTGTCCTGTTGCTTTTTCTACCCTAAGTCCTTCCTCAGTGTCACTGTCCCCAGCTTTAATAAACATCCTCTGAAAATCCCCTGGGTCAGGGTGTGAAACCTTCCCTGCATGAAGTCTAGAACCCTGCACTACACAACCCCCACCCCAGGGAGAACTGCTTAGGCCCAGGGACTTCTGTGACAAAGCTGCTCAGGGGCCCAGTGGAAGGGATTGGGCTATAGATATTTTTATATATTGAATTTAAGAAAGAAGGAAAAGCAGCCCCAACATCGGAACTGGTCTGGCACTTAGAGTGAGGTCCAGTGTTGCCAGGAGCCAGCCTGGTGCTCGCTGCTGGGCCAGGCTATTCTCTGGTTGGATATACATGCTCTCACAGATCATCAGCATCAGACGAGGTCATCCTGAGATGACAGCAACTGGACACAAAACACCACCACACTGCATGTTGTCTTTGCACAGACAGAAAGGAGGCATGGTGCAGCTCACACACTAACAAGCATCTCCCAGACCTGTGAACAGAAAAGAAGGCAGTGCCTTTCCTATCACCCTCGCTCCCTTCCACTGCATTCTGAGGTATTTCTGGAAATGCCCAGTCATAGACTTGCCCCCATGTCCTCACAACACCAATCTAGAGGGCTCCTGTGCCCACACATCCTCCTGAGATCACCGTCTAGAGCCCACATCTGGGACACATGGGACACTGTCTCACCCAGTGCCTCCAAGGTGCCTGCACCCCATGGGGGTGCGTTCCCCCTCGCAGCAGCGATGCACATAGCCTGCTGTCTGCCCCAGGCGCTCCTCAGGGTCTTTGGCGGAAGAACACTGACACACCTTACCTTCCTCTGTCAACATTTTTATAAGGTTAATCACATAAAAGCTGCAGCATGTTTTCATCTGCTGACCTGTGATTCTTCCTGTGTCCCCAGGTTCAGGAAAACACTTAATCGCAGATCCGAGTAAGGGGATGCAGTGTACCCCACAACAAGCTACGGTACTGAAAACAATGACAAGAATAAAAACAATGAGTACCTCACTAAGAATAGCGTTTCTAGTAGCCATGAGGTTAGTTTAGACAAATAAGCACCAAAGAACCCCTCTGGTTGTTTTGTCTCAGACACCACTATGTTTACTTGCTATACTTTATGCTCCATGGGCTGTGAATTATCAGGCAGTTTCAAAGAGCAGAGCCCTTTAAATTCTGCCCATCCATGATTATCTTTAAAAGGAGGAAGTCCATACTGGCACAATTCTCTAATACTGCTCCTCTAACTTGTCCCAGTTCTTGACCGAGGACCCTTAAGGCCTGACAGGTGTCACTCAAAGCCTTTGCCACAGCACAGGCTAATCTACATATTTCTATATACAGTGAGGTCGCCATGGCTGGCATTAGAAATATAGTCAAAGACATGTATTCAGTGGAGCTGAAAAGGTGCAAAATGCTGTTACAATCAGGTGCCAGGGACAGTTCCCATTGAGCCCAGGGAGGTGGGGCTTCTGAGGCATAAACACCACCCTTTTCCCATAGAGCGTGGTCCCCCAAAGCTGTTTGCAGGAACATGGGAGTAACAGTCCTTCTGCATATTATTGATAGAAACCATTCTGCAGGGAATTTGACATGGCCAAACCCATAAGATGCATTAGTGGTGGTGATGCAACTCATCTTCATGTCTGCAGAAAGCACAAAACAGTTTCTAGTACAGTTGACAAAAGCTGCACCCTCTCCTGCTGGGGCTGCATTAGTGACTTTTAAGGAAAACATATTCTTGTCCTTTAGAGTGACTGCAGGTCCCTGATTATAAATATCAGATAGGTTATTTTCTTACTGATGATATGCTGAAACAAAGCATGATTTCCATGGCTCTCCAGTGGGGTACAAACACCTACAAGACCTAAAGTGAAGGTCTGTTTGACACAGGTTCCTCCTGCAAGACAAAAGTCGGAGATACTGAGAGCTTTTTTTTTTTTGCTAAATATACCCAAATATTTTAATCTGGTTTGAAAGGATTGTTTACCATAACATGGGGTTAAATAAAAAGTTACGAAAAGAATACAAACCATGGCTTTCCAAAGATGACCTTTAGGTCTCCCTGTGATTCACTACTCCATTCTTATTCCGGTGCCTACTTAAGTCTGGTGTCAGGAGTCCAAGGTTCATTCCTGCTGACATCAATGAGGTGGGGCTGGTAGGAGTATGTCCCAAAATCCAGCCCACTTTTCTTTTAGGGAGCTGTCTGGTGATCCTGTTGTCCAAGGTCTAAGTAGCTCCTTATCTCCAGACTCAGAGGAATGTAGGAAACCTGTGGGGCAGACATCACTAATACAAGCAATGTCATTAGTTACAGCTAAGTTCTGGCTTAAATGTTGTACTTACTTCTTTACCTTCACTTCTTCATCAATATTCATGTCTCCCACCCCAATCATAACCTGAAATGGTCACCCACAAACACTGTTATAAAAACTCAGCTGAACCCCACTTCGAGGAGCCACCCTTATCCTGAGCAGGTCAATAGGCAAAGCTTGATCCCAATGGACATGAGTTTCTTGACACAGCCTGGCTACATTTTTCTCCAAGGTGTGATTCACCTTTTCTACCTTCCCAGAAGCCTGAGCTCTCCATAGTGTGAAGTCTCCACTTGATTCCTAAAAATTTACTAACCTTCTGTGTAATTTCTGAAATGAATGCAGGTCCATTATCACTCTGGATGCTGCCACAGAGGCCAAAGCAAGGGATTATTTCCTTCAATAAGGCTTTTACTGCCTTTGAGGATTTCTCTGTTCTAGCAGGATAGACTTCTACCCATCCTGAAAAGGTGTCAACAAAGGCTAGCAAATATTTCTACCCTTGGACCCTTGGCATCTGGGTAAGGGACTATTTGCCAGTCTTCAAATGGGCTCTGTCCTTGGTATAGTTTCCCTACTTTCTTTGGCTATGGATCTGTCTTGGGGTTGTTCTTCTGGCACACAACACACCCAGCAATTACTTTTTGTATGGCCTTAGAAATTCCAGGACCTGTGAACCACAGCTTGATATAGGTGGTTAATGAGTCACTTCCACAGTGAGTGGCCTCATGCAAATGCTTCATGACTGGCTCTACTGAATGTTCTGGAAGCAGTGACTCCTTTCTTATTCTCTCTCCATCTACTGTCAGGACCTTCTTCATCAAAACCCCAGCTCTTGTCTTTCTCTAAGTCTGTAGTCGAATATTCAAGGTGAAATTCTGACAAGTGTAGAAGAGGTACCAAAGGCATTATAAGTGTTCCTTTAGCAGCCCCTTTTGCTGCTCCATCAGCCAGAATGTTTCCCCTAGCCACTCCAGTGTCCTCTTTCTAATGTCCTGGGCAGTACATGACTGCCACCTGTAAAGGTACCTGAGCAGCCCCTAATAATTTCAAAACTTCTGCTGCATGCTTAATCTCCTTTTAACTGGAAGATAATAGTCATCTTTTTTTTCCAGATGAAACCATGTGCAAGCCAAATCAGGAAAGTGTACCTCGAGTAGGCACACCCATTCACTCTCTTTTCATGTGACAATTCCATCGTCCTCCTCAATGCAATCAGTTCAGGTTTCTGAGCAGATGTTCCTGGCAGCGAGTCCTGGGCCTCCACTCCTTCAAACCTCACTACTGCATACCCAGCCTTTGTGTTTCCTGTGTCCATGTAACTGCTTCCATCTGCACAGAGAGTCCAGCCTGCTTCTTCTACAGGATAGTCCTGTAAATCAATTCTGCTAGAAGACACTTCATCAGTGATCTCAGCTCAGTCATGTATTAGCACAGCCAAGTCAGGCTCTGGGAGAAGAGAGGCAGGGTTTAACTTAGTCACTGTTTTGAGGGAGACATAGGGGTGGTGGAGAGGAATAGTCTGGTACCTGCCCATTCTTCCAGCACTCAGGTGAAAATTTCCCTTTTGCTCCAGCAGGCTCAGCACTTGGTGAGGTCCATACATGGTGAGAGGCTGCCCCAAGGGAAACTCTTCAACATCTGGGTCACCAGACTTGAGACCAGAGGGCAACCGAGTCCAGGGCTCATGCTGTCTGTCACCACCGCTCCGCCAAAAAGAAGAGACAGGGATTATTTAAAATTGTGCCTTTCATATCAGAGGCCAGCAGTCTGAGAAGGTGGTGGATTAAAACCTTGACATCCACCTTATCTTGAGCTTTCAGAAGTAAGTATATATGGGGGAAACGTGGGAATTGGAAGGGGGAAATTCCTGGAGGTGGAGGGGGTTGAGGTGCTGTTTCTCTTGGACCTAAGGGGAGGAGGAGCTGAAAGGGGAGTCCTCAGCATCTTCCCAAGCTCCCTGCCTTTGTTCCACTGCTGCCTCTCTGCAACAGACTCCTCCTCCTGTCTTCCCCTGAGTCCTGTGATTTATGGGCAGGGAGGAGAAAAGAAACCCTTTCCTCTCAGTGTCCTTGGTTAGGGAGATAAGGTCCTGTAAATAACTGGCTGGCTGTGAATTGCTCACACTCTTTGGCCTTGTTTAACTTTCTTGTGTCAGTTTCCTCATCCCACTTGTCCAAGAATTATCCTACCTCCTTACTCTTCTGTCTCACATCTAGTCCTGACAACAAGCCCTTTCAGTCAAACCACTAAGTCTCATTTCAGGAGGTGGAGATGCAGACGGGCTTCTCTAGAGAGGCCTCTAGTGTGGACACAAGCAGCCAGGTAAACAATGTCATTGGCATACGCCCTATGAAAACAAGAAGAAGAACACAGAGGTTAGTGAACACAGAAAAACCTCTCCTGTTTTTGAGTCTGAAAGGCTGTCAGAGGAGAAGACTTCCAAACCAAGGGCTTTGCTGGAATGACAGTGAGCAGTGACAGGGTAATAGATCTTCCTTGTGAGCAGTTTAAATATCTGGTGATGTCATCAGTTGCGCAGGTGAATTCTGTAAGGCGGGCATTACATCAGCGGTTCTCAATAATCCCGAGTCAGAGGATGAGAAAAAAATGAAACATTCATTTGAAAGAAAACTAGAAAAATTCAGGATCCAAGTCAGTTTGTAGGTGAAAAATAAAATTTAACTGGAGCACATGACCCACAATTGAGCACTATGATTTCCATAGAAACACAATTTCCCTCCCTAAAAATGCCCTCTTTTTTTTTTTTTTACCAAAGAGACTGCATTAATTCCAGTGTTAATTTGGCCTAATTATTTGCACAAACACAACAAGAATAGTAATTGAGCCCTGGCCGATGTGGCTCATTGGAATGAGTGCCAGCCTGTGAACTGAATGGTTGCTGGTTCAGTTCCCAGTCAGGGCACATGCCTGGGTTGTGAGCCAGGTGCCTGTTAGGGAGTGCAGGAGAGGTGACCACACATGGATGTTTCTCTCCATCTCTTCCTCCCTTCCCCTCTTTCTAAAAATAAATAAATAAAATCTTTTAAAAAATAGTGATTGATTATATAGGCTTTCTTACATCTGCCTTGCTGGAATGCTACAAGAAAATTCTAGTTTGACCTTGAATTGCTCCTCAGGGCACAGAAGCCAAGCCACACAGTTGCCTCCAGGGAAAATATTAATTATATAAAAGCAATTTTCCTAGCATTCTTTCATCTGTTGACCTATGATTTTTTATTTGTGTCCTGGGTGGTGGCTGTGATTCCCTGGAGCACATGGCTCAGATATGATCTTGATCTCTTGCAGTCCCCCTGGGCCACAAAGATGGAATCCTTCTGTTACCTGGGTTCAGGTGGGTGGTTCCTTCAGTGCCTGAAACAACAGTGTTTTACAGGCCTTCATTACTTATTAACTATTACCTTACACTAAAATTTTCTCAACTCTTACTTCCAGAGTGCAGAGCCTCAAACAAGAGAAATCTAAAGAAGCCCACTCCAACACACATCATAATGAAAATGACAAAGGTTAAAATGAAAAATTTTAAAAAACAATGAAAGAAAATGACAAAGGTTAAAGACAAAGACAGAATCTTAAAAGCACCAAGATGCAAGCACTAAATTATGGACAAGGCAGCTCCCATAAGATGGTAAGATGATTTCTCAGCAAAAACTTTTCAGGTCAAAAAAGATTGACAAGAAATATTCAGAGTAATGAAAACCAAGGAGCTATCATTTTTAATCAAGAGACAAATAAAGAGTGTTCCAGACAAAAAAATCTAACAGAGTTTATCACCACCAAAGCAGTAGTACAAGAAATGTTAAAGGGTCTTCATGAAGAAGAAGAAGAAGAAGAAGAAGAAGAAGAAGAAGAAGAAGAAGAGTAGTATAAATAATAAAATGGCAACAACTACATATCTATTAGAAATTAGTATAAATGCAAATTGATTAATTGCTCTAATCAAAAGACATATGGTGACTGAACTGACAAGAAAATAAGACCCTTAGTTATGCTGCCTCTAAATGACTCAATTCAGATAGAAAGACACACACAGACTGAAAGCACAGGGATGGAAAAAGATATTTCACGAAAATGGAAATAAACAATTAAAGCTGGAGTAGCAATACTTCTACCAGAAAAGACAGACTTTAAAACAAAGGCTATAACAAGAGACAAAGAAGGACCCAGCCATTCCACTTCTGGGTATTTATCTGAAAACAAAACAAAACATGACGTCAAACAGACATACACATCCATATGTTCACTGCAGCATCATTTACAGAGGCCAATATATGGAAGCAACCTAAATGTCCATCAAGAGATGAATGGATGAGGAAGTGGTGATGTGTACAACAGAATATGACTCAGCCATAAAAATGCATGAAAGCTTGCCACTGGCAACTACAGGAATGGAAGGTATTGTGTTGAGTGAAATAAGTGAGACAGAGAAAGACAAATGCCAGATGATTGCACTTCTATGTGGAATGTGAGAAAGGAAGTAATCAAGCAGAACAGAAACAGACTCACAGATTCATGAAACAGATGCTGGTTGCCAAATGGTATGGGACTGAAGGGACTGGGAGAAAAAGGTAAAGGCATTAAGAAGGACAAACTGGTAGTTACAGAACAGTCATGGGGAAGTAAAGTGCAGCACAGGGAATACAGGCATTAATATTGTAATAACTACATGTGGTGTCAGATCGTTACTGGAATTATTGGGGTGATCAGTTTGTAACTTACATAAATATGTAAACACACAGTTGTACAGAACCCAATTTAATATTGTAGATCAACTGTAATTGAAAAATAAAAAATATTTTAAAAGAAGATAAATGTATCTTGAACTCATTTACAAATGAATTAGTTTCTTAACTCTCCTTAATGAAAATGGAGAACGAAAATGTAAAATATCTCCTATCATGACCAGGAAAGTGCACAAACACACTTCTGCTCCATTCATTCCCAAGTACCATGAGCCCAGGAAAGTGACCTGTGAGGGCTGAGCCAGCCTCTTCTTCACAGAACAGCAAGTTCACTTAAGAGAATGAGAGACACAGAAGCTGTGATGACTGAGGTATGGTGAACTGGCGAACACTCTCTCAAATGAATATGAACTTCTCCCTCAAGGAGAGTCAATGGGCAGTTGACACCTGACAGCACTTGTTGTCTGGATGGAATGGAAGCTCTCAGAGGAAAATCAGGGTTCCTGCAAACGTGTGTCTCACCTTGGCAGCCAGACAGCTTCCCAGAGCTGACAACCATCTCCAGTGGGGTCTGCGGTAACGTTAACAGCTGTGATTTTTGATGATGTGTCATTAAATGCATCAACACTGGGAGATCTCTATCAGTTAGTGAAACAATGCATTACTGTCAAATAACCCTGCATCAGTACAAGAGCCACTCAAGCAATGTAACAGAATAGGAGATACTCAATGGTGTAGTTTCAGGTTCCACTTTGCAAAGAGCTTTTCAGGAACTACCACTTGTGTGGCTTTAGTGTATGATCAAAGCTGAATATCCACACTTATCTGAAAAGATTATTAAAAATGCTCCTCGTACATACTTGTGTGAGGCTGTATACTTCTTTATATATCACAGCCGAAATAGCAGATTAAACACAGAAGCAAATATGAAAATCCAGCCGACTTCTAATGATACAGACAAGCACTGAGACTTGCAAAAAGTAAAACTTAAGCAGATCCACTCTTCTCTCTACTTTGTTTATTTGGGAAATAGTTATTTTTCATTAAAAAAATTGTTCTGTTAACATGTGAGGGGTTTTTAATATTATTCTGAACGAATTAATAATTTTCAAGCTGTTTTATTCTTTGTACGCTAAATATTGATAACTATAACCCACACTAACAAAACCGTTTTGGGGGTTCTCCCTATTCTGTGGAAGTGTATAGATGTTCTGATACAAAGTGTTTTGAGAGTCGCTCCCTAAAACAGCACGTGGGTGGGGACTGCAGGACAGAGAGGCCTCCCCCCCAGGAGAAAGGGGCAGGGTGGAGTCCGGTCCCAGGTTCTGAATATTCATGACACTTCCGCAGTTCCCATTCCCATGGGGTGAGAGCAGACTCTAGAGCAGCCAATCAGCGTCATTTTAGTGGTTTAAAATCCTCAAGGGGGAGCGGAACTCATTGTATACTGTACGTCTTGGTTGTTTATGAAGTCGGGAACCCTGATCTTGCTGCTCTCCGGAACCTTGGCGGTGACCGAGGATAGCGTGGGTGAGTGCGGGGTCCAGAGGGAACGGCCTCTGCGGGGCAGGAGCGAGCGGACCCGGCGGGGGCGCAGGACCCGGGAACTGCAAGTCTCCAGCACCCCAGGCCCAGACCCCAGACCCCAGATATCCAACTCCTACATCCGCCCCCTTCCCCCTTCCCCCAACCAGGACCCCTTCCTCCTACCGGAATGACCGCAGACCCAAGACCAGCGCCCTCCCCGCCCCCAGCGCCCCACAGCCTGAGAATCGTCGCCAGCTCCGTGTCCTCACCGGGCACCTGGAAGTCCCGTCGGCTACGTGGACGACACAGAGGTCGCGCGGTTCGACAGCGACGCTGCGAGTCCGAGGCTGAAGCTGGAGGGAGAGATCTTAGATGACCCGCAGAGGGGGCGCCTCACGCGGAAACTCCAGCAACACGAACACAGGAGCAGAGCGAATCTGAACAAGCTGCGTGCCCTCGACAACCAGAGCGACGACGGTGAGCCCCGCGTGCCCGGGTCTGCGCACCACACGCGTCCCCATGGACTCACCGCGGTCGCCCGGACTCTCCGTGTCCCAGCGTCCTCCTGAGACTGCGGGACCTGTCGGGCCCCATCATGAAGGACCCTGCGAGGATGCTGCCCAGTTTCATTTTCCGGTTAGGTTCAGTCACCACGGGTGGGGTCCGGACGGGTTGGGTCGGGGACACACCTGTTCCTCCAGCGGGTTTAAGTAACTGGAGACCACGTCGCGAGAGGTCAGGGTCGCACACCTTCCAGGAAATGACCGGCTGCGTCCTGGGGTCGGACGGGAGCTTCCTCCGCGGGTTCAGTCAGTTCGCCTACTACAGCGCCGACTACGTGGCCCTGAACCAGGACTTGCGCTCCCGGCCCGCCGAGATCCAGGACACAAAGACCGGAACCAGCCCCAGTTACAGATTAGTGCACCTCCCTGACGCGGATGTTCGGAGGGTCTTCCTGGAGGACTCTGCGTGCACTGGTTCCACCTGCTCCTGGAGAAGGGGAAGCAGACGCTGCTCCGAGCAGTTACCGGGACCGAAGCCTCCCCAAGGAGGAGATCTGTGGGCTGGAGCGGCTTCCTCAAGGAGAGGAGGAAAATGGGGCAGTGTCAGAATCCCTCTCCTGCTCGGGAGAGAGAAGAGTCCCCCAGGTACCCCTATTCTGTGACTCACTCATGGGCCCAGCTTTCTGTAAAGGACAATAAAGGACCCACAGTGGTTCCCTCACACCCTGCAGCACCTGGTGCACCAGGGCGCTCTCCCTTATTCTTGGGTTGAGACCTGTCTCTGGAGGCCTGACTCAAGGATTTCTGAATCATCAGCCTCCACTTGAATCTGTGTCTCCCCTTAGACACCTGGACACTCCTACCCTAGGTTTTCACTCTGATTCTGGAACTTTACAAGGAAATAGGAGATTATCTAAAAAAAAAAAAAAAAATAGGAGAACATCCCAGGTGCCTCTGCCCAGGCTGGTGTCTGGGTGGTGCACTCCCTTCCCCCACCCCAGCTGCCCTGTCCACTCTCAGGGTGGTCACATGAGCACTGCTGGAGTGTCCCATGACCATGCAGAGTTCCTGATTTTTCTCATCCTCCCCTCAGACCCCCCAAAGACACATGTGATCCACCACCCCATCTCTGACCATGAGGTCACCCTGAGGTGCTGGGCCCTGGGCTTCTACCCTGCGGACATCACCCTGACCTGGGAGCATAATGGGGAGGACCTGACCCAGGACATGGAGCTTGTGGAGACCAGGCCTGCAGGGGACGGGACCTTCCAGAAGTGGGCAGCTGTGGTCATGCCCCCTGGAGAGGAGCAGAGATACACGTGCCATGTGCAGCACCAGGGGCTGCCTGAGCCCCTGACCCTGAGATGGGGTGAGGAGGGGATATGGGCACAGAGCCTCTCCTCAGGGTGTCCCTAAGCAGGGTCAGGACACAGGCCTGAGGTTGACCTCTCACCTTCCCCTCCCAGACCCCCTCCTCAGACCACCATCATCATCGTGGGCATTGCTGCTGCCCTGGGTCTCCTTGGAGCTGTGGTCACTGGAGCTGTGCGGTGGAGGAGGAAGAACTCAGGTGGGCAAGAGGTGGGGCTAAGGTCCTTTCCCCCTGGGGGTCAAGCCCAAGTGGAAGTGTGCTCTGCCTTATTAATGGACATCATATCCCCACACGGGTGCTTGTCCATCTGGGGCCAATTTCCTAACACTGACTCTTTAATGA
This sequence comes from Phyllostomus discolor, assembly GCF_004126475.2. Classification (NCBI taxonomy): domain Eukaryota; kingdom Metazoa; phylum Chordata; class Mammalia; order Chiroptera; family Phyllostomidae; genus Phyllostomus; species Phyllostomus discolor. The sequence goes on from NC_040914.2 coordinate 27,609,791, forward strand.
GGCCCGTGGGAAAGTGGTAGGCACACATTTATCACCTGATGATTCTAGCTATGGGGACTGATTCCCAGCTGTCCCAGGTCAGAGGGGGAGGTCCCTGCTGAGGACAGATGTCCAGAAGGGCAGTTGGTACAGTCCCCGCACATGTACTGTCCCTGTATTTCATGATCCTACTTTGGGTGTTCAGTCACAGTTCTGGAAATCTCCTTGCACTTCAGGGTTATAGGGTTCTTTTAGAGTCCCAGGACGCAGCCTTCCCCCTGACTTCTCACAGATCATTTTCTTCCCACAGGCAGAGGCAGGAAGAGCTACACTCAGGCTGCCTATAAGTCTGGGTGTTGGGGAGCTGATGTCTGGGACCCTTGAGAGAGTGTGGGCTGGAGTCTGTGAGGGGGACTCCCCGACCCTGTAACTGCTGTTGTGTCTTCCCCAGGCAGTGACAGTGCCCAGATCTCTAATGTGTCTCTCACAGCTCTCAATGGTGAGACCCTGAGGGCAGGAAGTGTGGGGCATTGGGATGTAGGGGTACAGCTGTGTTTTGGGGATTCTCAGAGTGGGACATTCTCAGCATGTGCCAGCTGTGGAAGAATGTGACACTTCTGAGACTGACCTGAGTTTGTTCACAATAACTTTCTTTCCCAACATGACAGAGCTGCTTTCTATGGGACCTGCTGCTAAAACAGTCACTGCAGCCTCCCCTTGGAGCTTTAAGGGTCCCCGACTACTATTTCTGCACCCAGGATCAGAATATGCCTACATTACATTAAAATTGGCTGTATATTTATATACATAATCTAAACAGAAGTGATTTAGATTAAAAATGCCAAGTTGTATGGTTTCCACTAGTGGTTTTCTACCTGTACCTTCACCCCATTTGTTAAGCTGTTCTAGTCACTTTAAGTTCATCAACTTACCATGAGGTATAGAGACAACCTGGGAGGGAAAGATAGTGTGACATGGGCCAAGAGGACCTCTTGGCTCCCCATTGATGTCCCTGTGACCACCTGTGCTCCATGCACTATTCAGGGTTTCTTCCCATACATCCAAGTGTATCCTTTGGAGCCTCTGGCTTTGATGGTATAGTCCCCTGATGCTAACCAATTGCTGCGTTGTTGCCTGGGAGTCACCTCAAGCTTCCAGGACCCACTCTTTTAGCCCTCAGGGGGATCAATTTGGGATACAGAGAGCTGGCCAATCCAAAAATGAGGAACACCTGATTTTATCAGGAACACCTGCTTACAGCAGGAACTGTTCCAGCGCCCACTGTCCTTAATCCACTGCAGACACTGTTATCATTCTGTGGATGCTGAGTCCTGGAAGGTCATGGACAAGGAGCCCATGTCCTTAGTGGCTTCCTCTGAGAGTTCCTCCCCAACAGAGAGCCCTCGGGCCACAGGGTCAGTCTGGCTGCTGGGCTGAGGACAGAATCAGGAGACAAGGGACCAGGGAGGCAGGAAGGAAAGGTGTGGGGAAGCTCCCATGGTTACAGGCTGCAGGTGCTGGGTGTTCTGATGGAGTTGTGAGTGGTAGAAACAGTGGGAAGGGACTGGACACTGAATGCGTTTGGAAGATGGATTTCACAGCATTTCCTACTGATTCAATCTGAGGTGTGGGAAATGAGTCAAGGAGGACACCCCACCTTTGTACTATGCCAGCAGAAAGATGGGGTTATATCAGCAGAGAGGGGGTAGACTCTGGCAGGAGCATGTGTGGGGGAGGGGTGGGCATTTCAAGTGTTCAGCTGAAGAGAAGGTCAAGGTGAGATGTGTGATGGAAACACCAGTGAGGTGCCAGGTTGGACAGATGAGTGTGGGGACCTTGAGGAGAAATGTCTGGGCTGGACACAGATGTGGAGGTGATGCTACAAAAATGACATTTAAAGTCATAAGCGTGGATGAGGCCACCAAGGGAGCCAGGACTGTGGAAGAGGACAGAACAAGGATTGACACCGCACCCACCTGTCCTGACAGTGAGGATGTTCATCCTGGTGACTCCCCAGCCTGGTGACGACCATGTTTCCCCATCACAGACTCACCATTTGGTGTTTGTCATTCATCAGTAATTTACGGGGAGATATTCTGAGATTGTCCTGGTGTGCTCTTCACCACTTCTACACTCACCCTCCTTAGCCCCTCTATTAACTTCCACCCAAGTCAGTGAAAATATGATGGTTGTCCTGTATCAGCCCTGGGCATTTATGAGTAGGGTGTGAAGTACAACTTAGAGAACATAGTCAATAATGTTGTCATAATCACCTATGGTATGAGATGTGTACTAGATTTATCAGGGAGATTAATTAACAAGCTATATAAGTATTTAATCACTGTGCTTTATAGATGGAACTAATAAATACTATATTTGAAATGTTTTGAAAAATAAAAAAAATATTTAAAATTTAAAAGGTGCTAACTTGGACATCATGCCCAATATCCTGGCAGCATTTTGGGGGAGAAATTTGAATATTTTGTAAGAAGCCCACAAGCCAGATTTTGAACCACACAATTCAGTGATGAGCTAGGGCCCACATTAGGGAAAGGACTTAAAACCCCACATAACTGTTTTTCCAAATGACTGGGGATGCCAAGATAGTTCATATACTGGCATATGAGGATGAAAGCTATGTGCTGTTTTCTCTACTGTGGGGTGAAGTCAAGAGGAAGATGGAGAAAGTGGCTCTCAGTTCAACATCGTGAAAATCTCAGAATGCTCGCTCTCTGCAATGATACCCCTTAGTGGTTTCTGGAGCAAATAGTGGAACCCAAAATTTTGTAATTTAAACATATAAAATAATTTATATGCAGATTATTGGGGGCTCATTTCATTTCAGGAAAAGCCACTTAACAGACCTGAGGCTGTGAGCAGGGAGAGCTGTAGGACTAGAACCCACAGGGAGACCATCCCCGGGTCACTCGGGATGAGCAGTGAGGTTCCCTTAGGTCTCTGAGTGTGTAAGGCTGCCACACAGGCCTCCCCTGAGCTTCTCAGGTTACTATGTGTGGCCCCTTTCCTTCCACATGCCCCCCTTTTGGTCATAAACCAATCAAAGCACACATTGCTGACTAACACTTTGAGTGGGTAGAGGTCCCACGGTGCTGGGAAGGCTCAGTCCTGGGCCTTCTCAGAGTCAGGTCTGTCTGGCTGAACAGGGCGGACCCCTGGGAACGGGGCCAGACCCTAACCCAGGATGGCATTAAAGGTCCAACTGTTATTATTCAGAGAAGGCAGGGAAATGGGAGGCAATCAGAGCCTTCACATCCTTGTTTGTGAATGTTCTGGATCTTTTCCAGTTTTTCAGCTGTTGTGACCTGAGTCTTTTCGCTGCTTGTGGTAAGTTGTATTTTTTTGCCTCTAGTGTAACATTTACACATCAGGGACAGGAGTAACTGTACTAAACCTGCAACACCGATTAGGAACACAAAACATCTAATACTAGGCAAGGGAGCGTCTGAGGGGAACTGGTGTCCCAGCCACCAAAACCCTGTGCATGTATCATCAGAAGTTTTATTAACCTAATAACATCTTCCTCCCTCGTCCACTGTCCTTTTTACCTTGTGTGTTATGTTTGGTCAGATGAACTATGACGTTCTACTATTTCATTATCCAGAGGCTCTAATTTTAATTCTGGCCACTTAGTTTCCATAGAAATGACCTCATGGGAGGATTAAGTTCAATTTCCCAGTATATTTGATTTATTTTTAAATATGTTATTGAATATGCTATTACAGTTGTCCCAATTTCCCCCCTTTCCTTCCCCCTCCGCCCTACACCCCCAACCTTCCATCATCCCCCCTTAGTTCATGTCCATGACATGAACATACAAGTTCTTACAAGTACATACAAGTTCTTTGAATTCTCTGTTTCCTATACCATGTTTGACCTCTCCCAGTCTATTTTATGCCTCCCAATTACGCTTCTTCTTCCCTACACCTCCCCATCTCATTTCTCCCCTCTCTCTCCCCCCTGAAAACCCTCCATGTGATCTCCATTTCTCCAATTCTGTTCCTGTTCCAGTTGTTTGCTGAGATTTTGTTTTTGTTGTTTTTCTTTTTTTTTTTAGGTTCATTTGTTGATAATTGTGAGTTTGTTGTCATTTAGCTGTTGATAATTTTTTATCTTTTTCAATTTATTAGGTAAGTCCTTTTAACATTCCTTATAATAACAGCTTGGTGATGATGAACTCCTTTAACTTGACCTTATCTGGGAAGCACTTTATTTGCCCTTCCATTCTAAATGTGAGCTTTGCTGGATAGAGTAATTTTGGATGTAGGTCCTTGCCTTTCATGACTTCAAATACTTCTTCCCTCAGTCTTGCTTAGACACAGGCAGAGGCCTAAAGATGGGATCCTCACCCACTCAGACGTGGCCAATGTCCTGGTTCTTCTCTCCTCTGGGATTCCCCACAGGATGGCAGCTTTGGTTTAGAGGATCTTCCCACCTCCCCAACCCCGGCCAGTCTTGGGTGTGTGTCTGTTATGTACAGAGAGCACCACCTTGTGACCACCTGAGTCCTGAGCACCTGTAAGTTCACAGAACCCTGGGAGAGTGGAAAGGAGGATACTCAGAGAAGTCCCAAGCTCCTGCATCCTTCCTGTTGCATCTGCTGAATGTTCAGCTGGATGTTCAGTTTCTTTCTCTGTTCCCCTCTTTCAAGATTTTATTTATTTATTTTTAGAGAGAGGGGAAGGGAAGGAGAAAGAGAGGGAGAAGGAAAGAAACATTAATGTGTGGTTGACTCTTGCACACCCTCCCACGGGGGACCTGACTTGGCGCAAAACCCAGGGATGTGTCCCCACCAGAAACAGAACTGGAGACCCTTTGATTCACAAGTCCTTGCCCAATCTATTGAGCTACACCAGCCAGGACCAGTTTCTTAATGAATATCTCTGCACTTGTGAAAGTCACTGCTCCACTGAACAGGCAAAAAAATACCAACAGCAAAGGGAAGTGTGAAGTTTCACCCTCAAAACCAGTGCAGGCATTGCCATCTTGTGGTCATGTCCTGATGTCATGTTCACTGTCCTCACCATCTGGCCCAGGGTCTCCATGGTGCTTCACCTGCACAGACACCTCTAGAGGCTACAGCACATTCACACCCCCACAGTCACCACCAATGCCCTCCAGAGATCAGAGTCACCCACACCGTGCTGATGCTGGAGCTCAATTCCATTTTTACTTCCTTACGTCACTCGCTTTGTAGATTCTGGTCTGTGGCTGATGCAGATGTTTCAGGTCTTGGTTTCCTGTTCACCCACTGTCAGCCCCTCCCTGCTGCTCCTCAGGGACCTAGAACTCCTGAGTCTGCTCTTGATGTGGCGAAACCACAGTTGAGAAGGTCAATATATAGAAGACAGCTTCAATAGTAACCATGACTACTCTGTTCAGGAATTATGTCTTCAGTACCATTTACTATGTAAAATCTGTGCTGACCTCAGAAGCTCAATTTGAAATTGGAGCTTTCCTGGAAGATTTTGAAGTCAATCCAGAATATAATGAGCTTGATAAAGATCCATAAAACTGTAGAAGAAATATGTCTCCCCACTGACCACTGCAGCTGTTGAAAGGAATTGCCCTTTTTTCAGGAATATTGAATATTTTCCATAAATTTACCTCAATGTAAATGTGGGTGACACTTGACTTACATTGGCACATAATCCAGTAGTGGTCTAGATTCATATTACTCTTTTGTGGGTGAAGATTTTATTTCATGGATGAAGAGAAAAACTTTGGGAATTGAAAAATTGAGTTAATCATTGTTTTGTATCTTTTCCCTTGATACATCTGCAATGTGCTGTCATGTTACAGAGAAAATCCAGTAGTTTTTTTTGAATTGCTTCCTCTTACATGTGCTGATTTGTTTTACATGGTTGGCCCTCTGAGAACTTTGTTCATTGGATGGTTAAAATCCCATTACAAAGAGATAAAGTGGCCACATATACATTCACCATGCAAGTTTTTGCTTTATCACTGAAATTTGGACCTGAGGTTCTTTTCACACTCGGGTTTTCCTGATTGATTTTTTTTAAAACAAAACACTACTTTGGTTTTGCTCACTTCTCCATTTATTAGAATAACCACATTTGGGGAGGCACAAAGCACTTAAGTTTCACACAATGACAAAGTTATCACAAATCCCAAACAATGTTAGCCACAGATATTTCACTTACTCTGCTTAAAGAAAAACCCTTTGAAACATCGGAGGTAGCCTGATGCACAGAGACCCTGAATATATGGGTATTCACATTTTTAAATGCTTGTATATCCTGCTTTAATAACTTCTCCTTTCCCTGGAATCCCGAGTGAAAGGGATTGAAATGTCTGTGCAGGTGCTTCAGAGATAGTGACACTAATCTGCACAGCATAAAAAGCTGTAGTGTGCACAGTTCTGCCAGGAGTCACTGGTCTTTTGGGTGTCCATGGCTTGTACTGTCCATTCTGGTGCTGTCTGAATAATAATTTTCTCCAAAAGGTTATTTACCTGGAAATGAAGCCACTGGATGTTTGTCCCATGTTAGTGGGACTTCTGGGTATTTCAAAATGAACTATACCACCAATCTGATCAATAAATCTATTCATACATCCTTCTGTTATTCTTTGCGAAGCTAACTTTTCTGCCCTAGCTACAGGGATCTCTAAAGATCCCCAAGCTCTTCAGAGGTAACATTACTTTATAATTTGCTTGCAGACAACATATTGCTTCAGTAACAGCTCTGTTCAAGATGCTAGAACCATCAGCTGAGGTTGCTTTTGGTGAGGTATCAGCAGGGCAGCAAATGCGTTAAGCTGATTTCCTCTGGTGACCCCACCCAGGTACATTTTCTCTAGGATCCCATGAGCAGCAGGTTGCTGGCCCCTTTCACCCTGAAAAAGAGTAGCTAGCATTTGACAGTGCCATCATCCTGCTGATGTTAAGATGTTTCAGTGCCAAGCACGTTTTAATGCCTCTAGTCTTCTGCTTTGATGCCCCGTTGCCTTGTAAGAGAACTCATTGTACCTTTGGGCAGCTTCAGTGAATTTCCTTTCAAATCAAGAACACGTGCATGGCATACCTATCGTGTATCTGTAACTATTCACTGGTTGATTCGTTCTGAAGCAATGAGGCTGGATTTATGGAAACCTCTGCCTGGACTGGATCATTGCCCTGCAGACACAGCCAAGCCATCTGCAGGGATATCTCCAGGTCTCAATCCATACAGTACTGTTTTTGTCCCATTTGCAAAGGAATTCTCACCAGCACTCACTCTGCCTTTCTCCAGTCTTCCTCCTTCTCATATGGGGATGCAAGATCCTCTCTCATGAAAGGCAACTAAAAACACTTTGTTGACTTGTATAAAAGGGAAGGCAGATGGAGAGGAAAGTCAAGAGCTCAGCTCAGGGCTGACAGTGCTGGGCTTCATGTCTGGGCTCTGGACAATGAACTTGCACACCTTCCCCTACTCCTCACTCAGGTCACTGCTCTCTGTGGAGGGCAAGCAGGGCCTTTCCCTTCTTCTGGGGCATGGTCATTAGTATCTAGTCAACTCTTTGTTGCTCTTAAGACATTGCTTTTTGTATTATACATGACATTTTTAGCTATTTTCTGTGGGAAAATTTGTCCACAGAGTCCAGCCAAGTTTTCCAGGAATTGAATTTCTAAGGCAAATGCTTAGTCCCAGAGGACAGGTTCAGAATCTGGATCTTAAACCATGATCTAAGGACGATCTGTCTGGAGTTTTATAAGTGAAGAGATTTTATATAATTTGTTCTTTGAAAACATACAAGAGACCTCAAAACACTCTCAAGAATACGCAAAATAAATGAGTCACATTGTCCCCCTGCTCCCTCAGTCACCAAAGTCTTCTACCAGGAAACCACCAAAATGAGTCACTTCTGATTTCTCTTCCAAGAAAAACATATCTGTGCGTTAGTGTCGGTGTTATGGCTGCAAAAAGAGCTCAGGCCACAGACTGGGAGAAAATGTTTGCATATCACTTGTTTTAGACTATATATAAAAATCATCAAACTCAACAATAAGAAAACAATAACTCAATAAAAAGTGATCAATATTCTAGACAAACATTTCACCAAAGAATCTATGTCAGCCCTGGGTGGTTGACTTGGTAATTTGGAGTATTGTCCCATGCAGCAAAGGCTGTGGGTTTGATTCCTGGTCAGGGCACATACTTGAGTTTAGTGTATGTTCTCCAGTCTGGGCACCCAGAGAAAGCAACCTCTCAAGGTTTCTCTCACACATCAATGTTTCTTTCTCTAAAAGCAATGAAAAAAAAATGTCCTTGGGTCAGGATAAAAAAAAAGAAAAGAGAAAAGAAAAAAAAGGAAACAAAAGGTTTATTTAAGGAAGCAGCACAAACCTGGCATCACAAGTAAATTGTTGCTCTAAGACCTGGCTCCCCAGTGGCTTCTAGGGGATGGGTTGCATAGGGGGCTGAGGGTCTCAGAAGAGACCCTCAATGGAGAGCCAAGGTCTCCATTGATTGGTCAGCACTAGGGTTGGGGGTGGTTGGTCATTGCCTCTGGTCCTATGTCATCCAGTTTGGCTTCACACGTTCATTCCACTGCTCTCCCCAGAGTCTAAATCTTCACGAGTACATATTGGAACACATCAGATTTTCAACCTCTGTCATCTCTGTAGACACCTGTCCACAGCCCTCAGTCCTGCTGCAGGTGGACCAGGTCCTTGCACACCTGGTGCCAGATGGACACTCTGGATGTGTGTCACCTCATCTCAGTCAGCCTTGGCCTCTCTTGTTCTGGCTCCCCTGTCACTGGATACCCACATGTTCTTTTTTGGTTTACTTCCTCATTTTCCCCACTTTTCCTGGTAGTATTTTCCAAAAAAGAACATGGAAAGTTAACTATTAAAGTTCTAAACACATGAAGAAACTGTAGGCTATCCTAGCCCTTACTTACATCTTGACTGGATATAGAACTCTGTGTTGGAAATTTTTTTTCTGCAGAAAGTGGAAGGCATTGCATCAATGTTTTCTAGTCTCCAGGCCCATATTTGCTGCCATTGAAGTTTTCAAGGGCTCTCCCACCTTCTTTCTGAAATTTCATCAAATGTATCATAGTGTGGGTCTGTTTTTATGTGCTGTAACAACACTTTGATTAGGCCATTCAAAATGCAAATTTTTATCTGTAAACTCTGAGAAATATTGTTGAAAATTTTTAAATCATTTCATACTCATCATAATTTTTATTTTGATTTTTCCATACTATTTTAAACTATCATTATCAACTTGTTGGGATCCCTTGACTGACAGACTAATAGGTCCTTTTTCCAGCTTCCCCACACTTTTCCATTTGTATGATTTAGTGGGAGTACAGTTTGAATCTTCCAGTTCACCTATTGAAATATTCACTTTTATGTTGATATTTTTAATTTCCAAGAAATCTTTCCTGTTCTATGATTGTGCATAATTGTCCTGTTTCAGATGCCATTATCTTTTACATCTGTTAGATAATATTGAGACCAGTGGAAGGGGACCTGTAGGTCTCCTGCTTATCCACTTCTGTGATATTAGGAAACTTCCCCTCACAGCACTGGGTCATGATTACATTTCTCTGTGTCATTTCTGCTAATGGTCCATCTCCCCCATGACCGTGCCAGAGTCACAGAGCCAGGGTCCTACTCCGGCTTCGCATTCTGTCTCCACACTCTAACTAATCCTGAGACATGGTGAAGGCTTTGAAACCCATGCTGGGTAATGAACTTGACTTCAGTCTCGACAGCTAAGGTGAAATATCCCTGATGTCCTCCTGGGCTGAGCCCTATCACAGAACATTCTGGAACTTTGCAAACATTCACTTGCATGGTGTACAGTCATAGTGAGGTAGGATAGTAAGGAGCTAGGAAAATTCCTAGGCAAGAGGAATGGGGAAACTGAGGCAAGAAATTTAAGGAAGGCCAAACAGTCTGAACAACTTACAGCCAGCTGGTGAATCACAAGGCCTCATCTTTCCCTAACCAAGGACACTGAGAAGAAATGGCTTGTTCCTCTCCTCCCTAACCAGAGAATACATAGATTAAATCTCCCTGCCTGGAGTGAAAATAAACAACAGACACTCAATTAATGCCATTTGTGCCAGATGAACCCAAGGACAAAAGAAGTCAGGGGAACAAATAACAAAACAAAACAAAACAAAAACCATTAAAGCCAGACAGGACTAAGGGAAAATTAAAACAGTGCAGCTGACGAGAGGATAATCCCCAACCCAACCATGTGCTCGTTTTGATGCATCAGCGTATTAAAATCACCCCTGGAAAGCTGGTGAATATTCTGCAGACAGCCTCTCCTAAGATTTTCACACAGAGAAGAGAGATTAAAAACCCTCCAGACAGAGACCTGGGGCAGCTCGCTCTAGAGCATACCCACGTCCTGTGTCAGACATGAACTTCTTTATGTCCTTCTGAGCTCTAAGGTGCCTTTGAGATTTTCAGCCAGGGGAGTGGGCAGCTAGTACTGGGCTTACCTCCATCCTGTCTCCGTGGCCCCCTTTTCTCAGACTTCCCAATGAGCTGACAGTTGCCCTGCCTAGACTTTCTCCAGTTACTTCTTCTACCCTAAGTCCTTCCTTAGTGTCACTGTCCCCAGCTTTAATAAACATACTTTCAAAACCCCCTGGATTTGGGCTGTGAAATCTTATCCAGAGGAAGCCAAGCACCCACACACCACACACCACACACCACATACCACACACCACACACCACAGTCTGGCCTGAGGCAGAACTGCTCACGCCCAGGCCTGTCTGGTGACAACAGCCAGTAACAGACCCAGTGAAAGTGAGTCATCAAGGCTCAGAGAAAACACCTTGCGCTCAACCGCAGACCCACCACCCCCAATCCTCTCTAAGTCTCCTTTCCTCTGTGCCCCACAAGGATGCTATACCAAGTGTCTCATGGGTTTGCTCTGAAGATTACACTTGACCCTCTATGTAGATCCCATGGTGTCACTGGTTGAGATGTTAAGAGATCTTCTGTCCATCATTACCGTCATTCTATTGATTGGAGCATTTAGAGACATTCCATCATTTTGCTTTTGCAAAAGCACAATATGAAACATTCTTGAATATATATATATATATATATATATATATATATATGGTGTGATTATCTTCTTAGGACACATTTGTGAAGAATTTCTGTGTCAAAATGTCAGCACATTTAAATTTCTGAGACCTTTTACAAAAGCATCCTTCAGGAGTTTTGTCCTGGTTTTCAACCCTTCAACTTTTACAACAGAATGTGTTCCCCACCCTCTGGCTGAAACGCTCATCATGTTCTTTCATCTTTCTCAAACTGATAGATTTTAATTTTCATTCCTATTTTTCTTAATCCACATTTGCATTTTTGTTTACATGTATTATTACAAATAGAGTTGTTTGACATTTGCATTTCTTCTTTTCCCAAATGTTTCTTGCTATTCTTTATGTTTTGACTGAGTTGTAAATACTTTTAAATATTAAATTTAAGAAGGAAGGAAAAGCAGCCCCAACATCAAAATTTGTCTGGCATTACAGTTAGGCCCTGTGTTGCCGGGCTGGTCTGGTGCTCACCACTAGACTGGGTTATTCCCCAGTTGGACATTTATGCTCTCATGGAATATCAGCATCAGACAAGGACATCCAGAGACCACAGCAACAGGAGAAAAAACAATGCCACACTGTGTGTTGTCTCAGCACAGACAGAAAGGAGGCACGGTGCAGCTCATACACCACCAAGCAGCTCCCAAGCCTGCAAACAGAAGGGAAGGCAGCGTCTTTCCTATCACCCCTCACCCTTGCTCCAGTCTGCTGCATCCAGAGGTATTTCCTGAGATGCCCAGTCACAGACTTGCCCCCACGTCCTGGCAATGCCAATCTAGAGGGGCCCCTGCACCCACAGACCCTCCCGAGATCACCGTCCAGAGCCCAGGTCCTGGGCACATCTTGACTCACCTGGTCCCTCGAAGCTGCCCACATCCCTGGGGGTGTACTCCCCTTCGCAGCAGCAATGCACACAGCCAACTGTCTGCCCCAGATGCTCCTCCGGGTCTTTGGTGGAAGAACAGTGACACACGTTACCTTCCTCTGTCAACATTTTTATGTGTCTTTGAGTTTGGTTGTGAGCATGAGTTTATGTCTCTGAAGTGTGTGGTTGACATAGAAAAATATCATGTTTTACTTCATGGTTTTTCACCTTTGGGTCTTACTTAGAGAATTTTTCATCCCACAATTGTAAAAACTTCAGGTAAATTTTCATCTAGAGGTGAGTGGTCCAAGGGTGAAGGGAAACAGAATTGCTTGAATTCTGGAGAAAATATTGGGAGGAGCAATATGTAAGGAATTCTAAGGTGGAATTCCAATGTTTACATCTTCTGTTTTACAATTTTATGAGTATGTAGGAGGCCTGCACATATTTGGTATATGTTGTGTTTAATAAATATTTTCTCATGAGTTAATAAAGACATATGTGCTTGCTGATGTCTCCAGGTTCACAAAAACCACACCAAGGGTCCCAAAGTGATGTGCACCAGGACCAGCTCCAGTGAGGAGTGTTTTTTATCATTTACAACTTTGAGGCATTAAATCACATTTTGGATAATGTCTAAGAGCCTTTCATAGGATATATGAGGTCAAATCAATTGTTATAGGATTAAGGACATCTTTAGCCTTTCCACTGTACCAACATTTGCACTGAGGTAAACTTAGCAAGAATGGAGGCTGGGGCACCCAACTGTTACAGCAGGCATTCTTCATCACCACTTCCTCACAGACTAGAAAAAAAAACCTGTGTCACTTTAGAATGACACAGTCAAAGTTCTAAAAATTATTATTGCTACTTATTAGTCATCCTTAAATCGACATTTTAAAAATACCTTGGTTTTTTGGTAATATGTCTCTGTAGGCAAATGTGGTATTCTCATCACCCAATGACCACATCAAAATTACAACTATGCTACAAACAACCATCACTCAGAACCCCTGAAATATAACTGAATGGAACTCCTACAATTAGTGAATTAAAGAAGCCACATGGAGATTGGTAGGAGGGGTGGAGATGCGATTGGACAGGTCCCACACTCACATGTGGCAGATAAAAATTGGGAGAGATATCTCACTTGTCAAGGTCCACCCTGAGGAGAGAGGTATCCCAACCTCACACTAGGCACCCCCAGACCAGGGTTCCAGTGAAAGGAAGACAGGCATCTACAACTTTGGTTGTAAAAATCAGTGGAGATTGAGGCTAGTCAGACAAAGTGCTTCTGGGGTCCAAGGCATTCCTTTTAAAGGGCCAGCACATGGACTCACTCACATTCACTCTCTCTGAGCTCCAGCCCTGGGACGGCAACTCAAGAGGAACAAGGAACATATGGAAAGGAACTGAATTGCCTGGTATGGGGGCAAGAAATGTGGGGGTGGGTAGATTTTCTCAGACAGAAGAGCTGACGGAGGTCATTGTTCCTTTGATGATCCCTCCCTCACAGAGCTGGTAGGTGTATACTATATCTGAGTTTCATCTACCTGTCTAGCACTATTCAAACCACTCTGGTGATGCCCTGAAACCCTGCCTCACCCAACTTGCAGGCCTACTAAAGCCCTTTCCAGTGACTTTTCCATATAAACAGCTTGCCTGGCTGAAGCTGTAGACTTTCCTAAAAAATGTCCCCAGGCCCAAAACTAACCAGCTTGGGTTTGCAGCTCGGCCTTTCTCAGGCACTCCAAGCCCAGCAAAAGTAGCATCCATGTGCAGATTGCTTTGTAGCTCATGCCGGATAGCTCTGGGCAGGACACACATGGTGGCTGATCTTGGCTTGCACCATCCATGAGTCCTCAGAGCCATCACACCTGTGGACAGCTTCCAATCAAAACAAAGTATCACCCAATCATCTCCACAGCAACACATTCAAGGGGTGGGCTCAGTGCGTACCAGAGCCTCTAGTGGTCACAGCCAGTCCTCCCAACAGATCTGCTTGGGGGTAAATACTTCCCATTGCTAACAGCAATCCTGACTCAGCTACAATAGGAGAGTGCACATAACCAAATTGGGGGGTGCACCTGAAGTGTCCAGGGAAGATGCACCACTGGGCCCTACATGACACCTACTGCATGGGGACACTCTACCAAGACAAGGAGACATAGCATTTCCACCTAATACATAGAAACAAACTTGCAAAGACAACCAAAATGAGGAGATGGCCAAAATGAAAGAACAGAACAAATTCCAGAAAAAGAAGTAAACAAACTGTAGACCAGCAATCTAATAGATAGAGTTCAAAACACTAGTTATAAAAATGTTCAATGAACTAGGAAGAAGAGTTGAACTCAGTGTGAATGTTAACAAAGTTCATATAAGAAACATAAAAATGGAGAAAGAAAACATAAGGAAAACAGTCATAAATAAAGAATTCAAAACTGAAATGAAGAATACATTATAGGGAATCAACAGTGGAGTATATGAAGCACAGGATCAAATCAGAGATTAGGAAGATAAATAAGCAGAAAACACCCAATCAGAACAGCAAAAAATAAATAAGTAAATAAATAAATAAATAAATAAACAACCAAAAAGAATCTTAGAAATGAAGATAGTATGAGGACCTATGGGACAACGTCAAGTATACCAACATTTGCATCATGGGGATGCCAGAAAAAGAAAAGAGAGATCAAGGATTTGAACCCCTATTTTAAAAAATGATTATAGAAAACATCCCTAATCTGGTGAAAGAAGTAGATATATCAATCCAGAAAATGCAGGGTCCCAAACAAGATGAACACAAAAAGATCTGTACCCAAGACACATCATAATCAAAATGCCTGAGATTAAAGACAAAGAGAGAATTTTAAAAAACATCAAGCTACCTACAAGGGAGCTCCCATAAGACTATCACCTGATTTCTCAAGAAAAACTTTTCATGCCAAAGGAGATTGGCAACTAATATTCAAAGTGATAAAAACCAAGGACCTACTCCAATTCTACACCACCCAGCAAGGCTATCATTTAGAATTAAAGTTCAGATAAAGAGCTTCCCATACAAGAAAAAGCTAAAGTAGCTTATCACCAGTAAACCAGTAATATAGGAAATGTCAAAGTGTGTTCTTTAAGAAGAAGGAAAGCAAAAATATATAAATAATCAAATGGCCATAAACACGTATCTATCAAAAATTCCTTTAAATGAAAATGAATGAATTGCTCCAATCAAAAGATATGGTGGCTGAATAGATGAGAGAACAAGACCTTTACATATGCTGTCTACAAGAGACTCAATTCAGATCCAAAGACACACTGACTGAAAGCACAAGGATGAAAATTGAAACAAATAAACCAAAAAAAGCTGGGGTAACAATACTTGTACCAGAAAAAATCTATAAGGTCTATACCAGACTTTAAAACAAAGGTGATATAACAAGAGACAAATAATGACCTGGACATTCCATTTCTGGGTATTTATCTGAAACCAAAACATGAAATCAAAAGGATAAGTGTACATATCCATATGCTCATTGCAACATTATTTACAAAAGGCAACACAAGTGTCCATCCACAGATGGTGAGATAAAGAAGTGGTGCACATGCACAACAAAATCTAACTCAGCCACACACACAAAAACAATGAAATCTCTCCATTGGCAACAACATGGATGGAGGGTCTGGTGCTGAGTGAAATAAGTTAGACAGAGAAAGACAAATGCCAGATCTTTGTGCTTATATGTGGAATCAGAAAAATAAAGTAATCAGCTCTGACTGGTATGGTTCAGTGGGTTGAGCACCAGCTGCAAACAAAAGGGTCACTGGATCAATTCCCAGTCAGGGCACATGCCTGGGTTGTGGGCCAGGTCCCCAGTAGGGGGCAAGGGAAAGGCAACCACACACTGATGTTTCTCTCTCTTCCCCTCTGTCTGAAAATAAATAAATAAAATATTTTTAAAAATAAAATAAAACAATCAAGCTGAGCAGAAACAGACTCATAGACACAAGGAACAGACTGAAGGTAGCCAGATGGGAGGGGGTTTAGTGGGGTGGGTGAAAAGTTGAAGGGATTATTAAGAAGTGCACACTGGTCATTACAGAATAGTCAAGGGGATGTAAAGTACAGCACAGGGAATATAGTCAATACTATTGTAATAACTACATATGGTGTCGGGTGAGTACTGGATTTCTTGGGGGAATCACTTTGTAAGTTATATAAATGTCTAATCACATAGTTATATACCTGAAACTAATATAATATTGTACATCGACTGTAATTGAAAGATGAAAAATATTAAAAAGAATATATATATTAAATTCATTATACAAATGGATTAATTTCTTAACAGTCGTTAATGAAAATAGAGAATAAAATATAAAATATCTCCTATGATGACCGGGAAAGTGCACAAACACACTTCTGCCACATTCCCAAGTACCATGAGCTCATGAAAGTGACCTGTGAGGGCTGAGTCAACCTCCTCTTCACAGAACAGCAAGTTCACTTAAGAGAAGGAGAGACACAGAACCTGTGATGACAAAGGTGTGGTGAACTGGTGAACACTCTCTCAAATGAACATGAGCTTCTCCCTCAAGGAAAGTCAATAGGCAATTGACACCTGACAGCACTTGTTGTCTGGATGGAATGGAAGCTCTCAGGGGAAACCCAGGATTCTGGCAAACATGTGTCTCACCACAGCAGCCAGACAGCTTCCCAGAGCTGACAACCATTTCCAGTGGGATCTGTGGTAACGTTAACAAATGTGATTTTTTTAAAAGATTTTATTTATTTATTTTTAGAAAGGGAAGGGAGGGAGAAAGAGAAACATCAATGTGCGGTTGCTGGGGGCGGTGGCCTGCAACCCAGGCATGTGCCCTACTGGGAATCGAACCTGCAACACTGGTTCGCAGCCCGCGCTCAATCCACTGAGCTATGCCAGCCAGGGCAACCAATGTGATTTTTGATGATGTGTTATTAAATACATCAACACTGGGAGATCTCTATCACTTAGTGAAACGATGCATTATTTTTCAATAATCCTGCATCAGTACAAGAGCCACTGAAGTAATGTAACAGAACAGGAAATACTCAATGGATTTGTTTCAGGTTCCACTTTGCAAAGAGCTTTTCAGGAACTACCACTTGTGTAGCTTTAGTGAACTATCCAAGATGAATATCCACACTTGTCTGAAAAAGTAATTTAAAATGCTTCTCCTACATATCTGTGTGAGGCTATATATGTCTTCATATACTGCAACCAAATAACAGATTAAACTCAGAAGCAAATATGAAATTCCAGCCAACTTCTAATTATACAGACAAGCACTGAGACTTGCAAAAGTCAAATGTAAGGAGATCCACACTGTGTACTATCTCATTCATTTCTGGAATATTTATTTTTCATAAAAACATTATTTCTTTTAACGTATCATTGGTTATTAATATTATTCAAAATGAATTAATTTTTTCAAACTGCTTTATTCCTTGCAGGGTAAATATTGATAGCCATAACCCCCATAAACAAACTTATTTGAAGGATTCGCTGTAGTTTGTAAGACTATAGATGTCCTAAACCCAAAACGTTTGAGAGTCGCTGAATAAAACAGCCCGTGGGCCGGGACTCAGGGAGACAGCGGGACAGAGCTCTCCGTGCAGGAGGCGGGGTCGGGGCAGAGTCCCGGGTCCCCAGGCCTGGCTCCCAGGGTCTCAGACCGAAGACCGCGTCTGGAGCGGGAACTCCCAGTGTTGGGGTGTGCCCTTCTCCCCCGGGTTTCCCTTCTTCTTCTCACGGGTCCTTCTGCCTGGATACTCCTGACGTTCTGCTGCGATTCTGGTTTGTATGTCCCAACTCTGCAGGGGCCAATCGGCGTCACCTAGGATTCCAGTATAAAGTCCTCACGTAGTACCCGAGTTCTTTCTCCGAAGACGCTCAGGGTCCGGATCATGGAACCACGAGCCCTGCTCCTGCTGCTCTCGGGGGCCCTGACTGTGACCGAGACCTGGGCGGGTGAGTGCGGGGTCGGGAGGGACGGCCTGTGCGGGGGCAGGAGGGAGGGGACCCGGCGGCCGCTCAGGACCCGGAGACGCGGAGGGCTCGTCCCCAGACCCCGGACCCTAGACCCCCTTCTCTGTTCTCCCCTCTTCCCGCCCCCACCCCTCTTCTCAATCACCGAATCCTTTGCTGTTCCCCGGGCGTCTGCCGCTACCGGCCCCACCAAATACCCAAGACGTCCGTCCTCCCTGTCCCCAGGCCCACACACCCTGAGACATTTCGGCACCTCCGTGTCCCCACACGGGAAGTTCCGGCACATCGTGGCCATCTACGTGGACGACACGGAGGTCACATGGTTCGACAGTGCTGCCCCGAATCCAAGGGCACAGCCGCGGATGCCGTGGAAGAAGCAGCCGTGGATGGAGCAGGAGGATCCAGATTTTTGGGCGGAACAGACGCGGGTCTGCAAGGACTGCGCACAGTTTTCCCGAGCAAAGCTGAAAAACCTGCGCGCCTACTACAACCACAGCGAGGACGGTGAGCCACGAGCGCCCGGATCCGGGTACGATACCCATCCCCACTGACCCGCAGGTGTCTCCCCGAATCTGTGGGTCTGAACGTTCCCCGCGGGGCTGCGGGATCCGCCTTGCGCCCATCCCAGGAAGAGCCCACGGGGACCCTAACTCAGTCTTATTTTCACTCACTTTACATTTAACCCCCGCGAGTCGGGTCGAGTCTCAACTAGTTGGGTGCGGGCTACCTCTGTCCTCCAGCAGGACTAAGTCCGAGGGGCTGACTTCGGGGCGGGGTCAGGGTCTCACACCTTCCAGGTTACTTTTGGTTGCGTTGTGGGATCGGACCTGGGATTCCTCGGCGCGTACGGTCAAACCGCATACGACGGCACCGAAACCTTCGCGTTGAACTTGGACCTGAGTTCCACCACCGGAGCCAATAAGACCACCCAGATCACCATACTGCGCGATTTGTTGCATCAAGATGTTGTGGAGATATGGAGGGCCTACCTGGAGCACACGTGTCTGAGCTGGCTCCGCATGTTCCTGGAGAAGGGGAAGGAGACACTGCTCCGAGCAGGTACCAGGGCGCGGGCCTCCCTGAGGAGGGGACTTGTGGGCTTGGGTGGCTTCCTACAAGGAGAGGAGGAGAATGGGGCAGTGTCAGAATGTCCCTTCTGCTTGGGAGAGGGAAGAGTCCCCCAGGTGTCATTCTGTGACTCACCTACCGGCCCAACTTTCTCTAAAGGACAATAATGGACCCAGCCTCTCCCTGAAACACCCCACAGCAGTTCCCTCACCTGGTGCACCAGGACGCTCTCCCTGGTGCTCAGGATGAGACCATTTCTGCAGGCCTTACTACTGCTTTTCTGAGTCATTCAACCCCCACCTGAATCTGTGTTTCCTCTTAGACCTGGACACTCCTACCCTAGGTTCTCACTCTGATTCTGGAGCTTTCCAGGAAATAAGTGATTATCCCAAGTGCCTCTGTCCAGGCTGGTGTCTGGGTGGTTCACTCCCTTCCCCCACCCCCAGTGTCTTGTCCACTCTCAGGGTGGTCACATGAGCACTGCTGGAGTGTCCCATGACCATGCAAAGTTTCTGAATTTTCTCACCCTCCCTCAGACCCTCCAAAGACACACTTGACCCACCACCCTATCTCTGACCATAAGGTCACCGTGAAGTGCTGGGCCCTGGGCTTCTACCCTGCGGACATCACCCTGACCTGGCAGCGTGAAGGGGAGGACCTGACCCAGGACATGGAGCTTGTGGAGACCAGGCCTGCGGGGGATGGGACCTTCCAGAAGTGGGCAGCTGTGGTCGTGCCCCCTGGAGAGGAGCAGAGATACACGTGCCATGTGCAGCACCAGGGGCTGCCTGAGCCCCTGACCCTGAGATGGGGTGAGGAGGGGGTGTGGGCACAGAGCCTCTCCTCAGGATGTCCCTGAGCAGGGTCAGGACACAGGCCTGAGGTTGGCCTCTCACCTTCCCCTCACAGACCCCCCTCCTCAGACCACCATCACCATCGTGGGCATCGTTGCTGCCCTGGGTCTCCTTGGAGCTGTGGCCGCTGGAGCTGTGCTGTGGAGGAGGAAGAGCTCAGGTGGGCAAGGGGTGGGGCTGAGTGTCCTGTCCTCCTGGGGGTCGAGCCCAGGTGGAAGTATGCTCTGCCTCCTTAATGGGTATCGTATCCCCACATGGGTGCTTGTCCATCTGGGGCCTGTTCCCTAACACTGACTCTTTAGTGAGGCCTGTGGGAAAGTCTGGGACACATTTATCACCTGATGATTCTAGGGATGGGGACTGATTCCCAGCTGTCACAGGTCAGAGGGGATGGCCCTTCCTGAGGACAGGCGTCCAAACAGGTGGTTGGTCCAGTCCCCACACATGTACTTCCCCATGTTTCCTGATCCTACTCTGGGTGTTCAGGCACAGTTCTGGAACCTTCCCTGTGCTCCAGGAGTGTGGGGTCCTTTAGGGTCACAGGAGCCAGCCTTCCCCCTAACTTCTCATGGAACATTTTCTTCCCACAGGCACAGAGAGGGAGAACTACGCTCAGGCTGCCTGTAAGTCTGGGTATTGGGGAGGTGATGTCTGGGACCCTTGGGAGAGTGTGGACTGGGATCTGTGAAGAGGGACTCCCCCACCCTGTAACTGCTGTTGTGTCTTCCCCAGACAGTGACAGAACCCAGGGCTCTGGGGTGTCTCACAGCTTCTAACTGTGAGACCCTGTGGGGAGGAAGTGGGAGACATTGGAACCAAGGGCACAGATGGGTTTTGGGGACTCCCAGAGTGGGACATTCTGAGCATTCAGTGGCTGTGGGGGAATCTGACACTTCTGAGACTGACCTGAGTTTGTTCATGACAACTTTCTTTCCCAGTGTGACAGAGCTGCCTTGTAGGAGACTTGGTGCTAAAACAGTCATTGCAGCCTCCTCTTGGGACTTTAAGGATACTTGTCTGCTGTTTCTGCAACTGCATCAGAATGTGTCTTCATCCTTATCAGCTTCATTGGAGGAGCTGGTCACATGGCCACCCTCCCCAAAGGGAAAGTGTGACCTGTGTCCTCTCCCCTGGGGACTGACCTGTGCTAGCAGTGTTGGGGTTTTGCCAAACTTTCCTAGTCTTTCCTCAGCTGGGTCTCCTTGTTCCTTTGTTTTTGCTGCTTCAGGAGAACCTTGTCCCACCAGGACCTGGGATCCCAGGGACGTCGGCGTCACCTGGGCCTTGTCATAGCTCCAGGTCTGTGCTCAGTGAGGGCTTCCTGGGTCTGGCCTTCAGCCCCTGTGTTGGGTGCTTGTTGTTTCTTTGTTTTTTTTTAGATATTGTGCCTATTTTTGTTTTCTTAATTGACTTATTAGGGTTTGTTTGTGTTTTTTACTAAGTGTATTGGGCTGGCATTGGTTAATGGGATCACGTAGGTTTCCCTTGTATATTTATTTCTATGATATTGTACAATGAGGAGTCACTCAACCAGTGGTTTTTGAGTCCTGGGTAAATGACCTTCCATTTTTACATCGGAAATCCAGAGATTCCTTGGAGATATTTTGGTTTTGTGTCCAGATGAACTCAGTAAAGCAACTATCACAATAAAGTAAGTCACACAAACGTTTTGGTTTCCCTGAGCTAATCATGTTAGGCTTATGGTATATGTAGTCTACTAAATCTTAAATTGTACTATGTCTAAAAACTAATGTATATGCCTTTATTAAAATATACTTTGTTAATAAAAATGTTACCTATCATCTGACCATTTAGTGAGTTGTAATGCTTTTGCTGGTGGGAAATCATAACTTCAATTTCAAAACAAATAGCTTGGCTTTGGGGCTCGGTTGGAGCATTGCCCACACACCAAAGGTTACAGGTTCGATCCCCATTAAGGGCACATGCCCGGCTAGTGTTGAATTTCTGGTCAGGGCGGGTATGGGAGGCAATCAGTCAGTGTTTCTCTCTCTCTTTCACTCTCCACTTTCTTCTGTAAAATCAGTTACAACAATCCTGGGTGAGGATGAAAATTAAAAATGCAGATCTGTGAAGTGTAGTAGCATGTTGTATACCTGTATGTCAGTGAACCAAGCACAGGCCAAATGGCCGGCCTCACAGGGCCTATGTTGTGTGGCAAAAGGACACACTGTGCCCTGTGACCACAGTCAGTAAGGAAAGAGTTCCCGTGAGCAGGTGGCAGGTGCTGTGGAGAAGGGGATGCATTGGGGTGTGTTAGAAGGGGCAGGAGGCCTGTTAGAATTCGGGTGGTCTGCATGGGCCTCATGGGAAGGTGGCCTTGGAGGAAAGATGAGAAGGACATAAGCCATTGCCCATGAGGATGTTTGGGCCAGGCTCCTTCCAGGTAGGGAGCCTCCCATGCAGACGCCCTGGGGAGGGAGCCTCTGTGTGTGGTTTTGGAACAGCCGGGAGCCAGTGTGGCTGCAGCAGAGTCATTGGGAGGAGTCAGATTCCAGGCACATCTTGCAGACCTGGGGGAGGTTGGGAGAGTTTTGAGCTTGACTGACACAGTTTTGAGCAAAGACAGATGTGGTAGGACTGCCCTTTCATTTTATTTCATTTGTTACAGAAATGTTTATTTTAAAATTAGCCATATATATCAGAAGTGATTTAGATTAAAAGCTCCAAGGTAAGTGGTTACCAGTAAGTATTACTCTATCTACACGTTCGCCCATATATTAAGCCATTTCAAGCCACTTTAACTTCATACACTTACCATGAGGTGTGTAGACAACCCGGAAGGGACAGACTGTGTGCCATGGTACAAGGGGACCAGATGGCTCCCCAGTGATGTTCCCTGTGACCACCTGTGCTCCATGCACAATGCAGGGTTTCTCCCTGCACTTCTGAATGTGACATTTTGAAGCCTCTGTCTGTGGCTGGTTGAGTCCCCTGATTCTACCAGAGTGCTGCTTTGTTGTCTAGGAGTCATCCGAAGCTTCCAGGCCTCCCTCATGTAGACCTCAGAGGTATCAGTGTAGGGGTTCAGAGAGCTGACCAATCAGAAGATGAAGAACACCTGCTTACAGCAGGAACTGTTCCAGGGTCCACTGTCCTTAACCCACTGCAGACACTGCTCTCATTCTACAGATACTGAGTCCTGGAAGGTCATGGCCAAGAAGCTCATGTCCTTTAGTGGCTTCCTCTGAGAGTTCCTCCCCAAGCGAGAGCCCTTGGGCCACAGAGTCAGCCTGGCTGCTGAGCTGAGAACAGAATCAAGAGACAAGGGACCAGTGAGGCAGGAGGGGAAGGTGTAGGGAGGCTCCCATGGTTCTAAGCTGCAGATGCTGGGTGTTCTGATGGGGCTGTAAGTAGTGGAAACAGTGGGAAGGGACTGGACACTGAATGCATTTGGAAGATGGATTTCACAGCATTTCCTAAGGATTCAATTTGGGGCGTGGAAAATGAGTCAAGGAGGGCACCCCACCTTTGTACTGTGCCAGCAGAAAGATGGGGTTACACCAGCAGAGAGGGGGAAGACTCTGGCAGGAGCATGTGTGGGGGAGGGGTGGGCATTTCAAGCATTCAACTGAAGAGAGGGTCAAGGTGAGATGTGTGTTAGAAACACCAGTGAGGTGCCAGGTTGGACAGATGAGTGTGGGGACCTTGAGGAGAAATATCTGGGCTGGAGACATAGGTTTGGAGGTGATGCTACACAAATAACATTTAAATCTGTGAGAGTGGATGAGGCCACCAAGGGAGCAAGGACTGTGGAAGATTACCAGACAAGGACTGGATACTACACCTTCCTGTTCCACAGTGGGACATTCTTCTTGGTGACTCACCCAGGTTGGTGGCAGTCAGATCTCCCCATCATACACTCACCATTTAGTGACTGTCATTCATTAGGTATTTATGGGGAGATATTCCAAGATTATCCTACTGTGCTCTTCACCACTTTTATACTCACCCTCCCTAGCTCCTCTTGCAACTTCTGCCCAAGTCAGGGGAAATATGGTAGTTGTCCTGTGTCAGCCCTGGGCACTTATGAGTAGGGTGTAGAGTACAGCACGGGGAAAGTAGGAAGTAATATTGCTGACTATGTATGGTGTCAGATGGGTACTAAATACATTGAGGATTTTATTTAATAAGAAATATATATATATATGTTTAATCTCTCTGTTTTACAGCTGCAACTAATATAATATTGTATGTTAAGTGTAATTGAAAATTTTTAAAAATTAACTCATGGACACAGACAACAGTGTGGTAATTGCATGGGGGAGGGGGTAGGATGTGAGAAGAGGATAGATGGTGATGGGGAAAATAGAGAAAAAAATAAAATAATTGTTTTAAGTTTTAAAAAAAGTGCTAAGTTGACCAGTGGGAGGTACTCCAGGACAGAGTTTGGACAAGAGAAGGAGCTGAAGGAACCTGCCCAGTGAGAAACACCATGAAGGGAACTCTTGGCTCAGATGTTCATGCACCCCAATGACATGTGACTCTAAGCTCAGCTCCTCCCCAGGGAACAGGGGACACTTTCTCTGGCTCCTGCCTGCTGCTCCTGAGGGCGTCTCAGTAATGGCCATCACTATCCCTAGTCACCAGACGTACCTGAGGGGGATCTGCATGAGACAAGTTTGCTGTAAGTTAGAGATGCCCTGGGCTCCCCACACAGATGATGTCACTGACAGAACAGATGACATGATAGTGGCATCTCTGTCGGGAAGTCAGGACCACACACTCTGTCCCTGTAACTGGGCTCAGAAGCTGCCCTGCCTGACTGGTCCCTGCTCAGACCAGCCAAATAAAGGCTCCCTTGCATCCATTCTCAGGGCAGAACTAGAAGAGGTCAGCCCAGGAGGAACTGGGTGGGACCTGTGGGTGAGCAGCACCCTGGGTGAAACTGTGCTGAGCCTGCCTGGTCCTGAGCTGCCCCTCCTGCCTGGGCTGGGCAGGTGGAAGATGGGAAAGTGCTGGGGGTGTTTCAGGTGAGGCCAGACTCAAGAGGGTCCCTGCAGGTCCCTATGCTCTGGAGTCCCCTTCAGTGAGGGAAAGGGGTTGGTCCCTTGCAACCTGGGTACAGCCTTGTATGGCAGAAACCATGGAGCTCCTCCACCCTGTACAAAATTCCACTTTTCTGAGACCTCCCAGGTTTAGAGTTGGGTGTGAGGACAAGAGTGTGAATTGCCATGCAGTATTCAGCTGTGACTTAAAAATCCTGGATCGTGAAATGAGATCCAATGACAGACACACACACAGCTACAGACAGAAGGCACAGAGAAGTGTCTGCCCTTCAGTGACCCCCATACATGCACTTGTCCTGTTTCAAATCCCCCTGCAGGAGGTGCCAGCCTCTTAGGAATTTCTACTGGGACATTGTCACCCTCCTGTGTGGTTACTGTGTGAGTGACACTCACATTTCTGTCTCTCTAATTGAATGGAAACACCTCTCTGAACCCTCTTATCCCAAGGCAGCAGGGAAGGAAAAAGAATTTGGAGTGAGATGAAGTCTCATTAATTTCCAAGTGTGCCTGAATGGGTGCATGGGGTGAAAATCATTAAATATGACTTTTTAAAAAATAAAATTGTGAACAAGACAATACATTCTGCAGTAATTCAACAGTGTGCTTCATATTTGGAAATATCAATGTTTCTCTCTCACATCAACATTTCTCTCCCTTCCTCTCTCTCTGAAAGCAATGAAAAAAAAAAGTCCTACAGTGAGGATTAAAAAAGCTAAAAAGGGAAGGAAAAGTTGATTTAACGAGGTGGACAAAAACACTGAGTTACAGGTGAGATGATTTCCCAATGCCACTAGGGTATGGGTTGTAGAAGGCACTAAAGAACATAAGCTCGAGGTTTCCATTGACTGGTCAGCACTAGGGTAGGGGGTTGCTGGTCATTGCTTCTGGTCCTAATTCAGCCATGGGGCCATTCTGTCTGGTTCACACATTCATTCCCCTGCTCTCCCCAAAGTCTAAATCTTCATGAGTATGTATTTGAACACATCAGATATTCAACCACTTTCATCTCTGCAGACACCTGTCCACAGCCCTTGGTCCTGCCACAGGTGGACTGGGTCCCTGCACACCTGGAGTTGGGTGGACACACTGGATGTCCTTCACCTCACCTCAAGGAACCATGGCCTCTCCTGTTCTGGATCTCCTGTCACCTGGATCCTACATGTCCCTCTTTTTTTTGTTTACTCCCTCATTTTCTCCACTTTGTCTGGTAGTATTTCCCAAAGACAACGTAAGAAGTTAACTATTAAAACTCTAAATACACAAAGGAACTGTAGGCTACCCTAGCCCTTATTCACATCTTGACTGGATATAGAACTTTGTGTTGGAAATAATTTTTTCTGCAGAAAGTGGGAGGCATTACTTGAACATCTTCTAGTCTCCATGCCCAGATTTCCTGCCTCTTGAAGGTTTCAAGGTCTCTTCCACCCTCTTTCTGAAATTCCACAGTGATGTGTCACAATGTAGGTCTGTTTTTATCTGCTATAGCAAGAATTTGATTAGGCCATTCAAAATGTAATTTGTTATCTGTGAACTTTGAGAAATATTCCTGAAAATGTTAAAAATCATTTCCTACTCATCATTATTTCTAGACAGACATTATAAGCTTGTTGGGATCCCGTGACTAAGAGACTAATAGGTATTTTCTCCAGCTTGTCCACACTTTTCCATTTGTGAGACTCAGTAGAAGAACTACATGAATCTTCCAGTTCATCTACTGAATTATTCATTTCTATGATGACATTTTTAATTTCCAAGAGGTCTTTCCTTTTCTATGACTGTGCATAATTGTTGTGTTTCAGATGTCATTATCTTTTACATCTTTCAAATTAGATGGAGACCAGTGGAGGGGACCCGTAGGTCTCCTGTTTACCTGTTTCCATGATATCAGGAACCTTTCCCCCACTGCACTTGGTCATGATTAAATTTCTGTTTGTCATTTCTCCTAATGGCCCATCTCCCACACAACTGTGCCAGAGTCACAGAACCAGGGTCCTACTCTTGCTCTGCATTCTGTCTCCAGACTCTAATGCGGATGCAGTGGAGACCTTGAAACCCATGCTGGATGATGAACTTGACTGTGGTCTGGATAGCTGAGGTACACAGCCCCTTGATGTCCTCCAAAGCTCTGAGCCAAGCAGCCTCCTATCACAGAACATTTCAGAACATTACAACAGTTCACTTGCATGGAGTGCAGAGTCATAGTGAGGCAGGATGGTAAGAAGAAAGGAAAACTAGGCAAGTGGAATGGGGAAACTGAGGCAAGAAAAACAAAGAAGGCCGAACAGTCTGAACAACTTACAGCCAGCTGGTGACTCTCAAGACCTTATTTCCCCTAACTAAGGACACTTGAGAACAAATTATTTGTACATCTCCTATTTAACAGGGAATGCATAGCATGAATCACCCTGGTTGGAATAAACATAATAGAGACCCAGTTAATGGGTCTCACAACAGTTAATGTCATTTCTGCCAGATGAACCCAGGACCAGATGAAGCCAGGGGAACAAAGAACAAAAAAAAAAAACCATTAGAGCCAGACAGACCTAAGATAAAAGTAAAACAGTGGAGCTGACCAGAGGATAATCCACAACCTAACTATGTGCTCATTTTGATGCATCAGCATATTAAAAACACCCATAGAAAGCTGATGAATATTCTGCTGACAGCCTCCCCTAAGATTCTCACCCACAGAAGAGAGATAAAAACCCTCCAGACAGAGACCTGGGGCATCTCACTCTAGACCTCACCCACATTCTATGTCATACATGAACTTTTTTCTCTCCTGAGCTCTAAGGTGCCCTTGAGATTATCAGCCAGGGGAGCAGTGGTCAGTGACAGCTTGTCTCAGGCTTATCCCCCATCCTGACTTTAAGGCCCCCTTTTCCCCTGACTATCTGGTAAGCTGACAACAGCCTGGCCTTGGCTCACTTCTATGTCCCTGAACTTTACTTCCCAATGAGCTGAAAGCAGCTCTGTCTAGACTCTCTCTTCTACCCTAAGTGGTTTCTTAGCATCAGTGTCCCCAGCTTTAATAAACATACTTTCAAAATCCTCTGGATTTCTATTATGAAATCTTATCCAGAGGAAGTCAAGCATCCACACGCCACTCACCACAAACCACATACCACACACTACCCACCACAGGCTGGCCTGAGGCAGAACCACTCAGGCCCAGGCCTGTCTGGTGACCACAGCTGCTAAGGGACCCAATGAAAGTGAGTCATCAAAGATCTGAGAGAAAACAACTTGTGTTCACCACACCTTCCCCACCCCTGAACTTCTGTGATTCTCCATTCCTCTGTACCCCACAAGGATACCATATTGAGTGCCCAATGGATTTATACTTGACCTTCTATGTAGACCCCATAGTGTTACTGCCTGAGACACATTAAGCAGTCCTCTGTCCATAGTTACCATTGTTCTGTTGATTGGAGCATTTAGAGACATTCCATCCTTTTCCTCTTATAAAACCACAACACAAGAAACGTCTCTGAATATATATTTTTAAAGTATGTGTAATTATCTTCTTAGGACAAATTCCTAAAAAAAGGAATTTCTGTGTCAATATGTAAACACATTTAAGTTACTGAGACCTTTTACAAAGGCATCCTTCAGGAGTTTTGTCCCGGTTTTCAATCCCTTCAACCTTTATACAAAACGTGTTCTCTCCCCTCCAGGTGAAACGCCTATCATGTTCCTTCATCTTTGCCAAACAGATAGACGGTTGGACATTCGTGCTCTCACAGAACATCAGCATCAGACAAGGACATCCTGAGACCACGGAGACAGGAGACAAAACAACACCACGCTGCATGTTGTCTCAGCGCAGACAGAAAGGAGGCACCATGCAGCTCACACACTACCGAGCAGCTCCCGGGCCCAACAAACAGAAGGGAAGGCAATGTCTTTCATATCACCCCTCTCACCCTTGCTTCAGTCCTCTGCATCCCTAAGTATTTCCTGAGATGCCAATCACAGACTTGCCCGCTAGTCCTCACAATGCCAATCTACAGAGGATCCTGCACCCACAGATCCTCCTGAGGTAGCCATCCAGAGCCGACTTCTAGGGCATGTCCTATCTTACCCGGCCCCTCGAATCTGCCCATATCCCTGGGGGGTGCAATCCCACTCCCAGCAGAGGTACACACAGCGGGCTGTCTGCCCCAGGCACTCCTCCAGGTCTTTGGCGGAAGAACACTGACACACCTTACCTTCCTCTGACAACATTTTTATGCATCTTTGAGTTTGGTTATGGGCGTGAGTTTGTATCTCCAGAGTGTGTGGTTCATGTAAGAAAGTTTTATGTTTTCCTTCATGGTTTTTCATCTTTTGGTCTTAGAGAATTTTTCATTCCACAATTGTAGAAACTTCATATATTTTTTCATCTAGGGGAGAGGCATCCAAGGGTGAAGGGAAACAGAATTGCTTGAATTCTGGGGGGAAGAGGAGGAAGACAAATTGGTAAGGAGTCTAAGTTGGAACTCCAACATTTACATCTTCCTCTTGACAACTTTTTAATTACATGTGGGGCCTACAGGAATGTGATACATGTTGTGCTCACACATATTTATTTCTTGAATTAATAAAGACATGTGTGCCTGCTGATGTCTCCAGGTTCACAAAAATGACACCAAGGGTCCCAAAGCAATGTGCACAAGGACCAAATCCAATGAGGAGCATTTTTGATCATTTACAAATTTAGGGCATTACATCACATTTTGGTTAATGTCTGCACACTGTACTTGTAAGCAGATACTAAGTAATCTTTCTTGAATATGCTGTATTTTGAGTGTAGTGTACATCTAAGACCCTCATAGACAAATGAAGACAGCAGAGTTGTACAGAAATTAATATAATATTGGTCATAAATTGTAACTGAAACACTTAAAAAACTTTTAAAAAGAAGATAATTTTGTCTTGAATTCATTATACAAATGGATTGATTCTTAACTACCTGTAATAAAAATAGAGAATAATAGAGAATGAAGAATAAATGCAGAATGGAGAATGAATGAAGAAAAACATAACTGCTTTGATGACCAGGAAAGTGCACAAACACACTTCTGCTACATACATTCCCAAGTACCATGAGCCCAGGAAAGTGACCTGTGAGGGCTGAGTCAACCTCTTCTTCACAGAACAGCAAGTTCACTTAAGAGAAGGAGAGACACAGAACCTGTGATGACTGAGGTGTGGTGAACTGGCAAACACCCTCTCAAATGAACGTGAGCTTCTCCCTCAAGGAAAGTCAATGGGCAGTTGACACCTGAGAGCACTTGTTGTCTGGATGGAATGGAAGCTCTCAGGGGAAAACCAGGATTCTGGCAAACATGTGTCTCCCCATGGCAGCCAGACAGCTTCCCAGAGCTGACAACCATCTCCAGTGGGGTCTGCGGTAATGTTAACAGTTGTGATTTTTGATGATGTGTCATTAAATGCATGAACACTGGAAGATCTCTATCACTTAGTGAAACAATGCATCACTTTAAATAATCCTTCATCAGTACAAGAGCCACTCAAGCAATGTACCAGAATAGGAAGTACTCAATGATGGTGTTTCAGGTTCCACTTTGCAAAGAGTTTTTCAGGAACTACCACTTGTGTAGCTTTAGGGTACAATCAAAGCTGAATATCCACACTTATCTAAAAAGGTAATTAAAAATGCTCCTCCTACATATTTCTCGGGCTGTATATTTCTTCACATATTGCCACCAAAATAACAGATTAAATGCAGAAGCAAATATGAAAATATATCAGACTTGTAATGATACAGACAAGCACTGAGACTTGCAAAAAAGTAAAACTTAAGCAGATCCACTTTTCTCACTACCTCGTTTATTTTGGGAATGGTTATTTTTCATGAAAATAGTTTCTCTTAACATATCACTCAATATTACTCCCAATGAATTAATTTTTCAAACTATTTTACTCCTTATATTGCTAAGCTAATGATAGCTATAACCCACATAAACAAAATTATTTTGGGGGTCGTCCCTATTTTCTAAGACTGTATAAATGGTCTGACACCAAAATGGGAATCGTTGAATAGAACAGCACGTGGGCGGGAGCTCAGGGAGACAGCTGGACAGAGCTCTCCGTGCAGGAGGAGGGTTGGGGCAGATTCCCGGGTCCCCAAGCCAGGCTCTCAGGGTCTCAGCCCAAGGACCGAGTCTGGGGCTGGAACTTTCAGTGTTGGGGTGTGCCCTTCTCCCCCAGGTTTCCCTTCTCCTTCTCATGGGTCCTTCTGCCTAGATACTCATGAGGTTCTGCTGTGATTCTGGTTTGTATGTCCCAACTCTGCATGATCCAGTCGGTGTCACCGTGGTTTCGAGTATGAAGTCCTCATGTAGTACCCGAGTTCTTTCCCCTTAGACGTTCAGGGTGGGTCTGGGTCATAGGGCACCGACCTGTGCTTCTGCTGCTCTCTGGGGCCCTGGCGCTGACCCAGACCTGGGCGGGTGAGTGCGGGGTCGGGGGAAGACCTCTGCGGGGCAAGGAGGGAAGGGGACCAGCAGGGGCTGAGGACCCAGGACAGCGCACCCCAAAACCCCAACTCCAGACCCCCTCCCTCCGCACCCATTGCACCCACCTCTCCTCTCAACCACCTAATCTTTTTCTGTTTCCTGAGCCACCTGCTGCTTCCGCCACCAACACGTACCCAGGACGTGCGTCCTCCCCGTCCCCAGGCCCACACTCCCTGAGATATTTCACCACCTTCCTGTCTGGACTCGATACATCGTCGTCGGCTACGTGGAAGACACGCAGATTTTGTGGTTTGACAGCAAACCCCCGCACCCCAGGGTGCAGTCCCGGGTGCGGTGGGCGGAGCAGCTGTGGGTGGAGTAGGAGGATCCACACTTCTGGGAGGAGATGACGAGGCTCTGCAAGCACTAAGAACAGGCTGCCCGAGCAAAGCCGACCAACCTGCGCGCCCACTACAACCAGAGCGAGGAAGGTGAGCCACGTGTGCCCAGGTCTAGGCACGACCCCCATCCCCACGGACAGGCAAGAATCCCTTCGAATTTCCGGGATGCGCCCTGCCACCATCCCGGGAGGAGCCCAGGGGTTCCCAACCCAGTCTTACTTCCACTCAGTTTACGTTTAAGCCCCGTGGGACGGGTCTCTGCTGCTCGGGTGGGGGGCACATCTGTCCTCCAAGGGGAATAAGTGGACCGGGCTGACTTTAGGGCGCGGTCAGGGTCTCACACCTTGCAGGAAATGATGGGCTGCGTTGTGGGGTCCTACCCACGCTTCCTCAGCGGGTACGGTCAGTACGCCTACGATGGCACCAAATCCTTCACCCTGAACTTGGACCTGCGATCTTCCACCGTGGCCAAAAAGACCACCCAGATCACCGTACAGCACAATTTCCTGCAGGACGAAGATGTGGAGGAATGGAGGGTCTTCCTGGAAGACACGTGCATACGCTGGCTTCACCTGTTCCTAGAGAAGGGGAAGGAGACGCTGCTCCGAGCAGGTACCAAAATGCGGGCCTCCCCAAGGAGGGGATCTGTGGGCTGGGGCGGATTCCTACAAGGAGAGGAGGGAAATGGGGCAGTGTCACAATTCCCCTCAAGGTCCAGAGAGGGAAGAGTTCCCCAGGTTTCCTTGTTCTGTGACTCGCCCACGGGCCCAGCTTTCTCTAAAGGACAGTAAGGGACCCAACCTCTCCCTGAAACACCCCACAGCAGTTCCCTTACTAGGGGTGTCAAACTCATTTTCACCAGGGGCCACATCAGCCTCAACATTGCCTTCAAACAGCCAAAAATAATTTTAGGACTGTATAAATGCCACTACTCTGTAACTGTTAAGGAGTCAGAGTTACATTCAGCCCTTTGAAAGCAATCACAAGGTTGATGTGGCCTCCAGTGAAAGTGAGTTTGACACCCTTGCCTCACACCGTGCAGCACCTGGTGCACCAAGCCACTTTCCCTAGTTCTCAGGCTGAGACGTTCTCTGGAAGCCTGACTCCGGCATTTTCAGCCATTCAGCATCCACCTAAGTCTGTGTCTCCTCTTAGAGTCCTGCATAATCCTACCCTGGGCTCTCACCCTGATTCTAGAACTTTCCAAGAAATAGGAGATTGTTCCACATGTCTCTGTCCAGGCTGGTGTCTGGGTGGTGCACTCCCTTCCCCCACCCCCACTGTCCTGTCCACTCTCAGGGTGGTCACATGAGCACTGCTGAAGTATCCCATGATCATGCAGAGTTCCTGAATTTTCTCACCCTCCCCTCAGACCCTCCAAAGACACATGTGACCCACCAAACCCCATCTCTAGCCATGATGTCACCCTGAGGTGCTGGACCCTGGGCTTCTACCCTGCAGACATTACCCTGACCTGGCAGCATGAAGGGGAGGACCTGACCCAGGACATGGAGCTTGTGGACACCAGGCCTGCAGGGGACGGGACCTTCCAGAAGTGGACAGCTGTGGTTGTGCCCCTTGGAGAGGAGGAAAGATACACATGCCATGTGCAGCACCAGGGGCTGCCTGAGCCCCTGACCCTGAGATGGGGTGAGGAGGGGATGTGGGCACAGATCCTCTCTTCAGGGCATCCCTGAGCAGGGTCAGGACTCAGGCCTGAGGTTGACCTCTCACCTTCCCCTCCCAGACCCCCCTCCTCAGACCACCATCATCATCGTGGGCATCGCTGCTGTCCTGGGTCTCCTTGGAGCTGTGGTCACTGGAGCACAGCTTTGGAGGAGGAAGTGCTCAGGTGGGCAAGGGGCAGGGGCTGAGTTTCCTGTCCCCCTGGGGGTCAAGCCCAGGTGGAAGTGTGCTCTGCCTCCTTAATGGACATCATATCCCCACACAGGTGCTTGTCCATCTGGGGCCTATTTGCTAACACTGACTCTTTAGTGAGGCCTGTGGGAAAGTGAGAGACACATTTATCACCTGATGGTTCTAGTGATAGGGACCAATTTCCAGCTGTCAGAGTCCAGAGGGGAAGGTCCTTGCTGAGGACAGTTGTCCAGAGTGGTGGTAGGTTCAGTACCCACACATGTACTTTCCCTGTCTTTCCTGATCCTAACATGAGTGTTTAGTTGCAGTTCTGGAACATTCCCTGTGCTCCAGAGTATGGGGTTTTTTTTTTTAGGGCCGTGGGTCCCAGCCTACCCGCGACTTCTCACAGAACCTTTCCTTTCCACAGACAGGGGCAAGAAGAGCTACACTCAGGCTGCCTGTGAGTCTGGGTGTTGGGGAGGTGACGTCTAGGAGCCTTGGGAGAGTGTGGGCTGGAGTTTGTGAGGGGGGTCCCCCACCCTGTAACTCTGCTGTTGTGTCTTCCCCAGACAGCAACAGTGCCCAGGGCTCTGATTTGTCTCTCACAGCTCCTGATGGTGAGACCCTCAGGGCAGAAAGCAGGGGGCATTGGGACCAGGGACACAACTGGGTTTTGGGAATTCTCTTAGTGGGACATTCAGAGCATGTGGTGTCTGTGGGAGAATGTAACACTTCTGAGACTGACCTGAATTTGTTCACAATAACTTTCTTTCCAGAGTGACAGAGCTGCTTTCTCCAGGACTTGGTGCTAAAATAGTCACTGCAGCCTCCCCTTGGGACTCTAAGGTTCCCTGTCTGCTGTTTCTGCACCTAACATCAGAACATCATTTAATCATCTCAACATCCCTGCATTAGTTTAAGATTAGTAATATATATATAAATATATATAAATATATAAATATATATAAATTTATATAAATATATAAAATTATATTTTTATATAAATATATATTAATATATATATATTTCAGAAGTGATTTAGATTAAAAGCTCCAAGGCATGTTGTTTCTGGTAGGTGTTATTCTATCTACACCTTCACATCATTTGTTAAGCTGTTCTAGTCACTTTAAGTTCATACACTTAGCATCAGGTGTGGAGACAACCCGGGAGGGACAGACCATGTGCCACGTGACAAGGGGACCACACGACTCCCCAGTGATGTTCTCTGTGACCACCTGTGCCCCATGGGCAATTAAGGGTTCCTTCCCGCACATCTGAATGTACCTTTTGGAGCTTCTGGCCAAGGCTGGTTGAGTCCCCAGATTCTAATAGAGTGCCTCTTTGTAGCCTAGAAGTTACCCTAAGCTTCCAGGCCCCCAACTTGTAGATCTCAAGGGTGTCAATGTGGGATCAGAGAGCTGACCAATCTGAAGGTGAGGACACCTGCTTAAAGCAGGAACTATTCCAGTGTCCACTGTCCTTAATCCACTGCAGACACTGATCTCATTCTGCAGATGCTGAGTCCTGGAAAGTCAAGGCCAAGGAGCGGAATTCCTTAGTGGCTTCCTTTAAGAGATCCTCCTCAAGATAGAGCCCTCAGACCACAGGGTGAGTCTGGCTGCTGGGCTGAGAACAGAATCAGGAGACAAGGGACCAGCGAGGCAGGAGGGAAAGGTATGGGAAAGCTCCCAGGGTTCCAGGCTGCAGGTGCTGGGTGTTCTGAGGGGGCTGTGAGTGGTGGAAACAGTGGGAAGGGACTGGACACTGGATGCATTTGGGAGATGGATTTCACAGCATTCCCTAATGATTAAATCTGGGGTGTGGGAAAGGAGTCAAGGAGGACACCCCACATTTGTACTGTGCCAGCAGAAAGGTAGGGTTATATCAGCAGAGAGGGGGAAGACTCTGGCAGGAGTATGTGTGGGGGAAGGGTGGACATTTCAAGTGTTCAGCTGAAGAGAAGGTCAAGGTGAGATGTCCGTTAGACACACCAATGAGATTTCGGGTTGGACAGATGAGTGTGGGGACCTTGAGGAGAAATGTCTGCACTCGAGACATAGGTGTGCAGGTGATGCTATGAGAATGACATTTAAATCTGTGAGGGTGGATGAAGCCACCAAGGGAGCAAGGACTGCAGAAGAGGAAAGAACAAGGACTGGACTCTGTACCTCCCTGTTCCAACAGTGGGGATGTTCATCCTGGTGGCTCCCCAGGTTGGTGACAGTCAGGTGTCCCTGTCATACATTCAGCATTTGGTGTTTGTCATTCATTAGGAATTTATTGGGAGATATTCTGAGATTGTCCTGCTGTGCTCTTCACCACTTCTACATTCACCCTCCGTAGCTCCTCTTACAACTTCTGCCCAAGTCAATGACAATGTGCTGGTTGTCCCATATCTGTCCTCAACATTTATTTTAGAGTGTAAAGTACAGCTTAGGGAAAATAGTCAATAATATTATCATAATTATGTGTGGTGTCAGATTGGAGCTAGAATTATCAGGGATATTACTGAATAAGCTATACACGTGTTTAATATGTATATATATGTTTTAACTCATGGACACAGACAACATGTAATAATATGGGGGCAAGGGTTGGTACAGGTGAAAAGGGAATGTGGGAATATTGATAAAAAGATAAAAGAAAAGAAAAATAAAATATTTTAAGTTTAAAAAGGTGCTAACTTCGACATCATGCCCAACATTCTGTCAGCAGTTTTTGAGAAATTTGACTAGATTTTGACAAGCCCACAAGCCATCCTGATCTCAGACAGATTTTGAACCACACAATTCTGTGATGTGGTAGGGCCCTGGGTGGGGAAAGGTCATTCATATATTGTCATATGATATGAAAGGCACAGCATTTTCTCTACTGTGGGGTAAAGTCAAGCAGAAGATTGAGAAAGTGGCTCTCAGGTCAACATAATGAAAATCTCAGAATGCACGCTCTCTGGGATTACCCCCTGAGTGATTTCTGAAGCTTAATGGTCCCCGATATTTTCTAATCAAAACATAAAAGGATTTCTACGTGGGATTTGGGGGCTCACTCTGTTTCAGGAAAAGCCACAGAGCAGACCTGAGGTGTTAGCAGCAAGAGCTGTGGGACTAGAATCCACCAGGAGACCAGCCTGGATCACAGGGATGACAGTGTGAGGGACTTGAGGATGGGGTTCTGAGAAGAAAAGCAGTTGAAGGAAAGGGGCCAGTGGGAAACACCATGACATGAGCTCCTGGCCCAGATGTCCCTGCATCCCAGTGACATGTGACTTTAAGCTCAGCTCCTCCTCAGGGAACAGGGGACACTTTCTCTGCTTCCTCCCTGCTGCTCCTCAAGGCATCTCAGTACTGACCATCACTGTCCCCAATCACCAGATGTGCCTGAGGGGGATCTGCACAGGACAAGTTGATGTAATTTACAGACACCCCAGGCTCCTCACCCAGATGGTGTCACTGATGGACAGATGACATGATAGTGACACCTGTGTGGGGAGGTCAGAACCACACACTCTGTCCCTGTAATTGGGGTCAGGAGCCACCCTGCCTGAGAAATCCCTGCACAGAGCTGTGGAGCTCAGACCAGCCAGGTAAGGACTCCCTTGAGTCCACTCTCAGGGCAGAGCCAGGAGGGTTCAGCCCAGGAAGGACTGGGACCTGCAGGTGGGCAGCACCCTGGGTGAAACTGTGCTGAGCCTGCCTAGTCCTGAGCTGCCCCTCCTGCCTGGGCTGGGCAGGTGGGAGATGGGGAAGTGCTGGTGTTGTTTCAAGTGGGGCCAGACTCAGGAGGATCCCTGCAGGTCCTTATGCTCCGGAGTCCCAGTTAGTGAGAGAAAGGGGTTGGCCCCTTGCAACCTGGGTACAGCCTTGTATGGCAGGAGCCATGGAGCTCCTCCACCCTGAACAAAATTCCACTTTTCTGAGACTTCCCAGGTTTACAGTAGGGTGTGAGGACAGGAGTGTGAATTGCCATGCAGTATTCAGTTCTGACTGAAAAATCCCAGATCATGAAATGGGATCCAATGACAGATACACACACAGCTACAGACAGAAGAACACAGAGAAGTGTCTGCCCTTCAGTGACACCCACATACACTTGTCCTCTTTCAAAATCCCCTGCAGGAGGTGCCGGCCTCTCAGGAAGTTCTGCCAGGATGTAGTCACCCTCCCATGTGGTTTCTGTGTGTGTGAGTGTCACTCATGTTTCTGTCTCTCATTGAATGGGGATGCCTCTCTGTCCCCTCTTAACCTGAGGCAGCAGGGAAGGAAAAAGAATTTGGAATGAGATGAAGTCCCATTATTTTCAAAGTCTTCCAGAATTGGTGCATATTATGAAAATAACTAGTATATGGGTTGTTTTTTTTTTAATACAATCATGAATCAGACAATTCCTTCCTCAGTAACTCAACAGTGTGCTTCACATTTGGAAATATGGTGGACTGAATGCACCTTGGGCCATACTGTGGTCTGTATGTTTGTGTCCATAAACCCATGTGCAGAATTTATAACCCCCAGCCCTGGCCGGTAGCTCAGTTGGATATGAATTGGATCCCGGATGCATGAATAAGTTCAACAACAAACCAATGTCTCTCTGTCTGTCTGTCTGTCTCTTTTTTTCTCTTCCCATCTCTGTCTCTTTCATTCCCTCTCTTTCTCTAAAATATATTAATAAATTGCTTTTTAAAAAATTGATGATAAACCCCACACATGTTCTAAGAGGTGGGGCCCTGGTAGGTGCTCAGATCATGAGAGCGAAGCTGTTGTGAGTGGGATGCATTTCTTAGAGAAGAGGCTCCAGAGAGATGTCTTGTCCTTCCCCTCCTGTGAAGTGATGACACAGGAAGGCCCCCACCTGTACGTGGACGTGCAGGAGCCTTGATCCAGGACTCACAGACTGCATAACTGTGAGCCACACATAGTGTTGCCTCCAAGTCACCTGGTAGGAGGAAATTTGTTACAGCCACCCAGAGGGACCAAGACAGGCCAATACTGAAAAGGGCTTGATGCCCAAGTCCAGAGCTCCCTCAGAGGTCACCATGGGGGACAGGAGGGAAGGGTTGTGCAGGTTCACACTAAAGAAATGTCCTTCCACACATCTGCCGGCTCTGACACTACCCCAACATCCAGGGCCCGCCTTCTGTGTCTGTGGCCCTGGGCATAGGATGAACTCTGTAAGCCAGGCTTTTCTGTCCTCCCAAAGACCAGAACACCGTTAGGTTCTTGGCTATAAATGTTATCATTTCCCCTCACCTTCTGGGCAAAGGTAATTGAAATAATCATAAAGAATACTTATAGCCCTGGCAGATGGTTCAGTTGGTTGGAGCATTGTCCCTCAAAGCAAAAGTTGGGGTGTTGAATCGCTGGCCAGGGCACATAGCCAGGTTGCTGGTTTGATCTCCAGTCAGGTGTGTGTAAGAGGCAAATGATCAACTTTCCTCTCTCACATCCATGTTCTCTCCATGTCTCACACTCTCTCTCTCCTTCCCTCTTTCTAAAGCCAACAAAACTTGTCCTCAGGTGAGGACTAATCGTAAAAACAATGAAAGGAAGCAATACAAAATATGAGGATATTTTGTATCATATCTGAAATAAAGAAACTCAGGGCTTCCCCCTCCATCTGCAAGAACCAATCACCAACTTCCAAATGAACCTGTTGGCCACAAATTAGAATTACAGAGTTGTTTTTTTCTTTTTCTCCACCAGGTAAAGAAAAAAAAAGACAAGATTCTGTTGGGTGTCACACAAATTGTTGATCACTGGATGAGAGGAGGTTTGTGGGGCTCGGTGGAAAAGGTGAAGGGAATAAAAAGTACAGATTGGTAGTTACAGAGCAGTCACAGGGATGTAAAGGACAACCTAGGGAATATAGTTGGTAACATTGTAATAGCTATGCCCGGTGCCAGGTGGTAATTAGACCTAATGGGGGGATCTCTTTGTAAATTATATAAATATCTAATCACTGCTACACACCTAACACTCCTATAATATGGTGTGACCACTGTAAAAAAGAAAAGAAAAAGACACTAGGATCTCTTTATTAAAAAATGCTTTAGGCTCTGGCTGGGAAGTTCAGTTGTTTAGAGTGTCATCCCCATACGCCAAGATTGTGGATTTCATCAAAGGTCAGGACACGTACAAGAATCAACCAATGAATGTAAATGAGTGGAACAACTAATCTCTCTTTCTCTCTCTTTCTCCCCCTCCCTCTGCCTTTCTCTGAAATTAGTTCTTTAAAAAGTCTAAAAAAAGAATCAGCTAATGCAGAAAAGAGTTGTCTGGCCAAGATGGAGGCGTAGGTAGACACAGTTTGCCTCCTCCCACAACCAAAAGAAGGAAAACAACAAATTTAAAAACAAAAAAAAAACAGAACTGCCAGAAAATCGAACTGTATGGAATTCCAACAACAAAGGAGTTAAAGAAGAAATATCCATCCAGACCTTAGTGAGGGGCAGAGATAGGTAGCCTGACAGAGAGGACTGGCTGCAAGGCGGGGGCTGAAGGACTTGGGTGGGAGAGACAGATGCAAGCAGACTGTGGGGCGGGGACTGGCACAGCAGGAGTCCCACATTTGCATGTGGATAAATCAGGAGGAATGACTGGGGAGTGAGACAGACCAAGCAACCCAGGATTCCAGTGTGGGGAAATAAAGCCTCAAAACCTCTGACTCTAAAACCTGTGAGGGTTGTGGTAATGGTGGGAGAAACTCCCAGCCTCACAGGAGAGTTTTTGGGGGAGACCTACGGGGTCCCAGAATGTACACAACCCCCCCCCCCAGCTGGCAATCAGCACCTGAAGTGCCCAATTCACTTAAGGGAAGTGGGGGAAGTGACTGAACGTGGGACAAGAGCTGAGCAAACAGCACTGTTCCCTCTTGGACCCCTCCCCCACATGCAGGGCCACAACACAGTGATGGGGGTGGGGGAGCGGTTTTCCGCCCTAGCAAGTACCCGAGGCTCCAACCTTTACTATGTAACAAGTGAGCCCAGATGAAAATATATGGCCCAAAGGAACAAAAAGATCAAACCCCAAAAATAGAACTAAGCAATGAAGAGATAGCCAACCTATCAGATGCACAGTTCAAAGCACTGGTAATCAGGATGCTCACAGAAATGATTGAGTATGGTTGCAAAATAGAGGAAGAACTGAAGGTTATCAAAAGTGAAATAAAGGAAGGTGTACAGGGAACCACTAATGAAGGGAGGAAAATAGGGAATGAAATCAATCATTTGCAGCAGAAGGAAGACATAAACATTCAACCATGAAGCAAAATAAAGAAACAAGAATTCAGAAAATGAGGACAGGCTTAGGAACCTCTGGGACAACTTTAACTGTCCCAACATCCAACGAATAAGGGTGCCAGAAGGAGAAGAGAAAGACAAACTGGAAACTTATCTAAAAACATAATGAAGGAAAACTTCCCTAATCTGGCAAAGGAAATGGACTTTCAGGAAGTCCACGAAGCTCAGAGAGTCTCAAAGAAGCTGGACCCAAAGAAGCACACACCAAGGCACAGCATAATTACATTACCCAAGATTAAAGATAAGGAGACCATCTTAAAACTGCAAGAGAACAGGAGACTGTTACCTACAAAGGAGTTCCCATAAGACTATCAGCTGATTTCTTGAAAAAAAATTGCAGAAAAGAAAGTGCTGGAATGAAGTATTGGAAGTCATGAAAGACAGGGATCTAAATCCAAGATAACTCTATCCAGCAAAGCTATCATTTAGAATGGAAGGGCAGATAAAGTGCTTCCCAGATAACGTCAAGTTAAAGGAGTTCACCATCACCAAGCCCTTATTATATGAAATGTTAAAGGGACTAACTGAAGAAAAAGAAGATGATCAAAAATATCAACAGTGACTTCCGGCAAGATGGAGGAATAGGTGGATGCACCATATCTCCTCGCACAACCAAGATTAGAACAACAATAATTTACAACAATAATTTACAGTCAGAATAACTCCCAGATCCGGCAGAGGATTTATCTGAATGGAAGTCGGGCAGCCAAGAAGTTGAAGTAGACGCGTTCATCTGGACTGGTAGGAGAAGACGAGCCGGGCAGGCGCGGGGCTGGCTTGGGTTGGCGGCATGCGGGATCGGGGAAAGTTTGGTGTGAAATCGGCGCGACAGCCATCCAGGGCGCAAGAATGCAGCGGTGATCCCTGAGTATGTAAGCTGCAGCTGGCAGACCCAGAGGGGTAGCGATTGTGGACCAGGACAGAACTCGCAGCCTGGGAGCCCAGAGAAGGCTCTGAGTCCAGGAGAACGGAGCTACCACCATTGTTTTCTCCTGTCCCGCTCCCGCCCCGCCCCCACATATAACGTCACAATCTAGCGACTGGGGTGCCCAGCCCCGGTGAACACCTAAGGCTCCGCCCCCCACCGTAACAGGAGCAACCAGACCAAAAAAAAAAAAAAAAGGAGAGACAGGGAAAAATATGTTTTCAACAGAGGAGATCAGTCCCCCAGGACTCATCCTTTTGAGCAACCAAGGAATAGCCAATCTATCAGATGCGCAGTTCAAAACACTGGTGATCAGAAAGCTCACGGAACTGGTTGATTTTGAGGGCAATTTAGAAGAAAGGATGCAGGTTACCATAAAAGAGATGCAGGAAGATACGCGGAGGAGAGCCAATAGTGAAAGGAAGGAGTCTGAGTCTCAAAACAATACAGTGGACCAGAAGGAAGATAGAATCAACCAAGCAGGAAAGCATGATGAAATAAGTATTCAAAAAATCGAGGAAAAGATTAAGAACATCCAAGACACCTTTAAACGTTCCAATATCCGAATTATAGGGGTACCAGAATTGGAAGGGGAAAAGCAACAAATTGAGCACGTATTTGAACAAATAATAAAGGAGAACTTCCCCAATCTGGCAAAGGGAACAGTCTTCCAAGAAATCCAAGAAGCTCAGAGAGCCCCAAAGAAGTTGGACCCAAGAAGAAACACACCAAGGCACATCATAATTACATTAGCCAAGGTAAAAACGAAGGAGAGAATCCTAGAAGCAGCAAGAGATAAGGGGACAGTCACCTACAAAGGAGTTCCCATCAGACTGTCAGCTGATTTCTCCAAAGAGACCTTACAGGCAAGAAGGGGCTGGAAAGAAATATTCCAAGTCATGAAAGACAAGGACCTACATCCCAGATTGCTCTATCCAGCAAAGCTCTCATTTAGAATGGAAGGGCAGATAAAGTGCTTCTCAGATAAGGTCAAGTTAAAGGACTTCATCATCACCAAGCCCTTATTTTATGAAATGCTAAAGGGACTTATCTAAGAAAAGAAGATAAAGAAAAGACATGTATAGTAAAAGGACAGCAAACTCACAAATATTAACAACCACACCTAAAGCAAAACCAAAGCAACTAAGTAAACAATTAGAACAGGAACAGAACCACAGAAATGGAGGGCACATGGGGGTTAGCAGCAGGGGGGTGGGAGGAGGAGAGAGGGGGAAAAGGTATAGAGAATAAGTAGCATAGAATGTAGGTTGAAAATAGGGGGAGGGCAAGAATAGTACGGGAAATGTAGAAACTAAAGAACTCCTAAGTATGACACATGGACATGAACTAAAGGGGGAAAATGTGGGTGGGAGGGGGGTACAGGGAGGAGGGGAGAGAAGGGGGAAATGGGACAACTGTAATAACATAATCAATAAAATATATTTTAAAAAATATATCAACAGTACAATGATAAGAAATTCACAACTATCAACCATTGAACCTAAAAAACAAAAACAAAAACAAACTAAGTAAACAACTAGAACAGGAACAGAATGACAGAAATGGAGATCACATGGAGGTTTATCAGTGTGGAGGTGATCGATTGCTATGGGGAGAGTAGGGGAAAAGGCACAGGGAATAAGAAGCATAAATGGTAGGTACAAAATAGAGAGGGGGAGGTTAAGAATACTACAGGGAATGGAGAAGCCAAAAAACTTCTATGTATGACCCATGGATGTAAACTGAGGTAGGGGAATGATGGTGGGGCACATATGGGTGGAGGGGAATAAAAGGAAGAAAAAAGGGGACAACTTTAATAGCATAATCAATAAAATATATTTTTTAAAATTAACAAAATAAAACAAACATAACATTCTTAAAAATACTACGTACATAACAAAAGAGGGCACATTAATGTTTCTGTGTTTATTTTTCAGACAGAGGGGAAGGGAGGGAGAAAGGGAGAGAAACATGGATGTGAGAGAGACACGTCCATCAGTTGCCTCTCTCTGTGACCAGGGATCCAACCGGCATCCTTTTTCTTTGCAGGATGACACCAAACCAACAGAGCCTCACCAGTCAGGACACAAAAGAGGTTTCAAGGGCCAGTTGGGGGCTACAACACCATCTGATCTCACTTATCTGTAGAATCTGATAAACAAAATAGACCACAGGTGGCAAACACAAGGCTCTGGGGCCAAATCCGGTGCTCCACCTTCTTTTATGTGGCCCAGTGCCTTTTTTCTACCTGGAGTCAGCGTGGAGATCCTTGCCCCTAGTTAAGGAGTAGTTACATCTGTACAGTTCTGAAATCATTATCAGCTCTTTGTAGGAAACCACAATGCTGAGGTGGCCCCGGTGAAATCAGTTTGACACCTCTGAAATGGACAGAGGCATGGACACATGGAATAGACTGACAGCTGGAAGAGGGAAGGAGGGGAGGGGATGGAACAAGGTAAAGAGATTAGCCCAGAGACAAGGACAACAGCCTGCTGATGCCCAGAGGGCAGGGAGGTGAGCTGAGGGATGAAGTGAACAAAAGCGGGAAATGGGACACTAGTAATAATGTCAACAATAAAAATAGTTAAAAAATTAAAAATTAAAAAAAACAAGGTAGTATGAGGCCTGGTGTTTCTCAGATGATGCAACTACAATCCACAATCCAGTGATTCCAAACATTTTTAGGCAAATCAGTCACCAACATTCCAAAGGATTACATTTTAGGATTAAGAGAGAAAATTTTCTCATTTTTGATATTCATTTCCCAAGAGAGGACCAGAAATGATATTCAGGATCTAATCTACAAAGATTACATGGCAGTATTTTGTTCACATTCATTTAAAAATAATTTTCATACAAAATTACGTCCTTTTTTCCCCGGTAACCTCTTTGTGGGGTAAGAAAATCTCATTACCAGGGTGGAAATCTGATTGGAATCAGTGGCACAGACAGGAAGTGAGGCAGTTGGGAGGCGGGCCCTCCCTGATAAAAGGGGCTTGCTGGTCCACTTCACTCCAGAGCTGAGTCAACAGGGGAAGCAGCTGGAGACCAGAAGAGGACCTAGTGCACCAGAGGTGAGTCCATGGTTTTGACTTTCCAGTTTCTACAAAAGGTTCAGCAAGTGCTGACTGAG
Source organism: Phyllostomus discolor (assembly GCF_004126475.2). Classification (NCBI taxonomy): domain Eukaryota; kingdom Metazoa; phylum Chordata; class Mammalia; order Chiroptera; family Phyllostomidae; genus Phyllostomus; species Phyllostomus discolor. The sequence continues at coordinate 27,654,785 of NC_040914.2, forward strand.
GCCAGCTCAGTGCCAGGCATGGGGTGGACACCTAGGGATGAATGCCTTTGATGGGAAGAGTGGGCAGAACTTAGATGTTTAACACCAGGTAGCAGAAATAACATGATCGTCTTTATGCTGAGTCAGATCCGAGATGGGTGGACCCTGCCAGGTGGTGAGTGGAGTGTCTGCCACTGGCTTACTCCACCTCTCAGGTTCTGCTGTGGGTCTCAGCCACACTCATCTGGGGCAGTTGTAGGATTTCTGGGTCTCAACCAGCACTGTCCACTGGATATAATAAAGTCACACAGAGACATCATCGTAAATGAGGGGTTTTTTAAGTTTTTTTTTAACTTATTGATGTGAAAGAGAAAGAAGCATGAATTTGTTATGATCTCATTGAATTCACTGGTTGTTTCTTCTCTGAGCCCTGATCTGAGACTGAACCTGAACCTTGGGGTATCAGGACAATGCTCTAACCAAGTGAGTTCCCCAGCCAGGGCTAACCTCATTTTCTACAAGACACATATACCAAGTAAAAAAGAAAACAAACAAACAAAAAAAACAAGCCTTTCATTATAACTGGCAGAAGGCAGTGATTCAACATCTCATCAATTTCAGAAGTTCTTTGGGAGGTGGCTTATATTCTCCTGTCCTGTGATGTCTTCAAATTCAAGGGTATATCTTATGCTCAACATCTTTCAAGGTGGATAAGACCTATCCCACAGGCTCAATAGCCACTCCAGACTAGAGGATGTGGCTGAGTTGGCTTGATCGTCATCCCATATTACTGAGGGTTGATAGTTGAGCTCCACTCAGGGTGTGTACAAGAAGCAACCGATCTGTGTGTGTGTGTGTGTGTGTGTGTGTGTGTGTCCCTCTCCCTCTCACTCCACTTCTTCTCTGTCTCTAAAACCAATAAAAACCTGTCCTTGGCTGAGAATTGAAAAAAAAAAATTCACAAGTAGAGTAGAGACCATCTCACCCCCTAAATTACAGCCCCAGGATGAAGCTTGTCTTCATGCTAACTAGCATTTCAAAATCAGAAATTCCGGGCCATGAGCTATTGATGTTTATACTTGGATTGCATTTTGATTGCCTGGGAGCAAGAAGTGCAGGTCGCTATTCACAAAAACAGGGTGGAGTCCCTGGACCATTAAGTCCTTGTCACGCACGATGTTCTAACGACCTGTCTCTTCCCCCACACAGGGGGCATGGCCAAACATTTTAAAGATATTAGACATTGCTACGTTTGCCAGTCCTACATGGAAGACCCCGTGAGCCTGAAATGTGGGTTCATCTGCTACCTCAAGTGTGTCGACTCACTGCCGAGAAACCCCAGGGGACAAGGGATTATGTGTTTCACCTGCCCTGAGGTTTCTCAGAAGAGCGATATCAGGCCCAATCACCAGCTGGCCAGGCTGGTGTCAGAGGTCAGGGTGCTGGAGCCCCAGCTGAGAGCCATCCTGAGGATGAACCCGGGGATGCGCAGGTTCCAAGGTGAGGTCTGGGGCCACCAGCCCCCACCCTGTGGGAAACAGCCGCTTGTCAAAGCCTTCCAGTCAAGGTGCTTTACCTGAGTTCTGGCACCTAAAATGCTTGTTGCTTGTTCTTTCCCAATGTGCCAACCTGGAAGTCTGCATTAAAACCATCTGTAGGTTTTCTTTGTTTTTTTTAAGATTTTATTTATTTTAAGAGGGGGGGAAAGGAAGTGAGAGATGGTCAGAAACACTGATACAAGAGAGAAATATGGATGGATTACCTCTGGTAAGGGCCCGACCTGGAACCCAATTCACAATCACCCTGGTGTCCTAACTAGGAATAAAACCAGCATCCTGTTCTTGGAAGAACGTCTCTCAACCAAGCCCGACAGTCAGAGCCATCTGTCGGTATCCAAGAAAATATTAGACATAGCACTGCCTGGTGTGACTCAGTGGACTCAGTGCCAGCCTTAGGAACCAAAGGGTCTCCGGTTCTATTACTAGTCAGGGCACATGCCTGGGGTGTGAGCCATGTTCCCAGCAGGGGGCCTGTGAGAGGCAACCACACATTGATGTTTCTCTCCCTCTCTTTCTTCATCCCTTCTCCTCTCTCTAAAAATAAAAAACAAAAGAAATCTTTACAAAAATAAAAGTAAAAGTACATAGTCATGCACTTGACCTATACTATCCAGTATTTTCAGTAGCCACATAGGTAGCTGGTGGTCATTTGGAACTGGAGGTTGATGGAGAAGAAATTTGATTGATTGAGTAGAAATCCAAGGCTGCGTGTTACATAGCCTGTATCCCTAAAATCCATCCTTCCTGATTCTTCACTGTTTTTAATGTGTTTGTAAACCATTTTCATTTTTAAATATGTTTGAACATAGCCTGTATCCCTAAAATCCATCCTTCCTGATTCTTCACTGTTTTTAATGTGTTTGTAAACCATTTTCATTTTTAAATATGTTTGAAGTTGATGTTTGAATTACAGTTGCCACACAATATTACAGTAGTTTAAAATTACAGCGTAGTAATTAGATATTCATATACCTGAAGAAGTGATTCCCCTTGATCAGCCTAGTCCCCACCTGACACCATGCACATTACCCCAGTATTACTGACTGTATTCCCTGTGCTTCCCACTATGATCCTGGGCCTGTTCTGTAACTGCCCATCTGTACTTCCCAATCCCTTCCCCTGTTTTACCTCATGCCCCAAACCCCCTCCCATCTGGCAAACATCAATGATTTTTAATGTTTTCAACTCTAGTTGCATTCGATACTATTTTATATTGTACATCAACTGTAACTGAAACTTAAAAAATTGTTTTAAAAATTAAAGAGGCCTGGAGCTGGCGCAGTTGGTTGTAGAGATTCCTGTACACCGCAAGGTTGCAGGTTCGATTCCAGCCAGGGGGCTCATGAGTGAGGCACATGAGTGCCTCACATGAGTGAGGCAAGTGATGGATGACTCTCTCCTTCCCAACACCTCCTTTCCTCCCTGTGCAAAATCACTAAAAACATATCCTCAGGGAAGGATTAAAAAATAAAAATTAAATTAAAAAAGGAAAAAAGAGATAAAAGAAACAAAAACAGGGAGCAAGAAATCATTATTCTGGAAGGTTTCTTTCTAAGGCTGAGCCAACCCCATCTAGGGATCACCTTAGACACAGAGCTCTGGACCCGAATTACAATCCGAGGGTGGTGGTCCCACAGAACAGGGTCCCATGCTCCACGTTCAGGCCCCTCCAGGTGCTGCCTCAATGAGCCGCGGTCCCGGTTCCTGCTAAGGTGTCACACATCCTAATGCCAGGACTGTTAGAAAAAATACATACATACACATATATTTACAAATATATGTACAGATTTATATATTTATATATTTACATGTAAATATATATGTGTATATATAATTTTAATATAATTTAGACAAAGAGAGAGGAAACTGAAAGCTTTGATGTCAATTTTACTCTGCAATAAGTACAATATTCTCTATCCTTTGAAATGCCTAGTTTAGGGGTATGTGTGCAGAGAGTCTGTGATAATTTATATGCTAATTTTGAAAACATGCAGCAATCATGGTCTCTTTTTCCATGCGGGGTCCACACTAAACTGAAGAAACCTCCTTCATCAACTAAGCAAAGAGCTTAATGTAGAGAGAATGGCTCTCATGACCAAGGGTCAGTTCAAATGATGACCGTGTAGTTGTGTCCATGAAATCTGATGTAATCAGGGACCCAGGAAGTTTCCCCAGGAAAATCCGAGGTGTAGAGTAGAAGACTAGAAAGTGAATGAGTCACGTGGACCCCTGAGGTGGCCCTGAGGGGTGGGGACAGAGCTGACGGATTATTTCTCTTTCCACAGTGGACATGACCTTGGATGTGGACACAGCCAACAAGTTCCTCTACATCTCCAAGGACCAGCGGCAAGTCCGCTGCGTGTATGTGGAGCAGAAGCGCAGGACCTGTCCTGAGAGGTTCAGCATCTCCCTCTGTGTGCTGGGCTCCCCGCAGCTCATGTCAGGCCGGCACTACTGGGAGGTGGACGTGGGCACCAGCACAGAGTGGAACCTGGGCGTCTGCAAGGAGTCTGTTCCTCGGCACGAGGAGGTTGACCTTTCTTCAGAACGTGGATTCTGGACCCTGAGCTGCAGGGAGAAAGAAAGGTTCCTGGCCAGCACCACACCAGTGACAGTTCTCATGGTCAGTACCCGCTTACACCAAGTGGGCGTTTTCCTGGACTTGGAAATGGGGACCATTTCCTTTTATCACGTGAATGATGGCTCTCACATTTTTACATTCTCCCCAATTTCTGTGGCAGAGCCCCTCCGTCCATTTTTCGCTCCTGGAATTCCAGCGATGGACCGCGGGAATTTCATGACACTCTGTCCTGGGTTCAGCCCCAGCATGGCCAGTGTAGCTGGGCTCTGAGCATAGCAGGTAAAGATGCACCCTGCGTGCCCACAGCCATGGACACCAGCCCCTCCGCTGCTGGCCCAAAGCCCTGAAAAACATGGGACAGCTGTGAATCCCAAACACAAATTATGGGGAACTTCCACTTCCCATATTAAGTCCTGTTATGGTTGTTTTGAGGAGGGCTTCCTTCTGTAATTGTCCAATAAATACCTTTTGAGCATTCACATCAATTGCCAAATGTTTTCCTTTTTATTTTCTAAAAGATCCACTGAATGTATCAGGGAGGTTGTAGACAAAATAAAAGTAAAGATGTGAGCCAACAGACTGAATGATTTTCTCTGTGATTAGAAACCAGACCTATAGAAACAGATCAAACAGGGATGTGGCCTGGCCAGGGTGGCTGGGTTGATTGCAGTGTCTACCCATGCACCAAAATACCACAGGTTTGATTCCCAGTCAGGGCTTGTGCCTAAGGAATATAAGGAAGGCAACCTGACTGATGTTTCTCTCTCTCAACAATAGGAGATGTGTGTGTGTGAGATTTCTCTCAGTAACAGAAAAACACATTAGTTTCAAGTGCACACAGAATGTTCTGAGACCCTAGAGGAAAGCAGGAGGACTTCAGGAACAGCTGGATACAGGACGTTCATTGGCTCAGAAAGAATCCTTATGTTCATTTATAATGTTTGGAGTTAGTGAGGCTTCACTAGCTTCCAGCTTTGAGTGATGAGAACTAAACAGTCAAGGAGAAAGTGTCTCAGGTGCCACAGAGGCAACTCTGCCACAGTCCCCCCTGGGCCTTTGCCCCTGATTCCTTCCCCTTCATCACAGCAGGGTTGTGTTGCTTAGCTTCCACCAGACAGGTTGTCCTTGGAGTAAAACTGGCAGATTCTTCAGGTGGAGGGTTGGTGGGGCTGCAGGTGCAGCGCATGGGCTGATGTGCGTGGTGGCAGATACAGGGTCATCAGCATCGTGGTGGAGTGAGAACCCCTCTTAAAGGGACAAGTCACACACTGGGACGCTCCCCAAAGGACTCAAGCTGGGAGACCCAAGAGGGAGGGCGTCCTAGGGAAAATCCCCTTGGTCCCCAGCCCAATCTGGCTGTAACACCCCAGCCAGCCAGCAGAGGGTGCAAGCATAGACATGACCTTCAGGCAATAGAGTGCCTACAACCTTGGAGAGATGCAAGGATGCCCAGGTAGTACAGGGGGGCTGGCGGACATGGGGACAAGAGGCACAGAGAACTGCCACAATGAACTAACAGATGGAGAACTCAGGGAAAGTCAACACTGGAGACACAACGCAATGAGAAACCAAAGGTAAAACGAGTGGAGAGAGTCCCCATAGGTCAATAATCACCTGAATGGACGTGGACCGAACTCACCAACCAAAAGGCACAGAGAAGATGAATATATTAGAGCAGAACCCAATTATGCTGCCTGTAGAAGATCCAACTCACATCCAAAGACACAGACCCGCACAGTGAAGGAGCAGATGAACCAGTCTCCCTTTAAAATGGGCAGCCGTGGCCCAGAGGCTCAGTGGGATGGACCCTCCTCCAGTCCACCAAAGGGCTGAGGGTTCTATTCCTCCTGGGGGCTTAGATGAGAGACAACAGATTCATGTAGTTCTCTCACATCTATGTCTCCCTTTCTCTCTCTCTTTCTCACTTTCTCCCTTATTCTATCTCTCTAAAATCAACAAACGTGTCCTCAGGTGAGCATTGAAAAGCAATGGGCAGAAGACCAGAACAGACCCTTACAGACGGCTAATAGAGGACTGACAGATGGCTTACAGATGGCTCATAGTCCTGAAAAAGTGTTCAATGTGTCTCTAAGAGACATGCAAACTAAAACCACAATGAGGTATCAGTTCCTGTCTGCTGGAGAATCTACCTTCAATAAAGCAACAAACCAGTGCTGGCCAGGATGTGAGGAAAAGGGAACTCTCTCACACTCTTGGTGGGAATGCAGACTGGTGCAGCCCCTCTGGAAAACAGTGTGGAGTTCCCTGAAGATAATAAGAATGGAACCGCCTGTGGACCCAACTATCCTACTTCTGGGTATTTACCTGAAGAAATCCAAAACACTTCTTGAAAGAATATACACACCCCTCTGCCCATTGCAGTGTGCTTTGCAGTAGTGAATCTCTGGAAGGAGCTCAGGTGCCCATCAGTGGGTGAGTGGATAAGCAAGCTGTGATGCATTCACACTGGGGAACACCACAAGCCAGGAAAAGAGAATGAAATCTTGCCATTTGGGATGGCGTGGATGGACCTAGAGGGTATCACGCTGAGGGGAATAAGTCAGATGGGAAAAAATTAAAATCATATGATTTCACTCATATGTGGAGCATAAAACAAAAAGCAACAAACAAATTGACAGAGCAAAGGAAAAGGAACTCACAGTCACAGCCAATGCTATCATGGTCACCAGAGGGGAAGGAAGTGGTAGAGGGAGAAGAGAGGAGAGTGGGTCACATGTATGGGGATGGAAGGAGACCAGAGGTGAGATGCAGAGCATTTTTATTTCCCTGCAAGGCGCTACAGCTGGATACTGTATAGAAGCCCTAGATGTCCCACCTGCCTGTCTCAGATTGAATGACCCCTGTACCTAGAGTGACGGGTCCATGTGTCCAGTGCACCAGCCATGGCAGAAGGACTGGGAGAAACAGTGGACTGTGCCCCTTGCCCCCAGTGGTATCTCAGAAGGAAGATTTCAGGCCAGTGAGCTGGCTGGTGGAGCTGGTTTCTAAGATGTGAGTATCAACTGGCATTTCTTACTGTCCATTGAATATTGCAGTGATCAATTTTAATGTTATCTCCCCGTATTTCCACATCATTGCTTTGTCCTAATCCCAGTGTGTATGACCAGGAAGGCTTCTCCCCACAGTCAGCATCCAGAACATGAGGACAGGCTGGTCCAATGGGAGACTCCACTATGAGCTCTATGAGTGATACAGAGGTATTGCAGTGTCCTTTAGGTCATATGGACAGAGGGAGACCCCAGGCCCTGAGCAAGGACACAGTGGCTTCAAGTGGATGTATTTTCCAGACTCAACACACCTCAGGCTGGGAACAGCAAGCCCTGTGGAACTTGAATGCGTAGGAAGACTAGCCAGGGGTCACACAGGATGACCACTATGAGGGGCCTGGGGACAGAAGAAGAAGCTGAAGGCAAGGACCCAGTGGGAAATGCTGTGACTGGAGCTCCTGGTGCAGCATGTCCCTGATCCCCAATGACAATGTGAGTTTCAGATCAGATTCTCCCCAATGGACATGGGACACATTTTCTGCCTCCTGCTCACTGCTCCAGAGGGCCATCTCAGTATTGGCCATTATTGTTCCCAGTCTCTACACCTGCCTAAGGCTGCCATCTTGTGGTCACATCCTGATGTCAGATTCTTTGCCCTTGTCTGGCCCAGGGTCTCCATGGTGCTGCTCCTGCACAGACACCACCAGAGGCTGCAGCACATTCACATCCCAGCAGCCATCACCAATGCCCTCCAGAGACCGGAGCCACCCACACGATCCTGATGCTTGTGGATACCTGTGTCACTTCCTATGTGCTGATTTCTGTGTTCACCTTAAAGTCATAGTGTGAGTGGGTCCCCATCTCTGGTGGGTGCAGACCTTCCCTGGTTGGCTTCTTATTCTCCTGCTCTTCACCCCTCACTGTGGATGCTCAGGGATCCTATAGCTCCTGGGGTCATGAACTGTTGAAAGTGACTGTTGACAATCTAATCTGTTGATGTCAGTGTTTATAATATTCCTAATTACACTGTTTACTAATCCTTCACCAAATGCCAATGTTGTACATAATATCTACTATGAACTTTATTGTATTTATTTATTTTTATTTTTTTTATTTTAGTCACTGTTCAAGTACACTTCTCTGCCTTTTACTGCCTTTCCAGCCCTCCCACCCATCCCTTCCCACCTGCCTCCCATTTTCACCGCCCCCCCACAGTTTTTGTCCATGTTTCCTTTACATTTGTTCCTGTAAACCCTTCCCATTCTCCCCTGAAATTCCCTCTTCTCTCCCCTCTGGTCACTGTCAGCCTGTCCTCTATTTCAGTGTCTTTGACTATGTTTTGTTTGTTTCTTTGTTTGTTGTTCAGGTTCCTGTTAAAGGTGAGATCATATGGTATTTGTCTTTCACTGTCTGGCTTCTTTCACTTAGCATAACGCTTTCCAGCTCCATCCATGCTGTTGCAAAGGGTAGGAGCTCCTTCTTTCCTTCTGCTGCATAGAATTCCATTGTATAAGTGTACCGTAGTTTTTTGATCCATTCATTTACTGATGGGCATCTAGGTTGCTTTCAGCACTTAACTATTGTAAATTGTGCTGCTATGAACATTGGGGTGCAAAGGTTCTTTTGGATTGGTGTTTCAGGGTTCTTAGGATATAGTCCCTGCAGTGGAATTGCTGGCTCAAAAGGCAGATCCATTTTTAGTTTTCTGAGGAAGTTCCGTACTGCTTTCCATAGTGGTTGTACCAGTGTGCAGTCCCACCAACAGTGCACTAGGGTCCCCTTATCTCCACAACCTCTCCAACTCTTATTGTTTGTTGCTTTGTTTATGATGGCCATTCTGAACGGTGTTAAGTGGTATCTCATTGTGGTTTTAATTTGCATCTCTCTGATAGCCAGCAATATTGAACATCTTTTCATGTGTCTCTGGACCCTCTGTATGTCCTCCTTGGAGAAGTGTCTGTTCAAGTCCTCTGCCCATTTTTTAATTGGGTTGCTTGTCTTCTTAGAGTGCAGTCATGTAAGTTCTTTATATGTTTTGGAGATTAAACCCTTGTCTGAGGTATCATTGGCAAATATGTTTTCCCATATGGTTGGTTCTCTTTTTATTTTGATGCTGTTTTCTTTAGCTGTGCAGAAGCTTTTTATTTTGATGAAGTCCCATTTGTTTATTCTTTTCTTTATGTCCCTTGCTCTAGGAAACATGTCAGTAAATATGTTTCTCCATGAATATCTGAGATTTTCCTACCTATGTTCTCCTCTAGGACTTTAATGGTGTCATGGTTTATATTTAAGTCTTTTATCTACCTTGAATTCATTTTTGTGTATGGTGTCAGTTGGTGCTTGAGTTTCATTTTTTTTGCATGGAGCTGCCCAGTTCTCCCAACACCATTTGTTGAAGAGGCTATTTTTACTCCATTTTATGTTGCTGCCCCCTTTGTCAAATAGTAATTGACCATAGACACTTGGGTTTATTTCTGGGCTCTCTGTTCTGTTACATTGATCCACGTGCCTGTTTTTATGCCAGTACCAGGCTGTTTTGATTACAGTGGCCTTGTAGTATAGTTTAGTGTCAGGTATTGTGATCCCTCCTACTTTGCTCTTCTTTCTCAAAATTGCAGCAGCTATTCAGGGTCGTTGATGGTTCCATATACATTTTTGAAGTGTTTGTCCTATGTCTGTGAAATATGCCATTGGTACTTTAATAGGTATTGCATTGAATGTGTAAATTGCTTTGGGTAGTATGGACCTTTTCATGATGTTAATTCTTCCAACCCATGAACACAGTATATGTTTCCATTTGTTTGTGTCTTCCTTGATTTCTTTCCTCAGTGTTATGTAGCTTTCTGAATACAGGTCATTTACTTCTTTGGTTAGGTTTATTCCTAGATATTTTATTTTTCTTTTTGCTATATCAAATGGGATATTTTATTCTTGATTTCTGCTTCTGCTGTTTCATGGTTGGTGTACAGAAATGCCTTTGATTTCTGGATATTGACTTGGTGTCCCGCTGTTTTGCCAAATTTATTTATTAGGTAAAGCAGTTTTTTCAGCCGAGTCTATAGGACTGTCTTTGTACACTATCATGTCATCTGCAAACAGTGACAGTTTTGTTTCCTCCTTTCCAATCTGGATTCCTTTTATTTCTTTTTCTTGTCTCATCGCTGTGGCTAAAACTTCCAGTACTATATTGAATGCAAGTGGTGAAAGTGGACATCCTTGTCTTGTTCCTGATCTTAGTGGAAAAGATTGTAGTTTTTGCCTATTCAGTGTGATGTTGGCTGTAGGTCTCTCATATATGGTATTTATTGTGTTGAGGAATGCTCCCTCTGTTCCCACTTTGCTCAGTGTTTTTATCATAAACAGGTGCTATACCTTATCAAATGCTTTTTCTGCATCTATTGCTATGATCATGTGATTTTTGTTTTCACTTTTGTTTATGTGCTGTATTACATTTACTGATTTGTGAGTATTGTACCATCCTTGCATCCCTGGAATGAATCCCACTTGGTCATGGTGTATGATCTTTTTAATGTATTGTTGGATGCAGTTTGCCAGTATTTTGTTGAGGATTTTAGCGTCTGTGTTCATCAGTGATATTGGCCTGAAGTTTCCTTTCGTTGTCGTGTCTTTATCTGGTTTTGGGATTAGGATGATGTTGGCCTCATAAAAAGTTTGGGAGTCTTCCATTTTTATGGAGTTTTTGGAATAGTCTGCAAAGGATAGGGGTTAGCTCTTCCTTAAATGCTTTGTAGAATTCTCCTGTGAAACCATCTGGCCCAGGACTTTTGTGTGTTGGGAGTTTTTTTATTACTGCTTCAATTTCTTTGGCTGTTATTGGTCTGTTCAGGCTTTCTGCTTCTTCTTCATTGAGTTTTGGAAGATTATATTTTTCTGGTAATTTGTCCATTTCACCTAGGTTTTCAAATTTTTTGGCATACAGTTCTTCATAGTAATTTCTTACCCTCCTCTGTATTTCTGAGGTATCAGCTGTAATCTCTCCTCTTTCATTTCTGATTGTGTTTATTTGGGTCTTCTCTCTTTTTTTCTTGATGAGTCTGCTTAAAGGCTTGTCGATTTTGTTTATCTTTTCAAAGAACCAGCTCCTGGATTCATTGATCCTTAGAATTGTGCTTTTGGTCTCTATGTCATTTAATTCTGCTCTGATCTTGGTTATTTCCTTCCTTCTACTTGCTCTGGGCTGTCTTTGTTGTTGGTCCTCAAGTCCTTGTAGACACAGGGTTAGGTTGTTTGTTTGAAATGTTACTATCTTTTTTAGGTATGCCTGTATCGCTATGAACTTCCCTCTCAGGACTGCCTTAGCTGTGTCCCATAAGTTTTGGGCTGTTGTGAGTTCATTTTCGTTTGTTTCCAGAACCCTTTTGATTTCTTCCCTAATTTCATGCTTGACCCATTCATTGTTTAATAGCATGCTATTTAATCTCCATGATTTTGAGTGTTTGGGGTTTTTTTCCTTGGTGTTGGTTTCTAGTTTCAGTCCCTTGTGATCTGATAAAATGTTTGGTATGATTTCAATTCTCTTGAAATTGTTGAGGCTTGTTTTGTGTCCTATCATGTGGTCTATCTTTGAAATGTTCCATGTACATTTAAAAAGAATGTGTATTTAGCTTCTTAGGGATGGAGGGCTCTGTATATATCATTTAAGTCCATTTCATCTAGGACATTGGTCAATGCCTCAATATCTTTGTTGATATTTTGTTTGGAACATCTGCTCATTTTTGACAGTGGGCTGTTAAATCCCCCACTATAGTTGTGTTGCTATCAATATCTCTTTTGAAGTCCTCTAAGATTTTCTCTATGTATTTGGGTGCTCCTATGTTGGGTGCATATATATTTACAATGTTTATGTCTTCCTGGTGGATTCTTCCCTTGAGTATTATGAAGTGACCTTCTGGATCTCTCTTTATGGCCCTTTTCTGGAAGCCTATTTTGTCTGATACAAGTATTGCTACCCCAACATTTTTTTCCTGTCCATTTGCTTGGAAAATCTATTTCCAGCCCTTCACTCAGCCTGTGTAGGTCTTTTAACCTGAGGTGGGTCTCTTATAGGCAGCATATGTGTGGGTCATGTTTTCTTATCATTCAGCTATTCTATGCCTTTTGATTGGAGTATTTAATCCATTTACGTTTAAGGTTATTATTGATAGGTACTTATTCATTGCCATTTATGCACCTACCTATGTTGCTCCCTCCCTCTCTCTCTCTCTCTCTCTCTCTCTCTCTCTCTCTCTCTCTCCCCCTTCCTTTCCTTAAAGCAGTCCCTTTAGCATCTTTTGCAGAGCTGGTTTGGTGGAGATGTATTCTTTTAGGCTTCTTTGGTCTGGGAAACTTCTTATTTGGCCTTCTATCTTACTGGGTAAACTAGCCTTGGTTGCAGACCTCTGGTTCTCATTACTTGGAATATTTCTTGCCATTCTCTTCTGGATTGGAGTGTTTTCATTGAGAAGTCAACTGCTAGCCTTATTGGGGCTCCCTTGTATGTTACTTCCTGTTTCTCCATGGCTGTCTTTAAGATTCTTTCTTTGTCTTGAAATTTTGTCATTTTAATTATGATGTGTCTTGAGATGGGCCTCTTTGGGTTTCTCTTGATTGGCACTCTCTGTGTTTCCTGGATTTGTGTGACTTTTCCTCTCATCAAATTAGGAAAGTTTTCCATCATTACTTTTTCAAATAGGTTTTCTATCCCTTGCTCTTCTTCTCCTTCCGGTATCCCTATTATAAAAACATTTATTGCATTTCATATTGTCTTGCATTTTTCTTAATCCCTCTTCATTCCTTCTGAGCCTCTTTTCTTTTTCTTGCTCTTTCTGGGTGTTTTATTCTATTCTGTCCTCCAATTTGCTGATCTGATCTTCTGCTTCATCAATCCTGCTTTTCATTCCTTCTACTGTGTTCTTCAGTTCAGAAATTGTACTCTTCATTTCCTCTTGGCCCTTGTTGATAGTTTCTATTTCCTTTTTCATGTTAATATAGTTTGCAGTGAGCTCATTATAGCTTCCCTGTAGTTTCTGGTAGCTCATTGTGAGCTCATTTAGCTTCCTGATTATCATTTCTTTGAACTCAATATCCGATAGTCGAATTACCTCTATTTCATTTAGCATTCTTTCTGAGGCTTCCTCCTTTCCCTTCATTTGGGAATTGTTTCTTTGTCTTCTCATTGTTCATGAGACTCTTTTTTTTTTTTTAGTTTTGATTTCTTTATTGACTTTCTTTTTTAAAATATACTTTATTGATTATGCTATTACAGTTGTCCCATTCTCCCCCTTCACTCCCCTCCCCCCGCCCACCCACCCACATTCCCCCTATAGTTCATGTCCATGTGTCATAAGTTCTTTCACTTCTACATTTCCCACACCATTCCTGCCCTCCCTCTGTTTTCTACCTATTGTCTATGCTACTTATTCTCTATATCTTTTCCCCCTCTCTCCTCTTCCTACTTCCCTGTTGCTAACCCTCCATGTGATCTCCATTTCTGTGGTACCGCTCCTGTTCTCTTTGTTTGCTTAGTTTGCTTTTGTTTTAGGTATGGTTGTTACTAACTGTGATTTGATGTCTTTTTTTACTGTTCATATTTTTTATCTTCTTTTTCTTAGACAAGTCCCTTTAACATTTCATATAATAAGGGCTTGGTGATGATGAACTCCTTTAACTTGGCCTTATCTGAGAAGTACTTTATTTCCCCTTCCATTCTAAATGAAAGCTTTGTTGGATAGAGTATTCTTGGATGTAGGTCCTTGCCTTTCATGACTTGGAATACTTCTTTTCAGCCCCTTCTTGCCTGCAAGGTCTCTTTGGAGAAATCAGCTGACATTCTGATGGGAACTCCTTTGTAGGTAACTGTCCTCTTATCTCATGCTGCTTCTAGAATTCTCTCCTTCATTTTTATCTTGGGTAATGTAATTATGATGTGCCTTGGTGTGTTCCTCCTTGGGTCCAACCTTTTTGGGACTCTCTGAGCTTCCTGGACTTCCTGGAAGTCTATTTCCCTTGCCATATTGGGGAAGTTCTCCTTTATTATTTGTTCAAATAACTTTCCCACTTGTAGTGTTTCCTTTTCCCCTTCTGGTACCCCTATAATTTGGATATTGGAACGTTTAAAGGTGTCCTGGAGGTCCCTAAGCCTCTCCTCATTTTTTTTGAATTCTTGTTTCTTCATTCTTTTCTGTTTCATTGTTCCTTTTCTTCTTCTGGTCCCTTCCATTGATTTGAAACCCAGTTTTCTTTCCATCACTATTGGTTCTGTGTGCATTTTTCTTCATTTCACTTATTGTAATCTGCATTTTTTCATCTAATTTATGACCAAAGTCCACCAATTCTGTGAGCATCCTGATCACCAGTGCTTTGAACTGTGCATCTGATAGGTTGGCTGTATCTTGGTCACTTAAAAAAATTGGCTCTGGGGCTTTTAACTCTGTTTGAGCCATCTTTTTATTTTATTTTATTTTTTTCCTTTGGTCTGGCCGTGCCTGTTACATATGAGGGGTGGAGCCTTAGGTGTTCCCAGGGCAGGGCACCTCAGTCACTAAGTTGTGATGTTGTATGTCGGGGTGGGGTCTGAGAGGGAACAATGGTGCCCACTCCACTCTCACCAGGACTCCAGTCCCCCTTGCCACTTCCCACAAGCAAGTGGGTCCCCTCTGGTGCTGGCTCCCTGGAGGGTGGGCTTGTGAACCCTCTCAGACTCTGTGGGTTTCTCCAAGGAGCCTCCTATGAGGCTGAGAGAATCTCCCAGCCTCAACTTCCACAGGTGTTTTCAATCGGTGCCTTCAGGCTTTGTTTCCCAGTGCTGGGTACCTGGGATGCACAGTCTGTGTCATGCTGACCATTTTTGCTTAGTCCTGCACATGAATGTGCGTCTACAGACAGCCAGCTGTTTTGCACACTTCACTGGGTCTGCTCATTGCCTCCTGTGCCCAGGGTCTGCCACTGGTCCGTCAGCTGTGGTCTGTGGCCTGCACCCTGTGCTCGTGCATCTGCCAGCCACTGATTTTTCCTGCCGGTACCCCTCAACCCCTCTCCATAGGCCTCCGATTCCACCAGACTCAATGTATGGTATTCAGACTTCCATTCAGTTCATTTCTCTCTGTTCTGGTTGTTTTTTGTTTGTAAATTCTTGTTGTCCTTAGTTTTGGTTGCTCGAGGAGGTACAGTGCGACCACCTATGCCTCCATCTTGAATCCTCTCTCATGAGACTCTTTTTATTAGCCTCTGTTTCTTAAATTTATCTGTTCTGGTTCCCTGGGTTTATGGTGTGAACTTCTGTCATAGAATAGCTGTGAGATTCAGTGGTACAGTCTCCTTTGGGTATCCTGGTGTTCACAGCTTCCCCCTACTCTTTTTTGTGATCAGTTGGAGGAATAAGGCAAAATGGTTTAAGACAGCAAGAGAGTATTCTATGATATTTACAGTAGCAGCCAGTAGAGAAGAGATAGGAGATCCTTTGGCTACATATAGTGTTAACCATGATCTTCCACTCCACTCGCCATGTTTTAGAAAGGATGGAAAGAAGATAAGACCCTTATTGAAGAGGAAAGGATTGAGAGTTGGATCTGGAAAGCAGTGAGGCTGTGGGAGGTCAGATTCTGAGGAAGGGTGAGAGTAAAGCATAGTAAATAGGAGTAGTGTGTAAGACAATGGAGTTAACCACTACAGTAATAGCATTTGGGAAACTGTGAAGTGGGCTTGTGGCAGAAAAAAAAAACTCCCATAATAAGCTTCTGTGCTTTGTAACTCCCATGATAAGCTTCTGTGCTCTGCAGCTTCTGCAAATTCCTCGTGCCTTGTTCCTTTGTCTCCCAGATATGGTAGCTAGAACTAACTTCCGCATTTAGCTTCTGTAACCTCCCTTCGCCATGTAGGTAGGAAGCCCAGGGCTATTTAAACCCTGGGAGAACAAAGATAGGGACTCAGAATTTGGAGATTCTCCTCTGAGCCCATGGGCGCGTAATAAAGGATCATGCTCTGCCATCTCTCCCGCGTGTGAGTTACTTTCTGCAACAGGCTGAGATCTGGGAAGGGTGTTGTGTAGTATTTACAGTTGTATGGAATAGGTCTTATTTACAGTAATATTAGAGCAACAATCATATGGCAGAATCTATGAGATCTAGATAACAAGAATAGGGAGTATAGAACCCTGAGTGGTGTACTAATGGAACACAAATGAAGGACAGTAAATTAGCAATATACTATAAATGAGTTAACAGGAGAAACCTATCAAATGATACAGTATAACCAACCAAGCAAAGCAGACTATACAGAAAGAAGAGGGATACCAAAATACTATTAAAATAAAAAATGTAAGAATAATGAAAAAAAGATAATACAAATTTGCAGTAACTTGCAGGTTCAAAAAAAAATGGGAAAAAAAGCAGAAGATGAAATGAAGAAAAGATAAATTTGGAAAGGAAGGAACAACACTAGGATGAAAGGAAGAGAAACATAAGCAATTGAGAGATATAAAAATAATAAGAATTAAAAAATAATAAGTTACTTTAAAAAGATAAAATTAAACAAACCACCAAAAACAAACAAACAAAAACCCTCTTGTTGGTTTCTAACTGGCCAAATTAGTTTTTCCAATCTTTCTGGCTTCAGCAGGCTGAGTGAGGGGCGATTGGAATGCTTTCCACCCTTTCCAGTCAGCACTCAGTCTCTCCAGTACTGTCTCCAGGGCTAGCTGCATGCTCTCCCCAGAGCTGGTCTGATGCCTCTCCACAGGGCCCTGGGTGTGGGTCTGAGCACTCCCGCAGACCACCCAAGTTTTTTTGGGTTCACATTGTAAGCCCTGAGGATCCTGAGGAAACCTGCACCTCCCCCGTGGGCTCCAGGTTCCCACAAGTGCCCATGCCCTTTCCTCGTTCAGGGCTGTGGAGCCTGGGTCTTCCACCAAACCACCCCATCTCCGGGTTGAGGGTGCAGGCTCACAGCCAGGCCGCCCCTGGTCGCACAGGTTGGGGCACTCACTGTTCCCAAGGATATGTGCGGGTGTTCGCAGCCCTTGTGTGATTGTCTCTCAGTCCTCCCTGCTCCCCTCTCTGAGCCTTCAAGCAACAAGTCCTCCTCCCACCATGCTGCTCAATCCTTGTTTGGCCAGGGAGGGAGCTGTTGACCCAGATCTCTCCAGAGTGCCCAGAGGCCGACCCAGGAGCACTGGGCCTGGGGCCTGCAGCCTCCCTTGTCCCCACGCTGATCCCTGGGCCCTTATTATCCTGAAGCAGTCTCCTTATGCTCTGATTTTTCAATGTCCACTATAATTTTTTATCTTTTATTTTCATAAATATTGTGATATTGTTGGCCCCTTGCTCTGTTCCTCTTCAGATTGGCCAGATTCTCTCCTGTGCATAGGAGGAAGGGAAATATGCTCCCTCCTACCACGCCACCATCTTCCTCTCCCCGGACTTTATTTTAAGTTACAACAGAATTGACATACAACCTCCTGTAAGTGTAAGGTGTCCAGGATGTTTATTTCATGCACTTACATTCATTCATGTGCCGCCTAACAGTGGTGATCCACCCTGAGAAACTTGTGGTTGTACAAACAGCAGAGAGGCACTCACGCCTGGATGGTCTCCCTACTGCTCACTTGGACTGCAGGGCTCAGCCTATTACTTCTGGGCTACAAGACTGCACAGTACATTGTTGTACAAAACAACTTGTACAATAAATCAACACAAGAGACAATGATGCCATCAAGAGATCCGATGAACACATGTGTGAGACTGTTGCACCATAACAAAGAATACTGTTCTACTTTAAGCCTTTAAAAAAATCTGTCACCCAAGGCCATGTTAATTCATTTGAGAGAAAGACAGAGTATGTGTGAGAGAGAGACAGAGAAAGTCAGTATTCCGCCCTTAGGCACTCTGACCAGGGATCAAACCCACAACATTTTGGTACTCATGATGACTCTGTAACCAACAGCACCACCTGGACAAGGCAGGCATAAATTCTTTGGTGAGGGTCTGTTTAGAATTGTGATCAAATTTTATTGCGTGATTCTTACCTTATTGTTGAGTTTGAGTATTCTTCTCAATATTCTAAAAGAATCAAATTACACATAATTCTCCTACTCTGTGGCCTGAGCTCTTTTTACACACATAACAGCAACATTAATGCACTGATAGGTTTTCCTGGGAGGAGGAAGCAGAAGTGACTCACTTTGATGGTTTCTTGGTAGACGACTTAGGTGACTGACAAAGCTGGGGGACAACGTGACTCATTTATTTTGTGTATTCTGGAGTGTCTTTTGAATGCTCTTGTATATGTACGAACAGTGTTTTCAAAGAACAAATTACGCAAAATCCCTTTACTTATAAAACTCCTGACAGGCCATCCTCACATCACAATTCAAAATTCACACTCTGATCCTCTTCTCGAGAACCAACCATTTGCCTTAGAAATTCCATTCCTGACAAACTTGGCTGGACTCTATTGACAAATCCTCCCATTTCAGAAAATAGCTAAAAATGCCATGTGTAATACAAAAACTGACTTCTGAAAAGCAACAAGGAGTTGACTAGATACGAATGACCACACCTGAAAAGAAGAGAGACCCAGCTTGGCCTCCACAGAGAGCAGCACCCTGAGTGAGGAGTGGGGGAAGGTGTGCAAGTTCATTGTCCAGAATCCAGACATGAGCCCAGCACTGTCAGCCCTGAGCTGAGCTCTTCACTTTCCTCCCCACCTGCCTTTTCTTTTATACATGTCAACAAAGCTTTTTAAATCAATTATGCATAGGTAGATAATATGCAATTTATATGATAAATGCATATTCACTATAAAAATTATAAAATGTTAAGGTATAAATGACCAATTCTTACTAAATTAAAGGAGTTGACTCACCTGTGCACACTCAAGCCCGATCCAATGCAAACAACAGTTTGCAGCAAGGAAAGTAAAGGGTTAGCCCTGGAAAGTGTGGCTCAGTGGGCTGGAGAATCATCCCATGACTGAAAGGTTGCAAGTAGATTCCTGCTCAGAGCATATACCTCAGTTGTGAGAATGATCCCTGGTCCACGTGCCTGCAGAAGGAAATCAGTTGATGTTTCTCTCTCACATTAATGTTTCTCCCTCTCTCATTTCCTCTCTCTCTGAAAGCAATAGAAAACAAATGTCCTCAGTTCAAGTATAAAAACAAAAAGAAAGAAAGTGAAGGTTTATTTAAGGAAGTGGCACCAAACCCAGAGTCACAGGTGAGTTGTTCCTCTAAGATCTGGCTTCCTGATGGCTTCTAGGGGATGGGTTGCATGGGGGACTGAGGGACTTAGGGTCAAGGTCTCCAGTGATTGGTCAGCAGTAGGGTAGGAGGAGGTCAATCACTGCTTCTGGTCCTATGTCAGTCATAGGGCCATTCTGTCTGGCTTCAAATGTTCATTCCACTACTTTCCCCACAGTCTAAATCTTCATGAGCATGTTTTTGAACATGTCAGATATTCAACCACTTTCACCTCTGCAGACACCTGTCCAGAGCCCTGGCTCCAGACACAGGTGTACTGGGTCTTTGCAGACCAGGAGCTGGGTGTCCTTCACCTCAGCTCAGGCAGCCCTGGCCTCTCTTGTTCTGGCTCCCCTGTCACCTGGATCCCACCTGTTCCCCTAGTTTGGTTTACTTCCTGGTTTTCCCCACTTTTCCTGGTAGTATTTTCCAAAAGAGAACATGCAAACTTAACTACAAAAACTCTAAACACATGAGGAAACTTAGACTTTCTTAGCCCTTATTCACATCTTGACTTGATATAGAAATCTATTTTGGAAATATTTTTCTCTCCAGGAACTGGCAAACATTGCTTCCATGTCTTCTAGCCTCCAGGCCCATATTTGCTGCCTCTTGAAGTTTTCAAGGTCTCTTCCATCCCCTTTCTGCAATTCCATCATGATGTGTCTGGGTGTGGGTCTGTTTTTTTCTGCTGTAGTGAGAATATAGTTAGGCAACTCAAACTGTACATTTTATTCTGTATACATCAAGAAATATTCTTGGAGAATTCTAAAATCTTTCCTACTCAGCATGTTTTATTTTTATTTTCCCATACTATTTTTATACTGTCATTATTGACTTGTTGGAATCTCTTGACAGACAGACTAATAGGTCTTTTCTCCAGCTTGCCCACACCTTTTCATTTATATGGCTCCGTAAGAGTACACCTTCAGTCTTCCAGTTCACCTAATGAATTATTCATTTCTATGATGGTATTTTTTATTTCCAAGTGATCTTTCCTGTTCTGTGATTGTCTATATTGGTTGTGTTTCAGACACCATTATCTTTTAAATCTTTCAGATAATACTGAGACCACAGAAAGGGTACCCGTAGGTCTCCTGGTTATCTGCTTCCACGATATCAGGAAACTTTCCATCACAGCACTGGGTCATGGTGACATTTCTCTGTGTCATTTCTGCTAACAGCACATCTCCACTATGACAGAGCCTGAGCAACAGAGCCAGAGTTCTACTCTAGCTGCGCATTCTGTCTCTAGGCTCTAACTAATCCTGAGAGAGTGGAAGCCTTGAACCCATGCTGGGTGATGAACTTGACTATGGTCTGGATGGCTAAGGTACACAGCCTGGTGATGTCCTCCTCAGCTCTGAGCCTAGCAGCCTCCTATCACAGAACATTCTGGAACATTACAGCAGTTCACTTGCATATACTACAGAGTCACAGCAAGGCAGGAGAGTAAGAAGTTAGGAAAATTCCTGGGACAAAGGAATGGGGAAACTAAAGCAAGAAAATTAAGCAAGGCCAGTCTGAAGAATTTACAACCAGCTGGTGAATTGCAAGATCTTATCTCCCCTAACCAAGGACACTCCAAAACAAAAGGTTTGTACTTCTCATCTCTCACCAGAGAATAGGTAGGTTAAATCACCCTGACTGGGGGAAAATATACAACAGAGACCCAATGGAGCCCATCTGTGCCAGATGAACCCTAGAACAGCTGAACTGGTAACTTAGGAGGAAAATTTAAACAGTAAAATGATAACAAATTCACAACTATCAACAACTGAACCTAAAAACAAAAACTAAAACAAACTAAGCAAACAACTAAAACAGGAAGAGAATCCCAGAAGTAGAGATCACGTGGAGGGTTATGGGTGGGGAGGGTTATCAGTGGGGAGGGAGAAGGGGACAGAATGGGGGAAAAGGTACAGGGAATAAGAACAGTAAATGGTAGGTACAAAATAGACAGGGGAGGTTAAGAATAGTATAGGAAATGGAGAACCCAAAGACCCAAAGAAGCCAATGGCTCATGTCCATGTATGACCCATGGATGTGAACTAAGGTAGGAGAATTATGGTGGGGCAGGTACAGGGTGGAAGGGAATAAAGGGGAGGAAAAATGGGACAACTCTAATAGCATAATGAATAAAATATATTTTTAAAAAATAACAAAATAAAATAAACATAGCACTCTTAAAATAATATGTACATAACAAAAGTGGGGTCATTTATGTTTTTCTTTTTATTTTTCAGAGAGAGAGGAAGGGACGGAGAAAGGGAGAGAAACATCGATGTGAGAGAGAGACACGTCCATCAGTTGCCTCTCTCTGTGACCAGGGATCCAACAGGCATCCTTTGCTTTGCGGGATGACACCCAACCAACTGAGCCTCACCAGTCAGGACACAAGAGAGGTTTAAAAGGCCAATTGGGGGCTACAAACACCATCTAATCTCACTTATATGTAGAATCTGATAAACAAAATAGACCTCCAACCCCAAACACAGGCCCTGGGGCCAAATACCCTCCCAACCTTGTTTTATCCTGCCTGGCACCTTTTTTCTACCTGGTAGCAGTGCTGAGATCCTTGCCTCTAGTTAGGGAGTAGTTACATCTCTACAGAACTAAAATCCCAGTTGGCCCTTTGGAGGCAACAGGAGGCTGATGTGGCCCCTGGTGAAAATGAGTTTGACACTCCTGAAATGGATAGAGGCATGGACACCTGGAGCAGACTGACACCTTGAAGAGGGGAGGAAGGGAGGGGATGGAAGAAGGTGAAGAGATTAGCCCAGAGACACAGACAACCTCCTGCTGAGGCCCAGAGGGCAGGGAGGTGAGCTGAGGGATGAAGTGAACAAAAGCGGGAAATCAGACACCCGAAAAAAAGTAAACAATTAAAGTAGTTTAAAAAACAAAATAAATAAATGTAAAAAAACGAGGTAGTGTAGGCCTGGTGATTCTGAGGTGATGCTACTACCATCCACAATCCAGTGATTCCAAACATTTTTAGGCAAATCGGTCACCAACATTCCAAAGGATCACATTTTAGGATTGAGAGAGAAAATTTTGTCACTTTTGATATTCATCTCCCAAGAAAGGACCAGAAATGATATTCAGGATCTAATCTACAATGATTACATGGCAGTATTTTGTTCACATTCATTTAAAAATAACTTTCATACACAACTATGTCCTTTGTTCCTGGTAACTCCTCTCTGTGGGGTGAGAAAATCTCATTACCTGGGTGGAAATCTGCTTGGAATGAGTGGCACAGACAGGAAGTGAGGCAAGTGGGAGGAGGGGCCTCCCTGATAAAAGGGGTTTGCTGGTCCACCTCACTCCAGAGCTGAGCCAGCAGGGGAAGCAGCTGGAGACCAGAAGAGGACCTAGTGCACAAGAGGTGAGTCCATGGTTTTGACTTTCCTGTTTCTACAAAAGGTTCAGCAAGTGCTGGCTGAGGCCAGCTCAGTGCCAGGCATGGGGAGGACATCTAGAGACGAATGCCTTTGATGGGAAGAGTGGGCAGAACTTAGATGTTTAACACCAGGTGGCAGAAATAACCTGGTCTTTTTATGCTGAATCAGATCCGAGATGGGTGGACCCTGCCAGGTGGTGAGTGGAGTGTCACCCACTGACTTACTGCACCTCTCAGGTTCTTCTCTGGGTCTCAGTGACACTCATCTGGGGCAGTTGTAGGATATTTGAGTCTCAACCACTACTGTCCACTGGATATATAAAGTCACACAGAGATGTCATCATAAATTAGTGTTTTTTAAGCTTTTATTTTAACTTACTGATATGAGGGAGAAAGAAGCATGGATTTGTTATGAACTCATTGATGAATTCCCTGGTTGCATCTTGTCTGAGCCCTGACCAGGGATTGAACTTGCTATCTTTGGGTATCAGGATGATGCTCTAACCAACGGAGTTCCCCAGCCAGGGCTAACCTCATTTTTGAGAAGCCACATACACAAAGTAAAAACAAACAAACAAACAAACAAACAAACAAACAAAAACAAGCCTTTCATTATCACTGGCAGAAGGCAGTGATTTCAACATCTCATTAATTTCAGAAGTTCTTTGGGAGGTAGCTTATGTTCTCCTGTCTTCTGATGTCTTCAAATTCTGGGGTACATCTTATGCTCAACACCTTTCAAGGTGGATAAGCCCCATCCCAGTGGCTCAATAGGAACTCCAGGCTAGAGCCTGCCACAGGAGACATTCAGGTAGCCCTGGCCAGATGGCTCAGTTGGCTTGATCATCATCCTGTATTACTGAAGGTTGAGGGTTGTGCTCCACTCAGGGTGTGTACAAGAAACAACTGATCTCTCTCTCTTTCTTGCTCTCTCTCGCTCTCTTTTTCTCTCTCTCTCCCCTTCTCTCCCTCTCTCCCTCTCTCCCTCCCTCCACTTCCTCTCTGTCTCTAAAACCAATAAAAACCTGTCCTTGGCTGAGAATTGAAAAAAAAATTCACAAGTAGAGTAGAGACCATCTCACCCCCTAACTTACAGCCCCAGAATGAAGCTTGTCTTCATGCTAACTAGCATTTCAAAAATCAGAAATTCCAGGCCATGAGCTATTGATGTTTGTACTTGGATTGCATCTTGATTGCCTGGGAGCAGGGAGTGCAAGTAGCTATTCACAAAAACAGGGTGGAGTCCCAGAACCCATCAGTCCTTGTCACTCACCATGTTCTAACGGTCTGTCCCTTCCACCAGAAAGCAGCCATGGACAAACATTTTAAAAACACAAGCCGTTGCTATGTCTGCGTGACCTACGTGGAAGACCCCGTGAGCCTGAAATGTGGGTTCATCTGCTGCCTCAAGTGTGTTGACTCACTGTCAAGGGACGCCGGGGGACAAGAGATTGTGTGCTTCACCTGCCCTGAAGCTTCTCAGAAGAGTGACCTTAGGCCCAAGCACCAGTTGGCCAGGCTGGTGTCAGAGGTCAGGGCTCTGGAGCCCCAGCTGGGAGCCATCCTGAGGATGAACCCAAGGATACGGAGGTTCCAAGGTGAGGTGTGGGGCCACCAGCCCCCACCCCATGGAAAACAGCCACTTGTCAAAGCCCTCCAGTCAAGGTACTTTACCCGGGTTCTGGCATCTGAAATACTCATTCTTTCCCAAGGTGCCAACCTGGAAGTCTGCATTAAAACCATCTGTAGGTTTTCTTTCCATTTTTAAGATTTTATTTATTTATTTTAAGAGAGGGGGAAAGGAAGTGAGAGATGGTCAGAAACACTGATACAAGAGAGAAAAATCTATGGATTGCCTCTGGTAAAGGTACCAACCTAGAACCCAATGCACAATTGCCCCCATGTCCTAACCAGGAATAAAACCAGTTTCCTGTTCTTGGAAGAACGTCTCTCAACCAAGCCCCACAAGTCAGAGCCATCTGTAGGTATTCGAGAAAACATAAGATTTAGCCCTGCCTGGTGTGACTCAGTGGACTCAGTGCCAGCCTTAGGAACCAAAAGGTGGGCAGTTCTATTCCCAGTCAGAGCACATTCCTGGGGTGTAAGCCAGGTTCCCAGCAGGGGGCCCGGGAGAGGTAACCACACATTGATGTTTCTCTCCCTCTCTTTCTCCATCCCTTCTCCTCTCTCTAAAAACAACAAAAAAAAGAAAATTTTTAAAAAGAAAAGAAAAAGTACATAGTCATGCTCTTAACCTGTCCTATCCAGTATTTTCGGTAGCCACACAGGTAGCTGGTGGTCACTTGGAACTGGAGGTTCATGGAGTAGAAATTTGATTGATTAAGTAGAAATCCGAGGCTGGGTGTTCCATAGCCTGAATCCCTAAAATCCATCCTTCCTGATTCTTAACTGTTTTTAATGTGTTTGTAAACTATTTTCATTTTTAAATATGTTTGAAGTTGATGTTTGAATTACAGTTGCCACACAACATTACAGGAGTTAAAAATTACAGCATAGTAATTAGATACTCATGTACCTCCAGAAGTGATTCCCCATGATCACCTAGTCCCCACCTGGCACCATGCACATCACCCCAGTATTACTGACTGTATTCCCTGTGCTTCCCACTACGACCCTGGGCCTGTTCTGTCACTGCCCATCTGTACTTCCCAATCCCTTCCCCTGTTTTACCTCATGCTCCAAAACCCCTCCCATATGGAAAACATCAATGATTTTTTAATGTTTTCAGCACTAGTTGTATTCAATATTATTTTGTATTGTACACCAACTGTAACTGAAACTTAAAAAACTGTTTTGAAAATTAAAGAGCCCTGGAGCTGGCTCAGTTGGTTAAAGTGGTTCCTGGACACCACAAGGTTGCAGGTTTGATTCCTGCCAGGGGGTGCATGTGAGGCAACCGATGGATGTCTCTCTCCTTCCCACACCTCCTTTCCTCCCTGTGCAAAATCTCTAAAAACATATCCTCAGGGAAGGATAAAGAATAAAAATTAAATTAAAAAAGGGAAAAAGAGATAAAGCAAGCAACACACAGAGGGAGGAGTCTTTATTCCACAAGGTTTCTTTCTGAGGCTGCACCAACCCCATCCAGGGGTCACCTACAAGCACAGCTCAGCTGTGCTGGAATCTGAGTCAGAGTCGCAGGGAGGCAGTAGCCCAGTGCAGGGTCCACTGCTCCGCGTCCAGGCGCTGCCCCGTTGAGATGCAGTCCCAGTTCCTGCTAAGGTGTCAACACGTCCTAATGTCAGGACTCTTAGAAAAAAATACATATATACACATATATTTACAAATATATTTACAAATATTTACATATATAAATAAAGTGTGTGTGTATGTATAATTTTAATATAATTGAGAGAGAGAGGAAACTGAAAGCTTTGATGTCAATTTTACTCTGCAATAAGTATAATATTCTCCGTCCTTTGAAATGCCTAGTTCAGATGTATGTGTGCACAGAATCTGTGATAACTTGTATGCTAATTTTGAACATGCAGCAGTCATGGTCTGTTTTTCCATGCAGAGTCCACACTAAAGGGAAGAAACCTCCTTCATCAACTAAGCAAAGAGCTTAATGTAGAGAGAATGGCTCTCATGACCAAGGGCCAGTTCAAATGATGACCGTCCAGTTGTGTCTATGAAATCTGATGTAATTGGGGACCTGGGAAGTTCCCCCAGGAAAACCCGAGGTGTGCAGTTGAAGAGGAGAAAGTGAATGATTCGCGTGGGCCCCTGAGGTGGCCCCAAGGGGTGGGGACAGAACTAATAGATGATCTTTCTTTCCACAGTGGACGTGACCTTGCATGTGGACACAGCCAACAACCTACATCTCTGAGGACCTGCGACGAGTCCCCTGCGTGTATGTGGATCAGAAGCACAGGGCCTGTCCTGAGAGGTTCAGCGCCTCCCTCTGTGTGCTGGGCTCCCCGAAGCTCACCTCCAGCTGGCATTACTGGGA
Organism: Phyllostomus discolor; assembly: GCF_004126475.2. Lineage (NCBI taxonomy): Eukaryota > Metazoa > Chordata > Mammalia > Chiroptera > Phyllostomidae > Phyllostomus > Phyllostomus discolor. Next base: position 27,681,523 of record NC_040914.2, read on the forward strand.
GGTGGACGTGGGCACCAGCATAGAGTGGAACCTGGGCATCTACAAGGAGTCTGTTTCTTGGCAGGAGAAGGTCAACCTCTCTTCAGAACGTAGCTTTTGGACCGTGAGCTGCAGGGAGCATGTCACCTTCCAGGCGAGCACCAGGCCGGTGACAGAGCTCATGGTCAGTCCCAGCTTACACTGCATTGGTGTTTTCCTGGACTTTGGAATGGGGAACATTTCCTTTTATGACATGGGTAACAGCTCCCACATTTTTACGTCCCCCCCAATTTCTGTGGCAGAGCCCCTGCATCTGTTTTTTGCTCCTGGAATTCCATCGAAGGACGGTGGCAGCTTCATGATGCTCAGTCCCAGGTTCAGTCCCAGCAAGGCCAGTGCAGCTGGGCAAGGCCATGGGGCTCTAGGCACAGCAGGTACAGACGCACCCTATGTGCCCACAGCCATGGATACCAGGCCCTCTGCTGCTGATCCAGAGCCCTGAAAATCATGGGACAGCTGTGAATCCCAAACACAAATTATGGGGAACTCCTACTTCCCATATTAAGTCCTGTTATGGTTGTTTTGGGGGGACTTCCTTGTATAGTTGTCCAATAAATATGTTTTGAGCATTCACATCAATTGCCAAATGTTTTCCTTTTTAGTTTCTAAAAGATCAACTGCATGTATCAGGCAGGTTGTAGACAAAATAAATATATGGGTGTGAGCCACCAGACTGAACGGTTTTCTCTGCAATCTGACCCCGACCTACAGAAACAGTTCAAACAGGGATGTGCCCTAGCCAGGGTAGCTCGGTTGATTGCAGTGTCTGCCCAGGCACCAAAATAACACAGGTTCGATTCCCAGTCAGGTCTTGTGCCTAAGGAATATAAGGAAGGCAACCTGACTGAGCTTTCTCTCTTTCAACAACAGGAGATGTGTGTGTGTGCCATTTCTCAATAAAAGAAAAACATTTGTTTCAAGTGCACATAGAATGTTCTGAGACCCTAGAGGAAAGCAGGAGGACTTTAGGAGCAGCTGCATACAAGAGGTTCATTGGCTCAAAAAGGATCCTTATGTTCATTTATAATGTTTGGAGTTAATGAGGCTTTATTAGCTTCCAGCTTCAAGTGATGAGAACTGAACAGTCAAGGAGAAAGTGTCTCAGGTGCCAAAAGGGCGACTGCCACAGTCCCCCCTGGGCCTTTGCCCCTGATTCCTTCCCCTTCATCACAGCAGGGTTGTGTTGCTCAGCTTCCACCAGACAGGTTGTCCTTGGAGTAAAACTGGCAGATTCTTGAGAGGAACGGTTGGTGGGGCTGCAGGTACAGCACAAGGGCTGATATGCCTATTGGTGGACACAGGGTGGGACATCAGCATCATGGTGGAATGAGGACCCTCTTAAAGAGACAAGTCAGATGCTGAGACACTCCCTGCGCAAGCCTGTCTGTGAGACCCAGGGGGAATGTGTCCCAGGTAAGTCCCAAAGGTCCCAGCCCAATCTGGCTGTAAGACCCCCACCAGCCAGCAGAGGGTGCGAGGGAAGAGGTGACCTTCACGCGATGGAGTGGCTAAAACCTTGGACATGTACAAGGACGCCAAAGTAGTAGGGCAGGGGGGCTGGGGACCATGGGGAAAGGAGGCACAGAGAGCCACCACAATGAACTAACAGACAGGGAACCTGGGGAAGGTAAACACTGGAGACACAACGCAATGAGAAACCAAAGGTAAAACGAGTGGAGAGAGTCCCCATAGGTCAATAATCACCTGAATGGACATGGACCGAACTCACCAACCAAAAGGCACAGAGAAGATGAATATATTAGAGCAGAACCCAATTATACTGCCTGTAGGAGATCCAACTCACATCCAAAGACACACAGACCCGCACAGTGAAGGGGCAGATGAAACAATCTCCCTTTAAACTGTGCAGCCCTGGCCCAGAGGCTCAGTGGATTGGACCCTCCTCCAGTCCACCAAAGGGCTGAGGGTTCTATTCCTCCTGGGGGCTTGGATGAGAGGCAGCAGATTCATGCAGTTCTCTCATGTCTATGTCTCCCTTTCTCTCTCTCTTTCTCACTTTCTCCCTTATTCTATCTCTCTAAAATCAACAATCATGTCCTCAGGTGAGGATTGAAAAGCAATGGGCAGAGGACCAGAACAGACCCTTACAGACGGCTAATAGAGGACTAACAGATGGCTTACAGATGGCTCATAGTCCTGAAAAAGTGCTCAATGTGTCTCTAAGAGACATGCAAACTAAAACCATAATGAGGTATCAGTTCCTGTCTGCTAGAAAATCTACCTTCAATAAAGCAACATACCAGTGCTGGCCAGGATGTGGGGAAAAGGGAACCCTCTTGCACTCTTGGTGGGAATGCAGACTGGTGCAGCCCCTCTGGAAAACAGTGTGGAGTTCCCTGAAGATAATAAGTATGGAACCGCCTGTGACCCAGCTATCCTACTTCTGGGTATTTACCTGAAGAAATCCAAAACATTTCTTGAAAGAATAAACACACCCCTGCCCATTGCAGCATGATTTACAGTAGCCAAGCTCTGGAAGCAGCCCAGGTGCCCATCAGTGGGTGAGTGGATAAGCAAGCTGTGATGCATTCACACCGCAGAACACTATGAGGCAGGAAAAGAGAATGAAATCTTGCCATTGGGATGGCATGGATGGATCTAGAGGGTATTATGCTAAGGGAAATAAGTCACATGGGCATAGATAAAAATCATATTACTGCACTCATATGCGGATCATAAAACAAAAAGCAGCAAACAAATTGACAGAGCAAACAAAAAGGAACTCACAGTCACAGCCAGCCCTGTCTTGGTCACCAGAGGAGAGTGAAGTGGTGGGGGAAGAAGAGAGGAGAGAGGGGGTCACATGTGTGGGGATGGAAGGAGACCAGAGTTCAGGTGCAGAGCATTTTTATTTCCCTGCAAGGGGCTACAGCTGAATACTGTATAAAAGCCCTAGATGTCCCACCTGCCTGTCTCAACTTGAACAATCCCTGTACCTAAAGTGGCAGGTCCATGTGTCCAGTGCGCCGGCCATGGCAGAAGGACTGGAAGAAACAGTGGACTGTGCCCCTTGCCCCCAGTGGTATCTCAGAAGGAAGATTTCAGGCCAGTGAGCTGGCAGGTAGAGCTAGTTTCTAAGAGGTGAGTATCAACTGGCTTTTCTTGTGATCAATTTTAATGCTGTCTCCCTGTAATCCCCCATCATTGCTTTGTCCTAATCCCAGTGTGTATGACCAGGAAGGCTTCTCCCCACAGTTAGCATCCAGAACATGAGGACAGGCTGGTCCAATGGGAGACTCCAGTATGAGCTCTATGAGTGATACAGAGGTATTGCAGTGTCCTTTAGGTCACATGGACAGAGGGAGACCGCAGGCCCTGAGCAAGGACACAGTGGCTTCAAGTGGATGTATTTTCCAGACTCAACACACCTCAGGCTGGGAACAGCAAGCCCTGTGGAACTTGAATGTGTAGGAAGACCAGCCAGGGGTCACACAGGATAACCACTATGAGGGGCCTGGGGACAGAAGAAGAAGAAGTTGAAGGCAAGGACCCAGTGGGAAATGCTATGACTGGAGCTCCTGGTGCAGAGCATCCCTGCCCCACAATGACAACATGAGTCTCAGCTCAGATTCTCCCCAAGGAACATGGGACACTTTTTCTGCCTCCTGCTCACTGCTCCAGAGGGCCATCTCAGTATTGGCCATCACTGTCCCCAGTCTCTACACCTGCCTGAGGCTGCCATCTTGTGGTCATGTCCTGATGTCAGGTTCTTTGCCTTTGTTGTCTGGCCCAGGGTCTCCATGGTGCTGCTCTTGCACAGACACCACCAGAGGCTGCAGCACATTCACATCCCAGCAGCCACCACCAATGCCCTCCAGAGACCAAAGCCACCCACACCATCCTGATGCTGGTGGACACCTGTGTCACTTCCTATGTACTGATTTCTGTGTTCACTTTAAAGTCATAGTGTGAGTGGGCCCCCATCTCTGGTGGGTGCAGACCTCCCCTGGTTAGCTTCTGGTTTTCTTGCTCTTTGCCTCTCACTGAGGATACTCAAGGATCCTAGATCTGCTGGGGTTATGAACTGTTGGAAGTGACTCTTGACAATCTAATCTGTGGATGTCAGTGTTTATAATATTCCTAATTACACTGTTTACTATCCTTCACTGAATGCCAATGTTGTACATAATATATATCATAAACTTTATTTTAAGTTACAATAGAATTGACATACAACCTCGTGTAAGTATAAGATATCCAGTGTGTTTATTTGATGCACTTACATCACTCATGTGCCGTCTAATGGTGGTGATCCATCCTGAGAAACATGTGGTTGTGTGATGCTGTGGTTGTGCAAACAGCCCAGAGGCACTCACACCTGGATGGTCTCCCTACTGCCCCCCTACACTGCAGGGATCAGCCTATTACTTCTGGCCTATAAGTCTCCACAGAACATTCTTGTACAAAACAACTTGTACAATAAATCAAAACAAGACACAATGATGCCATCAAGAGCCTCGATAAACACAGGTATGAGGCTGCTGCAGCCATAACAAAGCATTCTTTTCTACTGTAAGCCTTTAAAAAAACTGTCACCCAAGGCCATGTTAATCTATTTGAGAGAAAGAGAGAGAGTGTGTTTCTCAGAGAGAGAGTCGATATTCTACCCATAGGCACTCTGACCAGGGATCAAACCCACAACATTTTGGTACTCATGATGACACTCTAACTAACAGAACTACCTGGACATGACAGGCATAAATTCTGTGGTGAAGGTCTGTTTAGAAATGTGATCCATTTTTATTGAGTTATTGTTATCTTATTGTTGAGTTTAAGTGTTCTTATCAATATTCTAAAAGAACAGAATAGCAAATAATTCTCTAGTGTGGCCTGAGCTCTTTTTACAGACATAACAACAACATTAATGCACTGATAGGTTTTCCTGGGAGGAGGAAGCAGAAGTGACTCACTGAGATGGTTTCCTGGGAGAGCACTTAGGTGACTGAGAGGGCAGAGGGATAGTATGACTTATTTCTCTTGTGTGTTCTTGAGTGCCTTTTGAATTTTGTTGTATGTGCATGAATAACTTTTTCTAAGAAGTTACAGTAAATCCCTACCATTGTAAAACTCCTGACAGGCCATCCTCACATCACGATTTAAGAGTCACACTCTGATCCTCTTCTCTAGGGCCAACCATTTGCCCTAGAAATTCCATTCCTGACAAACATGGCTGGGCTCTATGAACAAATCCTCCCACTGAAAATAGGTAAAAGTGATGTGTGCAATACGAAAACAGACTTCTGAAAAGCAACAAGGAGTTCACTAGATACTAACGACCATGCCCCAGATGAAAGGAAAGACCCAGCTTGACCTCCACAGAGAGCAGCGTCCTGAGTGAGGAGTGGGGGAAGGTGTGCAAGTTCATTGCCCAGAGTCCAGACATGGAGCCCAGCACTGTCAGTCCTGAGCTGACCTCTTCACTTTCCTCCCCATCTGCCTTTTCTTTTATACATGTCATCAACACTTTTTAACTTAATTTTGTGTATATAGATAATCTGAGATTCATATGATGAATATATACTTACTGTAAAAATCATAAAATGTTAAAAGTTGTAAATGAAAAATTCTCACTAAACTAAAGGAGTTCCTTGACCCGTGCACATTCAAGCCCAATCCAATGCAAACAGCAGTTTACAGCAAAGAAAGCAAAGGGTTGGCCTTGGTAAGTGTGGTTCAGTGGGCTGGAGAATCATCCCATGACTGAAAGGTTGCAAACTGATTCCTGCTCAGAGCACATACCTCAGGTGTGAGAATGATCCCTGGTCTTGTGCCTGTGAAAGGAAATCAGTTGATGTTTCTCTCTCACATTAATGTTTCTCCCTCTCTCATTTCCTCTCTCTCTGAAAGCAATGGGGAAAAAAATCCTCAAGTTAGTATTTAAAAAAAAAAAAGAAATTAATGATTTCTTTAAGGAAGTGGCTCCAAACCCAGAGTCACAGGTGAGTTGTTCCTCTAAGATCTGGCTTCCTGATGGCTTCTAGGGGATGGGTTGCATGGGGAACTGAGGGACTTAGGGTCAAGGTCTCCATTGATTGGTCAGCACTAGGGTAGTGGGTGGTTGGTCATTGATTCTGGTCCTATGTCAGTCATAGGGCCATTCTGTCCAGTTTCACATGTTCATTCCACTACTATCCCCACAGTCTAAATCTTCATGAGCATGTTTTTGAACACGTCAGATATTCAACCACTTTCACCTCTGCAGACACCTGTCCAGAGCCCTGGCTCCAGACACAGGTGTACTGGGTCTTTGCAGACCAGGAGCTGGGTGTCCTTCACCTCAGCTCAGGCAGCCCTGGCCTCTCTTGTTCTGGCTCCCCTGTCACCTGGACCCCACCTGTTCCCCTAGTTTGGTTTACTTCCTGATTTTCCCCACTTTTCCTGGTAGTATTTTCCAAAAGAGAACATGCAAACTTAACTACGAAAACTCTAAACACATGAGGAAACTTAGACTTTCTTAGCCCTTATTTACACCTTGACTTGATATGGAAATCTGTTTTGGAAATATTTTTCTCTCCAGGAACTGGCAAACATTGCTTCCATGTCTTCTAGTCTCCAGGCCCATATTTGCTGCCTCTTGAAGTTTTCAAGGGCTCTTCCATCCCCTTTCTGCAATTCCATCATGATGTGTCTGGGTGTGGGTCTGTTTTTATCTGCTGTAGTGAGAATATAATTAGACCACTCAAAATGTAAATTGTTATCTATACACTTCAAGAAATATTCTTGGAAAATTCTAAAATCATTTCCTACTCAGCATGTTTAATTTTCATTTTCCCATACTATTTTTACTGTTATTATTAATGTGTTGAAATCTCTTGACAAACAGACTAATAGGTCTTTTCTCCAGCTTGCCCACACATTTTCATTTATACCACTCAGTAGGAGTATACCTTGAATCTTCCAGTTCACCTATTGAATTATTCATTTCTATGATGATATTTTTGATTTCCAAGTGATCTTTCCTGTTCTATGATTGGGTATAATGGTTCTGTTTCAGATGCCATTATCTTTTACATCTTTCAGTTAATACTAAGACCACAGGAATGGGACCCGTAGGTCTCCTGGTTATCTGCTTCCATGATATCAGGAAACTTTCCCTCAGAGCATTGGATCATGATTACACTTCTCTGTGTCATTTCTGCTAATGTCACATCTCCCCCGCGACAGTGTCAGAGTCACAGAGCCAGGGTCCTACTCTGGCTGTGCATTCTGTCTCCAGACTCTAACTAATCCTGACACAGTGGGGGCCTTGAAACCCATGCTGGGTGATGAACTTGACTATTGTCTGGATGGCTAAGGTACACAGCCCCTTGATGTCCTCCAGAGCTCTGAGCCGAGCAGCCTCCTATCACAGAACATTCTGGAACATTGCAGCAGTTCATTTGCATGGAGTGCAGAGTCACAGAGAGTCAGGGTAGTAAGAAGTAGGGAAAATGCCTGAGCAACAGGAATGAGGTAATGGAAGCAAGAAAATTAAGGAAGGTCAAACAGTCTGAAGAACTTACAGCCAACTGGTGAATTGCAAGACCTCATCTCCCCTAACCAAGAACACTGCAGAACAAAAGGTTTGTACCTCTCATCCCTCACCAGAGAATAGGTAGGTTAAGTCACCCGAAATGGGGGGAAATATACAACAGAGACCCAGTTGAGTCCATTTGTGCCAAATGAGCCCTAGGAAAGAGGAAGTTAGGAGGACAAATAGAGAAAACATTAGAGCCAGACAGACCTAAGATAGAAGTAAAACAGTGGAGCTGACCAAAGAATAATCCCAGACCCCCCTTGTCCTCATGTTGATGCATCAGCATATTAAAAACACCCCTGGAAACCTGGTGAATGTTCTGCTGACACCCTCCCCTTAGATTTTCACACAGAGACAAGAGATAGAAACCCTCCAGACAGAGACCTGGGGCAGCTCCCTCTAGTGCGCACCCACAGCCTGGTTTCAGACATGAACTGCTTTCTCTCCTTCTGAGCTCTAAGGGTCCACCTGAGATTTTCAACCAGGGGAGCAGTGGGCTGCAGCAGCTTATTTTGGGCTTTTTTCCCCATCCTGCCACCAAGGCCCCCTTTTACTCTGACTCTCCAGTGAGCTGACAGCAACCCCACCTCAGCTCACTTCTGTCTCTGGGAGTTTTACTTTCCAGTGAGCTGACTGCAGCCTGACCTTGACTCACTCCTTTCCTGTAACATTCCTAGGAACCACAGCAGCCCCACCTAGGCTCTCTTCAGTTACTTCTTCTACCCTAAGTCCTTCCTTAGTGTCACTGTCCCCAGCTTTAATAAACATACTTTCAATATCCCCTGACTCGGGCTGTGGAATCTTATCCTAAGAAATCAAGCACCCACACACCCCACACACCCCACACACCACTCAGCACAGAGAGGCCTGAGGCAGAAACACTCAGGCCTGGGTCCTTCTGGGGACAACAGCTGCCAAGGGACCCAGTGAAAGCGAGTCATCGAGGCCCCCAGAGAAAACACCCTGTGTTCACTGCAGCCCCACCACCCCCTATCATCTCTGAGTCTCCTGTCCCCCACAAGGATCCCATATCGATTACCTCATGAGTTTGCTCTGAAGGTTACACTTGACCCTCTAATGTAGATCCCAGGGTGTCACTGCCTGAGACACATTAAGCAATGCTCTGTCCATCGTTACCATCATTCCAGTGATTAGAGCATTTAGGTGCATCCAGTCCTTTTGCATTTATAAAACCAGAATAGAAGAAACATCCATATATACACACACCTGTGATTATCTTCTTAGGATACATTCCTAAGAGAGGAATTTCTGTGTCAAAATGTAAGCACATTTGAATTCCTGAGACCTTTTACAAAAGCATCTTTCAGGAGTTTGGTCCCATTTTTCAATCCCTTCAACGTCTACAGAATGTGTTCCCCACCCTCAGGCTGATATACTCTTCATTTTCTTTCATCTTTGCTGAACTGATAGATTTTAAAATTTTAATTCCTATTTTCCTTATTCTACATTCTTATTTTTGTTTACAAGTATTTATTACAAATATAATTAACACTGGCATTTCTTCTTTTGCAAACTGTTTCTTAATATTCTTTATACTTGACTGAGTTGTAAATATTTATATATATTCAATTTAAGAAGGAAGGAAAAGCAGCCCCAACATGAGAAAGGGTCTGGAGCTTATACCGGGAGGCCCAGTGTTGCCCGGAGCTGGCCTGGCACGCTCACTGCTGGGCCGGGTTACTCTCTGGTTGGACATTCGTGCTCTCACAGAACATCAGCATCAGACAGGAGCATCCCAAGACCACGGGGACATGAGACAAACCCACACCACACTGAGTGTTGTCTCAGCACAGACAGAAAGGAGGCATGGTGTGGCTCACACACTAACAAGCAGCTCCCAGGCTGGCTAACAGAAGGGAAGGCAGCGTCTTTCCTATCACCCCTCACCCTCGCTCCAGTCTGTGGCGTCCGGAGGTATTTCCTGAGATGCCCAGTCACAGACTTGCCCCCACGTCCTGGCAATGCCAATCTAGAGGGGCCCCTGCGCCCACAGACCCTCCTGAGATCGCCATCCAGATCCAATGTCTTGGGCACACTCTGTCTCACCCCGTCCCTCTCAGCTGCCCACGCCCCCAGGGGTGCGCTCCCCCTCACAGGAGCGATGCCCCCGGTGCTCCTCGGGGTCTTTAGCGGAACAACATTGGCACCCATTACTTTTCCTGTGAACATTTTTATGTGTCTTTGAGTTTGGTTGTGGGCATGAGTGTGTATCTCCAGAGCATGTGGTTGACATAGAAAAGTTTTATGTTTTCCTTTATGGTTTTTCATCTTTTGGTCTTGCTTAGAAAAACTTTCATTGCACAATTGTAAAAATTCTAGATATATTTTCATCTAGAGGGGAGAGGGCCAAGGGTGAAGGGAAACAGAATTGTTTGAATTCTGGAGGAAATATTGGGAGGAGTAACATGTAAGGAATTCCGAGGTGGAATTCCAGTGTTTACGTCTTCTGCCTTATAATTTTATGAGTGTGGAGGAGGCCTGCATGTATTTGATATATGTTGTGTTCAACAAATATTTTCTCTTGAAATAAAGATTTATGTGCCTGCTTATGCTCACCAGCATAACACCAACAACACCAAGGGTCCCAAAGTGATGTGCACAAGGACTAACTCCAGCAAGGAGCGTTTTGATCATTTACAACATTAGGGAGTTATATCACATTTTGGTTAATGTCTGCACACTCTAATTGTTAACTACATAAGAAGTAAACTTTCTTGGACAAGCTCTATTCTGAGGGTGCATCTAAGACCCTCACAGACAAAGGAAGACCCATCATTCCATATGAAGATATTGTTAATGTACATCAATCTATGAGTCACACAGTGTCTTTGAGGGGTAGGCATATACTGCAAACTAAAATATTCCAGAAAAGCACTGTTTCATGTGGCAGCTACAGATGATTATGGCTTTTAAATTAAAAGAAATTAAAGTAAAAGTTCAACTGCTCCACACACAGGCTGCACTTCATGTTCTCAACAACCAACTGCAGCCAGTGGCTGCCATGTTGGATGTGCAGACACAGAACAACCCCTTGTTCCAGAACATTCTGTGGCACAGAAATGCTCTTCATGATGTCTAGGCCTCCAGTTAGAGCACTAGACCCATGAAAAATGAAAGGGACAACATCATCTCTCTGACAGATGACACCAGATTTCTGTCTGGATTGTGAATTCATATTAAGATGGTGTATAACAAACACAACTAGGTTACCTGTGGGGTTAGTGCCTTCAGCACACTCTGTTCTCAGTTCCAAAGAAGAAACATCTGTCCCCCACACCTCCCTTCCAAGACCAAGGACAGTCTTGTCTGAAATCTCATTTCTAGGGGGTGAGCTTTCTTCTAGAAGAATCCAGGGGCAATGCTTTCAGCCGGGTGTGGGGAGGCAGGGATCCCACCTCAGGGAGAGGGATTCTAGGAAGTGAGGAGGGTGCAAGACATGGGGCCAGTGGGGAGACTCCCCCCAGTTTATCCAGAACAACCATTCTCAAAGTGTGCTCTGTGGAACCCTTGAAGTTTCTAAGAGCCTTTCATGGGATCTATGAGGTCAAAACTATTCTCATAGGTTAAGGACATCCTTTGCCTTTTCACTTTGCCCAAATTTGCACTGAGGTAAACTCAGCAAGAGTGGAGGCTGGGACACCCAACTGGAACAGCAGGCATTCCTCACCACCACCCCTCACAGACTAGAAAACAAACCAGTGTCACTTTAACAACATGTTTAAAGGATCGAAAAATATTATTGTTAGTAAATCAGCAAATTTAAATCAACATTTAAAAAATATCTTTGCTTCCAGTCAAGATGTTTGTGTAGGTAAATTTAGTAATGTCTTTGCACCACTACCTCATCAAAATTACAACTACATCACAAACACCCATCATTCAGAACTGCCTAAAATCTAGCTGAACAATCATCCTACAACTACAAAATTAAAGAAGCCCCGCTGAGACTGGTAGGAGCGGTGGAGATGCTGAGCAGACTGGTCCCACAACCATGTGTGGTAGATAAAAATTTGGAGAGATATGTCAGCTGTGAGGGTTCTGCCCTAGGAGGGAGCTGTCTCAGCCTGACACTAAGACCCCCAGACAATGCTTCCAACACCAGGAAGACAGGTCTCCCCACAATTTGGGTTGCAAAAACTAGCAGGGACTGAGGCTAGTGATGCAAAGGGCTTCTGCAGTCCCGGGCATTCCTTTTAAAGGGCCAGTGCATGGACTTACTCAGACACACTCCTCTGAGCTCCAGCCCTGGGACAGCAACTCAAAAGGCATGAGGAACATATAGAGAGAAATTGAGTTGTCTGGCATCAGGGCAAGAGCTGGGAGGGGGGCTGCTTTCTCTCAGACAGAAGGGCTGACAGAGGCCATTGTTCCTTTTATGAGCCCTCCCCCCCCAGAGCTGCCAGGTGTGCACTGTGTCTGAGTGTCCATCCCCCTGGCTCACACTGTCCACTCTGCCCTGGTGATTCCCTGAAACCCTGCCTCACCCACCTTTCAGGCTCACTCAAGCCCTTTCCAGTGACTTTCCATGCAAACAGCCTCTCTTGGCTGAAGCCGTGGACTTTCCTAAAATATCTGAAATAAACCTCATCTGGCTGAGGCACACTCCATTTCTACTGCTAAGTGGCCCCAGGCCCAGGACTAGGGGAAGTTGGCCTTGCTTTGCAGCTTGGCCTCTCCCAGGTGCCTCCAAGCCCAGCACAAGAAGTGGCCATGTACAGATTGATTTATAGCTCATGCCAGGTGGTTCTGCATAGGACACATGTGGTGGCTGAAATTGGCCTGCACCTCCCAAGAGACCCCACAGCCAGCACTCCTGTAGATAGCTTCTGATCACAACAAAACACCACCCCACCACCTCCACAGCAACACACTCATGGGGCAGACTCAGCAGGCACCAGAGCCTCCACAGTGGCTGCAGCCAGTCCTCAGAGCTGATCAGCCTAGGGATAAATCCCTTCCCATTGCCAACAGCGATCCTGACTCAACTACAACAGCAAAGTGCACAGGGCCCACAAGGGGGCACACAGGAGTGCCCAGGTTGGGACGTCAGGGAAACCGCACCACTGGGCCCTACATGACACCCACAACACAGGGACACTCTACCAGGACAGGAGACAGCAGCTCTACCTAACACATAGAAACAATCACAGGAAGACTGCCAAAATGAGGAGACACCAAAGTGAAAGGACAGAACAAGACTTCAGAAAAAGAAGTAAACAAAATGTAGACAAGCAATCTAATAGATGCAGAGTTCAAAACATTATAAAAATGCTCAATGAGCTAAGGAGACAAGTAGAAGAACTTAGTGTGAATGTCAACAAAGGTATAAGAAACATAAAAATGGAGAAATAAAACAAAGAAAACAGTCATAAATGAAGGACACAATAACTGAAATAAAGATACATTACAGGGAATCAACAGTGGAGTACACGAAGCACAGGATCAGATCAGAGATTGGGAAGATAAAAAAGCAGAAAACAACCCATCAGAACAGCAGGGAGGGAAAGGAGTCCTAAAAAATGAGGATAGTATAAGGAACATCAGGGACAACTTCTAGTGTACCAACATTTGCATCTTGGGGATGCCAGAAAGAGAAAAGAGAGAGCAAGGAATTGAAACCCTATTTTTTAAAAACAATTATGGAAAATGTCCCTAACCTGGTGCAAGTAGTAGATATAAGAGTCCAGAAAGTGCAGAGTCCAAACCTGATGAACCCAAAAAAGCCCACACACAACACACATCATAATTAAAATGCCAGAGATTAAAGAAAAAAGAGCATTTTAAAAGCATCGAGATAAAAGCAATTAGTTACTCACAAGAGATCTCCCATAAGACTGTCAGCTGATTTCTCAAGATGAACTCTTCAGGCCAAAGGAGATTGGCAAGTCTCATTTTTTAAATTTCTTTTGGCAAGTAATATTCAAAGTGATGAAAACCAAGGATCCACGCCAAGATTACTCCACCCAGCAAAACTATAATTTAGAATCAAAATTCAGACAAAAAGCTTCCCATACAAGAAAAAGCTAAAGGAGTTTATCACCACCAAACTGGTATTACAGGAAATATTAAAGGGTAAGATAAAAGAAATAATATGAAAACTAAAAGGGTAATAAAAGCTTATCTATCAAAAACTACTTTAAATGAAAATGAATTCATTGCTCCAATTGAAAGACATGTGGTAGCTGAATAGATGAGAGAACAAGACCCTCACACATGCTGTCTACAAGAAACTCAGTTCAGATCCAAAGACACACTGACTAAATGTAAAGAGATGAAAAAGACATTTCATGAAAATGGAAACAAATAAACAAAAAGAGCTGTGGTAAAAATACTTATCCTAAACAAAAAAAGACTTTAGAACAGAGCCTATATGACAAGATAGAAAGAAGGACCCAGCCACTGCACTTCTGGGTACTTATCTGAAGAAACCCAAAACACTACATAAAAGAGACAAGACACATTCATATGTTCACTGCAACATTATTTACGAAAGCCAGATAGGGAAGCAGCCTAAGTGTCCATCCACAGATGGTGAGATAAAGAAGTGGTGCACATGCACAACAAAACCTGCCTCAGCCACACACACAACGAATGAAATCTCTCCATTGGCAACAACATGGTGGAGGGTATGGTGCTGAGTGAAATACATCAGACAGAGAAGGACAAATACCAGGTGACTGCACTTACATGCAGAATCTAAAGAACAAAGTATTCAAGCAGAACAGAAACAAACTCATACATTCAGAAAACAGACTGACAGTTGCAAGATAGAGTGGGAGTTTGGAGGCTGGGTGAGAAAGGAGAAGGGATTAAGAAGCACACATTGGTGGTTACAGGATAGTCACGGGGATGTAAAGTGCAGCACAGGGAATACAGTCAATAATATTGTAATAACTACATACGGTGTCAGCTGGGTACTGGATTTATGGGGGGATCACTTTGTAAACATATACATATCTAATCACAGAGTTACACACCAGAAACTAATAGAATAATGTAGATCAACTGTAATTGAAAAATAAAAAATATTTTTTAAAAAGATAAATATATCTTGAATTCATTTACAAATGGATTAATTTCCTGTCATTCATGAAAATGGAGAATAAAATGTAAAATACCTCCTAGGATGACCAGGAAAGTGCACAAACACACTTCTGCTACATTCATTCCCAAGCGTCATGAGCCCAGGAAGTGACCTGTGAGGGCTGAGTCAGCCTCTTCTTCACAGAACAGCAAGTTCACTTAAGAGAATGAGAGACACAGAACCTGTGATGACTGAGGTGTGGTGAACTGGCAAACACTCTCTCAAATGAACCTGAGCTTGTCCCTCAAGGAGAGTCAAGGGGCAGTTGACACCTGACAGCACCTGTTGTCTGGATGGAATGGAAGCTCTCAGAGGAAAACCAGGGTTCCTGCAAACGTGTGTCTCACCACGGCAGCCAGACAGCTTCCCAGAGCTGACAACCATTTCCAGTGGGATCTGCGGTAACGTTAACAAATGTGATTTTTGATGATGTGTCATTAAATGCACCAACACTGGGAGATCTCTATCACTTAGTGAAACAATGCATCACTTTCAAATAACCCTGTGTAAGTACAAGAGCCACTGAAGTAATGTAACAGTAGGAAATAATCAATGGATTTGTTTCAGGTCCCACTTTGCAAAGAGACTTTCAGAACTACCGCTTTGAGGCTTTAGTGTATGATCCAAGGTGAATATCCACACTAACACAGTTTTAAGAATGTTCCTCCTACATATTGGTATGAGGCTGTATATATTTTCATATACCACAACAAAAAAACTTAAATGCAGAAGCAAATATGAAAATCCAGTGGACTTCTAATGATACAGACAAGAACTGAGACTTGCAAAAATGTAAAATGTGAGCAGCTCCACTCTTCTCGCTGCCTTGTGTATTCGGGAAAATATTATTTTTAATAAAAACTTTATTTCTCTTAACATGTCATAGATTATTAATATTAGCCTAAATAATTTTTTAAAATTTCTGTTTTATTCTTTGTATGGTAAATATTAGTAGATGTAACACACACAAACAAAATTATTTGGAGGTTCCTCCCTAATTTGTGAGACTGGATAGATGTTCTGATACAAAATGTTTGAGAGTCGCTGAATAAAACAGCCCGTGGGCCGGGACTCGGGGAGACCATGGGACAGAGAATTCACCCTGCAGGAGGAGGGGACGGGCAGAGTCAGGTGTCCCCAGACTCGCCTCCCAGGTCTCAGTCCAGGGCCATATTTAGAGCGAGGACTCTGTGACTGGGAGTCCCCTTCTCCCTGGGGGTTTTCCTCTTCCCTCTCTCACGTCCTTCTACCTGGATACTCACGATGCTGCCCCGGTTCTCACTCCCATTGGGTGTAGAATTCCACTGAAGCCAATCAGCGTCACCGTGGTTCCGGGTATCAGCCCACTCGAGGAACCGGAACCCATTCTCCGCAGATGCTCAGGGTATCGATCCTGGGGCCCCGAGCGCTGCTCCTGCTGCTCTCGGGGGCTCTGGCGCTGACCGAGACCTGGGCGGGTGAGTGCGGGGTCAGGAGGGAACGGCCTCCGGGGAAAGCACGCCTCCAGCACTCCCGACCCGGACCCCAGACCCGACTCCGGAGTCGCCCCCCTCCCCCTTCCCCGCACCCCATCTCAACCACCGCCCCCTTTTCGGTCTCCAGGGCCCCCGGCCCCTGCAGGAACCACCTCGGACCAAGAACGCGCGTCCTCCCCGCCCCCAGGGCCCCACACCCTGAGATATTCCAGCAACACCGTGTCCGGACCGGGCCGCGGGAAGTCCCGGTACCTCGGCGTCGTCTATGTGGACGACACGGAGGTCGAGCGGTTCGACAGCGACGCCCCGAACCCGAGGATGGAGCCGCGGGCGCCGTGGATGAAGGACCCGTGGGTGGAGCGGGAGATGCCGGGGTATTGGAAAGAGCGGACGGGCAATTGCATGCACAACGCACAGATTAATGGAGGGAAACTGAACAACCTGCGCGGCCGCTTCAACCAGAGCGAGGACGGTGAGCCCCGCGCGCGACCCGCATCATAACAGCGGGGCCCGGGTCCCCCGAGTCTCCAGGTCCGAGCCCTACCCCCGAGGCGCCCGGCCCCCAACTCGGGAGGAGCCCATGGGTACTTTGACGGGTTTGAATTTCTCTGAAGGACCCGACTCTGCTAGGGTTGGGTCCGCACTGGTGGAAACCGGATCCGGGCCAGCGGGGCGAGGGGGATCTCGGGGCGGGGTCAGTGTCCCACACCTTCTAGGAAATGAGGGGCTGCACCGTGGGGTCCGACGGGCGCTTTCTCAGCGGGTACCGTCGGTTCCTCTACGATGGCACCGAATACCTCGCCCTGAACCAGGACCTGAGCTCCTAGACGGCAGCGGACACAGCAGCCCAGGTCACCTGGCGTGAGGTGGTGCGGGTCCCTGCTGCGAAGGACGAGAGGGCTTACCTGGAGGGCGAGTGTCTGCACCGGCTCCACCTGTACCTGGAGAAGGGGAAGGAGACCCTACTGCGAGCAGGTACCAGGATGTGGACCTCCTCGAGAGGGGATCTGTAGGTGGGGTGGCTTCCTGCAAGGAGAGGAGGAAAATGGGACAGTGTCAGAATCCCCCCACCCCCCCCACCACCGCCCTGCTCAGGAGAGGGAAGAGTCCCCCAGGTGTCCTTCTTCTGTGACTCACCCAAAGGCCCAGGTTTCTCTACAAGACAATAAGGGACCCAGCCCCTCCCTGAAACATACCACAGCGGTTCCCTCACACCCTGCAGCACCTGGTGCACCAGGACGCTCTCCCTGGTTCTCAGGCTGAGACCTTCTCTGGAGGCCTCACTCAGAGTTTTCTGAGTCATTCAGCCTCCACCTGAGTCTGTGTCTCCCCTTAGACACCTGGACACTCCTACCCTAAGTTCTCAGCTTTTTTTCTGGAACTTTTCCAGAAATAAGAGATTATCTCAGAAACCTCTGTCCAGGCTGGTGTCTGGGTGTTGCTCTCCCTTCTCCCACCCCCACTGTCCTGTCCACTCTCAGGGTGGTCACATGAGCACTGCTGGAGTGTTCCATGACCATGCAAAGTTCCTGAATTTTCTTACCCTCCCTTCAGACCCTCCAAAGACACACGTGACCCATCACCCCATCTCTCACCATGAGGTCACCCTGAGGTGCTGGGCCCTGGGCTTCTACCCTGCAGACATCACCCTGACCTGGCACCGTGATGGGGAGGACTTGACCCAGGACATGGAGCTTGTAGAGACCTGGCCTGCGGGGGACGGGACCTTCCAGAAGTGGGCAGCTGTGGCCGTGCCCCCTGGAGAAGAGCAGAGATACATGTGCCATGTGCAGCACCAGGGGCTGCCTGAGCCCCTGACCCTGAGATGGGGTGAGGAAGGGATGTGGGCTCAGAGCCTCTCTTCAGGGTATCCCAGAGCAGGGTCAGGACTCAGGCCTGAGGTTGGCCTCTCACCTTCCCCTCGCAGACCCCCCTCCTCAGACCACCATACCATCGTGGGCATTGCTGCTGCCCCTGGTCTCCTTGGAGCTGCAGCTGCTGGAGCTGTGCTATGGAGGAAGAAGTGCTCAGGTGGGCAAGGGGTGGGGCTGAGTTTCCTGTCCCCCTAGGGGTCAAGCTCAGGTGGAAGTGTGTTCTGCCTCCTTAAAGTGCATCATGTCCTCACATGGGTGCTTGTCCATCTGGGGCCTATTTCCTAACACTGACTCTTTAGTGAGGCCCATGGGAAAGTGAAGAACACATTTATCACCTGATGGTTCTAGGGATGGGGACTGATTCCCAGCTGTCACAGGTCAGAGGGGAAGGTCCCTGCTGAGGACAGGTGTCCAGAAGGGCAGTTCGTACAGTCCCCACACATGTACTGTCCCTGTATTTCATGATCCTAACTTGGGTGTTCAGTCACAGTTGTGGAAATCTCCCTGTCCTTCAGGAGTGTGAGGCTCTTTTAGGGTCCTGGAATCCAGCCTTTCCCTGACTTCTCACAGAACATTTTCTTCCCTCAGGCAGAGACAGGAAGAGCTGCACTCAGGCTGCCTGTAAGTCTGGGTGTTGGGAAGCTGACATCTGGAACCATTGGGAGAATGTGAGTTGGAGTCTGTGAGGGGGGCTCTGCTGTTGTGTCTTCCCCAGGCAGCGACAGTGCCCAGGGCTCTGATGTGTCTCTCACAGCTCCTAAGGGTGAGACCCTGAGGGCAGGAATTGGGGGGATTGGGACTGAGACAAACTGGGTTTTGTGGATTCTCAGAGTGGCACATTCTGAGCATGAGGCGGGCTGTGGGAGAATGTGACACTCTGAGACTGACCTGCATTTGCTCATGACAACTTTCTTTCCCAGTGTGACAGATCTGCTTTCTACGGAACCTGCTGCTGAAACAGTCATTGCTGCCTCCCCTTGGGGTCTGAAGGATCCCTGACTGCTGTTTCTGCAACCAGCATCTGAACATGCCTACATTGTGTTAAAATTGGCTATATATTTGTATATATAAACTAAACAGAAGTGATTTAGATTAAAAATGCCAAGTTGTATGGTTTTCACTAGTGGTTATTCTAGCTGTACCTTCACCCCATTTGTTAAGCTGTTCTAGTCACTTTAAGTTCATCAACTTACCATGAGGTGTGGAGACAACCCGGGAGGGACAGACTGTGTGCCATGGGACAAGGGGACCTCACGGCTCCCCAGTGATGTTCCTGTGACCACCTGTACTCCGCAAACAATTAAGGGTTTTTTCCCCCGCACATCTGAATGTACCTTTTGGAACCTCTGGCTTTGATGGTTGAGTCCCCTGATGCTAACCAATTGCCGTTTTGTTGCCTTGGAGTTGCCCCTAGCTTCCAGGACCCCCTCTTGTAGTCCTCAGGGGTGTCTGTGTGGGGTGCAGAGAGCTGACCAATCCAAAAACGAGGAACACCTGATTTTATTAGAAATACCTGCTTACCGCAGGAACTGTTCCAGGGTCCACTGTCCCTAATCCACTGCAGACACTGTCCTCATTCTGTGGATGCTGAGTCCTGGAAGGTCATGGCCAAGAAGCCCATGTCCTTAGTGGTTCTTCTGAGAGTTCCTCCCCAAGGGAGAGCCCTGTGGCCACAGGGTCAGTCTGGCTGCTGAGCTGAGAACAGAATCAGGAGACAAGGGGCCGGCGAGGCAGGAGGGAAAGGTGTGGGGAAGCTCCCATGGTTCCAGGCTGCAGGTACTGGGTGTTCTGATGGGGCTGTGAGTGGTGGAAACAGTGGGAAGGGACAGGACACTGAATGCATTTGGGAGATGGATTTCACAGCATTTCCTAAGGATTCAATCTGGGGTGTGGGAAAGGAGTCAACAAGGGCACCCCACATGTGTCCTCTGCCTGAAGAAAGATGGGGTTGTATCAGCAGAGAGGGGGAAGATGCTGGCAGGAGACTGTGTGGGGGAAGGGTGGGCATTTCAAGCTTTCAGCTGAAGAGAAGGTCAAGGTGAGATGTCTGTTAGAAACACCAGTGAGGTGTTAGGTTGCACACCTGTGTGTGTGGGGACTTTGAGGAGAAATGTCTGGACTGGAGACATAAATGTGGAAGTGATGCTACAAAAATGACATTTAAATCTGTGAGCGAGGTTGAGGCCACCAAGGGAGCCAGGACTATGAAAGAGGAAAGACAAGAACTGGATGCTGTACCTCCCTTTCCCAACAGTGGGGATGTTCACTCTGGTGACTCACCCAGGTTGGTGACAGCCAGTTCTCCCCATTATAAATTCACCATTTGGTTAATGTCATTCATTAGGAATTTACAAGGAGATGTTCTGAGATTGTCCTGCTGTGCTCTTCACCACTTCTACACTCACCCTCCTTAGCCCCTTTCATAACTTCCACCCAAGTGAATGAAAATATGATCATTGTCCTGTGTCATTTCTGGACACCTATGAGTAGGGTGTAGAGTGCAGCACAGGGAAAGTAAGAAGTAATATTGTTGTGAATATGTATGGGGTCAGATGGGTACTAAATATAATGGGGAGGTTATTTAATAAGCTCTATACATATATATATGTTTAATCACTCTGTTTTACAGCTGAAACTAATATAATGTAGTATGTTAAGTGTAATTGAAAAATTAAAAGAATTAACTCATGGACACAGAGAACAGTGTGGTAATTGCATGGGAGAGGGATGGGTGGGGGTGGGAGAGTGTATGGGGGGACAAATGGTGATGGAAAAAGAAATAAATAAAATAATTGTCTTAAGTTAAAAAAAAAAAAGTGCCAAGTTGACCAGTATGAGGTACTTGAGAAGAGTTTGGAGAAGAGAAGGAGCTGAAGGAACATGCCCATCAAGAAACACCATGAAGGGAGCTCCTGGCCCAGATATCCCTGCACCCCAGTGACATGTGATTCTAAGCTCAGCTCATCCCCAAGCACAGGGAACACTTGCTCTGCCTCCTACCTGCTGCTCCTGAGGGCATGTCAGTAATGGTGACCTCTGTCCTGTTACCAGATATGACTGAGGGTGATCTGTATGGCACAAGTTTTCTCTAAGTTAGAGATGCCCTAGGGTCCCCATGCAGATGGTGTCAGTCACAGGAGAGGTGACAGGATAGTGGCATCTCTGACAGGATAGTGTCATCTCTAATAATCAGGACCATGCACTCTGTCCCTGTAACTGGGGTCAGGAGCCTTCTTGCCTAAGGAATCCCTGCACAGAGCTGTGGAGCTCAGACCAGCCAGGTGAGGGCTCCCTCTCATCCACTCTCAGGATAGAACCAGGAGGGGTCAGCCCAGGAGGGCAGTCCAGTGAGCAGTCCCTGGGCAGGATCATGCTTAGCCTGCCTGGTCTTGAGCTGCCCCTCCTGACCGGGCTAGGCAGGTGGGAGGTGGGGAAGTTCTGGGGGTGTTTCAGGGGGGGCTAGACTCAGGAGGGTCCCTGCAGGTTCCTCTGCCCTGGAGTCCCCTTAAGTGAGGGAAAGGGGTTGGTCCCTTTTCAACCTCTGTCCAGACTTGTATGGCCATGGACTTAGGGTTGGGTGTGAGGACAGGAGTGTAAATTAATGTGCAGAGTTTGGGTTATAACTTAAAAATCCCGAATCATGAAATGAGACCCAATGACAGACACACACGCAGCTACAGACAGAAGGACACACAGAAGTGTCTGCCCTTCAGTGACCCCCCCCACACACTTGTCCTGTTTCAAATCCTGCAGGAGGTGCTGGCCTCTCAGGAATTTCTACTGGGACTTCGTCATCCTCCCATGTGGTTACTGTGTGTGTGTGAGTGTGTCACTCGTGTTTCTGTCTGTCATTGAATGAGGACGACCCTCCGACCTCTCTTACCCTGGGGCAGCAGGGAAGGAAAAAGAATTTGGAGTGTGATGAAGGCCCATTCATTTCCAAGTCTGCCAGAACAGGTGCATGTTGTGAAAATAATATATGACTTTCTAAAAATACAGTTAGGAATAAGCCAATTCCTTCTGCCGTAATTCAACAGTGAGGTGAACATTTGGAAATATGGTGGACTGAATGCACCTTGGGCCATGCTGTGGTCTGCATGTTTGTGACCATAAACCCATATTTTGAATTTATAACCCCCAGCCCTGCCCAGTAGCTCAGTTGGATGTGGGTTGGATCCCAGATGCATGAATAAGTTCAACAACCAATCGATGTCTCTCTGTCTGTCTCTCTCTCTCTCTTCACAGCTGTGTCTTCCTCCCTCCCTCTCCCTGTCAAATCAATTAATAAATTGCTTTTTAAAAAAAGAAATTATAACCCCCATGCACATTATAAGAGGTGGGGCCCTGGCAGGTGCTCAGATCTTGAGGGCAGAGCGTTTGTGAGTGGGATGTGTTTCTTCCAGAAGAGGCTCCACAGAGAATTCCTGTCCATTATGCTCTGTGAAGTGAGGACACAGGAAGGCCCCCACCTGTACGTGGACGTGCAGGAGCCTTGATCCAGGACTCACAACGTCCAGAGCTGTCAGCCACACACAGTGTTGCCTCCAAGTCACCTGGTCGATGGTATTTTGTTACAGCGACCCAGAGGGACCAAGACAGGCCTATACTGAAAGGGGCTTGAGGCCCAAGTCCAGAGCTCCCTCAGAGGTCACCATGGGGGACAGCAGGGAAGGGTTGTGCAGGTCCACACTAAAGAAAAGTCCTTCCACACATCTGCTGGCTATGATGCTGCCCCTCCGTCCAGGGCCCACCTTCTGCGTCTCTTGCCCTGGACACAGGATAGACTCTGTAGCTGGGCTTTTCTGTCCTCCCAAAGAGGGGAACATCATTAGGTTCTTGGCTATAAATGTTGTCATTTCCCCTCACCTTCTGGGCAAAGGTAATTAAAATAATCATAAAGAATACTTATAGCCCTGGTGGGATGGCTCAGTTGGTTGGAGCATTGTCCCTCAAAGCAAAAGTTGGGGTGTTGGGTCCCCGGCCAGGGCACACAGCCAGGTTGCTGGTTCAATCCCCAGTTGGGCATGTGTGGGAGGCAAACAACCAACTTTCCTCTCTCACATCCATGTTCTCTCTATGTCTCATTCTCTCTCTCCTCTCCGCTCTCTCTAAAATCAACAAAACTTGTCCTCAGGTGAGGATTAAATGTAAAAACAATGAAAGGAGCAATACAAAATATGAGGATATTTTGTATCATATCTGAAATAAAGATACTTGGTTGGGGCTTCCCCCCTCCATCTGCAAGGACCAATCACCATCTTCCAAATGAACCGGTGGGCCACAAAGTAGAATTACAGAGTTGTTTCTTCTTTTCCCCACCAGGTGAAGAAAAAAAAAAGAGAAAATTCTGTCAAGTATCACACAAATTGCTGATCTCTGGATGGGGGGAGGTTTGTGGGGCTGGGTGGAAAAAGGTGAAAGGATTCAAAAGTACAGATTGGTAGTTACAGAGCAGTCACAGGGATGTGAAGGACAACCTAGGGAATATACTCGGTAACATTGTAATAGCTATGCCTGGTGCCAGGTGGTAATTAGACCTAATGGGGGGATTGCTTTGTAAATTATATAAATATCTAATCACTGCTATACACCTAACACTCCTATAATATGGTGTGACTGCTATAAAAAAAGAAAAGAAAGAAACACTAAGATCCCTTTATTAAAAATGCTTTAGGCCCTGGCTGGGAAGTTCAATTGTTTAGAGTGTCGTCCCCATACGCCAAGATTTGGGATTTGATCCCAGGTCAGAGCATGTACAAGAATCAACCAGTGAATGTAAATGAGTGGAACAACAAATCTCTCTTGCTCTCTCTTTCTCTCTCTCCCTCTGCCTTTCTCTAAAATCAATTAAAAAAAAAAAAAAAAGGTCTAAAAAAAGAATCAGCTAATGGAGAATAGAGTCATCTGGCCAAGATGGAGGCAGAGGTATATAGTTTGCCTCCTCCCACAACCAAAAGAAGGAAAACAACAAATTTAAAAACAAAAAATAACCAGAACTGCAAGAAAACCGAACTGTATGGAATCCCAACAACCAAAGAGTTAAAGAAGAAACATTCATCTAGACCTTAATGAGGGGCAGATATACGCAGCCTGGCAGAGAGAACTCACTGCAAGGTGGGGGTTAAAGGACCTAAGCCTGAGAGAAAGCTGCAAGCAGACCACGTAGGGCAGGGACTGGCAGAGCAGGAGTCCCACATTTGCATGTGAATAAAGCAGGAGGAATGACTGGGGAGTGAGACAGACCAAGCAACCCAGGATTCCAGTGTGGGGAAATAAAGCCTCAAAACCTCTGACTCTAAAACCTTTGAGGGTTATGGTAACAGTGGGAGAAACTCCCAGCCTCACAGGAGAGTTCTTGAGGGGGACTGATGGGGTCACAGAATGTACACAACACCCCTCAACCTGGGAATCAGCACCAGAAGGGCCCAATTTGCTTATGGGAAGCGGGGGAAGTGACTGAACGTGGGGCAAGAGCTGAGCAAACAGCACTGTTCCCTCTCGGACCCCTCCCCCACATGCAGGGCCACAGCACAGTGACGGGGTTCCCCCGCCCTAGCAAGTACCCAAGGCTCCACCCTTTACTATGTAACAAGTGAGCCCAGATGAAAATATATGGCCCAAAGGAATGAAAAGATCAAACTCTGAAAATAGAACTAAGCAATGAACAGATAGCCAACCTATCAGATGCACAGTTCAAAGCACTGGTAATCAGGATGCTCACAGAAATGATTGAGTATGGTTGCAAAATAGAGGAAGAACTGAAGGTTATGAAAAGTGAAATAAAGAAAGGTATACAGGGAACCACTAATGAAGAGAAGAAAATAAGGAATGAAATCAATCATTTGCAGCAGAAGGAAGACATAAACATTCAACCATGAAGCAGAATAAAGAAACAAGAATTCAAAAAATGAGGACAGGCTTAGGAACCTCTGGGACAACTTTAACTGTCCCAACATCCAACGAATAAGGGTGCCAGAAGGAGAAAAGGAAGAGAAAGAATTGAAAACTTATTTAGAAACATAATGAAAGATGACTTCCCTAATCTGGCAAAGGAGATGGACTTTCAGGAAGTCCAGGAACCTCAGAGAGTCTCAAAGAAGCTGGAACCAAAGAAGCCCAGACAAAGGTGCAGCATAATTACATTACCCAAGATTAAAGACAAAGAGATCATCTTAAATACCACTAGAGAAACCAGACTGTTACCTACAAAGGAGTTCCCATAAGACTATCAGCTGATCTCTCCAGAAAAAAAGCCTTGCAGACCTGGAGGTGTTGCAGAACACACAAGGGGGTGGGGGGGGGGGGCCTGGGATGATATACTATTATTAAAAGAAGGCCCTGGGTCCGTTATGTCCGCCGCCAGGGGAAAGACGTCTCTCAATGCCAGAGATTCGTGAAAAGGAAAGGAAACGTTTATTTAATGTTATACTAACTTAAAGTAGTGGCCTAATGTCTTTACCAAAATCCCAAAGTCCCTTAAAACACCCACAAACAGACACAGTCCTTCCTTCCTTCCCCCTTTGCCCAGTCCAGAGTACCGTATCTCAGGAAAGGAAATAGAAGTCCATGGCTTAGGCAGTCCTCTGGTTCTTTCCAGTTAGAACTCCATCTCGACTGGGAGACCTCCCTGGATTCCCGGCACCCTCGGCTGAGTCACCAGGATCTCTGCTAAAACCAGGTGGTGGTTCCCCCTTCTAAACCTGTGGGGGTCCCCACTCTGCCAGGCATGTGGTCCTCTCTCTCTCAGGGCTGCAGGAAGGGAGAGTCCCCACTCTGCCAAAACTGCATGGTTCTCTCCTCCAAGGCTGCCATGTGGTTCTCCCTCTCTCAGGGCTGCAGGAGTCTCCACTCCGTCAAGGCCGCGTGGTTTCTCTCCTCAGGGCTGCGCATGGCTCTCCTTCCTAAAGCAGCATGGTTCTCCTTCTCTCAGGGCTGTGCATACCTCTCCTCCTCTGGGCTGCACATGGCTCTTCTTAAAGCAGCCTGGTTCTCCTCCTCAATGGCTGTACATGGCTCTCCACTCCATCGAGTCTGCGTGGTTCTTCCCTCAATGGCCGCCAAATCTGGGTTTTAAATCCCCGTGGCCAATCTTCCTCTGCAGCCCCATTTCCGACTCCTCCCACACTCGGCTTCACATGCCAGAACTCTTGTTCTTCTAGCTTTACTGGGCTGCCATCATGAGTCTGGGCAGGCGTGGCCCCATGTCCTGGAGCCAATCTTCTCTGAGCTCCCACGCAGGTGCTGTAACTCAGGGGACCTGCCCTCCCCAGCCTGGGTGGGGAAGTTATTTCTGTTCCTCTGGCTTAGAGCTGATCACAGCTACTTAACATATCCATGCAACCAGCCAAAGGCCATAGATATGCTAAATGACCAACCCAGAGGTTAGCTGCAAGGCTGTTGCTATGCAAAACAGCTCTCAATGGCCCTGCTCTTTTTGTCCCTTCCCCCAACCCACACCCTGGGGTGGGGGATGGAGACATCTTAAAATCTCCTGGACACCTTAAGTTCTGGACCCCATTTCAAATGCCTGTTTGGGGCCCCCCTCTTGGCTGCACCCTGTAACAGAGGGGCTGGAAAGAAGTATTAGAAGTCACAGAAGGCAAGGACCTAAATCCAAGATGATTCTATCCAGCAAAACTACCATTTAGAATGGAAGAGCAGATAAAGTGCTTCCCAGATAAGGTCAACTTAAAGGAGTTCATTATCACCAAGCCCTTATTACATGAAATGTTAAAAAGACTAGTTGAAGAAAAAGAAGATGATCAAAAATATCAACAGTAAAATGATAAGAAATCCACAACTATCAATAATTGAACCTAAAAACAAAAACAAACTAAGCAAACAACTAGAACAGAAACAGAATGACAGAAATGGAGATCACATGGAAGGTTATCAGTGGGGAGGGGATTGGGGGAGAATGGGGGAAAAGGCACAGGGAATAAGAAGCATAAATGGTAGGTACAAAATAGACAGGGGGAAGTTAAGAATAGTACAGAAAATGGAGAAGCCAAAGAATTTCTATATGTGACCCATGGACATGAACTAAGGTAGGGGAATGATGGTGGGGCAGGTACAGTGTGGAAGAGAATAAGGGGAGAAAAAAATGGGACAACTCTAATAACATAGTCAATAAAATATATTTTAAAAATTAATAAAATAAAATAAACATAACATTCTTAAAATAATAAGTACATAACAGAAGAGGGGACATTTATGTTTCTGTTTTTATTTTTCAGAGAGAGGGGAAGGGAGGGAGAAAGGGAAAGAAACATTGATGTGAGAGAGACACGTCCATCAATTGCCTCTCTCTGTGACCAAGGATCCAACCGACCTTCTTTTGCTTTGCGGGATGACACCAAACCAACTGAGCCCCACCAGTCAGGGCACAAAAGAGGTTGAAAGGGCCAGTTCACGGCTACGGACACCATCTGATCTCACTTATCTGTGGAATCTAATAAACAAAATAGACCTCAGGCACCAAACACAAGCCCCTGGGGCCAAATCCAGCACTCCACCTTGTCTCATCCAGCTCAGCACCTTTTTTCTACCTGGAGTCAGTGTGGAGATCCTTGCCCCTAGTTAAGGAGTAGTTACATCTATACAGACCTAAAATAGCATTCGGCCCTTTAAAGGCAACCAGGAGGCTGCGGTACCCCTGGGGAAAATGAGTTTGACACCCTGAAATGGACAGAGGCATGGACACATGGAACAGACTGACAGCTGGAAGAGGGGAGGAGGGGAGGGGATGGAAGAAGGTAGAGGGATTATCCCAGAGACAGGGACAATTGTGTGCTGACGCCCAGGGGCAGGGAGTTGAGCTCAGGGGTGAAGTGAACAAAAGCGGGAAATGAGACACCGGTAACAAAGTAAACAATACAAGTAGTTAAAAAATAAAAAAAATAAAACAACAAGATAGTAGGAGTCCTGGTGATTCTCAGGTGATGCTACTACCATCCACAATCCAGTGATTCCAAACATTTTTAGGCAAATCAGTCACCAACATTCCAAAGGATCCCATTTTATGATTGAGAGAGAAAATTTTGTCATTTTTGATATTCATTTCCCAAGAGAGGAACAGAAATGATATCCAGGATCTAATCTACAATGATTACATGGCAGTATTTTGTTCACGTTCGTTTAAAAATAACTTTCATACACAACTATGTCCTTTGTTCCTGGTAAGTTCTCTCTGTGGGGTGAGAAAATCTCATTACCACAGTGGAAATCTGATTGGATTGGTTGGGACAAACCGTGAGTGAGGTGGGAGGAGGGGCCTGCCTGATAAAAGAGGCTTGCTGGTCCACCTCACTCCACAGCTGGGCCAACAAGGGAAGCAGTTGGAGACCAGAAGAGGACCTAGTGCACAAGAGGTGAGTCCATGGTTTTGACTTTCCTGTTTCTACAAAAGGTTAAGCAAGTGCTGACTGAGGCCAGCTCAGTGCCAGGCATGGGGTGGACATCTAGAGACGAATGCCTTTGATGGGAAGAGTGGGCAGAACTTAGATGCTTAACACCAGGTGGCAGAAATAACATGGTCATCTTTATGCTGAGTCAGATCCGAGATGGGTGGACCCTGCCAGGTGGTGAGTGGAGTGTCAGCCACTGACTTACTCCACCTCTCAGGTTTTCCTCTGGGTTCAGCCACACTCAGCTGAGGCAGTGGTAGGATTTCTGAGTCTCAACCAGCACTGTCCACTGGATACATGAAGTTACACAGAAGTGTCATTGTTACCGAGGGGTTTTTTTTAGTGTTTTTTTTTTAACTTATCAATGTGAGTGAGAAAGAAGCATGGATTTGTTGTGAACTCCTTTATGAATTCACTGGTTGTTTCTTGTCTGAGCCCTGACCTGGGACTGAACCTGCAACTTTGGGGTATCAGGACAATGCTCTAACCAAGTGAGCTCCCCAGCCAGGGCCAACCTCATTTTCTACACGACATATATACAAAGTAAAAAAGAAAACAAAAAAAACAAGCCTTTCATTATACCTGGCAAAGAGCAGTCATTTCAACATCCCATCAATTTCAGAAGTTCTTTGGGAGGTGGCTTATATTCTCCTGTCCTGTGATGTCCTCAAATTCCAGAGTATATCTTATTTTCAATACTGTTCAATGTGGATAAGCCCTATCCGAATAGCTCAATAGCCACTCCAGGCTACAGGCTGCCACAGGAGACACTCAGGTAGCCCTGGCCAGGTGGCTCCATTGGTTTGGTCGTCATCCTGTATTATGGAATGTTGAGTGTTGAGCTCCACTCAGGGTGTGTACAAGCAGCAACTGATCTCTTTCTTCCTCTCTCCATCCCTCCATTTCCTGTCTGTTCCAAAACCAATAAAAACCTGTCCTTGGCTGAGGATTGAAAAAAAAATTCACAAGTAGAGTAGAGACCATCTCACCACCTAACTTACAGCCCCAGGATGGATCTTCTCTTCATGCTAACTAGCATTTTAATATCAAAAATTCCAGGCCATGAGCTATTGATGTTTGTACTTGGATTGCATCTTGATTGCCTGGGAGTGGTAAGTGCAGATCCCTATTCATAGAAACAGGGTGAAGTCCCAGGACCCATCATTCCTTGTCACTCACTGTGTTCTAACCGCCTGTCCCTTTCCCCAGACAGTGGCCATGGCCCAACACTTTAAAGACACAAGCAGTTGCTACATCTGTCTGACCTACATGGCAAACCCTGTGAGCTTGAAATGTGGGTTCATTTGCTGCCTCAAGTGTGTCAACTCACTGCCGAGGGGCCCTGGAGGACAAGGTGTTATGTGCCTCACCTGCTCCGAAGTTTCTCAGAAGAGTGACATCAGGCCCAAAAGCCAGCTGGCCAGGCTGGTGTCAGAGGTCAGGGTGCTGGAGCCCCAGCTGAGAGCCATCCTGAGGATGAACCCAAGGATGCGCAGGTTCCAAGGTGAGATCTGGGGCCACCAGCCCCCACCCTGTGGGAAACAGCCGCTTGTCAAAGCCTTCCAGTCAAGGTGCTTTACCTGGGTTCTGGCACCTCAAATGTTCATTCTTTCCCAATGTGCCAACCTGGAAGTCTGCATTAAAACCATCTGTAGGTTTTCTTTGTTTTTTTAAGATTTTATTTATCTATTTGAAGAGAGGGGGAAGGAAGTGAGAGATGGTCAGAAACACTGATACAAGAGAGAAAAATCTATGGATTGCCTCTGGTAAAGGTACTGACACAGAACCCAATCCACAATTGTCCCCATGTCCTGACCAGGAATAAAACCAGTTTCCTGTTCTTGGCAGAACATCTCTCAACCAAGCCCCACAAGTCAGAGCCATCTGTAGGTATTCAAGAAAATGTAAGATTTAGCCCTGCCTGGTGTGACTCAGTGGACTCAGTGCCAGCCTTAGGAACCAAAGGGTCACCAATTCTATTCCCAGTCAGGGCACATTCCTGAGGTGTGGGCCAGGTTCCCAGTAGGGGGCCCGGGAGAGGCAACCACACATTGATGTTTCTCTCCCTCTCTTTCTCCATCCCTTCTCCTCTCTCTAAAAACAACAAAAAAAGAAATTTTTTAAAAAGAAAAAAAAAAGGACATAGTCATGCTCTTGACCTGTCCTATCCAGTATTTTCCATAGCCACACTGGGTAGCTGGTGGTCACTTGGAACTGGAGGTTCATGGAGTAGAAATTTGATTGATTAAGTAGAAATCTGAGGCTGGGTTTTACATAGACTGTACTCCTGAAGTCCATCCTTCTTCATTCTTAACTATTTTTAATGTGTTTGTAAGCCATTTTCATTTTTAAATATGTTTGAATTTGATTACTGAATTACTGTTGCCACACAACATTACAGTAGTTTAAAAGTACAGCGTAGTAATTAGATACTCATATACCTCCAGAAGTGATTCCCCATGATCAGCCTAGTCCCCACCTGGCACCATGCACATTACCCCAGTATTACTGACTGTATCCCTGTGCTTCCCACTACGACCCTGGGCCTGTTCTGTCACTTCCCATCTGTACTTCCCAATCCCTTCCCCTGATTTACCTCATGCTCCAAACCCCTCCCATCTGGCAAACATCAATTATTTTTAATGTTTTCAACTCTAGTTGCATTCAATATTGTTTTCTGTTGTACACCAACTGTAACTGAAACTTAAAAAATTGTTTTAAAAATTAATAGCCCTGGAGCTGGCTGAGTTGGTTAAAGTGGTTCCTGGACACCACAAGGTTGGAGGTTCGATTCCCGCCAGGGGGCGCACGTGAGGCAACCAATGAATGTCTCTCTCCTTCCCAACACCTCCTTCCTTTCCTCCCTGTGCAAAATCATTAAAAACATATCCTCAGGGAAGGATAAAAAATTAAAATTAAATGAAAAACGGAAAAAGAGATAAAGAAACAAAACAGGGAGCGAGGAGTCTTTATTCAGGAAGGTTTCTTTCTGAGGCTGCACCAACCCCATCCAGGGATCACCTTAGACGCGCAGCTCTGCGCCCGATTCAGAGTCGGAGGGAGGCGGAGCTGCTGCACAGGGTCCTGTGCTCCGCGTTTGTGCCCTCCCGGTGCTGCCCCCTGGAGCTGCGGTCCAGGTTCCTACTAAAATGTCAACCCGTCCTAATGTCGGGACTCCTAGAAAAAAAATATATATAAACACATATATTTACAAATATATGTACAGATTTACATATTTATATATTAACATATAAATATATGTATATGCATATATAATCTTAATATAATTTAGAGAGAGAGAGGAAACAAAGCTTTGATGTCAATTTTACTCTGCAGTAAGTACAATATTCTTCGTTCTTTGAAATGCCTAGTTCAGGTGTATGCGTGGACAGAATCTGTGATGACTTTATGCTAATTTTGAAAACATGCAGCAGTCACGGTCTCTTTTTCCATGCGGGGTCCACACTAAAGGGAAGAAAAGTCCTTCATCAACTAAGCAACGAGATTAATGTAGAGAGAATGCCTGTCATGATCAAGGGCCAGTTCCAGTGATGACAGTTCCTTGTGTCCATGAAATCTGATGTAATCGGGAACCCGGGAAGTTCCCCCAGGAAAACCCGAGGTGTGGAGTTGAAGACGAGAAAGTGAATGAGTCACGTGGGCCCCTGACGTGGGCCCGAGGGGTGGCGACAAGGCTGAAGGATGATTTCTCTTCTACAGTGGACGTGACCTTGGATGTGGACACGGCCAACAACCACCTCTACATCTCCGAGGACCGGCGGCAAGTCCGCTGCGTGTACGAGGAGCAGAAGCGCAGGGTCTGTCCTGAGAGGTTCAGCGCCTCCTTCTGTGTGCTGGGCTCCCCGAGGCTCACGTCCGGCCGACACTACTGGGAGGTGGACGTGGGGACCAGCACAGAGTGGAACCTGGGCGTCTGCAAGGAGTCTGTTCCTCGGCACGAGGAGGTCGACCTTTCTTCAGAACGTGGATTCTGGACCATGAGCTGCAGGGAGAAAGAAAGGTTCCTGGCCAGCACGAGGCCGCTGACAGTTCTCATGGTCAGTCCCGGATTAAACCGCGTGGGCGTTTTCCTGGACTTGGAAATGGGGACCATTTCCTTTTATCACGTGGGCGATGGGACCCATATTTTTACGTTCCCCCCAATTTCCGTGGCAGAGCCCCTCCGTCCGTTTTTCGCTCCTGGGACTCCCGCGAAGGATGGTGGGAGCTTCATGACGCTCTGTCCTGGGTTCAGTCCCAGCGTGGCCAGTGCAGCTGGGCAAGGCTACGGGGCTCTGAGCACAGCAGGTACAGATGCACCCTGTGTGCCCACAGCCATGGACACCAGCCCCTCCGATGCTGACCCAGCGCCCTGAAAACATGGGACAGCTGTGAATTCCAAACACAAATTATGGGGAACTTCCACTTCCCATATTAACTCCTCGCATGGTTGTTTGGTGGGAGGCTTCCTTCATAATTGTCCAATAAATATGTTTTGAGCATTCACATCAATTGCCAAATGTTTTCCTTTTCATTTACTAAAAGATCAACTGCATGTATCAGGGAAGTTGTAGACAAAATAAAAATAAGGATGTGAGCCAACAGACTGAATAATTGTCTCTGCGATAAGAAACCAGACCTACAGAAACAGTTCAAACAGGGATGTGGCCTGGCCAGGGTGGCTGGGTTGATTGCAGTGTCTGCCCACGCACCAAAATACCACAGGTTTGATTCCCAGTCAGGGCTTGTGCCTAAGGAACATAAGGAAGGCAACCTGACTGAGCTTTCTCTCTCTCAACAACAGGAGATGTGTATGTGTGCCATTTCCTCAGCTACTGAGAAACACATTAGTTTCAAGTGCACACAGAATGTTCCCAGACCCTAGAGGAAAGCAGGAGGACTTCAGGAGCAGCTGGATACAGGAGGTTCATGAGCTCAAAAAGAATCCTTATGTTCATTTATAATGTTTGGAGTTAGGGAGGCTTCATTAGCTTTCAGCTTCGAGTGATGAGAACTGAACAGTCAAAGAGAAAGTTTGGCAGGTGCCAGAGGGGCGGCTCTGCCACAGTCCCCACTGGGCCTTTGCCCCTGGTTCCTTCCCCTTCATCACAGCAGGGTTGTGTTGCTTAGCTACCACCAGACAGGTTGTCCTTGGAATAAAACTGGCAGATTCTTGAGAGGGAGGGTTGGGTAGGGCTGCAGGTGCAGCGCATGGGCTGATGTGGCCAGTGGCAGATACAGGGTGGGACGTCAACATTGTAGTGGAGTGAGGAAACCTCTTAAAGGGACAAGTCAGACACTGTGACGCTCCCTGCACAAGCTGGTCTGCCAGACCCATTGGGGAGGGCGTCCCACGGAGGTCCCAAAGGTACCCAGCCCAATCCGGCTGTAATGCCCCCGCCAGCCTACAGAGGGCGCAAGAGCAAATGTGACCTTCAGGCCATGGAGTGGTTACAACCTTGAACAGGCGCAAGGACGCCCAGGTAGTACAGCAGGGCTGGTGGCCATGGGTCCTGGAAGCACAGAGAGGTGCCACAATGAGCACAGAGAGGTGCCACTGACAGACGGAGAATGTAGGGAAAGTAAACACTGGAGACACAAGACGAGAAGCCAAAGGTAAATGAGTAAAGAGAGTCCTCATAAGTCAACAGTCACCTGAATGGACATGGGCTGAATTCACCAACGAAAAGGCACAGAGAAGATGAATAGGTTAGAACAGAATCCAATTATGCTGCCTGTAGGAGACCCAATTCACATCCAAAGACACACAGACCCGCACAGTGAAGGGGCAGATGAACCCATCTCCCTTTAAACTGCAGCCCTGGCTCAGAGGCTCAGTGGGATGGACCCTCTTCCAGTCCACCAAAGGGCTAGGGTTCTATTCCTCCTGGGGGCTTGGATGAGAGGCAACACATTCATGTATTTCACTCACGTCTATGTCTCTCTATCTATCTATCTATCTCTATCTCTATCTCCATCTCGTCTCTAAAATCAACAAACATGTCCTCAGGTGAGGATTGAAAAGCAATGGGCAAAGGACCAGAACAGACACTTACAGATTGCTAATAGAGGACTTACAGATGGCTTACAGATGGCTTACAGATGGCTCATAGTCCTGAAAAAGTGCTCGATGTGTCTCTAAGAGACATGCAAACTAAAACCACAATGAGGTATCGTTCATGCCTGTCAGAAAATCTACTTTCAATAAAGCAACAGACCAGTGCTGACCAGGATGTGGGGAAAAGGGAACCCTCTTGCACTCTTGGTGGGAATGCAGACTGGTGCAGCCCCTCTGGAAAGCAGTGTGGAGTTCCCTCAAAATAATAAGTATGGAACTGCCTGTGGACCCAGTGATCCTACTTCTGGGTATTTACCTGAAGAAATCCAAACACTAATTTGAAAGACTATATGCACTCCTCTGTTTTTTGCAGCGTGATTTACAATAGCTGAGCTCTGGAAGCAGCCCAGGTGCCCATCAGTGGGTGAGTAGATAAACAAGCTGTGGTGCATTCACACCGTGGAACACGACGAGGCAGGAAAAAAGAATGAAATCTTGCCATTTGTGATGGCATGGATGGACCTAGAGGGTATTATGCTAAGGGAAATACATCAGATGCTCAGAGATAAAAATTATGTGATTTCACTCATACGTGAAGCATAAAACAAAAAGCAACAAACAAATAGAGCAAACAAAAAGGAACTCACAGTCACAGCCAGCGCTGCCATGGTCACCAGAGGGGAAGAAAGTGGAGGTGGGGGAGAAGAGAAGAGAGGGGTTCACATGTGTGGGGATGGAAGGAGACCAGAGGTCAGGTGGAGAGCATTTTATTTCCCCTCAGGGGTCCACAGCTGGATACTGTATAGAAACCCTAGATGTCCCACCTGCCTGTCTCAGTTTTCACGACCCCTGTACCTAAAGTGACAGGTCCATGTGCCCAGTGCGCTGGCCATGGAGGAAGGACTGGAAGAAACAGTGGACTGTGCCCCTTGCCCCTGGTGGTATCTCAGAAGGAAGATTTCAGGCCAGTGAGCTGGCGGGTAGAGCTGGTTTCTAAGAGGTGAGTATCAACTGGCATTTCTTACTGTCAATTGAATATTGCAGTGATCAATTTTAATGTTATCTCCCTGTATTTACCACATCATTGCTTTGTCCTACTCCCAGTGTGTATGACCAGGAAGGCTTCTCCCCACAGTCAGCATCCAGAACATGAGGACAGGTTGATCCAATGGGAGACTCCAGTATGAGCTCTACGAATGATAGAGAGGTATTACACTGTCTTTTAGGTCACATGGACAGAGGGAGACCCCAAGCCCTGAGCAAGGACACAGTGACTTCAAGTGGATGTATTTTCCAGACTCAACACATCTCAGGCTGGGAACAGCAAGCCCTGTGGAACTTGAATGCATAGGAAGACTGGTCAGGGGTCACACAGGTGACCACTGTGAGACAGTGGTCAGAAGAAGAAGCTGAAAGCAAGGGCCCAGTGGGAAATGCTGTGAGTGGAGCTCCTGGTGCAGAGTGTCCCTGCACCCCAATGATAACGTGACTCTCAGTTCAGCTTCTCCCCAAGGAACATGGGACACTTTTTCTGCCTACTGCTGGCTGCTCCAGAGGGCCATCTCAGTATTGGCCATCACTGTCCCCAGTCTCTACACCTGCCTGAGGCTGCCATCTTGTGGTCATATCCTGATGTGAGGTTCTTTGTGCTCATGGTCTTGCCCAGCGTCTCAATGGTGCTCCTGCTGCACAGACACCACCAGAGGCTGCAGCACATTCACACCCCACAGCTGCCACCAATGCCCTCCAGAGACTAGAGCCACCCATGCCATCCTGATACTGGTGGACACCTGTGTCACTTCCTATGTGCTGATTTCTATGTTCACTTTAAAGTCATTGTGTGAGAGGGCCCCCATCTCTGGTGGGTGCAGACCTCCCCTAGTTGCCTTTCTCTTCTCCTGCTCTTTGCCCCCCACTGAGAATGCTCAGAGATCCTAGAGCTCCTGGGGTCATGAACTGTTGGAAGTGACTCTTGACAATCTAATCTTTGAATGTCAGTGTTTACGATATTCCTAATTACACTGTTTACTAATTCTTCACCAAATGCCAATGTTGTACATATATCTACCATGAACTTTCTTTTATTTCTTTTATTTTTTTATTTTAATCATTGTTCAAGTACAGTTTTCTGCCTTTTACTCCCATTCCAGCCCACCCACCCATTCCTTCCCACTTTCCTCCCATTTCCACACCCCCTACTTTTGGTCCATGGGTCCTTTATATTTGTTCCTGTAAACACTTCCCATTCTCCTCTGAACTTCCCTCTTCTCTCCCCTCTGGTCACTGTCAGCCTGTCCTCTATTTCAGTGTCTTTGACTATATTTTGCTTGTTTCTTTGTTTTGTTGTTTAGGTTCCTGTTAAAGGTGAGATCATATGGTATTTGTCTTTCACTGTCTGGCTTCTTTCGCTTAGCAATAATGCTCTCCAGTTCCATCCATGCTGTTGCAAAGGGTAGGAGCTCCTTCTTTCTTTCTGCTGCATAGAATTCCATTGTGTAGATGTACCATAGTTTTTTGATCCATTCATTTACTTATGAGCATCTAGGTTGCTTCCAGCACTTAGCTATTGTAAATTGTGCTGCTATGAACATTGGGGTGCAAAGGTTCTTTTGGATTGGTGTTTCAGGGTTCTTAGGATATAGTCCCTGCAGTGGAATTGCTGGCTCAAAAGGCAGATCCATTTTTAGTTTTCTGAGGAAGTTCCATACTGCTTTCCATAGTGGTTGTACCAGTCTGCAGTCCCACCAACAGTGCACTAGGGTCCCCTTTTCTCCACAACTTCTCCAACACTTGTTGTTTGTTGCTTTATGATGGCCATTCTGACCAGTGTGAAATGGTCTCTCATTGTGCTTTTAACACATTGTTTACAGGTAGCTTTTATCACACGCTCTACTACCAGTCAACGTAAATCATATAAATACGTTTCCCGCATACAATGTTAATTTGCATCTCTCTGATAGCTAGTGATATTGAACATCTTTTCATGTGTCTCCGGATCCTCTGTATGTCCTCCTTGGAGAAGTGTCTGTTCAAGTCCTTTGCCCATTTTTTAATTGGGTTGCTTGTCTTCTTAGAGTGGAGTCATGTAAGTTCTTTATATGTTTTGGAGATTAAACCCTTGTCTGAGGTATCATTGGCAAATATGTTTTCCCATATGGTTGGTTCTCTTTTTATTTTGATGCTGTTTTCTTTAGCTGTGCAGAAGCTTTTTATTTTGATGAGGTCCCATTTGTTTATTCTTTCCTTCATGTCCCTTGCTCTAAGAAACATGTCAGTAAAAATGTTTCTGCGTGAAATACCTGAGATTTTCCTGCCTATGTTCTCCTCTAGGACTTTAATGGTGTCATGGTTTATATTTAAATCTTTTATCCACCTTGAATTTATTTTTGTATAAGGTGTAAGTTGGTGCTCAAGTTTCATTTTTTTGCATGTAGCTGTCCAGTTCTCACAACACCATTTGTTGAAGAGGCTATTTTTACTCCATTTTATGTTGCTGCCCCCTTTGTCAAATAGTAATTGACCATAGACACTTGGGTTTATTTCTGGGCTCTCTGTTCTGTTTCATTGATCCACATGCCTGTTTTTATGCCAGTACCAGGCTGTTTTGATTACAGTGGCCTTGTAGTATAGTTTAGTGTCAGGTATTGTGATCCCTCCTACTTTGCTCTTCTTTCTCAAAATTGCAGCAGCTATTCAGGGTCGTTTATGGTTCCATATACATTTTTGAAGTGTTTGTCCTATGTCTGTGAAATATGCCATTGGTACTTTAATAGGTATTGCATTGAATGTGTAAATTGCTTTGGGTAGTATGGACCTTTTCATGATGTTAATTCTTCCAATCCATGAACACGGTATATGTTTCCATTTGTTTGTGTCTTCCTTGATTTCTTTCCTGAGTGTTATGTAGTTTTCTGAATACAGGTCATTTACTTCTTTGGTTAGGTTTATTCCTAGGTATTTTATTTTTCTTTTTCCTATGTCAAATGCGACTTTTTTATTTCTGCTTCTGCTGTTTCATGGTTGGTGTACAGAAATGCCTTTGATTTCTGGATATTGACTTTGTATCCCGCTGTTTTGTCAAATTCATTTATTAGGTCAAGCAGTTTTTTGGCTGAGTCTATAGGACTTTCTATGTACACTATCATGTCATCTGCAAACAGTGACAGTTTTGTTTTCTCCTTTCCAATTTGGATGCCTTTGACTTCCTTTTTCTTGTCTGATTGCTGTGGCTAAAACTTCCAGTACTATATTGAACAGAAGTGGTAAAAGTGGACAACCCTCCTCTTGTTCCTGAATTTAGAGGAAAAGATTTTAGCTTTTTGCCATTCAGTATGATGTTGGCTGTAGGTGTATCATATATGACCTTTGTTATATTGAGAAATGCCCCCACTATTCCCACTTTGCTGAGCGTTTTTATCCTAAATGGGTGCTGTACCTTATTAAATGCTTTTTCTGCATCAATTGATATGATCATGTAATTTTTGTCTTTGCTTTTGTTTATGTGATGAATTACATTTGCTGATTTGCGAATATTGTACCATCCTTGCATCCCTGGAATGAATCCCACTTGGTCATGGTGTATGATCTTTTTAATGTATTGTTGGATGCGGTTTGCCAGTATTTTGTTGAGGATTTTAGCGTCAATGTTCATCAGCGATATTGGCCTCAAGTTTTCTTACTTTGTTGTGTCTTTATCTGGTTTTGGGATTAGGATTATGTTGGCTTCATAAAAAGAGTTTGGGAGTCTTCCATCTTTTTGGATTTTTTGGAATAGTCTGTAAAGGATAGGGGTTAGCTCTTCCTTAAATGCTTTGTAGAATTCTCCTGTGAAACCATCTGGTCCAGGGCTTCTGTGTGTCAGGAGTTTTTTGATTACGGTTTCAATTTCTCTTGCTGTTACTGGTCTATTCAGGGTTTCTGCTTCTTCTTCACTGAGTTTTGGAAGATTATATTTTTCTAGAAATTTGTTCATTTCACCTAGGTTTTCAAATTTCTTGGCAAATAGTTCTTCATAGTAATTTCTTACAATGCTTTGTATTTCTGTGGTATCAGTTGTAGTCTCTCCTCTCATTTCTGATTGCGTTTATTTGGGTCTTCTCTCTTTTTTTCTTGATGAGTCTGCTTAAAGGCTTATCGATTTTGTTTATATTTCCAAAGAACCAACTCCTGGATTCATTGATCCTTAGAATTGTGCTTTTGGTCTCTATGTCATTTAATTCTGCTCTGATCTTGGTTATTTCCTTCCTTCTACTTGCTCTGGGCTGTCCTTGTTGTTGGTCCTTGAGTTCTTGTAGACATAGGGTTAGGTTGTTTGTTTGAAATGTTACTATCTTTTTTAGGTATGCCTGTATCTCTATGAACTTCCCTCTCAGGACTGCCTTAGCTGTGTCTCATAAGT
Organism: Phyllostomus discolor; assembly: GCF_004126475.2. NCBI lineage: Eukaryota > Metazoa > Chordata > Mammalia > Chiroptera > Phyllostomidae > Phyllostomus > Phyllostomus discolor. The sequence continues at coordinate 27,721,415 of NC_040914.2, forward strand.
TTTGAGTGGTTGTGAGTTCGTTTTCATTTGTTTCCAGAAACCTTTTGATTTCTTCCCTAATTTCATGCTTGACCCATTCATTATTTAATAGCATGCTATTTAATCTCCATGATTTTGAGTGTTTGGGGTTCTTTTCCTTGGGGTCGGTTTCTAGTTTCAGTCCCTTGTGATCTGATAAAATGCTTGGTATGATTTCAATTCTCTTGAATTTGTTGAGGCTTGTTTTGAGTCCTATCATGTGGTCTATTTTTTAAATATTCCATGTACATTTGAAAAGAATGTCTATTTAGCTTCTTAGAAATAGAGGGCCCTGAATATATCAGTTAAGTTCATTTCATCTAGGGCATTGTTCAAAGCCTCAATATCTTTGTTGATATTTTGTTTGGAAGATCTGTTCATTTTTGACAGTGGGCTGTTAAATCCCCCACTATAATTGTGTTGCTGTCAATATCTTTTTTGAAGTCCTCTAAGATTTTCTTTATGTATTTGGGTGCTCCTATGTTGGGTGCATATATATTTATACTGTTTATGTTTTCTTGGTGGATTCTTCCCTTGAGTATTATGAAGTGACCTTCTGGGTCTCTCTTTATGGCCCTTTTCTGGAAGTCTATTTTGTCTGATACAAGTATTGCTACCCCAACATTTTTTTTTCCTGTCCATTTGCTTGGAAAATCTATTTCCAGCCCTTCACTTTCAGCCTGTGTAGGTCTTTTAACCTGAGGTGGGTCTCTTGTAGGCAGCATATGTGTGGGTCATGTTTTCTTTTCCATTCAGCTATTCTATGCCTTTTGATTGGAGCATTTAATCCATTTATGTTTAAGGTTATTATTGATAGGTACTTATTCATTGCCATTTATGTATCTACCTATGTTCCTCCTTCTCTCTCTCTCTCTCGCTTCCTTCCTTTCCTTAAAGCAGTCCCTTTAGCATCTTTTGCAGAGCTGGTTTGGGGAGGTGTATTCTTTTAGACTTCTTTGGTCTGGGAAACTTCTTATTTGGCCTTCTATCTTGATTGAGAGCCTTGCTGGGTAAAGTAGCCTTGGTTGCAGACCTCTGGTTCTCATTACTTGGAATATTTCTTGACATTCTCTTCTGGCTTGTAGTGTTTTCATTGAGAAGTCATCTGCCTTATTGGGGCTCCCTTGTATGTTACTTCCTGTTTCTCCATGGCTGTCTTTAAGATTTTCTCTTTGTCTTGAAATTTTGCCGTTTTAATTATGATGTGTCTTGAGATGGGCCTCTTTGGGTTTCTCTTGATTGGGACTCTCTGTGTTTCCTGGATTTGTGTGACTTTTCCTCTCATCAAATGAGGAAAGTTTTCCATCATTACTTTTTCAAATAGGTTTTCTATCCCTTGCTCTTCTTCTCCTTCCAGTATCCCTATTATATGGATATTATTACGTTTCATATTGTCTTGCATTTTTCTTAATCCCTCTTCATTCCTTCTGAGCCTCTTTTCCTTTTCTTGCTCTTTCTGGGTTTTTTTCTACTCTGTCTTCCAATTCGCTGATCTGATCTTCTGTTTCATCAATCCTGATTTTCATTCCTTCTACTGTGTTCTTCAGTTCAGAAATTGTATTCTTCATTTCCTCTTGGCCCTTGTTGATAGTTTGTATTTCCTTTTTCATGTTGATATAGTTTGCAGTGAGTTTGTTGTAGCTTCCCTGTAGTTTCTGGTAGCTTATTGTGAGCTCATTGAGCTTCCTGACAATCATTGTTTTCAACTCAATATCTGATAGTTGAGTTGCCTCTATTTCATTTAGCATTCTTTCTGAGGCTTCCTCCTTTCCCTTCATTTGGGGATTGTTTCTTTGTCTTCTCATTGTTCGTGAGACCCTTCTTATTAGCCTCTGTTTCTTAAATTGATCTGTTTTGGTTCCCTGGGCTTATGGTGTGAATTTCTGTCATAGAATAGCTGTGAGATCCAGTGGTGCAGTCTCCTTTGGGTATCCTGGTGTTCACAGCTTCCCCCTACTCTTTTTCATGATCAGTTGGAGGAATAAGGCAAAATGGTTTAAGACAGCAAGAGAGTATTCTATGATATTTATGATAGCAGCCAGTAGAGAAGAGATAAGAAATCCTTTTACTACGTATAGTTTTAACCATGATCTTCCACCCCACTAGCCACATTTTAGAAAGGATGGAAAGAAGATAAGACCCTTATTGGGGAGGAAAAAATTGTGATTTGGATCTATAAAGCAGTGAGGCTGTGGGAGGTCAGATTATGAGGAAGGGTGGGAGTAAAGAATAGTAAATAGGAGTAGTGTGTAAGAGAATAGAGTTAACCACTACAGTAATAGCGTTTGGGAAACCATGAAGTGGGCTGAAATCTGGGAGGGGTGTTGTGTAGTACTTACAATTGTATGGAATAGGTCTTATTTACAGTAATAATAGAGCAACAACCATATGGCAGAATCTGTGAGATCTAGATAACAAGAATAGGGAGTATAGAACCGTGAGTGGTGTACTAATGGAACACAAATGAAGGACAGTAAATTAGCAATACACTATGAATGAGTTAACAGGGAAAACCTATCAAACGATACAGTGTAGCTAGCCAAGCAAAGAAGACTATACAGAAAGAAGAGGGATACCAAAGTACCATTAAAATAAAAAATGTAAGAATAATGAAAAAAAGATAATACAAATTTGCAGTAATTGCAGGTTCAAAAAAAAGAAAAGGCAAAAAAGCAGAAGATGGGATGAAAGAGACATAAATTTGGAAAGGAAGGAATAACACTAGGATGAAAGAAGAGAAACATAAGCAATTGAGAGATATAAAAATAATAAGAATTAAAAAATAGAAAGTTACTTAAAAAAGATAAAATTAAACAAACAACAACAGAAACAAAAAAAAACAAATAAACAAACCTCTTGTTGGTTTCTAACTGGCCAAAGTAGTTTTTCTGGTCTTGCTGGCTTCAGCAGGCTGAGGGGTGATTGGAATGTTTTTCACCCTTTCCAGTCAGCACTCAGTCAGTCTCTGGCTTACTGTCCCCAGGGCTAGCTGCGCGCTCTCCCCAGAGCTGGTCTGATGCCTCTCCACAGGGCCCTGGGTATGGGTCAGGGCGCTCCCAAGCACTCTCTCCAGAGCTCACCGGTACTGGCTCCCGGGCTCCAGGGTCCTGCGATCACACACATCTTTTCTGGGTTCACAATGTAAGCCCCGAGAATCACGAGGGGGCATGACTTCACGGTGTAAGCCCCGGGGGTCCAGAGGGGGTGCACACTTCAAAGTGTAAGCTCCCTATCTCTGGGTTGGGGGTGTGGCTGCATGGCCAGGCCACCCTTAATCACGCAGGCTGGGTCACTCACTGTTCCCAGGGCTATGTATGGGTGCTCGCAGCCCCTGTGTGATTGTCTCTCAGTCCTCCCTGCTCCCCTCTCTGTGCCTTCACACAAGTCCCACACCCCCCACCACGCCCCTGCACCCCGCTATTCAATCCTTGTTTGGCCAAGAAGGGAGCAGTTGACCCAGATCTCTCCTGAGTGCCCTGAAGGAGACCCGGGAGCACTGGGCCTGGGGCCTGCAGCCTCCCTTGTCCCCACATGATCTGTGGGAGGCTTATTATCCTGAGGCAGGCTCCTTACTGTCTGCTTTTTCAATGTCCACTATACTTTTTGATCTTCTATTTTCATAAATGCTGTGATATTGTTGGCCCCTTGCTCTCTTCCTGCGCAGATCGGCCAGATTCTCTACCGTGCAAAGGGGGAAGGGAAATACAGTCCCTCCTGCCATGTCACCATCTTCCTCTCCTGATCTTTATTTTAAGTTACAATACAATTGACACACAACCTCCTATAAGTATAAGGTGTCCAGGATGTTTATTTCATGCACTTAAATTCATTCATGTGCTGCCTAACAGTGGTGATCCACCCTGAGAAAGGTGTGGTTGTGTGATGCTGTGGTTGTGCAAACAGCAGAAAGGCACTCACACCTGGATGGTCTCCCTACTGCTCACCTACACTGCAGGGCTCAGCCTATTACTTCTGGGCTACAAGCCTCCACAGAACGTTGTTGTACAAAACAACTTGTACAATAAATCAAAACAAGACACAATGATGCCATCAAGAGCCTCGATAAACACATGTGTGAGGCTGCTGCAACCATAACAAAGCATACTTTTCTACTGTAAGCCTTTAAAAAAAACTATCACCCAAGGCCATGTTAATTTATTTGAGAGAAAGAGAGTGTGTGTATGAGAGAGAGAGAGAGAAAGTCAATATTCCGACCCTAGGCACTTAGACCAGGGATCAAGCCCACAACATTTGGGTGCTCGTGATGACACTCTAACCAACAGCACCACCTGGACAAGGCAGGCATAAATTCTTTGGTGAGGGTCTGTTTAGAATTGTGATTCATTTGTATTGAGTTATTGTTATCTTATTGTTGAGTTTCAGCATTCTTATCAATATTCTAAAAGAATCAAATTACACGTAATTCTCCTAGTCTGTGGCCTGAGCTCTTTTTACACACATAACAGCAACATTAATGCACAGATAGATTTTCCTGGGAAGACAAATTAAAAGTGACTCACTGAGATGGTTTCTCGGTAGAGTACTTAGGTAGACTGACAGAGGCGGGGGACAACGTGACTCATTTATTTTGTGTATTCTAGAGTGTCTTTTGAATATTCTTCTATGTGTATGAGTAATGTTTTCAAAGAACAAATTACATAAAATCCCTTCACTTATAAATCTCCTGACAGACACTCATCACATCACAATTTAAGATTCACACTTTGATCCTCTTCTCAAGAACCAACTATTTGCCTTAGAAATTCCATTTCTGACAAACTTGGCTGGACTCTATCTACAAATCCTCCCATTTCAGAAAATAGCTAAAAATCCCATGTATAATACAAAAACTGACTTCTGAAAAGCAACAATGAGTTGACTAGATACGAATGACCACACCTCAAAAGAAGAGAAAGACCCAGCTTGCCCTCCACAGAGGGCAGCACCCTGAGTGAGGAATGGGGGAAGGTGTGCAGGTTCATGGCCCAGAGCCCAGACATGGAGCCCAGACATGGAGTCCAGCACTGTCAGCCCTGAGCTGAGCTCTTCACTTTCTCCCCATCTGCCTTCTCTTTTATACATGTCAACAATGCTTTTTAAATCAATTATGCGTAGGTGGATAATATGCAATTTATATGATGAATGCACATTCACTATAAAAATTATAAAATGTTGAGGTATAAATGACAAATTCTTACTAAATTAAAGGAGTTGATTCACCTGTGCACATTCAAGCCCGATCCAATGAAAACAGCAGTTTGCAGCAAGGAAAGAAAAGGCTTAGCCCTGCTAAGTGTGGCTCAGTTGGTTGGTGAATCATCCCATGACTGAAAGGTTGCAAACTGATTCCTGCTAAGAGCACACACCTAGGTTGTGAGAATGATCCCTGGTCCACGTGCCTGTGGAAGGAAATCAGTTGATGTTTCTCTCACACATCAATGTTTCCATCTCTCCTTTCCTCTCTCTCTAAAAGCAATAGAAAAAACAAGTCCTCAGTTCAGTATAAGAAACAGAAAGTGAGGGTTTATTTAAGGAAGTGGCACCAAACCTGGAGTCACAGATGAGTTGTTTTTCATAGACCTGATGGCTTCTAGGGGATGTGTTGCATGGGGGATGGAGGGACTTAGGATCCAGGTCTCCACTGATTGGTCAGCACTAGGGTAGGGGGAGGTCGATCACTGCTTCTGGTCCTATGTCAGTCATAGGGCCGTTCTGTCTGGTTTCAAATGTTCATTCCACTACTTTCCCACAGTCTAAATCTTCATGAGCATGTTTTTGAACACATCAGATATTCAACCACTTTCACCTCTGCAGACACCTGTCCAGAGCCTTAGCTCTGGACACAGGTGTACTGGGTCTTTGCAGACCAGGAGCCAGGTGTCCTTCACCTCATCTCAGGCAGCCCTGGCCTCTCTTGTTCTGGCTCCCCTCTCACCTGGATCCCACATATTCCCCTTGTTATATTTACTTCCTGATTTTCTCCACTCTTCCTGGTAGTATTTTCCAAAAGAGAACATGCAAACTTAACTACGAAAACTCTAAACACATGAAGAAACTTTAGACTTTCTTAGCCCTTATTCACACCTTGACTTGATATACAAATCTGTTTTGGAAATATTTTTTTCTCCAGAAATGGCAAATCATTGCTTCCAGGTCTTCTGGTCTCCAGGCCCATATTGGCTGCCTCTTGAAGTTTTCAAGGTCTCTTCCATCCCCTTTCTGCAATTCCATCATGATGTGTCTGGATGTGGGTCTGTTTTTATTGGCTGTAGTGAGAATATAGTTAGGCAACTCAAACTGTAAACTTTATTCTGTAAATGTCAGGAAATATTCTTGGAAAATTCTGAAGTCATTTCCTACTCATCGTGTTTATTTTTATTTTCCCATACTCTTTTAAATCTGTCATTATTAACTTGTTGGAATCCCTTGATTGACAGATTAATAGGTGTTTTCTCCAGATTGCCCACAACTTTCCATTTATATGGTTCAGTAATAGTACACTTCAATCTTCTAGTTCACCTATTGAATTATTCATTTCTATGATGATATTTTTGATTTCCAAGGGATCTTTCCTCTTCTCTGATTGTGTATAATGGTTCTGTTTCAGACGCCATTATCTTTTACTTCTTTCAGATAATACTGAGACCACAGAAAGGGGACCCATAGGTCTCCTGGTTATCTGTTTCTACGATATCAGGAAACTTTCCCTCACAGCACTGGGTCATGATGACATTTCTCTGTGTCATTTATGTTAATGGCACATCTCCACTATAAGAGTCAGAGTCACAGAGCCAGGGTCCTACTCTGGCTCTGAATTCTGTCTCTAGACTCTAACTAATCCTGAGAGAGTGGAGGCCTTGAGCCCATGCTGGGTGATGAACTTGACTGTGGTCTGGATGGCTAAGGTAAACAGCCCCTTGATGTCCTCTTCAGCTCTTAGCCTAGCAGCCTCCTATCACAGAACATTCTGGAACAATTACAACAGTTCACTTGAATGGAGTGCAGAGTCACAGCAAGGCAGGATAGTAAAAAGTTAGGAAAATTCCTGGGCCAAAGGAATGGGGAAACTGAAGCAAGAAAATTAAGCAAGGCCAAAGAGTCTGGAGAACTTACAGCCAACTGGTGAATCACAAGACCTTACCTCCCCTAACGAAGGACACTCCAGAACAAAAGCTTTGTACCACTTCTCCTTCACCAGAAAATGGGTAGGTTAAATCACCTTGATCAGAGAAAAACATACAACAGAGATCCAAATGAGCCCATTTGTGCCAGATGAACCCTAGGACAGCTGAACTGGTAACTTAGGAGGGAAATATGAGCAGTAAAATGATAACAAATTCACAACTATCAACAACTGATCCTAAAAACAAAAACAAAAATGAAGTAAGCAAATAACTAGAACAGGAACAGAATCCCAGAAATGGAGATACATGGAGAATTATGGGTGGGGAGGGTTATCAGTGGGGAGGGAGATGGGGGAAGAATGGTGGAAAAGGTACAGGGAATAAGAAGAGTAAATGGTAAGTACAAAATAGACAGGAGGAGATTAAGAATACTATAGGAAATGGAGAAACCAAAAAACTTCTATGTATGACCCATAGACATGAACTAAGGTAGGGAAATGATGGTGGGGTGGGTACAGGGTGGAGGGGAATAAAGGGGAGAAAAACTGGGACAACTCTAATAGCATAATGAATAAAATATATTTTAAAAACTTAACAAAATAAAATAAATATAGCCTTATTAGAATAATATGTACATAATAAAAGAGGGGTCATTTATGTTTCTGTTTTTATTTTTCAGACAGAGGGGAAGGGAGGGAGAAAGGGAGGGAAACATCGATGTGAGAGAGAGACACGTCCATCAGTTGCCTCTCTCTCTGTGACCAGGGATCCAACCGACCTTCTTTTGCTTTGCGGGATGACACCCAACCAACTGAGCCACACCACTCAGGACACAAAAGAAGTTTAAAAGGCCAGTTGGGGGCTACAACACCATCTAATCTCACTTATATGTAGAATCTGATAAACAAAATAGACCTCTAACCCCAAACACAGGCCCTCGGGCCAAATACCCTCCCAACCTTGTTTTATCCTGCCTGGCACCTTTTTTCTACCTGGTGGCAGTGCTGAGATCCTTGCCCCTAGTTAGGGAGTAGTTACATCTCTACAGTCCTAAAATCACATTCGGCCCTTTGGAGGCAACAGGAGGCTGATGTGGCCCCTGGTGAAAATGAGTTTCACACTCCTGAAATGGATAGAGGCATGGACACATGGAACAGACTGACAGCTGGAAGACTGGAGGAAGGGAGGGGATGGAACAAGGTAAAGGGATTAGCCCAGAGACACAGACAACCTCCTGCTGAGGCCCAGAGGGCAGGGAGTTGAGCTCAGGGCTAAAGTGAGCAAAAGTGGGAAATGAGACGCCCAAAACAAACTAAACAAAGTAGTTAAAAAACCAAAATAAATAAATAAACGAAGTAGTGTGAGTTCCTGGTGATTCTCAGGTGATGTTCCAGTGATTCCACAATCCAGTGATTCCAAACATTTTTAGACAAATCGGTCACCAACATTCCAAAGGATCCCATTTTAGGATTGAGAGAAAAAAATTTGTGAATTTTGATATTCATTTCCCAAGAGAAGACCAGAAATGATATTCAGGATCTAGTCTACAATGATTTCATAGCAGTATTTTGTTCACGTTCGTTTACAAATAACTTTCATACACAACTATGTCCTTTGTTCCTGCTAAGTTCTCTCTGTGGGGTGAGAAAATCTCATTACCTGGGTGGAAATCTGATTGGAATAAGTGGCACAGACAGGAAGTGAGGCAGGTGGGAGGAGGGGCCTGCCTGATAAAAGGGGCTTGTTGGTCCACCTCACTCGAGCTGAGCCAGCAGGGGAAGCAGCTGGAGACCAGAAGAGGACCTAGTGCACTAGAGGTGAGTCCATGGTTTTGACATTCCAGTTTCTGCAAAAGGTTCAGCAAGTGTTGCCTGAGGCCATCTCAATGCCAGGCATGGGGTGGACATCTAGGGACAAATTGCCTTTGATGGGAAGAGTGGGCAGAACTTAGATGTTTAACACCAGGTGACAGAAATAAAACGGTCGTCTTATGCTGAGTCAGATCTGAGATGCGTGGACCCTGCCAGGTAGTGAGTGGAGTGTCAGCCACTGGCTTACTCCACCTCTCAGGTTCTGCTGTGGGTCTCAGCCACACTCACCTGGAGCAGTTGTAGGATTTCTGCGTGTCAACCAGCACTGTCCACTGGATATATAAAGTCACACAGAGATGGCATCATAAATGAGGGTTTTTTTATTTTATTTTTTTAACTTATTGATGTGAAGGAGAAAGAACCACAGATTTGTTGTGAAATCATTGATGAATTCACTGATTGTTTCTTCTCTGCGCCCTGCTCTGGATTTGAACCTGCAATCTTGGGTTAACAGGACAATGCTCTAACCAACTGAGTTCCCCAGCCAAGGCTAACCTCATTTTTGAGAAGCTACATATGCAAAGTAAAAACAAACGTTTGTTTGAAATGAAAAACAAGCCTTTCATTATAAGTGGCAAAAGGCAGTGATTCAACATCTGATCAATTTCAGTTCTTTGGGAGGTGGCTTATATTCTCCTCTCCTGTGATGTCTTTAAATTCGAGGGTATATCTTATGCTCAACACCTTTCAAGGTGGATAAGGCCCATCCCACTGGCTCAATAGCCACTCTAGACTACAGGCTGCCACAGGAGACATACAGGTAGCCCTGGCCAGGTGGCTCTGTTGGCTTGATCGTCATCCCATATTACTGAGGGTTAACAGTTCAGTTCCACTCAGGGTGTGTACAAGAAGCAACTGATCTCACTCTCTCTTTCTCACTCTCACATTCTCTCTCTCACTCTCTCTCTCCCAGCATCCACTTATTCTCTGTCTCTAAAACCAATAAAAACCTGTTCTTGGCTGAGGATTGAAAAACAAATTCACAAGTAGAGTAGAGACCATCTCACTCCCTAACTTACAGCCCCGGGATAAAGCTTATCTTCATGCTAACTAGCATTTCAAAATCAGAAATTCCGGGCCATGAGCTATTGATGTTTGTGCTTGGATTGTATCTTGATTGCCTGGGAGTGGTGAGTACAGGTCGCTATTCACCGAAACAGGGTGGAGTCCCAGAACCCATCAGTCCTTGTCACTCACAGTGTTCTAATGGCATGTCCCTTCCCCCAGACAGCGGGCATGGCCCAACATTTTAAAGACATAAGCAGCTGCTATGTCTGCCTGACCTACCTGAAAGACCCCGTGAGCCTGAAATGTGGGTTTATCTGCTGCCTCAAGTGTGTCAACTCACTGCCGAGGGGCCCTGGAGGACACGGGATTCTGTGCTTCACCTGCCCTGAGGTTTCTCAGAAGAGCGACATCAGGCCCAATCGCCAGCTGGCCAGGCAGGTGTCAGAGGTCAGGGTGCTGGAGCCCCAGCTGAGAGCCATCCTGAGGATGAACCCGAGGATGCGCAGGTTCCAAGGTGAGGTCTGGGGCCACCAGCCCCCACCCCATGGAAAACAGCCACTTGTCAAAGCCCTCCAGTCAAGGTGCTTTACCTGGGTTCTGGCACCTGAAATGTTCGTTCTTTCCCAATGTGCCAACCTGGAAGTCTGCATTAAAACCATCTGTAGGTTTTCTTTCTTTTTTTAAGATTTTATTTATTTATTTTAAGAGAGGAGGGAAGGGAGTGAGATATGGTCAGAAACACTGATACAAGAGAGAAACATCAATGGATTGTTTCTGGTAAGGGCCCCGACCCAGGATCCAATACACAATCGCCCCCATGTCCTGGCCAGGAATAAAACCAGTTTCCTGTCGCTTGGCACAATGTCTCTCAACCAAGGCCCACAGGTCAGAGCCATCTGCAGGTATCAAAGAAAATATAAGATTTAGCCCTGCCTGGTGTGACCCAGTGGACTGAGTGCCAGCCTTGGGAATCAAGGGTAGCCAGTTCTATTCCCAGTCAGGGCACATTCCTGGGGTGTGGGCCAGGTTCCCAGTAGGGGGCCCGGGAAAGGAAACCACACATTGATGTTTCTCTCCCTCTCTTTCTCCATCCCATCTCCTCTCTCTAAAATCATAAAACAAAAGAAAATCTTAAAAAAAAAAAAGAAAAAGGACATAGTCATGCACTTGACCTATCCTATCCTGTGTGTTCGGTAGCCACACAGGTAGCTGGTGGTCACTTGGAACTGGAGGTTCATGGAGTAGAAATTTGATTGATTAAGTAGAAATCGGAGGTTGGGCGTTCCATAGTCTATATCCCTAAAATATACCCTTTCTGATTCTTAATTGTATTTAATGTGTTTGTAAACTATTTCCATTTTAAAATATGTTTGAATTTAATTACTGAATTACAGTTGCCACACAATATTACAGTAGTTTAAAACTACAGCATAGTAATTAGGTATTCATATACCTCAAGAAGTGATTCCCCATGATCAGCCTAGTCCCCACCTGGCACCATGCACATTACCCCAATATTACTGACTATATTCCCTGTTCTTCCCACTATGACCCTGGGCCTGTTCTGTCACTGCCCATCTGTACTTCCCAACCCCTTCCCCTGTTTTACCTCATACCCCAAACCCCCTCCCATCTGGCAAACATCAATTATTTTTCACTGTTTTCAACTCTAGTTGCATTCAATATTATTTTCTATCGTACACCAACTGTAACTGAAACTTAAAAAATTGTTTTAAAAATTAAAGAGCCCTGGAGCTGGCTCAGTTGGTTAAAGTGGTTCCTGGACACCACAAGGTTGCAGGTTCGATTCCCACCAGGGGGGCGCACGTGAGGCAACCAATGGACGTCTCTCTCCTTCCCAACACCTCCTTCCTTTCCTCCCTGTACAAAATCATTAAAAACATATCCCCAGGGAAGGAAAAAAAATTAAAATTAAATTAAAAAGGGAAAAAGAGATAAAAAAAGAAAACAGGGATTGAGGAGTTTTTATTCCAAAAGGTGTCTTTCTTTCTTTTTATTTTTTAATTTGTTAATCATTGTTCAAGTACAGTTTTCTGCCTTTTACTCCCATTCCAGCCCACCCACCCATCCCTTCCCACTTCACTACCATTACTACCCACCCCCACCCCCCCGCAGTTTTTGTCCATGTGTCCTTTAAATTTGTTCCTTGAAAACCCTTCCCATTCTCCCCTGAAATTCCCTCTTCTCTCCCCTCTGGTCACTGTCAGCCTGTCCTCTATTTCAGTGTCTTTGACTATATTTTGCTTGTTTCTTTGTTTTGTTGTTTAGGTTCCTGTTAAAGGTGAGATCATATGGTATTTGTCTTTCACTGCCTGGCTTATTTCGCTTAGCATAATGCTTTCCAGCTCCATCCATGTTGTTGCAAAGGGTAGGAGCTCCTTCTTTCTTTCTGCTGCATAGAATTCCATTGTATAAGTGTACCATAGTTTTTTGATCCATTCATTTACTGATGGGCATCTAGGTTGCTTTCAGCACTTAACTATTGTAAATTGTGCTGCTATGAACATTGGGGTGCAAAGGTTCTTTTGGATTGGTGTTTCAGGGTTCTTAGGATATAGTCCCTGCAGTGGAATTGCTGGCTCAAAAGGCAGATCCATTTTTAGTTTTCTGAGGAAGTTCCATACTGCTTTCCATAGTGGTTGTACCAGTCTGCAGTCCCACCAACAGTGCACTAGGGTCCCCTTTTCTCCACAACCTCTTCAACACTTCTTTGTTGCTTTGTTTATGATGGCCATTCTGACTAGTGCAAAGTGGTATCTCATTGTGGTTTTAATTTGCATCTCTCTGATAGCTAGTGATATTGAACATCTTTTCATGTGTTTGGATCCTCTGTATGTCCTTCTTGGAGAAGTGTCTGTTCAAGTCCTTTGCCCATTTTTTTAATTGGGTTGCTTGTCTTCTTAGAGTGGAGTTGTGTAAGTTCTTTATACATTTTGGAGATTGAACCCTTGCCTAAGGTATCATTGGCAAATATGTTTTCCCATACAGTTGGGTCTCTTTTTATTTTGATGCTGTTTCCTTTAGCCGTGCAGAAGCTTTTTATTTTGACTAGATCCCATTTGTTTATTCTTTCCTTTATGTCCCTTGCTCTAGAGGACATGTCAGTAAAAAAGTTTCTGCATGAAATATCTGAAATTTTCTTACCTATGTTCTCCTCTAGGACTTTAATGGTGTCACGGTGTATATTTATTATATTTGGGCAGCTCTGTACCCCAATCAGAGTCAGAGGGAGGCGGCGCTGCTGTCCAGGGTCCGCTGCTCCACGTTCAGGCCCCTCTGGGTGCTGCACCACTGAGCTGCTGTCCAGGTTCCTGCTAAGGTGCCAACGCATCATAATGTCAGGAATCATAGAAAAATTACATATATACACATATATTTACAAATATATGTACAGATCTATGTATTTGTATATTTACATATAAATATATGTGTGTATATATAATTTTAATATAATTTAGACAGAGAGAGAGAGGAAACAGAGGGCTTTCATGTCAATTTTATTCTGCAATAAGTAGAATATTCTCCATCCTTTGAAATGCCTAGTTCAGGGGTATGTGTGCACAGAATCTGTGATAATTTGTATGCTAATTTTGAAAACATGAAGCAGTCATGGTCTCTTTTTCCATACAGAGTCCACACTAAAGGAAAAAAAGTTCTTAATCAACTAAGCAAAGAGCTTAATGTAGAGAGAATGTCTGTCGTGACCAAGGGCCAGTTCCAATGATAACCATTCCTTGTGTCCGTAAAATCTGATGTAATTAGGGACCAGGGAAATTCCCCAGGAAAACCTGAGGTGTGGAGTAGAAGACAAGAAAATGAATGAGTCATGTGGGTCCCTTAGGTGGCCTGGAGAGTTAGGGACAGAGCTGATGCATTATTTCTCTTTCCACAGTGGACGTGACCTTGGATGTGGACACAGCCAACAACCACCTCTACATCTCTGAGGACCTGCGGCAAGTCCGCTGCATGTACGTGGAGCAGAAGCGCAGGGTCTGTCCTGAGAGGTTCAGCGCCTCCTTCTGTGTGCTGGGCTCCCAGCGACTCACCTCTGGCCGGCACTACTGGGAGGTGGACGTGGGCACCAGCGCAAAGTGGAACCTGGGTGTCTGCAAGGAGTCTGTTCCTCGACAGGAGAACGTCGTCCTCTCTTCAGAACGTGGCTTCTGGACCGTGAGCTGTAGGGAGCACGTCACCTTCCTGGCCAGCACCAGACCGGTCACAGAGCTCATGATCAGTCCCCGCTTACACCGAGTGGGTGTTTTCCTGGACTTGGAAATGGGAACCATTTCCTTTTATCACGTGGGTGATGGCTCCCATATTTTTACATTCCCCCCGATTTCTGTGGCAGAGCCCCTGCGTCCGTTTTTCGCTCCTGGAATTCCAGAGATAGATGGCGAGAGCATCATGACGCTCTGTCCCAGGTTCAGTCCCAGTATGGCCAGTGCAGCTGGACAAGACCACGGGGCTCTGAGCACAACAGGTACAGACGCACCCTACGTGCCCACAGCCATAGAAACCAGCCTCTCGGCTGGTGACCCAGCACCCTCGAAAACATGGGACAGCTGTGAATCCCAAACACAAATTATGGGGAACTGCCACTTCCCATATTAAGTCCTGTTATGGTTGTTTTGGGGAGACTTCCTTGTATAATTGTCCAATAAATATGTTTTGAGCATTCACATCAATTGCCAAATGTTTTCCTTTTCATTTACTAAAAGATCAACTGCATGTATCAGGGAGGTTGTAGACAAAATAAAAAGTGGTGTGAGCCAACGGACTGAATGGTTTTCTCTGCAATCAGAACCCAGACCTTCAGAAACAGTTCAAACAGGGATGTGGCCTGGCCAGGGTGGCTGGGTTGATTGCAGTGTCTGCCCATGCACCAAAACACCACAGGTTTGATTCCCAGTCAGGGCTTGTGCCTAAGGAACATGAGGAAGGCAACCTGACTGAGCTTTCTCTCTCTCAATAACAGGAGATGTATGTGTGTGTGTGTGTGATTTCTCTCAGCAACAGAAAAACACATTTATTCCAAGTACACACAGAATGTTCCGAGACCCTAGAGGAAAGCAGGAGGACTTCAGGAGCAGCTGGATACAGGAGGTTCATGAGCTCAAAAAGAATCCTTATGTTCATTTATAATGTTTGGAGTTAGGGAGGCTTCATTAGCTTCCAGCTTGGAGTGATAAGAACTGAACAGTCAAGGAGAAAGTGTCTCAGGTGTGACAGGGGCGGCTCTGCCACAGTTCCCCCTGGGCCTTTGGCCCTGGTTCCTTCCCCTTCATCACAGCAGGATTGTGTTGCTTGGCTTCCACCAGGCAGGTTGTCCTTGGAGTAAACCTGACAGATTCTTGAGAGGGAGGGTTGGATGGGGCTACAGGTGCAGCACATGGGCTGATGTGGCCAGTGGCAGATACAGGGTGGGACGTCAGCATCCTGGTGGAGTAAGGACCCCTCTCAAAGAGACAAGTCAGACACTGCAATGTTCCCCGCAGGACCTGGTCTCTGAAACCCAGGTATCAGAACCAGCAGAAGAAGGAGCCCAGAGGAATTCCCAATGGTCCCCTCCCAATCTGGCTATAACGCCACCACCTGCTGGCAGAGGGTGGGAGAGTAGGCGTGACCTTCAGGCCATGGAGTGGCTAAAACCTTGGGCAGGTGCAAGGACGCCCAGGTAGTACAGCAGGGCTGGTGGCCACGGGTCCTGGAAGCACAGAGAGGTGCCACAATGAACTGACAGATGGAGAACGTAGGGAAAGTAAACACTGGAGACACGAGACGAGAACCCAAAGGTAAAATGAGTAAAGAGAGTCCTTGTAGGTCAATAATCACCTGAATGGACATGGGTTGAACTCACCAACCAAAAGGCACAGAGAAGATGAATAGGTTAGAACAGAATCCAATTATGCTGCCTGTAGGAGACCCAACTCACATCCAAAGACACACAGACGCACACAGTGAAGGGGCAGATGAAACAATCTCCCTTTAAAATGGGCAGCCCTGGCCCAGAGGCTCAATGGGTTGGAGCCTCCTCCAGTCCACCAAGGGTCTGAGGGTTCTATTCCTCCTGGGGACTTGAACGAGAGGCAATAGATTCATGTATTTCTCTCATGTCAGTATTTCCCTTTCTGTCTCACTCTCTCTCTCTCACTTTCTCCCTTCTTCTATCTCTCTAAAATCAACAAACATGTCCTCAGGTAAGCATTGAAAAGCAATGGACAGAGGACCAGAACAGACCCTTACATACGGCTAATAGAGGACTTACAGATGGCTTACAGATGGCTCATAGTCCTGAAAAAATGCTCAATGTGTCTCTAAGAGACATGCAAATTAAAATCACAATGAGGTATCGGTTCATGTCTGTCAGAAAATCTACCTTCAATAAAGCAACAAACCAGTGCTGGCCAGGATGTGGGGAAAAGGGAACCCTCTCACACTGTTGGTGGGAATGCAGACTGGTGCAGCCCCTCTGGAAAAGTGTGGAGTTCCCTGAAGATAGTCTATGGACCCAGCTATCCTACTTCTGGGTATTTACCTGAAGAGATCCAAAACACTTACTTGAAAGAATATATTCACCCCTCTGTCCATCACAGCGTGATTTACAGTAGCCAAACTCTGGACACAGCCCAGGTGCCCATCAGTAGGTAAGTGTATAAACAAGCTGTGGTGCATTCACCCCGTGGAACAGTACGAGGCAGGAAAAGAGAATGAAATCTTGACATTTGCGACAGCATGGATGGACCTAGAAGGTATTATGCTAAAGGAAATACGTCAGATGGGCAGAGATAAAAATCATGTGATTTCACTCATATGTGGAGCATAAAACAAAAAGCAACAAACAAATTGACAGAACAAACAAAAACAAACTCACAGTCACAGCCAGCAGTGCTATAGTAACCAGAGGGGAAGGAAATGGCAGGGGAAGAAGAGAGGAGAGGGGTTCACATGTGTGGGGATGGAAGGAGACCAGAAGAGAGGTCACCAGAGGTCACCTCTGCACCAGAGGTCAGGTGCAGAACATTTTTATTTCCCCTCAAGGGGCCACAGCTGGATACTGTATAAAAGCCCTAGATGTCCCACCTGCCTGTCTCAGCTTGAACAACCCCTGTACCTAAAGTGACAGGTCCATGTGTCCAGTGCGCCAGCTACCGCAGAGGGAGAGGCAGAAACAGTGGACTGTGCCCCTTGCTCCCCATGGTGTCTCAGAAGGAAGATTTCAGGCCAGTGAGCTGGCTGATGGAGCTGGTTTCTAAGATATGATTATCAATTGAGATTTCTTACTGTCAATTGAATATTGCAGTGATCAATTTTAATGTTATCTCCCTGTATTTACCCATCATTGCTTTGTCCTAATCCCAGAGTGTATGACCAGGAAGGCTTCTCCCCACAGTCAGCATCCAGAACACGGGGACAGGCTGGTCCAATGGGAGGCTCCAGTATGAGCCCTATGAGTGATAGAGAGGTATTACAGCATCCTTTAGGTCACATGGACAAAGGGAGACCCCAGGCTCTGAGCAAGGACACAGTGGCTTCAAGTGGATGTATTTTCCAGACTCAACACACCTCAGGCTGGGAATAGCAAGCCCTGTGGAACTTGAATGCATAGGAAGACCAGCCAGGGGTCACACAGGATGACCACTGTGAGGGACCTAGGGACAGAAGAAGAAGAAGCTGAAGGTAAGAGCCCAGTGAGAAATGCTGTGAGTGGAGCTCCTGGTGCAGAGTGTCCCTGCACCCCAATGACAACATGACTTTCAGCTCAGCTTCTCCCCAAGGAACATGGGACACTTTTTCTGCCTACTGCTGGCTGCTCCAGAGGGCCATCTCAGTAATGGCCATCACTGTCCCCAATCTCTAGACCTGCATCAAGGTGCCATCTCCTGTGGTCATATCCTGATGTCAGGTTCTTTGTGCTCATGGTCTTGCCCAGTGTCTCCATGGTGCTTCTCCTGCACAGACACCACCTGAGCCTGCAGCAATTCAAAACCCTGCAGCCACCACCAATGCCCTTCAGAGACTAGAGCCACCCACGCCATGCTGATGCTGGTAGACACCTGTGTCACTTCCTATGTGCTGATTTGTATGTTTACTTTAAAGTCATTGTGTGAGAGGGCCCCCATCTCTGGTGGGTGCCGACCTCCCCTAGTTGGCTTTCTGTTCTCCAGCTCTTCACCCCTTATTGAGGATGCTCAGAGATCCTCGAGCTCCTGGGGTCATGAACTGTTGGAAGTGGCTGTTGACAATATAATCTGTGGATGTCAGTGTCTATAATATTCTCAATTACACTGTTTACTAATCCTTCACTAGGTGCCAGTGTTATTAGAGGTGTTGAAGGCTGTTTTGGCAGAAATAAAGCAAATGGTTCTACAGCAAGCTTTTTTTTAATCCTTCCCTGTGGCTATATTTATTGATTTGAGAGAGAGAATCAAACAGAGATAGAGAGATAGAGAGAGAGACATCAATCAGCTGTCCCTTATACTTGCCCTGACCCGAGATCAAACCACAACGTTTTGGTGCATGGGACGATGCTCCAACCAACTGAACTACCCGGCCAGGTCTGGTATAAATTCTTTGGTGAGGTGGCTCTTTAGAATTTGATAGATTTTTATTGAGTTATTTTTTTTTCTTGTTGAATTTAACAATTTTTACAGGGGTGTCCAAGGGTGTCCAACCTGTGACTCATAGGCCGCAGGGATGGCTATAAATGTGGCCCAAAACAAAATTCTAAATTTACTTAAAATATTATGAGGCTTTTTTGGTGAATATGTGTTGCAATGTATTTAATGTGTGGCCCAAGAAAACTCTTCTTCCAGTGTGGCTCAGAGATGACAAACGGTTAGACACTCCTGGAAGTGATTTGCAAACATTTTCTCCCACTCTGTATCCTGAGCTCATTTTACAGCCATAACACCAACATTAATGCACAGACATATCTTCCTTGGGGAAGAAATCAGAAGTGACTCAGTGTAATGCTTTCTAGGTAGAGGACTTAGGTGACTGAGACGGCAAGGGGACAATGTGACTTATTCAATTTTGTGTACTCTTGAGAGTCTTTTGAGTTCTCTTGTATGTGCATGAATAATGTTTTCAAAGAACAAGTTACTTTAAAATCCCTACACTTATAAAACCCCTGAAAGATCACCCTCAGACCACAATCTAAGATTCAGATTCTAACCCTGTGCTCTAGGACCCACCACTTAGCTGGATTTATTCATCACAACATTGAGGGAGAATGCACACCATGGAAAGCATCCCAGACATGGTGATGGAAGTCGACATGTAAGTCCAGAAAGTACAGAGTCCCAAACAAGGTGAATCCAAAAAGACCCATAGAGGACACATTATAATTAAAATGTCAAAGGTTAAAGACAAATAATTTTAAAGGCACCAGCATAAAAGCAGTTAGTTACCTACAAGGGAGCTCTCATGAGGCTGTCAGCAGATTTCTCAACAGAAACTTTTCAGGTCAAAAGAGATTGGCAAGAGATATTCAAAGTGATGAAAAGCAAGGACCTACAAACAAGATTACTCAGCAAAGGTATAATTTTTAATCAAAGGACAAATAAAGAACTTCCCAGACAAACAAATGCTTTCGTGGGTTAACGCCACGAAATCAGTATTACAAAAATGTTAAAGGGGTTCTCTAAGAAGAAGAAAAATAAAAAAATATGAACAATAAAATGACTATAAATACATATCTATCAAAAATTACTCTACATGCAGGACACATGGACAAAACCAAAGGCAGGGTGGAAGCAGGGGAGGTAGGTGGGGATGGTAGTGGGGGATAAATGCAGACAATGGAACTTGAACAACAAAATAATTTTTCAAAAATTACTTTAAATGCAAATTAGTTAATTTCTCTAGTCAAAAGACATATGGTGGCTGAATGCATAAGAAAATAAGACCCTTATCTATGCTGTCTACAAGAGACTCAATTCAGATTGAAAGACATACACAGACTGAAAGTTCAGGGATTGGAAACTATTTCATGAAGATGGAAACAAACAAACAAACAAAAGCTGGGGTAGCAATGCTTATACCAGACCCCACAAACTTTACATCAAAGGTTATATATAACAGGAGACAAAGAAGGACCAAGCAATTCCACTTCTGGGTATTGATCTGAAGACATTCAAATTACTACCTGGAAAACATGTCCACATCCACATGTTCATTTCAGTACTATTTACAAAGGTGAAGCTATGGAGGCAACCTAAGTGTCCATCACTAGATTAATGAGTGAAGAGAAGGTGGTATACATACCCAGCAGAATATGCCTCAGCCAAAAAAAAAAAAAAAAAAAAACCAAGAATGAAGTCTTTGCCATTGGCAACAACGTCGATTAAGGGTATTGTGCTGAGTGAAATGAGTCAGACAGAGAAAGGAAAATGTGAGATGATTGCATCTATCTGTAGAATATAAAGAACAAAGTAAATGAACAAGCAGAACAGAAACAGACTCATAGATACAGGGAACAGACTGAAGGCTGCCAGAGGGGAAGAGAGTTACAGGGACTGGGTGAAAAAGGTGAAGGGATTAACAAGTACAAATTGGCGGTTACAGAACAGTCATGGGGAAGTGAAGTACAGCATAGGGAATATAGTTCATAATATTTTAATAACTATGGTGTCCAATGGGTATTAGACTTATCAGGGGATGACTTTGTAAGATATATAAATGTCTAATCACAGAGTTGTACACTTGAAACCAATACTGTACATCAACTGTCATTGAACAATAAAAATTATGTCAAAAGAAGATAAATATATTTTGAATTCATTATACAAATGGATTAATTTCTTAATTGTCCTTAATGAAAATGGAGAAAAATAAAATGCTTCCTATGATGACCGTGAAAGTGCACAAACACACTTCTGCTACATTCATTCCCAAGCACCATGAGCCCAGGAAAGTGACCTGTGAGGGCTGAGTCAGCCTCTTCTTCACAGAACAGCAAGTTCACTTAAGAGAATGAGAGACACAGAGCCTGTGATGACTGAGGTGTGGTGAACTGGCGAACACTCTCTCAAATGAACGTGAGCTTGTCCCTCAAGAAATGTCAATGGGCAGTTGACACCTGACAGCACTTGTTGTCTGGATGGAATGGAAGCTCTCAGAGGAAAACCAGGGTTCTGGCAAAGGTGTGTCTCCCCACGGCAGCCAGACAGCTTCCCAGAGCTGACAACTGTTTCCAGTGGGGTCTGTGGTAATGTTAACAAATGTGATTTTTGATGATGTGTCATTAAATGCATCAACACTAGGAGATCTCTATCACTTAGTGAAACAATGCATCACTTTCAAATAATCCTACATCAGTATAAGAAGCACTAAAGTAATGTAACAGAGTAGGAAGTACTCAATGGCTTTGTTTCAGGTTCCACTTTGCAAAGAGCTTTTCAGAAACTACCACTTGTGTAGCTTTAGTGAACCATCAAAGATGGATATCCACACTTATCTCAAAAAGTTATTAAGAATGTTCTTCCTACATATTTGCATAAGGCTGTACGTTTCTTCACATACTGCAACCAAAATAACAGATTAAAATCAAAAGCAAATATGAAAATCCAGCGGACTGCTAATGATACAAACAAGCACTGAGACTTGCAAAAATGTAAAATGTAAGCAGATCCACTCTCCCTTTACCTTGTTTATGTAGAAATAGTTATATTTCATCAAAACGTTATTTCTGTTAACATATCATAGGTTATTAATGTTATTCTAAATTAATTTTTCAAACTGTTTTACTCCTTGTATGGTAAATGTTGATAGTTATGACGCACACAAACACAATTATTTTGGGAATCCTCCCTATTTTGTAAGACTATAGAATTCTGAATACAAAATGTTTGAGAGTCGCTGAATAAAACTGCAGGTGGGCCGGGACTCAGGGAGACAGCGGGACAGAGTTCTCCTTGCAGGAGGAGGGCTCGGGGCAGAGTACGGGGTCCCCAGGCCTGACTCTCAGGATCTCACCCCAGGTCCCTGTCAGTGGACTCTCGGTTTGGGGAAGTCCCCTTCTCACTCACAACCCACGTCAAGTCCTACATCCTGGATACTCATGACGCTTTCCCAGTTCTCACTCCCATTGGGTGTCTGAACACCAGAGCAGCCAATGAGCGTCACCGCGATTCCGGGTCTGAAGTCCTCACGGACTAGCGGAAGCGGAATTCATCGTCACCAGACGCTCAGGGTCTGGGTCATGGGGTCCCGACCTCTGCTCCTGCTGCTCTGCGGGGCGCTAGCCCTGACCAAGACCTGGGCGGGTGAGTGCGTGGTCGGGAGGGAACCGCCTCTGCGGGGCAGGAGCGAGGGGATCCGACCGGGGCGCAAGACCTCAGCACAGCCCTTCTGCAGCGCCCCCTGCCCAGACCGCAGACCTCAGACCGCCCCCACCTCGCTCCCACCTCGGCCACGCCCCTACCCGTCCCCCCCCCCCCCGCCCTCTCTTCTGAACCATCGCCCCCTTTTGCGTCCCTCGGGCCCCCTGCCCCTACGCGCCCAACATCAGACCCAAAATTCGCGTCCTCCCCGCCCCCAGGCTCCCACACCATGAGAATTTTCACCACCTTCGTGTCCGGACCGGGCCGCGGGAAGTCCCGGTACATAGGCATCGTCTACGCGGACGACACGGAGATCATGCGGTTTGACAGCGACGCCCGGAACCCGAGGCTGGAGCCGCGGGTGCAGTGGATGGAGCAGCCGTGGGTGGAGCAGGAGATACCGGGCTATTGGAAAGATCGGACAGGGGTTTGCCAGCGCGACGCACAGATTAGCCAACAGAACGTGAACAAGCTGCGCGCTCACTACAACCAGAGCGAGAACGGTGAGCCTCGCGCGCCCGGGTCTGGGCACGACCTCCTCACCGAGCCGGGAGGTTGTTGACCCAAGTCTTCGGGTCCCAGCGTCCCCCGAGACTGCGTGACACGCCTTGCCCCCAACCCGAGAGGGGCACGGGGGCAACTTTAATCCGCTTTGGTTTTCAATTTATGTTTAATCACCTCGGGTGGGTCGGTACTGGTGGTTTCGGGGAGTCGCTCTGTACACGGGGCTGACATGGGGCGGGGTCAGTGTCGCACACCTTCCAGGAAATGAGCGGCTGCGTCGTGGACTCAGATGGAGGCTTCCTCCGCGGATACAGTCAGTTCGCCTACGATGGCGCCGAATACCTCGCCCTCAACCAGGACATGAGCTCCTGGACCACCGCAGACACCGAGGCCACGACCACCGCGCGCAACTTGGTGCAGATCCCTGATGCGGAGAGCAAGAGTGCCTACCTGAAGAGAACTTGCGTGCGCTGGCTCCACAAGTACCTGGAGAAAGGGAAGGAGACGCTGCTCCGAGCAGGTACCAGTGCCCGGGCTCCCTGAGGAGGGGATCTGTGGGCTGGGGCGGCTTCCTCAAGAAGAGATGGAAAATGGGGCAGTGTCAGAATGTCCCCGCTGCTCGGGGGAAGGAAGAGTCCCCCAGGTCTCATTCTGTGACTCACCCGCGGGCCCAGCTTTCTCCAAAGCAGCGGTCCCCAAAGCTTTGAAACCAGGTACAGGTCTCGTGGAAGACAGTTTTTACACGGAGGCGGTGAGGGGTGGGCTAGGAGACAAGACTGAGCTCAGGCGGTAACGTAGGCTAGCCCTGTCGCCCACCTCCTGCTGTGCGTCCCATTTCCGAAAAGACCAACGACTAGTACTTGTCCATCGCCATCCGGTTAGTGTCCCTGTTCTAAAGGACAATAAGAGACCCACCCTCTTCCTGAAATAACCCACAACAAGTCCCTTACACCCCCACAGCCATCTGACCCAGCAGGACCCTCTGCCTTGTTCTCAGACTGAGACTGCCCCTGGAGGCCTCACGCCAGCTTTTCTCAGTCACTGGACCTCCACCTGAGTCTGTGTCTTCCTTCAGAGACCTGGACATTCCTACCCCAGGTTCTCACTCAGAGTCTGGAACCTTTTAAGAACTAGGGGATTGTCCAAGAAATAGGAGATAATCCCAGGTGCCTCTGTCCAGGCTGGTGTCTGGGTGTTGCTCTCCCTTCCCCCACCCCCGCTGCCCTGTCCACTCTCAGAGTGGTCACAAGAGCACTGCTGGAGTGTCCCATGACCATGCAGAGTTCCCGAATTTTCTCACCCTCCCCTCAGATCCTCCAAAGACACATGTGACCCGCCACCTCATCTCTGACCATGAGGTCACACTGAGGTGCTGGGCCCTGGGCTTCTACCCTACGGACATCACCCTGACCTGGCAGCGTGAAGGGGAGGACCTGACCCAGGACATGGAGCTGGTGGACACCAGGCCTGCAGGGGACGGGACCTTCCAGACGTGGGCAGCTGTGGTCGTGCCCCCTGGAGAGGAGCAGAGATACACATGCCATGTGCAGCACCAGGGGCTGCCTGAGCCCCTGACCCTGAGATGGGGTGAGGAGGGGATGTGGGCACAGAGCCTCTCCTCAGGGTGTCTCTGAGCAGGGTCAGGACTCAGGCCTGAGGTTGGTCTCTCACCTTCCCCTCGCAGACCCCCCTCCTCAGACCACCATCACCATCGTGGGCATCGCTGCTGCCCTGGGTCTCCTTGGAGCCGCAGCTGCTGGAGCTGTGCTGTGGAGGAGGAAGAGCTCAGGTGGGCAAGGGGTGGGGCTGAGTTTCCCGTCCCCTGGGGGTCAAGTCCAGGTGGAAGTGTGCTCTGCCTCCTTAATGGGCATCATATCCCCACACGAGTGCTTGTCCATCTGGGGCCTATTTCCTAACACTGACTCTTTAGTGAGGCCTGTGGGAAAGTGAGGGACACATTTATCACCTGATGATTTTAGCAATGGGGACTGATGCCCAGCTGTCACAGGTGAGAGGGGAAGGTCCCTGCTGAGGGCACACGTCCAGACCAGTAGTTGGACCAGTCCCCACACATGCACTATTTCCTGATCGTACCCTGGTGTTCAGTCTCAGTTCTGGAAACTTCCCTGTGCTTCTGGAATATGGGGTTCCTTTAGGGCACGGACCCAGCCTTCCCCCTGACTTCTCACAGAACATTTTCTTCCCACAGACAGAGACAAGAAGAGCTACCCTCAGGCTGCCTGTAAGTATGGGTATTGGGGAGGTGACGTCTGGGACCCTTGGGAGAGTGTGGCCTGGAGTCTATGATGGGGGGTTCCCCACCCCATAATTCTGCTGTTGTGTCTTCCCCAGGCAGCCACAGTGCCCAGAGCTCTCTGGTGTCTCTCACAGCTCCCAATGGTGAGAACCTGAGGGCAGGAAGTGGGGGGCATTTGGACCAAGGGACACAGCTGTGTATTGGGGATTCTCACACTGGGACGTTCTGAGCATGTGGTGGCTGTGGGAGAATGTGACACTTCTGAGACTGACCTGTATTAGTTCATGACAACTTTCTTTCCCAGGGTGACAGAGCTGCCTTGAATGGGTTTGGTGCTAAAATAGTCACTGAAACCTCCTCTTGGGACTTTAAGGATCCCTGACTGCTGTTTCTGCAACCAGCATCAGAACATGTCTGTGTTCTTATCAGCATCATGTTGGAGGTGTTCGCCAGGCCACTCTCCCCACAGGGACCTGTGTCCTCTCCCCTGGGGACTGTCCAATCCTAGTAGAGCTGGGGTGAGGCCATCCCCATCCTGGTCATTCCTCTTCTGGGTCATCTTTGTTGCTCCTTTCTTCTTGCTGCTTCAGGAGAACCTTGTCCCACCAGGACGTGGGAATCAGGTACTTCAGCATCACCTGGGCCTTGTTGTGGCTCCAGGACCGTGCTCAGTGAGGATCAGTCTGATCTCAGGCGTGTGTCAGTCCTGCAGTCCCTATGTTTTGGGTACTTTGCTTTCTTTATTTTTGTAGATATTGTACATTTTATGACTATTTAAAAATAAAGTTATTGGGGTATTTATATTAAATGATAGTGGTGTGTCTTTTTATTAAACGTATTGGGGTGCATTTGTTAAGCAGATCATGTAGGTTTCAGGTGCACATTTCTACGATACAGGATCTGTACATTGCACTGTGTGCCCACCACCCAGAGTCAAACCATCCTCCCTCACCAGGTATGAGGACCCTCCTTCCACAACCCCCTTCCCTCTGGGAACCACCACACTGCTGTCTGTGTCCATGAGTTTCAGGTTTCTATCCCACGTGTGAATGACATCATAGGGTTCTTAGCTTTTCCTGACCAGGTGACCAAGCGTGATATTCTCCAGGCCCACCCATGTTGTTACAGAGGGCAGTATTCTGTGTTGTCGTGTAGCTCAGTAGTTCTCATCTCATCCTCCTCTGGGTGTCCCCATCTGACAGCAACAGGAGGCATTTTGCCTGTCATTGTCCCCACATGTCCAGGGTGGCCCCTGCACTCAGGAATCTGTGGTGTCGAGAGGGGAAGTTTCAGACTCATCCTGCTCTTACCTCCCTGGGCGTGATTGTTCTCCCACCTTTTCCCAGCCTCCTCCAGGGAACCGGGTTCTGGAATCAGCAGAGAGCAGGGGGCCTGTAATGTCTCATCTCAGACACGTTCCTGCTGTGATTCTGCTCTGCTCGGCTGCCATCCCCCAGCCCTTTGCTCTAGTAGGGGCCCTAGTGCAAACTCAGGAATTCACAGAGGAGAGGCCCCTGCAGGTTTAGGGGGGCAGCACTGTAGGGACATGTGGGGGCATCGATGGCAGCGTGAGTGCAGGTTGTGCTGTGGCTGCCACAGCACAGGTTGGGCCTGGGGCCCCATCAATAAAGACACTGTCACTACAATAGGGAGTTGCCCTACAGGGATGGGTCACTCAACTAGTAGTTTTTGAGTACTGGGTAGATGACACACCATTTTTACATCTGGAATACAGTCATACCTTGTAGATGTTTCTGGTTTTAAGTCCAAACCACCACAATAAAGCAAATATGCCATTGAAGTGTGTCACGCAATTTTTTTGGTTTCCTCAGGAATATAAATGTTAGGCTTATGCTGTACTGTAGTCTATTATGGGTTCAATACTGTTATGTCTAAAGGGTAATGAACATGCCTTTATTAAAATGCACGTTCTTGTTAATAAAAATGTTCACAATCATTCGAGCCTCTAATTAATTAGTTGTCATCTTTTTGCTGCTGGGAAATCTAACCTTCAGTTGTAAAACAAACACAGTCTGGTTGGGGGGCTCAGCTGGAGCATTGTCCACACACCAAAAGGTTCTGGGTTCCATCTCTGTTAAGAGCATGTGCCTGGCTTGCAGGTTCAATTTCTGTTTGGGGTGGGTACATGAGGCAACCGATCGATGTTTCTCTCACACCAATGTTTCTCTCTCTCTCTCAATGTTTCTCTCTCTCTGCCTCCCCCTCTCTGTAAAATCAGTAACAACAACCCTCAGGTGAGTGTTAAAATTAAAAACTGCAGTATCAGTGAAGTGCAATAGCATGCTGCACCCCTGTACATCAGAGAACTCAGCATAGTCCAAATAGCCGACCTCACAGAACACATGTTGTATTGCTCGCCAACCCTTCACCCATTTATTAAGCCATTTCCAGTCACTTTAAGTTCATAAGTGTACAATGAGGTGTGGAAAATACTGGGAAGAACAGAATGCGTGTCACAGACAAGAGGACCGCACATCTCCCCAGTGATGTTCCCTGTGACCACCTGTGCTCCATGCACTATTCAGGGTTTCTCCCCGCACATCCGAGTGTGACCTTTGGAGCCTCTGGCTGTGGCTGGTTGAATCCCCTGTGTCTAACCAAGTGCCTCTGTGTTGCCTAGGAGTCACCCCAAGCTTCCAGGACCCCCTCTAGAGTCCTCAGGGGTGTCTGTGTGGGGCGCAGAAAGCTGACCAATCAGAAGGTGAGAACACCTGATAAAGCAGGAGCTGTTCCAGTGTCCACTGTCCTTAACCCACTGCAGATACTGCTCTTATTCTGCAGATGCTGAGTCCTGGAAGGTCATGGCCAAGGACCTGATGTTCTTAGTGGACCTATATAAATAGATCAAACAGAGATGTGTCCTAACAAGGTGGCTCAGTTGATTGGAGCGTTGGTCCCTGCAGCAAAAGTTTACAGGTTTCTGATCCCTGGTCAATGTGCCACAGGCATCTCATCCATGTTTCTCTCTCAGATCAATGTTTCTCTCTCAACTCAGTAAACACATCCTTAGGTGAGGATTTAGAACAAGCACTCAAACCAAAAGACCCCCTTCCCGCCCCTGAGATGTGTGCGTGTGTCATTTCATGCAGCAACGAAAACACACATTTGTTTCCAGTGCCCAGCGAACGTCCGCGAGACCTGGAGGAAGGCAGGAGGACTTAAGGAGCAGCTGGATACAGGAGGCTCATGCGCCCAAATAATCGTCATTTTCACTTACAATGTTCATGGGTAGTGAGGCTTCATTAGCTTTCTGCTTCCAGTGATGAGAACTGACACGATCACGGAGAACGTTCCTCAGGTGACCCAGGGGTGACTGCCACAGTCCCCCCACCCCCGCCCAAACCCGAGGTTCAAGGTTCGTTCCCCTTCCTCACAGCAGGGTTCCCGGCACCAGCTCCACAGCTGCTCGCTCAGCTCACACCAGAGGGTCCCAGTCCTCCTTGGATTAAGACTCCCAGATTCTTGAAGGGGCGGGGCTGGGATGGGGCTGCAGGCAGAGCCGACACGCTGAAGTGCCCGGTGGCGGACAAAGGGTGGGACGTCAGCACCCTGGCGGAGGAGAACGCCCCTGAGAGTGACAAGGCAGACCCTGTGACGCTCCACACACAAGCCGGTCGGCGAGACCCACCAAGAATCAGAACGGGCTGGGGAGGGGCCCCGGGAGTGGACTCCAGGCTCTGTTGCCCCGGTTTCCCCCTGCAGTGCTCCTGACGACCCCCAGAGGGCGCGAGGGCAGAAGTGACACCTAGGCCCGGGGAGACACTGTCCCTATGTTGTGGCTAAAACCAGGGACACACTCAAGGATGCCCAGTAGCTCAGCGGGGCTGGAGCCACAGGTACAGGAGGCACAGAGAGCCGCTAAACTGAACTAACAGACGGGAATGCGGGAAGAGTAAACACTGGAGACACAAGGAGACGAGAAACCAAAGGTAAAATCACTGCAGAGAGTCTTCGTAGGTCAATAATCACCTGAATGGACACGAACCGAACTCGCCAACCGAAAGCTGGTGCAGAAGGAAGCTGAGTGGATTGAAAACAAGGCCCAACTAAATGCTGCCCGTAGGAGACCCATCTCAATCCAAGGACACACAGGCGCTCACAGGGAAGGGGGAGATGAAGCAATCCGATTTTAAAATGTGCAGTCCCCCCCACCCTCCGACCCTGAAGAGGCAGTGGGTTGGAGCATCTTCCAGTCCACCTGAGGTGGCTGAGGGTTTGATTGAAGGCTTGGACCAGAGGCAACCGATTGATGTTTCACTCTCACATCAATGTTTCTCTCTCTCTCCTCCCCTTCCTTCTGTCTCTAAAGTCAATAAACATATCCTCAGGTGAGGATTGAAAAAAACTGGGCAGAGGACTGGAACAGACACTTCTCCTAGCAGGACTTACAGATGGTAAATACACATATGAAAAAATACTCAACTTCACTAATCATCAGAGACATGCAAATTAAAACCACAATGAGGTATCACTTCATGCTCGTGGGAAAATCTTCCTTCAATAAAGCAACAAACCAGTGCTGACCAGGATGTGGAGAGAAAGAACCTCGTGCACTGTCGGTAGGAATGCAGACTGGTGCAGCCCCTGTGGGAAACCGTGTGGAGTTTCCTCAAAATATTAAAAATGGAACCGCCTTTTGACCCAGTGATCCCACTTTCGGGTATTTATCTGGAGAGATCCTGAACACTAATTTGAAAGAATATCCATCCCCAAGTCCATTGCAGCATTATTTATAATAGCCAACCTCTGGCAGCAGCCCAGGTGCTGATTAACAAAGCAAATAGAAAGAAACTCACAGTCACAGACAACAGGATGGTGGTCACCAGAAGGGAAGGGTGGTGGCAGAAGAAAGGAGAGGGGGTCACATACGTGGGGACAGAAGGAGACTAGACGTCGGGTGGAGAACATTTTTATTTCCTTTCAAGGGGCCACAGCTGGATACTGCACAGAAGCCCTAGATGTCCCACCTGCCTGTCTCAGCTTGAACGACCCCTGTACATAAAGTGACAGGTCCATGTGTCCAGTGTGCCGGCCACTGCAGAAGGAGTAGCAGGCATGGTGGACTGTGCCCCTTGCTCCCCATGGTGTCCCAGAAGGATGACTTCAGGCCAGTGTGCTGGCAGAGCTGGTTTCTAAGATCTGATTATCAATTGACATTTCTTACTGTCAATCGAATATTGCAGTGATCAATTTTAATGTTATCCCCCTGTATGTCCACATCACTGGTTTGTCCTAATCCCAGTGTGTATGACCAGGAAGGTTCTCCCCACAGTCAGCATCCAGAACACGAGGACAAACTGGTCCAATGAGAGACTCTAGCACAGGGCTCCATGGGTGATGGAGAGGTAATTACAGTGTCCCTTAGGGCCCCATGGACAGAGAGAGACCCCAGGACCTGTGGCAGACACAGTGGCTTCAATTGGGGGTATTTTCCAGACTAAACACACCTGAGGCCATGAGCAGCAAGAGCTGTGGGACTAGAATGCACAGGAAGACCAGCCTTGGGTCACAAGGAACAACCAGTGGGAGGCACTTGGGGACAGAGTTCCCCCCTGGATCACATGAGATGACCAGGGCAAGGGACTTGTGGGCATAAATCAACTCCCAGATCACACAGGTTGACCATAGTGAGGATCTAGGGACAGAGTTCTGAAAAGGGAAAGAGGAAGTCTGAAGGCAAGAGCCTAGCGGGAAGCACTGTGACTGGAGCTCCTGTATGTCCCTACCCCCCAGTGATGATGTGACACTAAGGACAGATCATCTCCTGGGGACATGAGACACTTTCTCTGCTTCCTGCCCTCTCATCACAAGGACTTCTCAGTAATGACCTTCTCTGTTCCCAGGCTCAAGATGTGCCTAAGGGTGCCATCTTGTGGTCATGTCCTGATATCACTTTCATTGTCCTCAGAGTCTGGTCCAGTGTCTCCATGGTGCTTCACCTGCACAGACACCACAAGAGGCTACACCATATTCACACCCACACAAATGCCCTCCAGAGACAGAGCCACCCACACCATCCTGATGCTGGTGGACACCTCTATCCCTTCCTAAGTGCTGATTTCCATTTTCACTCTTTATGTCCCTGTGTGAGTGGGCCCCCATCTCTGGTGGGTGCAGACCTCCCCTGGTTGGCTTCTGGTTTTCCTGCTCTTTGCCCCTCACTGAGGATGCTCAGGGATCCTAGAGATCCTGGGGTCATGAACTGTTGGAAGTGACTCTTGACAATCTCATCTGTGGGTGTCAGTGTTTATAATATTCCTAATTACACTGTTTAGTGATCCTTCACTGAATGCCAATGTTGTCCATAATATCTACCATGAACTTTATTTTTAAGTTACAATAGAATTGACACATAACTCATGTAAGTATAAAGTGTCCAGCTTGTTTATTCGATGCACTTACATCACTCATGTGCCACCTAACAGCGGTTGTTCATCCACCCTGAGGTTGTATGAACAGCACAGAGGTTCTCACACCTGGATGGTCTCCCTCCTGCTCACTTGGACTGCAGATGGTCTCCCTCCTGCTCACTTGGACTGCAGGGCTCAGCCTGTTGCTTCTGGGCTGCAAGCCTGCAAAGGACATTACTGCACAAAATAACAAGACATGAAATCAACACAAGAGACAATGACGTCCTCAAGAGACCCAGTAAACACATGTGTGAGGCTGCTACAGCCATAACAAAGCTACTGATCTAATGCAAGCCAAAAAAATGTCACCCAGGGCCATGTTAATTCATTGGAGAGACAGAGAATGTGTGTGTATGAGAGAGAGAGAGAGTCAACTTGCCTCCCAGAGGCATCCTGACCAGGGATCAAACCCACAACATTTTGGTATTTGTGATGACCTTCTAATCAATTCAACCACCTGCCCAGCTGGCATAAATTCTTTGGTGAAGTGCCTGTTTACAATTGTAATTAATTTTTATTGAGTTATTTTTACCTTATTGCTGAGTTTGAGTCTTCCTACATACATTCTAAAAAAATTGTATATTTTCCTGGGAAGACAAATCAGCAGTGACACACTGTGGTGATTTCCTGCTACAGGACTCAGGTGACTGAGGGAGCAAGGGGATTACATCACTTGTTTAATTTTGTGTATTCTTGAGAGTCTTTGGGGAGTTTTGTATGTGCATGAATATTTTTTCCTAAGAACAAGTTACAGCAAAATCCTGACAGACCATCCTCACATCACGATTTAAGATTCACATTCTGATCCTCTTCTCCAGGACCAACAATTTGTCTTAGAAATTCCATTCCTGATAAACTTGGCTGGACTCTATGCACAAATCCTCCCACTGAAAATAGCTAAAAATGCCATGTGTAACACAAAAACAGACTTCTTAAAAGCAACAAGGAGTTTGATGAGATACTACTGACCATACCCCAAAAGGACAGAAACCTAGCTTGCCCTACAAACACCCTGTGAGCAATGGGGGAAGGTGTGCAAGTTCATTGCCCAGAGCCCAGACATGGAGCCCAGCACTGTCAGCCCAGGGCTGAGCTCTACACTTTCCTCCCCATATCCCTTTCCTTTTATACATGTACACAAAGCTTTTTAAAGTAAATTGTGTGTGTATAGATAATATGCAATTTATATGATGAATATATATTCATTGTAAAAATTATAAAACATTAAGTTATAAATGATAAATTCTTAGTAAACTAAAGGAGTTGATTCACCTGTGCACATTCAAGCCTGATCCAATGCAAACAGCAGTTTGCAGCAAAGAGAGTAAAAGTTTAGCCCTGGCTGGTGTGGTTCAGTTGGTTGGAGAATCATCCCATGACTGAAAGGTTGCAAACTGATTCCTGCTCAGAGCACATACCTCAGTTGTGAGAATGATCCCTGGTGCGCGTGCCTATGGAAGGAAATCAGTTGATGTGTCTCTCTCACATCAATGTTTCTCCCTCTCTCCTTTCCTCTCTCTCTGAAAGCAATGGGAAAAAAATCCTCAGGTGAGTATTTTTTAAAAAAGAAATTAATGATTTATTTAAGGAAGTGGCACCAAACCCAGAGTCACAGGTGAGTTGTTGCTCTGAGACCTGGCTCCCTGATGGCTTCTAGGGGTCGGGCTGCATAGGGGACTGAGGGACTCAGGGTCAAGGTCTCCACTGATTGGTCAGCACTAGGGTAGGGGGTGGTTGGTCATTGCATCTGCTACTAATTCAGCCATGGGGCCATTCTGTCAGTCATTTCACAAGTCATTCATTTCACAAGTTCATGCGACTGTTCTCCCCAGAGTATACATCTTCATGAGCATGTATTTGAACACATCAGATCTCCAACCACTTTCCTCTCTGCAGACACCTCTCTACATCCCTCGCTCCTGCCACAGGTGGACTGGGTTCCTGCAGACCTGAAGCCGGGCAGACACCCTGGATGTCCTTCACCTCGTCTCAGGCAACCCTGGCCTCTCTTGTTCTGGCTCCCCTGTCACCTGGATCCCACGTGTTCCCCTAGTTTGGTTTACTTCCTGATTTTCCCCACTTTTCCTGGTTGTATTTTCCAAAACAGAATGTACAAACTTAACTATGAAAACTCTAAACACATGAAGAAACTTTAGGCTTTCTTAGCCCTTATTCACATCTTGACTTGTAATAGAACTGTGTTTTGGAAATATTGTTTTCTCCAGAAACAGGAAAACATTGCTTCCACCTCTTCTAGTCTCCAGGCCCATGTTTTCTGCCTCTTGAAGTTTTCAAGGTCTCCCTTATCCTCTTTCTGAAATTCCATCATGATATGTTCAGGTGTGGGTCTATTTTTACCTGCTGCAGTAAGACTTTGATCAGACCATTCAAAAAGTAAATTTTCATCTGTAAACTTCAAGAAATATTCCTGGAAATTTTTTAAATCATTTCCTACTACTCATAAGTTTTATTTTGATTTTTCCATACTACTTTTAAACTATCATTATTAACTTGTTGGAATCTCTTGAATAAAAGACTAATAGTCCTTTTCCCCAGCTTGCCCACACTTTTCCATTTGTAGGACTGAGTAAGAGAACCCCTTGAATCTTCCAGTTCACCTACTCAATTATTCATTTCTGTGATGATATTTTATTCTCAACAGACCTTTCATGTTCTATGATTGTGCATAATTATTCTGTTACAGATGCCATTATCTTTTACATCTTTCAAATAAGATGGAGACCAGTGGAGTGGACCCGTAGGTCTCTTCATTATCCACTTCTGTGATATCAGGAACTTTCCCTCACAGCACTGGGTCATGATTATGTTCACCTTTGTCATTTCTGCAAATGGTCCATCTCCCCCACAACAGTGCCAGAGTCACAGAGCCAGGGTCCTACTCTGGCTGTGCATTCTGTCTCCAGACTCTAACTAATCCTGACACAGTGGAGGCCTTGAAATCAATGCTGGGTGATGAACTTGACTGCAGTCTGGATAGCTAACTAACAGCCTCTTGATGTCCTCCTGAGCCAAGCCAATCAGCCTCCTATCTCAGAACATTCTAGAACATTGCAACAGTTCACTTGCATGGAGTACAGAGTCATAGTGAGGAAGGATAGGAAGAAACTAGGAAAACTCCTGGGGAAGCAGAATGGGGAAACTGAGGCAAGAAAATTAAGCAAGGCCAAAGAGGCTGAAGAACTTACAACCAGCTGGTGAAGCACAGGACTTTACCTCCCCTAACCAAGGACACTCAAGGACAAATGGTTTGTCCCTCTCCTTCCAAACCAGAGAACACATAGCTTAAATCTCCCTGGTCAGGGGAAATAAACAACAGAGACCCAATTAATGTCATTTGCACCAGATGAAGCCAAGGACAGATGAAGTCAAGAGGACAAACAGAAGAAAAGAAAAACCATTGGAGCCAGACAGACCTAAGATCAAAGTAAAAGAGTGAAGCTGAACAAAGAATAATTCCAAACCCCACTTAGTACTCATTTTGATGCATCAGCGTATTTAAAATACCCCTGGAAAGCTGATGAATATTCTGCTGAAATCCTCCCCTAAGATTCTCACACAGAGAAGAGAGACGAAAACCTTCCAGACAGAGACCTGGGGCAGCTCCCTCTAGTGCGCACCCACAGCCTGCTTTCAGACATGAACTTCTTTCTCTCCTTCTGAGCTCTAAGGTGCCCTTGAGATTTTCAGCCAGGGAAACAACAGCAGCTGGTCTCAGGCTGATCCCTCATCCTGTCTCCAGCACCCCCTTTATCTCTGACTCCCCAGTGAGCTGACAGCCTTCCTGCCTTGGCTCACTCCTAGTCATTGTGATCTTTGCTTCCCTGGGGCCTGACAGCAGCCCCCACCTTGGCTCACTTCTGTCTCTGTCAGTTTTACTTCCCAGTGAGCTGATTGAAACCCGGCCTTGACTCACTAGTTTCCTGTATTTTCAGGAACCAGAGCAGCCCCACCTAGGCTCTCTCCAGTGACTTCTTCTACTCTAAGTCCTTCCTTAGTGTCATTGTCCCCAGCTTTAATAAACATACTTTCAAAATCCCCTGGACTCGAGCTGTGGAATCTTATCCAGAGGAAGTCAAGCACCCACACACCACACACCACACACCACACAACACAGGCTGTCCTGAGGCAGAACCCCTCAGGCCTGGGTCCTTCTCAGGACAACAGGTGCCAAGGCTCCCACCTCAGCTCCCCGACCCCAAACCTCTCTGAGTCTCCTTTCTCCTGTTCCCTACATGGTTCCCTTATTGAGTGCCCAATGGGTTAGCTCTGAAGATTACACTTGACCCTCTATGTAGATCCCACGGTGTCACTGCCTGACACGCATGAAGCATTCCTCTGTGCATAGTTACCATCATTTTTTGATTGGAGCATTCAGATACATTGCATCCTTTTATAAAACCACAATACACGAAACACACACACAGGCAGACACACATATATGATTATCTACTTAGGATGAATTCCTCAAAGAGGAATTTCTGTGTCAAAATGGAAGCACATTTCTTTTTTTTTTAAATATATTTTATTTATTTTTAGAGAAGGAAGGGAAGGAGATAGGGAGAGAGAGAAACATCAATGTGCGGTTGCTGGGGGCTGTGGCCTGCAACCCAGGCATGTACCCTGACTGGAATCGAACCTGCGACACTTTGGTTCGCAGCCCGCGCTCAATCCACTGAGCTATGCCAGCCAGGGCTTGGAAGCACATTTCAATTTGTGAGACCTTTTGCAAAAGCATCCTTCAGGAGTTTTGCCCCGGTTTTTGATCCCTTCAACCTTCACAACAGAATGTGTTCCCCACCCTCTGATGATGGGCTCTTCACTTTCATTCATCTTTGCCGAACTGATACATTTTATTTTTTATTCCTATTTTTCTTATCCATATTCTCATTTTTGTTTACAAGTATTTGTTACAAATATCATTAACACCTGCATGTCTTCTTTTGCAAATTGCTTCTTAATGTTCTTTATGTTTTGACTGAGTTGTAAATACTTTTAAATATTGAATTTAAAAAGGAAGGAAAACCAGCCCCAACATCAGAATTTGTCTGCCATTACAGAGAGGCCCTGTGTTGTCGGGAGATGGTCTGGTGCTCACTGCTAGGCCAGATTATTCTCTGCTTGGACACACACGGTCTCACAGAACATCAGCATCAGACAAGGACATCCCCAGACCACGGCGACAGGAGACAAAACACCACACTGCGTGTTGTCTCAGCACAGACAGAAACCAGGCACGGTTCGGCTCACACACCACCAAGCAGCTCCCGGGCTGGCGAACAGAAGGGAAGGCAGCATCTTTCCTATCACCCCTCACCCTCGCTTTCTTCTGCTGCGTCCTTAGGTATTTCCTGAGATGCCCAGTCACAGACTTGCCCCCACGTCCTGACGACGCCAATCTAGAGGGGCCCTGCACCCACAGATCCTCCCGAGATAACCATCCCATGTCCACGTCTGGGGCGCATCCTGTCTCACCCCGCCCCTCAAAGGTCCCCAAGTCCCCAAGTGTGCGCTCTCCCTCGCAGCAGCGATGCAAACAGCCCGCTGTCTGCCCCAGGACCTCCTGGGCTCTTTGGCGGAAGAACACTGACACACACTACCTTCCTCTGTCAACATTTTTATGTGTCTCCGAGTTTGGTTACCAGCATCAGTTTGTATCCACAGAGTGTGTGGTTCACATAGGAAAGTTTTACATTTGCCTTCAAGGTTTTTTTCTTTGGGTCTTGCTTAGAGAATTTCTCATTCCACAATTATAAAAACTTCAGGTCAATTTTCATGTAAAGGAGAGAAGTCCAAGGGTGAAGAGAAACAGAATTACTTGAATTCTGAGGGCTGTATGGGGAAGAAAAACAGATGAGGAATTCTAAGGTGGAACTCCAAAGTTTACATCTTCCATTTTAGAACTTTTTAAAGTATATATGGGGCCGACAAATATTTGGTGTACGTTGTGTCCGATAAGTATTTTCTCTTGAGTTATTAAAGACTTACGTTCCTGCTGATGTTTCCAGGTTCACAAAAACGACACCAAGGGTCCCAAAGTGATGTGCACCAGGACCAGCTCCAGTGAGGAGCGTGTTTGACCATTTACAACCCTAACGCATTCCATCACATCTTGGTTAATGTCTGCACACTCTAGTTGTTAAGTGCGTATTAAGTAATCTTCCTTGGACATGCTGTATTTTGAAGACGAATCTAAATCCCCACAGATGAATGAAGACCTGTGACTTCCATGTGACGACAATTTCAATGTACATCAGTCTCTGAGTCACATGGTGTCCTTGGGGGGCGGGCAGAGGCCGAAAACAACAAACATTCTAGAGAAGCACTGTCTCATATGGCAGCTACAAGGCACTCATGGCTTTTAAATTGAAAGTAAATAAAATTAAAAGTTCAACTGTTCTGCACACAGGTCACACTTCCAGTGCTCAACATCCACCTGCAGCCAGGGCTGTCATGTTGGATGTACAGACACTAAATAATCCCTTGGTCCAGAACGTTCCATCACACCGAACTGAGCTTCATGTTGTCTGAGCCTCTAGTCATAGTTCTGGACCCAGGAAAAAGGAAAGGGCCAAGAGATCTCTCTGTCCAAGGACATCAGATTTCTGTCTGGGATGTGAATATGTACCACTTGTGTATAACAGACAAAACTAGGTTACCTGTGAGTCTGGCGCCTTCAGGCACAGACTGTTCACAGTACTAAAGGGGAAACACCTGTCCCCCCTTCTCCTTTCCCAGACTGAGGACACTCTCTGAAATCTCATTTCCAGGGGGTGAGCTTTGTTCTAAAAAACACCCAGGGGCAACGCTTTCAGCAGGGTGTGGGGAGGCAGGGGTCCCACCTCAGGGAAAAGGGTTCTAGGAAATGAGGAGGGTGCAAAAGATGTTGCCAGTGGTTTATCCAGAACAACCATTCTCAAAGTGTAGGCTGTGGAACCCCTGAAGTTTCTAAGAGCCTTTCACAGGATCTATTGGGTCAAAACTATTTTCATACGATGAAGGACATCCTTTGACTTTTCACTGTGCCCACATTTGCACTGAGGTAAACTCAGCAAGAATGGAGACTGGGACACCCAACTGCATTAGCAGGCATTTGTCACCACCACCCCTCACAGACTACAAAACAATACCAGTGTCACTTTAGAAGGACACAGTCAAAGGATTAAACATCATTATCTTTACTAAACCACCATCCTTAATTGACATTTTTTTAAATCTCTTGGCTACTGGTCAAGATGGCTGTGTAGGTAAATGAAGTATTCTCATCACCCCACAACCACATCAGAGTTATAACTACACTACAGACAACCATCATTCAGAATCACCTGAGATCTAGGTGAATACAAGTCCCACAACTAGAGGATTAAGAAGCCACGTGGAGACTGGCACGAGAGGTAGAGATGCAGAACAGGCTGGTGCCACACGCATTGGTGGCAGATAAAAATCAAAGGGATATCTCAGCTGCAGAGGGCCCCACCAGGAGCAAAAGGCCCAAGATCCACAGGACGCTCCCCCGCCCAGGGTTTCAGTGCCAGGAAGACAGGTCTCCACAACTTCTGGTTGTAAAAGCCAGTGGTTATTGTGGCTGAGTGAGAGGGAGGCTTCTGGAGTCCCAGGCACTTCCTCTTAAAAGGTCCACACACACACGGACTTGCTCTGAGCTCCAGTGCTGGGACAGCAGCTCAAAAGGCACCAGGAACATATGGGCAGCAACTGAGTGGTCTGGCATCGGGGTGAGAGCTGAGGGGCAGGTGTCCCCCAGAAAGAAGTACTGGCAGAGGCCATTGTCCTCTTTTGATCCCTCCCCCACTCAGAGCTGGCAGGTGGGCGCCATACCTGAGCCTCCAACAACCTCACTCACACTGTTTTTCCCACCCTTGTGATTCCCTGAAACATCATCCTCACCAACTTGCAGGCACCCCATGGCTCTTTTAGTGATATTTGCATACAAACAGCCTGTCTTGGCCTGTATTGAGGACTTCCCTGAAACATCTCAGACAAGCAGCTTCTGACCTAGACATGCTCTCTATCTCCAGCTATAGGCCCCCAGCCCAGCATGCCAGGGTCCAGCCTCAGCGGGGTCTCAGGGTCCCCGAAAGATGCACAGCTAAGGCAAAGTGACTGAAACAATACACCCAGTGGGGTGCCAGAGGACAGTCAGGCTTTTGGGCCCAACTGACTCACCGAGAAAAATCAATCTTTATTTTTATAGGGGAGGTTATACAACATTCAATGCATAGTGTGATTATTAAAACAGAAACAGTTACCACAGAAATAATTTCTAAAAACACAGAAGGTTTTACACATCAATCATGTTAAACAAAGAAATAATGGAAAAGTATAGGAGGTCTCACAGATCAACCATATTAAATAAAGGTTATTTTGACCAAGAGGGTCATTAATCAGTTAGCCAACGAAGCTATATGGGCACAAACTTTCAGGTGCCAATTAGTAACTAAGTATCTATTAAGATTCTAGGGACTGGTCTAAATTAAAAGGATGCAAGCAGTGATTTATAGGTATATAGAAATCAACTATTATCCATTAAGGTTAAATTTATCTCGGTTAGGTAACTGGTTTTTTGCCTAAGTTTTTTGATTTATACATCTTGGGGGGGCATGTTTTGTATTCGTTTCCATGTATTGAGATTATTATTTCCAACTACAACTCCTTACTTCTTTACACTCCTGTCCAGGGTATGGGAGAACTAGTGGCTCTAATAAATCTTAAGCTTTTGAGTGGTGACTCCTTAAGAAACATTCCTAGCAACAGCTTCCTCCAGCGTTCTGGCAGTTGGTCTGCCCATAGTTTAATTTTGTCCTTAACTTCCCAGGTGGGGGAAGCAGGCAGCACTAGTGTTGCTAGGGGTCCCTATTCTGTGGTCAGCAAGTCATTTCGCACAGAATCAGAGGCATCATGCAGATTTTTTGTTATAACACACAGGTATCCAAAAATCCCACCACCAATTGCTAATAGGGACAGGCATACAAGAGGAGATAGACAGGAAATCCGACCACAGTCACCTCTGCTGTGCAGATGCATCTCACCTGACCAGACTGTGTCAAGGGTCAGCTGTTGGTTGGCTCCTGACACCAGCACTTGTGGCAGCCAGACTTCCTTTGCAGCTTGGCCTCTCCCAGGCACCTCCAAGCGCAGCACAAGTAGCAGCCATCTGTAGATTGCTTTGTAGCTCATGCTAGGTGACCCAGGGCAGAGACAGGTTATGGCTGAGTATGGCCTGCACCTCCGAGGAGGTCCCGGAGCCAGCACACCTGATGGGTAGCTTCAGACCTCAGCAAAGTACACCCTACCACCTGCACAGCAACACACTCAAGGGGTGGACTCAAGCAATCTACCAGATGCAGAGTTCAAAACGCTGCTTGTACAAATGCATCCTAAGTCAACTTAAGGGAAGAGTACATGAAGTTAGTGTGAACTTCAACAAAGAGATAGAACACATAAAAATAAAACAGGGAACATTAAAAATGAAAAATTCTATTCCTGAAATGAAGAATACATTACAGAAAATCAACCATGGACTAGTTGAAGCATAGGATGAAATAAGAGTTTGAGAAGACAAGAAGCAGAAAACACCCAATCAGACTAGGAAAGAGAAAAAAATACAAAAAAATGAGGAGAGTATAAGGAGTCTCTGGAACAACTTCAAGCATACCCACATTTACATCATGGCTGATGCCTCCAAGACAAGAGAGAGCAAGGAATTGAAACCTATTGAAAATAATAATGGAAAGCTTTGCTAACCTGGTGAAGGAAGTTGATGTATAGGTTCAGAAAGGCAGAGTCCCAAACAAGAGGAACCAAAAAGGCCACACCAAGACACATCATCATTAAAATGCCAAAGGTTAAAGACAAACACAGAATTTTAAAAGCACCAAGATAAAAGAAGTTAGTTACCTACATGGGAGCTCCCATAAGACTGTCAGCTGATTTCTCAATAGACAGGTCAAGAGATTGGCAAATCTATCATTTTTAATCAAAGGACAGATAAAGAGCCACCCAGTCCAGAAAAAGCTAAAGGAGTTTATTACCACCAAACCAAAAGTACAAGAAATGTTAGATGGTCTTCTTCAAGAAGAGAAAAAATAAACAAAAAATGTCAATAATAAAATGGCTATAAATGCATATTTATCAAAAATTACTTTAAGCGGCCTTGGCTGGTGTAGCTCAGTGGATTGAATGTGAGCCTGTGAACCAAAGGGTCACTGGTTCAATTCCCAGTCCAGGCACATGCCTGGGTTGTGGGCTAGGTCCTCAGTAGAGGGTGCACGAGACATAACCATACATTGATATTTCTCTCCCTCTCTTTCTCCCTCCTTTCCCCTCTGTAAAAATAAATAAATAAAAATCTTTTTAAAAATTAAGTGAAAATAAATCAGTTGCTATAATCAAAAGACATATGGTGGCTGAAAGAATAACAAAACAAGACCCTCATATATGCTGTCTACAAGAGATTCAATTCAGATCAAAAGAAAAACACAGACTAAGAGTAAACAGATCGAAAAAGCTACTTCATGAAAATGGAAACCAGTAAACAAACAAACAAACAAAAGAGCTGTGGTATCAATGCTTATACCGGAGAAAATAGATTTTAAATAAAAGGCTGTATGACAAGAGAGAAAGAAGGACCCAACCATTCCACTTCTGGGTATTTACCTGAAGAAATTCAAAACATGAATACAAAACCACATACACATCCATATGTTCATTGCAGCATTATTTACAAAAGCCAGATTGGGAAGCAGCCTAAGTGTCCATCCACAGATGGAGAGATAAGGAGATGGTGCACATACACAGCAAAATCTGACTTAACCACACACACAAAAAGAATGAAATCTCCCCATTGGCAACAACATGATGGAGGGTATGGTGCTGAGCGAAATAAGTCAGACAGAGAAAGACAAATGCCAGATGACTGCACTTATATGTGGAATCTGAAAAATAAAATAATCAACTCTGACTGCTGTGGTTCAGTAGGTTGAGCACCAGCTGCAAACAAAAGGGTCACCAGTTCAATTCCCAGTCAGGGCACATGCCTGGGTTGTGGACCAGGTCCCCAGTAGGGGGCAAGGGAGAGGCAACCACACACTGATGTTTCTCTTCCCCTCTGTCTGAAAATAAATAAATAAAATTTCTAAACAAATAAAATAAAATAAAAAATAAAGCAATCAAGTGAACAGAAACAGACTCATACATACAGGGAACAGACTGGAGGTTTTTAGAAGGGAGGGGAGTTACGTGGACCTGGTGAAAAAAGGTGAAGGGATTAAGAGGCACACATTGGTGGTTAAACAACAGTCATGGGGATGTAAAGTGCAGCACAGGGAATACAGTCATTAATATTGTAATAACTACAAATGATGTCAGAAGGGTACTGGATTTATCAGAGTGATTGGTTCATAATTTACATAAATGTGTAATCACAGAGTCATACACCTGAAACTAATGCATTATTGTACATCAACTGTAATTTAAAAATTAAAAATATTTAAAATATATCTTGAATTCATTATATAAATGGATTCATTTCTTCACTACCCTTAATGAAAATGGAGAACAAAATGATAGATTATCTCCTATGATGACTGGGAAAGTGCACAAACACACTTCTGCTACATTCATCCCCAAGTGTCATGAGCCCAGGAAAGTGACCTGTGAGGGCTGAGGCAGCCTCTTCTTCACAGAACAGCAAGTTCACTTAAGAGAATGAGAGACACAGAAGCTGTGATGACTGAGGTGTGGTGAACTGGCGAACACTCTCTCAAATGAATGTGAGCTTGTCCCTCAAGAAATGTCAACGGGCAGTTGACACCTGACAGCACTTGTTGTCTGGATGGAATGGAAGCTCTCAAAGGAAAACCAGGATTCTGGCAAATGTGTGTCTCACCACGGCAGCCAGACAGCTTTCCAGAGCTGACAACCATTTCCAGTGGGGTCTGCAGTAACGCTAACAAATGTTATTTTTGATGATGTGTCATTAAATGCACCAACCCTGGGAGATCTCTATCACTTAGTGAAACAATGCATCACTTTCAAATAATCCTGCATCAGTACACAAGGCTCTAAAGTAACGTAACAGAATAGGAAATATTCAGTGGATTTGTTTCAGGTTCCACTTTGCAAAGAGCTTTTCAGAAACTAACCACTTGTGTGGCTTTAGTGTATGATCCAAGATGAATATCCACACTTATCTGAAAAGGTAATTAAAAATGCTCCCCCTACATATTTCTGAGGCTGTAATTTCTGTTAACATATCAAAAGTTATTAATATTATTGTAAATAAATTAATTTCTTCAGTTTTATTTTTTGTATGATAAATATTGATAGCTATAACCCACATAAACAAAATTATTTTGGGGGTTGTCCCTATTTTATAAGACTGTATGGATGCTCTGAATACAAAATGTTCGAGAGTCACTGAATAAAACAGCCCGTGGGCAGGGAGTCAGGGAGACAGAGGGACAGAGTTCTCCGTGCAGGAGGAGGGCTCGGGGCAGAGTCCCGGGTCCCCAGGCCTGGCTCCCAGAGTGTCAGCCAGAAGACCAGGGTGTCAGTCTGGGGCGGGGACTCTCAGTGTTGGAGTTTCCCTTCTCCATCTCACGGGACCTTTTCTGCCTGGAAACTCAAAACGCTACTGCACTTCTCCCTTGGATGTCCCAATCCTAGATCAGCCAATCAGCGTCACCGTGCTTTCTGATATAAAGTCCTCACTTAGTACTCAGATGCCCTCTTCCCCGACGCTCAGAGTCGGGTGATGGAACCC
Source organism: Phyllostomus discolor (assembly GCF_004126475.2). NCBI lineage: Eukaryota > Metazoa > Chordata > Mammalia > Chiroptera > Phyllostomidae > Phyllostomus > Phyllostomus discolor. The sequence goes on from NC_040914.2 coordinate 27,765,771, forward strand.
CAAACCCTGCTTCTGCTGCTCTCGGGGGCCCTGGCCCTGACCGAGACCTGGGCTGGTGAGTACGGGGTCGGGAGGGAACTACCTGTAAGGGGCCTAAGCGAGGGGACCCAGAGGGCAACAGCTAGCCTGCAGCACCCCAGGCCTAGACCCCACACCCCGGGCTCCCGCATCGGCTCCGCCCCTGCCCCTCCTCTCACCCCTCCTCGAAACCACCGCCTCATTCTCCCTGCCCCCCCCCCCCGGCCCCCTGCGCCCTGCGCCTACCCACCCGACTGAGGACCCAGGACGCCGGTCCTCCCCGCCCCCAGGACCCCACAGCTTCAGATATTTCCACACCTTCGTGACTGGACCGGGCCACGGGAAGAACCAGTACATCGCCCTGGGCTACGTGGACGACACGGAGATCTTGCGGTTCGACAGCGACACCGCGTGTCCGAGGCTGGAGCCGCGGGTGCCATGGCTGGAGCCGCTACTGGTGGAGCAGGAGGATCCAGATTGGTGGGACGAGCAGACGACGCAGGTCCTGGAGGACATCGAAGAGAGCTTCCGAGAGGACCTGAACTACCTGAGCAGCTGCTACAACGACAGCGAGGACGGTGAGCCACACGCGCCCGGGTCCTGCCACGACCCCCACGAGCACAGACCCACCGGGGGTCGCCCAAGGCTTCGAGTCAGAGCGCCCCCCCCCCCCGCCCCGCAGCCTGCCAGAAGCTCCAGGCCCCCAGGGCGGGAGGAGCCCCCGGGGATTTTGACCCTGGTTAGATTTTCATTCAGTTTAGGATTAATCCCCGAGGGGGTGGCACTAATCCGGACTGGGACACACTGGCCTTGGGCCTGAGCTAAGTGGTTGTGCCTAAACCTGTGGGCGGTGTCAGGGTCCCACACCCAGCAGGAAATGACCGGCTGCGTCGTGGGGTCGGACCGGCGCTTCCTCCACGGATACACTCAGTCGGCCTACGACCGCACCGAAACCTTCGACCTGGTTGTGGAGCGAGGCTGTTCCACCGAGGCTGACTCGGAGGTCCGGATCACTGTCGCTGTCGGGCGCGACACGGTGGAGGAACACGACGTGGATGGCTGGAGGGATTACCTGGAGGTCACCTGCGTGCGCTGGCTCCGCCTGTTCCTGAAGAAGGGGAGGGAGACCCTGCTCCGAGCAGGTACCAGGGCTTCTGCCTCCCCGAGGAGGGGACCTGTGGGCTGGGGCGGCTTCCTACAAGGAGAGGAGGGAAATGGGGCAGTGCCAGAATGTCCCTCCTGCTCCAGAGAGGGAAGAGTCCCCCAAGTGTCCTTATTCTGTGACATCCCTTGGACCCACCTTTCTCTAAAGGAATAAGGGACCCAGCCTCTCCCTGAAACACCCCACAGCCATTCTCTCACCTGGTGCACCAGGACGCTCTCCCTGGTTCTCAGGCTGAGACCCTCTCTGGAGGCCTTACTACTGATTTTCTGAGTCATCAGCCTCTACCTGAGTCTGTGTCTCCCCTTAAAGACCCGGACACTCCTACCCCAGGTTCTCACCAGGATTCTGGAATTTTCTAAGGAATAGGAGATTATCCCATGTGCCTCTGTCCAAGCTGGTGTCTGGGTGTTGCTCTCCCTTCCCCCACCCTGCTGTCCTGTCCACTCTCAAGGTGGTCACATGAGCACTGCTGGAGTGTCCCATGACCATTCAGAGTTCCCAAATTTTCTCACCCTCCCCTCAGACCCTCCAAAAACACACATGACCCGCCACCCCATCTCTGACCATGAGGTCACCCTGAGGTGCTGGGCCCTGGGCTTCTACCCTTCGAACATCACCCTGACCTGGCAACGTGATGGGGAGAACCTGACCCAGGACATGGAGCTGGTGGACACCAGGCCTGCAGGGGACGGGACCTTCCAGAAGTGGGCAGCTGTGGCCGTGCCCCCTGGAGAGGAGCAGAGATACACATGCCATGTGCAGCACCAGGGGCTGCCTGAGCCCCTGACCCTGAGATGGGGTGAGGAGGGGACAGAGCCTCTCCTCAGGGTGTCCCTGAACAGGGTCAGGACTCAGGCCTGAGGTTGACCTCTCACCTTCCCCTCACAGACCCCCCTCCTCAGACCGCCATCACCATCGTGGGCATCATTGCTGCCCTGGGTCTCCTTGGAGCTGTGGTCACTGCAGCTGTGCTGTGGAGGAGGAAGAGCTCAGGTGGGCAAGGAGTGGGGCTGAGTTTCCTGTCCCCCTGGGGGTCAAGCCAAGGTGGAAGTGTGTTCTGCCTCCTTAATGGGCATCGTGTCCCCACAGGGTGCTTGTCCATCTGGGGCCTGTTTCCTAACACTGACTCTTCAGTGAGGCCTGTGGGAAAGTGAGGGACACATTTATCACGTGATGGTTCCAGCGATGGGAACTGGTTCCCAGCTGTCACAGATCAGAGTGTAGGGTCTCTGCTATGACAGATGTCCAGGTGGGTTGCTGATTCACTCCCTACACATGTACTTACTCTGTGTTTCCTGATCCTACCCTGGGTGTTGTCACAGTTCTGGAACCTTCCCTGTGCTTCAGGAGTATGGGGCTCCTTTAGGGTCACGGGACCCAGCCTTCGCCCTGACGTCTTACAGAACATTTTGTTCCCACAGGCAGAGGCAGGGAGAACAACACTCAGGCTGCCTGTAAGTCTGGGTGTTGGGGAGGTGACATCTGGGACCCTTGGGAGAGTGTGGGCTGGAGTCTGTGAGGAGGGCTCCCCCACCCTGTAACTCTGCTGTTGGGTCTTCCCCAGGCAGTGACAGCACCCAGGGCTCTGGGGTATCTCTCGAAGCTTTTACTTGTGAGGTTGAGTGGGCAGGAAGTGGGGGGCATTGGGACAGAAGGGCATGACTGGGGTTTAGGGATTCTCAGAGTGGGACATTCTGAGCATATGGTGGGCTGGGGGGGAATGTGACACTTCTGAGACTGACCTGAATTTGTTCATGACAACTTTCTTTCCCAGGTAACAGAGTTGCTTTCTACGGGACTTGGTGCTGAAACAGTCACTGAAGCCTCCCCTTGGGACTTTAAGGATCCCTGACTGCTCTTTCTGCAACCAGCATCGGAACATGTCTGTGTTCTTAGCAGCATCAGTGAGGGGCTGGTGACCAGGCCACCCTCCCCTGGGACCTGTGTCCTCTCCCCTGGGGACTGTCCTGTCCTAGCAGAGTTGGGGTAAGGCCATCCCCTTCCTGGTCACTCCTCGAGTAAGTCATCTTTGTTGCTCCTTTGTCCTTGCTGCTTCAGGAGAACCTTGTCCCACCAGGACCTGGGATCCCAAGGACTTAATTGTCACCTGGCTCTTGTCGTGGCTCCAGGACTGTGCTCAGTGAGGACTTCCTGTAGCCATGTCAGCCTGGATCATGGCTGGGCATACCCATTGGCCCCTTTTGGGCATTTGTTGTTTCTTTTTGTAGGTATTATACTTATTGTTGCTTTTTGGAAATAGAATTATTTGGCCCTGGGTTGTGTGACTCAGTGGACTGAGCACCAGCTGCAAACCAAAGGGTTGCCAGTTTGATTCCCAGTCTAGAGTACATGCCTGGGTCTGTGCCTGGTCCCCAGTAGAGGGCGCTCTAGAGGGAACCACACCTTGATGTTTCCCTCTGTTTCTCCAAACAATCCTTCCTCACTCTCTAAAAATAAATAAATAAAATCTTTTAAAAATAAAATAAAATTATTGGGGTGTGTTTATTAAATTATTGGGTTGTGCTCTTATTAAAGTTATTGGGGTGCATTGGTTAACAGGATCATGGAGGTTTCAGGTGTACATTTCCATGATACAGGATCTGTACATTGCACTGTGTGCCCACCACCCAGAGACGAACCATCTTCCGTTACCAGGTACGAGGCCCCTCCTCCCCCAACCCTCTTCCCTCTGGGGGCCACCACACTGCTCTCTGTGTCCATGAGTTTCAGGTTTATATTCCACCTGTGACTAAAATCATAGGGTTCTTAGCTTTTTCTTTCTTTCTTCTTTTTAAGATTTTATTTATTTATTTTTAGAGAGGGAAGGGAGGGAAAAAGAGAGAGAGAAACCAATGTGCGGTTGCTGGGGGGCCATGGCCTGCAGCCCAGGCATGTGCCCTGACTGGGAATCGAACCTGCGATGCTTTGGTTCGCAGCCCACGCTCAATCCACTGAACTACACCAGCTAGGGCTTAACCAATTAATTTCACTTAGCATAATATTCTCACAGTCCATCCATGTTGTCACAAAGGGCAATATTTTGGTTTTCCTATGGATGAATAGGTTCGGTGTATGAGTTTTCATCTCATCCTCCTCTGGGTGTCCCCCATGTGACAGCAACAGGAGGCATTTTGCCTGTCATTGTCCCCACATGACCAGGGTGGCCCCTGCACTCAGGAATCTGTGGTGTCGAGAGGGTAAGTTTCAGACCCATCCTGCTCTTACCTCCCTGGGCGTGATTATTCTCCCACCTTTTCCCAGCCTCCTCCAGGGAACGAGTTTCTGGAATCAGCAGAGAGCAGGGGCCTGTAATGTCTCATCTCAGACATGGTCCTGCTGCGATTCTGCTCTGCTCGGCCGCCGTCTCCCCCGGCCCTTCACTCTAGTGGGGGCCCCAGTGCAAACTCGGGGATTCAGAGAGCAGAGGCCCTTGCAGGTTTAGGGGGACAGCACCATGGGGACTTGCAGGGGCATCGATGGCAGCGTGAGTGCAGGTTGTGCTGTGGCTGCCACAGAACAGCTGGAGGCTGGGGCCACATCAATAAAGACACTGTCACTACAATAGGGAGTTGTCCCACAGTGATGGGTCACTCAACTAGTAGTTTTTGAGTACTGGGTAGATGACACACCATTTTTACACCTGGAATACCAACATGTCATGGAGATATTTCAAGAATGGGTCCAAACCATCACAATAAAGTGAGTCTCACAAACTTCTTGGTTCCATTGTGAATATAAATGTTAGGCTTATGCTGTACTGTAGTCTATTGTGTGTTCAATAATACTATGTCTAAAAATAATATATATTTTATTAAAATATACTTTGTCACTAATAAAAATGCTAACTCTCATCTGATCCTTTAGTGAGTTGTAATCTTTTTGCCAGTAGGAAATCTTACCTTCAGCTGTAAAACAAACAAAGTCTGGCTGGGGGCTCGGCTGGAGCGTGGCCCACATACCAAAAGGTTATGGGTTCAATCTCTGTTAAGGTCATGTTCCTGGCTTGCATGTTCAATTTCTGCTAAGGGTGGGCACCTCAGGGAACCAATCAATGTTCCTCTTACATCAATCTCTCTCTCTCTCCCTCTGCCTTCCTCTCTCTATAAAACCTGTAACAACAATCCTCAGGTGAGGATGAAAATTAAACAGTGCAGATCTGTGAAGTGCAGCAGCCTGCTGCATACCTGTGCGTCAGTGAACCGAGCACGGGCTGAATGGCCGGCCTTACGGAGCACATACTGGGTGGCAAAGGGACAGACTGTGCACTTAACCTGCAGATGAGATCCCTCTGTAACCAAATTACAGCAGCAGCAGCAGCAGCAGCAGCAGTAGGAGTTTCCTGTACATCACTCCTAGGAACCACTAGGTGGTCAGTCAGCACAACACAACTGTCTCCAGGGTAGCAGCTGCAGGGTGAAGGTGGTCACACGGAGTTCAAGTGTTATTAGGTGCAGAGAGCAAGAGTACTTTATTAAAAGCCTATCATCTGCTGGACATGTGTGCAATGTGATGAGAGGTCAGTAAACGCTCAACGGATTGAGGAACTGAAATAAACGAGCGCCCTGAACTCTTTTTTTTTCTTTTTTTATTTCAATCATTGTTCAAGTACAGTTTTCTCCCCCCCTACTCCCATTCCAGCCCACCCACCCAACCCTCCCCCCCTTTCCCCCCATTACCCCCCACCCCTAGTTTTTCTCCATGTGTCCTCCAAATTTGTTCCTGTAAACCCTACCCATTCCACCCTGAAATTCCCTCTTCTCTCCCCTCTGGCCACTGTCAGACTATCCCCTATTTCAGTGTCTTTGGTTATATTTTGCTAGGGGTTTTTTTATTTTGTTTTGTTGTTTAGATTCCTGTTAAAGGTGATATCATGTGGTATTTGTCTTTCACTGCCTGGCTTGTTTCGCTTAGCATAATGCTTTCCAGCTCCATCCACGCTGTTGCAAAGGGTATGAGCTCCTTCTTTCTTTCTGCTGCATAGAACTCTCCATACTAGTGTTTACAGACAAGAGGTACCGCAGGTGGCCCTCCTACGGGGAGGGGCGGAGAGTTCAGGGTGCAGGAGGAGGAGTCAAGGCAAAGCTGAGTCCCCAGCCCTGGATACACGTGACGCTCCACCTTTCGTCACTCCTAATGAGAACGAAGAGCACCAATCAGCTGCAGATCGGCCCTTGTGAGCGGCCTCAGCGGGAAAAGGAACTCCTTCTCGTCTGACGCTCTAGTCGGGCCCATGGCGCCCCAAACCCTCCTCCTGCTGCTCTCGGGGACCCTGGCGCTGACCCAGACCCGGCCGGGTGAGTGCGGGTTCGGGAGGGAACGGCCTCTGCTGGTCAGGAGGGAGGGACCCGGCGGAGGCGGGGGACCGGCGGAGACCGGTCTGCGGCGCCCCGGCACGGACTCCGGACTCACGGAGCGGCCCGCCTTCCACCGGCCCTACCGCTTTCCCGTCTCCTCTGCTCACCCGCGGCCCTCCTTTCTGTCTCCCGGGCGCCCAGCCCCTGCAGGCGCACCGCGAACCCAGGACACCCGTCCTCCCCGACTCCTGGCCCCCACACCCTGAAATATTTAAGCACCGCCATGTACGAACCGGGCCGCGAGAAATACCGGTACACCACGGTCGTCTACATGGAGGACATGCAGATCTTGAGTTACAGCTGCGACACCGCGGGCCCTAAGCTGCAGCCGCAGGTGCGGTGGATGGAGCAGCCGTGGGTGGAGCAGGAAGGCGCGCAGTTTCGGGATGAACAGACTCGGGAAATCCAGCACAAGGGACAGCGGAGCAGAGCGAACCTGAACAACCTGCGCACCTACTACAACCAGATCGAGGACGGTGAGCCACCCGCGCACGGTGCTCGGGGACGAACCCCATCCCCACGGACGGGCCGGGGTCGCCCGACTATCCGGTGGAGCCTCACCCAGAGGCCTTACCCCGGTGGGAGCGGGGAGGGGCTAACTCTGCGGGGCTGACTGCGGGGCGGGGTCAGGGTCTCACATTTGGCAGGAAGTGACCGGATGCACCGTGGGGTCCAATGGAAGCTTCCTCCACGGATTCAGTCTGTTCGCCTACAACGGCACCGACTACGTGGCCCTGAACCAGGACCTGCGCGCCTGCAATGCAGCCGCGGGGGTCAGCTGCAGCAACATTGTGCGGGTCCCTGACGCGGACGTTCAGAGGGTCTTCCTGGAGGACACGTGTGTGCGCCGGCTCCACCTGCTCCTGGAGAAGGGGAAGAAGACTCTGCTCCGAGCAGGTACCGGGGTGCGGGCCTCCCCGAGGAGGGGATCTGTGGGCTGGGGCGGCTTCCTACAAGGAGAGGAGGGGAATGGGGCAGCGTCAGTATCCCCCTCCTGCTCCGGAGAGAGAGGAGTCCCCCAGGTGTCCTTATTCTGTGACTCACCTGTGGGCCCAGCTTTCTCTAAAGGACAGTAAGGGACCCAGCCTCTCCCTGAAACACCCCACAGTGGTTCCCTCACACCCCGCAGCACCTGGTGCACCAGGACACTCTCCCTGGTTATTGGGCTGAGACCTTCTCTGGAGGCCTGACTCTGGCTTTTCTGAGTCATTCAGCCTCCACCTGAGTGTGTCTCTCCCCTTGGAGAACTGGAGATTCCTACTCTAGGTTCTTACCCTGATTCTGGAAATTTTGAAAAAATAGGAGATTATCCCATGTGCCTCTGTCCAGGCTGGTCTCTGGGTGGTACACTCCCTTCCCCCACCCCACTGCCCACTCACAGGGTGGTCACATGAGTGCTGCTGGAGTGTCCCACGACCATGCTGAGTTCCTGAATTTTCTCACCCTCCCCTCAGACCCTCCAAAGACACACCTGACCCACCACTCCATCTCTGACCACGAGGTCACCCTGAAGTGCTGGGCCCTGGGCTTCTACCCTTCGGACATCACCCTGACCTGGCAACGTGAAGGGGAGGACCTGACCCAGGACATGGAGCTGGTGGACACCAGGCCTGCAGGGGACGGGACCTTCCAGAAGTGGGCAGCTGTGGTCACGTCCCCTGGAAAGGAGCAGAGATACACGTGCCATGTGCAGCACCAGAGGCTACTCAAGCCCCTGACCCTGAGATGGGGTGAGGAGGGGACAGAGCCTCTCCTCAGGGTGTCCCTGAACAGGGTCAGGACTCAGGCCTGAGGTTGACCTCTCACCTTCCCTTCCCAGATCCCCCTCCTCAGACCTCCATCACCATCATCATCATGGGCATCGCTGCTGCCCTGGGTTTCCTTGGAGCTGTGATCACTGCAGCTGTGCTGTGGAAGAGGAAGTGCTCAGGTGGGCAAGGGGTGGGGCTGAGTTTCCTGTCCCCCTGGGGGTCAAGCCCAGGTGGAATTATGCTCTGCCTCCTTAATGGGCATCGTATCACAACACCAGTGCTTGTCCATCTGGGGGCCTATTTCCTAACACTGACTCTTTAGTGAGGCCCATGGGAAAGTGAGGGACACATTTATCACCTGATGATTCTAGCAATGGGGACTGATTCCCAGCTGTCAGATATCAGAGGGGAAGGTCCTTTCTGAGGACAGACGTCCAGATAGATGGTAAGTCCAGTCCCCACACATGTACTTTCCCCGTATTTCCTGATCCTACCCTGCGTGTTCAGTCACAGTTCTGGAACCTTCCCTGTGCTTCAGGAGTATGGGGCTCCTTTAGGGTCACGGGACCCAGCCTTCCCCCTGACTTCTCACAGAACATTTTCTTCCCACAGGCGGAAATGAGAAGAGCTACTTTCTGGCTGCCCGTAAGTCTGAGTGTTGGGGAGGTGACATCTGGGACCCTTGGGAGAGTGTGGGCTGGAGTCTGTGAGGGGGGCTCCCCCACCCCATAACTCTGCTGTTTGTCTTCCCCAGGTAGCAGCAGTGCCCAGGACTCTGAGGTGTCTCTCACAGCTAATAATGCTGACCCTGAGGGTAGGAAGTAGGGGGCATTGGGTCCTAGGGGCACAGCTGTGTTTGGGGATTCTCAGAGTGGGACATTCTGAGCATGTTGTGGGCTGGGGGGAATGTGACACTTCTGAGAGTGACCTGAATTTGTTCACAACAACTTTCTTTCCCAGAATGACAGAGCTGCCTTGTCTGGAACTTGGTGCTAAAACACTCACTACAGCCTCCCCTTGGAACTTTAAGGATCCCTGACTGCTGTTTCTGCACCAGCATCAGAATGTGTTTACATTTTCATCAGTATTATGTGAGGAGCTGGTCACTAGGCCACCCTCCCCACAGGGACCTGCGTCATCTCCCCTGGGGACTGTCCTGTCCTAGCAGAGCTGGAGTAAGGCCATCCTTATCCTGGTGTTTCTTCTGCTGCCTCATCTTCGTTGCTTCTTTGTCCTTGCTGCTTCAGGAGAACCTTGTCCCAGCAGGACTTGGGGTCCCAGGGACTTCAGCATCACCTGGGACTTGTCCTGGCTCCAGGACTGTGCTCAGTGAGGGCTTCCTGTGGGCTCGTCAGCCTGGGCTCAGGCCTGGGTCTTTTCCTCAACCTGTATCTTTTGGTTATTTGCTCTTTCTTTATTTTTGTATATGTTGTACCTATTTTTGTTTTCTTAAGTTATTATATATTAATGTATTTTTGTGCCTTTGGTTAATGGGATCATTTAGGATTTAGTCGTATATTTCTATGATATTGTGCAATGAGGAGTCACTCCACCGGTGGTTTTTGAATCCTGGGTAAGTGACTCTCCATTTTTACATCTGGAATCCAGACGCACCTGCAGACATTTGGTTTCATGTGTAGATGGACACAGTAAAGCAAGCATCACAATAAAGTGACTCACACAAACATTTTATTTTCCCTGAGTATATGATGTTAAGCTCATGGTAGCTTTAGTCCATAACTGTTAAAAAATATTATGTCTAAAAATTAATGTACAGCCCTGGCTGGTGTACTTTAGTGGATTGAGTGTGGGCTTGTGAACCAGAGGGACACGGGTTCGATTCCCAGTCAGGGCACATGCCTGGGTTGTGGGCCAAGTCCCCAGTGAGCGGAGGGTGGGAGGCAACCACATACTGATGTTTCCCTCTTTTTCTCCCTCCCTTCCCCTCTCTAAAAATAAAAATTTTTAGAAAGCAATGTGCATACCTTTATTAAAATATACTTTGTTGTTAATAAAAATGCTACCTATCATCTGAGCTGTTAGTGAGTTGTAATCTTTTGCTGGTGGGAAATCTTACCTTCAATTTCAAAGCAAACACAGCCTGGCTGGGGGGGCTCAGTTGGAGCATCGCCCCACACACCAAAGGTTACAGGTTCCATCTCCGTTGAGGGCATGTGCCCAGCCAGGGTTGAATTTCTCGTTAGGGTGGGTACAGGAGGCAACCAACTGGTTCTTTCACATCGATGTTTCTCTCTCTCTCTCTCTCTCTCTCTCTCTCTCTCTGCCTTCCTCTCTGTAAAATTAGTAACAACAATCCTGGGTGAGGACGAAAATTTAAAATGCAGATCTGTGAAGTTCAGCAGCATGCTCTATACCTGTACCTCAGTGAACCGAGCACAGGCTGAATGGCCGGCCTCACAGAGCCCGTGTTGTGTGGCAAAGGGACAGACTGAGCCCTGTGACCACAGTCAGTGAGGAAAGAGTCCCCGTGAGCAGGTGGGAGGTGCTGTGGAGAAGGGGACGCACTGGAGTGTGTTGGGAGGGGCAGGAGGCCTGTTAGAATTTGTGTGGTCAGCATGGGCCTCACAAGAAGGTGGCCTTGGAGGAAAGATGAGGACATGAGCCATTGCCCATGAGGATGTCTGGGCCAGGCTCCCCCTGCCCTTCAGGCAGGGGGCCTCCCATGCAGGCACCCTGGGGAGGGAGCCTCTGTGTGTGGTTTGGGACAGCCAGGAGGCTGGTGTGGCTGCAGCAGAGTCTTGGGAGGGGTCAGATTCTGGCCACATCGTGCAGGCCCGAGGAACGCTGAAAGAGTTTTCACCTTGAGGGAGTCAGTTTTGAGCAAAGACAGATACAATGTGACTTTTACTGAATTTTATTTTTTAGATTTTATATATTTATTTTTAAACAGAGGGGAAAGGGGGAAGAAAAAAAGGGAGAATAACATCAATATGTGGTTTCTTCTCGCTCACTCCCCACAGAAGGGGGAGTGGGGTTTGGACCTGGTCAGAAGCCCAGCCATGTGCCCTGACTGGGAATCAAATCTGTCACCCTTTGCTTCACAGTCTGGCACTCAATCCACTGAGCCACACCAGCCAGGGCTATTTAATTTTTTTTAGTTACAGAAAGATTTATTTTAAAATTACTAGTATGTATATATAGCAGAAGTGACTTAGATTAAAAGCTCCAAAGTCTGGTTTCCCATAGCTGTTAGTGTATCCACACCTTCACCCCATTTATTAAGCTGTTCTACATAACTTTACATTCATGCACTTATCATGAGGTGTGGAGACAACCCGGGAGGGACAGACTGTGTGCCACATGAAAAGGGGACCGCACAACTCCCCAGTGATGTTCCCTGTGACCACCTGTGCTCCATGCACTATTCAGGGTTTCTTCCTGCACATCTGAATGTGGCCTTTTGTGCCTCTGGCTGTGGCTGGTTAAGTCCCCTGATTCTAACGGATTGCTGCTTTGTTGCCTAGGGGTCACCCCAAGCTTTCAGGCCCCCCTCTTGTAGAACTCAGGGGTGTCCATGTGGGGTTCAGAGAGGAATACCTGCTTAAAGCAGGAGCTGTTCCGGTGTCCATTGTCCCTAACCCACTGCAGACACTGCTCTCATTCTGCAGATGCTGAGTCCTGGAAGGTCATGGCCAAGGAACCAAATTCCTTAGTGGCTTCTTCTGAGACTTCCTCCCCAAGAGAGAGCCCTTGGTCCACAAGGTCAGTCTGGCTGCTGGGCTGAGAACAGAATCAGGAGACAAGGGACCAGCGAGGCAGGAGGGAAAGGTGTGGGGAAGCTCCCATGGTTCCACGCTGCAGGTGCTGGGTGTTCTGATGGGGCTGTGAGCAGTGGAAACAGGGGGAAGGGGCTGGACACTGAATGCATTTGGAAGATGGAGTTCACAGCATTTCCTAAGGGTTTCATCTGGGGTGTGGGGAAGGAGTCAAGAAAGACACTCCAGACTTCAGCCAAGATGAGGCATAGGTAGACACATTGTGCCTCCTCGCACAACCAAGATAGTGACAACAACAATTTAGAAACAGAATAACAACCAGAACTGACAGAAAATGGAACTGTATGGAAGTCAGACAACTAAGGAGTTAAAACAGACAAGTTCATCCAAACTGATAAGAGGGGCGGAGAGGGGTCACGACACAACGAACAGTGGGACCGAGCTCGGAAGGCATCCTGGGCACGCAAGACTTGCATGCAAGTGGCAGCTGGCAGACCCAGGCCAAGGGGTGGCACCCAGCAGGCCCAGCAACTTGGCGATTGTGAAGCAAGGCACTGCGCGCAACCCAGGGTCCCAGCGCTGGGTAATAGAGCCTCGGGGCACTGATTGAAAACACCTGTGGGGGTTGAGGCACAGGATGAGACTCCCAGCCTCACAGGACAGTTCGTTGGAGAGACCCACTGGGTCCTAGAATGTACCCAAGCTCACCCACATGGGAATTAGCACCAGAAAGGCTGAGTTTGCTTGGAGAAAGCGGTAGAAGGGACTGAAGTCTGATACAGAGCGAAGCAAGCACCATCGTTCCCTCTCAGACACAGCATCACAACCCAGTGACTGGGTTGCCCCGCCCTGATGAACACCTAAGGCTCTGCCCCTCATACCCAACAGGCACAACAAGCCAAAAAAAAAAAAAAAACAAACAAAAAGGTCCAAACGGAAGAACAGATCAAAGCTCCAGAACAAATACAACCAAGTGACCAAGAGGTAGCCAACCTATCAGATGCACAGTTCAAAGCACTGGTGATCAGGATGCTCACAGAATTGGTTGAATATGGTCCCAAATTACATGAAAAAATGAAGGCTATGCTAAGTGAAATGAAGGAAAATGCACAGGGAACCATCATTGATAGGAAGAAAACTGGGACTCAGATCAATGGAGTGGACCAGAAGGTAGAAAGGAAACAACCAAACAGAAAAGAATGAAGAAACAAAAAATTTAAAAATGAGGAGAGGCTTAGGAACCTCCAGGACATCTTTAAACATTCCAACATCCAAATTATAAGGGTGCCAGAAGGGGAAGAGGAAGAGCAACCAGTGGAAAACTTATTTGAACAAATAATAAAGGAGAACTTCTCCAATCTGGCAAAGGAAATAGACTTCCAGGAAGTCCAGGAAGCTCAGAAAGTCCCAAAGAAGTAGAACCCAAGGAGGAACACACCGAGGCACATCATAATTACATTAGCCAAGATTAAAATGAAGGAGGGAATCCCAGAAGCAGCAATAGATAAAGAGACAGTAACCTACAAAGGAGTTCCCATCAGACTGTCAGCTGATTTCTCAAAAGAGACCTTGCAGGCAAGAAGGGGCTGGAAAGAAGTATTCCAAGTTATGAAAGGCAAGGACCTACATCCAAGATTGTTCTATCCAGCAAAGCTTTCATTTAGAATGGAAGGGCAGATAAAGTGCTTCTCAGATAAGGTCAAGTTAAAGAAGTTCATCATCACCAAGCCCTTATTTTATAAAATATTAAAGGGACTTATCTAAGAAAAAGAAGATAAAAAACATGTATAGTAAAATGATAGCAAACTCATGATTATTAACAACCACACCTAAAACAAAAACAAAAACAAGAACAAACTAAGCAAACAACTAGAACAGGAACAGAACCACAGAAATGGAGATCACATGGAGGGTTAGCAACAGGGAAGTGTGAGGAGGAGAGAGGGGGCAAAGGTACAAAGAATAAGTAGCATAGATGGTAGATAGAAAATAGACAGGGGGAGGGCAAGAATAGTATTGGAAATGTAGAATCGAAAGAACTTATGACACATGGACATGAACTAAAGGGGCAGAATGTGGGTGAGAGGGTGTGTGCAGGGTGGAGGGGAATGAAGGAGGGGTGATGGAACAACTGTAATAACATAATCAATAAAATATATTTTTAAGCCCTGGCTGGCGTAGCTCAGTGGATTGAGCATGGGCTGCGAACCAAAGTGTCGCAGGTTCAATTCCCAGTCAGGGTACATGCCTGGGTTGCAGGCCATGACCCCCAGCAACCGCACATTGATGTTTCTCTCTCTCTCTCTCTCTTTCTCCCTCCATTCCCTCTCTAAAAATAAATAAATAAAATCTTTAAAAATATATATATTTTTAAAAAAGGACAACCCACATTTTTACTGTGCCTGCAGAAAGATGGGGTTACATCAGCAGAGATGGGGAAGACACTGGTGGAGCATGTGAGGGGGAGGGGTGGGCATTTCAAGCACTCAGAGGATGAAAAGGTCAAGGTGAGATTTCTGTTAGAAACACCAGTGAGGTGTCAGGATGGACAGATGAGTGTGGGGACCTTGAGGAGAAATGCCTGGGCTCAAGACACAGATGTGGAGGTGATGCTATGAAAATGACATTTAAAGCCTTGAGCATGGATGAGGCCACCAAGGGATCCAGGACTCAGAAAAGGGAAGAACAAGGACTGGACACTGCACCTTCCTGTCCCAACAGTGGTGATAGTTACCTTGGTCACTCACCCAGGTTGGTGATGGCCAGGTCTCCCCATCATACAGTCACCATTTGGTGTTTGTCATTGATTAGTAATTTACAGGGAGATAGTCTGAGATTGTCCTGCTGTGCTGTTCACCACTTCTATACTCACCCTCCTTATACCTGTCCAAAAACTGATGCATATTTTATCCCCTTGCTGAAGACAATCCTAGGAAATGGAGATGTGCTTTCTACATTATTTTGTCTCTTTATTTTTTTTGTATTTCTCCCATATGCTGGCGTGTTACATGTAAAATAAGGGTTGTTTCATGGAGGTGCTACTGTCTACATGTGAAGATTTAAAAGAATTCTCACTGGAGGATCTTTTTGCTGGTTTTAGAGAGAGGAGAGGGAGACAGAGACAGAGACAGAGAGAAACATAGAGCAGTTACCTCCTGCCTGTGCCCTTATTGAGGATTGTACCCACAACCTAGATGGGTGCCCTGTCTGAGGATCTGACCCGCAACCTTTTGGTGTATGACACTCCAATGAAATGAGCCACAGGGCCTGGGTTGAAGTTTTCGTTCTTGTTTTTTACACTTGACCCTCTGTGAAGTTTGTCGATTGGATGAAATGCTATTAAAATGTCTCAAATCTGCCATTTAAAATTTCCATAGAAATTTTATTTTATCATTGAAAAATAAAAGTGGGGGTTTTGTTTTCCTTTTGTGCTATTCATTTTTTTAAGATTGTACTTATTATTTTTAGAGAGAAAGGAAGAAGAAAGAGAGAGGGAGGTCCCGCTGAGGACCTGGCCAGAACCCAAACATGTGCCCTGACTAGGAATCGAACTGGTGACCCTTTGGTTCATAGCCTGTGCTCAATCCACTGAGCCACCCCAGCCAGGGTATGTATTCATTTGTTTTTCCTCTGTTTTTATTTTCTTTTGAAGCAGTCTTGTATTTTTTATATTTTATATAAATTACTGGTTTTAAATTATTGCTTTTTTAGTGGTTGTTGTAGTCATTATAAAATACATTTCCAGTGCAGCTATCTGAAAGAAATCACCTTTTTATGGGAATATTTGAAGTTTTTCCCTAAGTTTTATCTTCTCAATGTGGATATGGATAATTCCTGACACACATTGCCACATAATCCAATACATTCCAGAAAAATATTATTACACAGTGGGTGTAGATTTTATTCCATAGATTTTATTCCTGGCAGATAAAAATGTGTTTACATATATTATTTTATCTTTATTTCATTCATATTTCTCCAATATGCTGTCAGGTTATACAGAATGTAGATATTGTCTAGTGGGTAGTTTCTCCTTTATCTTTAATTTTTATTAAAAAATTTTTATCCTCACCTAAGGACATTTTTTCTTTGCTTTTAGAGAGAGAAGAAGGGAGAGAGAGAAAGATGGATACAAGAGAAGCATGAATTAGTTGCCTCCTATTCACACCCTGATGGGGGATTCAATCAGCAACCCTTCGATTACAGGACGATGCTCACAGAGCCACACCAACCAGGGCTAGATTTCCCTTTTAAACTGGATTTTACTTACATGGCTGATGCTCAGTAAAGTGTGTGATTTAGATGAGTGAAGTCATATTAAGGAAGGTGTAGAAATCATCTAGTTAGAACTACTGTTGCTGGTGGGAATGCATAATGGTACAGCCACTCCAAAAAAACAGTTAATTAATGTCTCAGAAAAAATACTCATCTTGGTTGGGTGGCTCATTTGGTTGGAGCATCATCCCTACACGAAAAGGTTCAGGGTTTGATTCTCCTGATTCTCCATCAGGGCACATTCCTAAGTTGCAGGTTCAATCCCCGGTCAGGGTGTGTATGGGAGGCAACAGATTGATGTCTCTCTCTCTCTCTCTCTCACACACATACACACACACGCGTGCGCGCACACACACACACACACACACAGTAAAGAAGTGGATACACATGGTCCAGCACAAAGAATGCCTCTTTTTTAATACAAGATCTTTTACTTCAAAATCAGAAGCATGTGATTCTATAAATAACAGTATCACACTCAAGCACACCATATAACATTTTAGGTGGAATGTTCAAATTGCTTCCCAGCTCATGTGAGACATTCACGTACCCTACCAACCACACTCAAGTAAGCCTTACTTCTGCTGGACCCTGTATTTGTGTGTGTGGAATATTAGCCATGAAGAAGAATGAAGTCTTGCCATCTGCGACCATGTGAATAGACCTAGAGAGTATTATGCTCAGTGAAATAAGTCAGAGAAAGACAAATACAAGTGTGATTATACTTATGGGTGAAATCTAAAAAACTATGCAAATAAACAAAACAAGCTGACTTGTAGATACAGAAAAACTGATTGTTGCCAGAGGGTTGGTCAATGGGGGTATGGGCAGAAAGTTGAAGGGAATTAAGAGGTACAAACTTATAGTTATGACATAAATAAGTCACAGGGATGTACAACACAGCAAAGGGAATATAGTCAATAGTATCACAGTAAATTTGTAGGGTGACGGATGATGGCAGACCTTTTGAGGTGATCACTTTCTAAGGTATATGAACATAAAACCCCACTATGTTCCACACCTGAAACTAATATAATATTGTATGTCAACTGTACTTTAATTAAGAGGAGTTTTGCATTCCAGAATGAAACAAACAAATGAACAAACAAACAAAAACATCCCATCCCTCTCAAACAGTTCACACACCAAATGGGAGTGATGGATATGCTAAGGGCACAAGGATGAGTCTCTGGTTGAGAAAAACAGCACAGAGAGAAGGAAGGAAGGGAAGGGAGGGAAGGGAAGGGGAGGGGAGGGGGGGGGGGGGGGAGAGGGGGGAAGAGAAAGAAGGGAAGGAAGGAAGGAAGGAAGGAAGGAGGGAAGGAAGGAAGGAAGGAAGGGAGGGAGGAAGCAAGCTAGGGAACCTCTGGAACAGTATAAGGAAAAGGGTTTTAAAATCCAAAGAAGCCAATTGGCAAGAAAGGGACCTCATCAATCCTGACACCATCTTCCGGGCCAGTTCCTAAGGCTCACAAGCCAGGAGGGAGAAGCAAGAAGCTACATGCAAAGATTTCTTCTCTTTTTATTGGGCAAGGTGGGTTCTGGGTGACTGGCTTCACGGTGGAAGGGAAACACTGCCTCACCTGGGCTTTCAGGCTCACCTGTGTTTCTCCAGCTTCTCCTTCCTTCACGGCCTCTACTGATCGCAAGACAGTCCACACCCAAGTTTGATGTTGGTGCTCTGGGGGATCTGGGCCATGCCTAAGACAAGAACTTCAGAGAACCATTGATACAATAAACTATCTAAGAAGAATACTTTACTCAGTCTCCATCAGGTCTAACAAGGAGCCTTACAAACACAGGATGAGACCTGGCTGGGTAGTTCAGTTGGTTAGAACATCACCCTGATACACTAAGGTCGTGGGATCAATCCCCGGTCAGGGCACATGTAAGAATCAACAAATGAATGCAACAACAAATCAATGTTTCTTTCTCTCTCTCTCTTTCTCCCCTCCCTCTTTTCCTCTCTTTCTCTATCTAAAATCAATAAATTTTTTAAAATATGGGGGTGACATAAGATTTAGAGTGAATACAATGAGAAGACACAAGCATCACATGGATGACAGGTGTCATGGAGGGACTCCTAGTCCCAAATCCAGGGGTTCCCGGAAGGCTACCCAATTACACTCACTTGGCACCTTTACACATGCCTGGCCACTTGTTCTCACCTACCGGCATCCTGCTTCATGCCCACTGCTCTTAGATGTATCTTTGTAAACTAGAAAAAAAAAAAAAAGGAATTTCCTTAAAGCACCCAAATGTACAAACCAACAAAAAACAACCAAAACCTAAGTAATGAAAAAGCGATGAAAGAATATCCTTTAAGATAAGACACAAGACAGTCATGCCCTCTGTTGCCAATCCTACCTCAGTGTAGTTCTCTGAGTATAGCCAAGGCGGCAGGACAAGACAATGGATTCGAAAGAAAGAAACAGAGTTATAATTTGAGATGATTTGCTGTATCTGTGCAAACTATCCTCCCTCTCAAATTGATGTAAAAAACCCCGTTAGGATTAACATTGTATTGTATACTCAAAAGTTGCTAAGAGAGTAGTTCTTTTTGTTTTCAAATTAAGAACCCTTGCAGTGAAGTGTAAAGGCTTTAGGTTTTTACTGGACTATTACTGGATTAAAAGTGGTGGAGGGGTGCTGTTGTGTGGCCTCTAGGCTGTTGGGGGTGTTGTAACATGAGGCTGCAGTTTATTCCAATGTTATCTCAGTGGATTGAGTGCCAGCCTGCAAACCAAAGGGTCGCCGGTTCAATTCCCAGTCAGGTCACATGCCTGGATTGCAGGCCAGTTCCCCAGTAGGGGGTGCACTAGAGGCAACCACACATTGATGTTTCTCTCCCTCTCTTTCTTCCTCCCTCCCCATCTCTCTAAAAATAAATAAATAAAATCTTTACAAACATATTTTAAATTAAAAAATAACTCTTTCAGATATTGTAAAAGATTTAATTAATTTAATTTTGGAGAAAGGGCAAGGGAGGGGTAGCATGAAGGAGAGAAACATCAATGTGAGAAAGAAACATTGATCAGTTACCTCTCATGTGCGCCCCAACTGGGGACTGAACCTGCAACATAGGCATGTGCCCTTACCAGGAATCGAACCTTTGACTTTTCGATTTGCAGAATGATGCCGAACAAACTGAGCCACACTAGTCAGGGCTCTTTTGGATCTTAAGTGGTAATTGTGTGATGTGATGGAGGTATCTACCTATGCTATGGTGGTAATCATACTGCAGTATATAAATATATCAAATCAACAGTTTGGACACCTTAAACTTATACATTGTTACACAGGGATGGGTAAAAATAGGTTTACAGTTGTAATACATTTCATTAATAAATAGTTAATTAATAATACAAGAATAAGCTATGTGTTTCATGTCCTCACAACTGTAAATCTAGTCTTGCCCACCCCTGTATATCAATTATATCTCAATAAAGCTGGAAAAGAATAAATGTTCTCAAGTTTAAAATGGCAGCTTTGATGAATATAAAAATTATCTGTATTTCTATAATTATAGGTGTAAGTAACCTCTAAACCCTCTATGACCCAGAAATCTCACTTCTTAGAAATTCAATATTCAGGCACATGGAAATAAGGAGACAGGTACGAGGATATTCAAAACAGTGTTGTTCACCTTAAGAGAAACTGAGAAACAAAACCAGCCAGTGGTGAAATGGGTAAATGGTGATATATTCATACTTTTACATCCTGTAAGGAAGGAAAAAATAAGTGAATGGTTCATACAAACACACTTCACACTGGCACATTCTGAAGAACACAACAGTAAGCAAAAGAAACAAGTCTTAGAAGGATCTCTTCACTCTAATTCAAAACCAGGGAGAACTAAACACATCTCTTAGGAGAACATTTATCAGTGGTGGGCAGTGGGGGGAGGAAGTCATGGGGAATAATTAACACAAAATTCACTTCATTTGGCAAATATGGAGGGTGGAGAGGGCATGCAGCTGGGACTGGGAGGCAGAGCCTACAAAAAAAACACCCTTAGAATGTCTATTTCTTTTTAAAATTAAACTTATTGAGGTGACATTGGTTAATAAGATTATGTAGGTTTCAGGGGTACAGTTCTATAATACATCCTCTGTATATTGTACTGTGTGTCCACCACTCAGAGTCCAGTCTTTTCCCATCACCATATATTTGACTCTGCTCTACAGTGGCTATTTCTTTAATCCTCACCCGAGGACATGTTTATTAATTTGAGAGGGAGAGAGAGATCAACATGAGAGAGAAACATCCATCAGCTGCGTCCCCTACGCACCCCAGCCGGGGATCGAACCTGCAACCTTTTGGTGTATGGAATGACACTCCAGCCAACTGAGCCACCCAGCCAGGGCCAGCAACTATTTCTTTATCTAGGTTCTGCAGCAGAGATAGCATGTTCTGACTGTGGTTATTCCTTAAGTTTTCCATTATGTTGTCTACGTTATGAGAAGACTCTTGGTAGAAGGAGGATGGCAGAGGAGTGAGTGGAAATCACACTTAACCTCTTCCTAGGGCCAATCTGGAATCACAACTCAATTGCGGAGAAACCACGTGGAACAAACAACTAGCAATAGTGAGAGAGAAGCCTTTATAACCTTACAGCCCAAATAATCAGCCTTGGCACAACCTATCTGCCTGGCACAACAGCACAGGAGACATGGTGGGCAGAGTGACCCTCGGTCAACCAGCAGGAGGGAAGGACCCACCAAAGAAAGACTCAACAACAATCGAAACCCAATTACATCCAGAGAACCAACATAAATGGCAAAAAGGACATCCCAAGAGTGTGTAGTTCAGGTGATCAAGGAGAATAATAGTCCTTAATTCACAGAATTCCTGTAAAGAGAGAGCAAATGTATAATAAGATAAGGATCGTTTCTGGCACCATGAAGTTCTCACAGACGTTCAGAAATGAGTATGGCAAGTGGGGAGTCCCAGGGCAGAGTGAAAACCACCCAGAAACACGTGAGCCCTGATGCTATACATACTCCCAATGACATCGGCCTGCAGTCCCTGGGTTCCTCTCCTGAGCGACAGAAGAATGTTCACAGCACAACATCATTTCGGATGTCAGAGGGAGTCCATCACTTATACGAATTTCATAATTGTTAGGCTGGTGGTGATGTGGGCTGTGAAAGAATTCACAAAGAGAAGAAAGTGCAGAGAATCAAATTTTTACTCACTCACCAAGAAAGGGGAGGGGTGTGGTGGGGAGAGACTAACCAGCTGTGAAGAGTGGGGCTTTGGGTTTGTACTGGACTATGATTGGATTTAAAAAGGGTGGAGGTGGTGCTATTGTGTGGCCTGAGGGTTGTCGGTGGCGACGTAACCGCAGGCTGTAGTTTCTTCCGCTGTTATCTTCCGCCTGTGGCTATAGAGAGAGGTTAGTTCTGTTCTTGCTTTCCCGTAATCTCCAGTTCTGGGGACACAAGCTGGGGAGAGTAAAATGGCAGTCATGTTTAACAAGGTCACACGCCTGCTAGGCAAATGGGGCTGCCTTTATCCTTTCGATAATCACTTAGACAAAGAAGAGAGTCCGTACCACTTCCTAAATCAGCCAGTTTGGTGAGCCGGGGGGAACTTTCTCGCAGACGGAAGCCCTGGGAAAATCCAAAATCGTAATCTCCGTCTGAAATACCTACCCTGGTAGGACTCCAGGGCCAAAGAGCTAGACCACACCCAAGGTGGGAACTTCTTTTTTAAAAAACAAAGAGAGAGGAATTTGTTTCAGAGATCCTTGGGCCTAGTCTTCAAGAGCCCCCTTGAGCCAATGAGAGGGGAGCAATTCACTGGCCAATCAGGTGTCCTCGAAACCTATTTCTTCCCAGTTCCAGCCGCCACTCATTAAGGACCCACCAGGAAGACTTGGAGTGGTGAGTCAGCAGATCCTGCTCCTGGTCTCTCTTTCATCTGTTAATATTTCGTTTGTCCCTCCGTCTTCGTTTTCTCCCCTTTGTCCTGCCTCCTTTCTTGACTGCCTAGAGAGGTGTCCTTGTGTCCTTCACCATGGCCCTGAAATGTGACTTTTTAACAGGTTACATTTCAGTTAAAAGATTACTGCCATGTTGGTGTTCGCCCTGTGGGCCTCAAGACGCTCTAGTGCAGTACTATGGACTGTACCCTGGCCAGGTAGCTCAGGCCAGGTTAGAGTGTCCACCTGATAGGTCAAGGTTGCATGCGAGTTTAGTTCTGGTCAGGGCACATACAAGAATTAATTAATGAATGCATAAATAAGTGGAAAAACAAATCGATGTTTCTCACTCTCTTTTTTTCTCTCTCTCTTTCCCTCTCTCTCTCTCCCATCCAATGCTAGCCCAGAAAGGCTGCTCCTACTCCACTTAGCTGGCTTTTCTACTCTAAACTGGTAGATTAGATGAACTGTGTATGCTTGTAAATTCCATATCACCTCAAAGGGTTGGGTGTCTCGAACACACAGGAAGACATTAATGCACAAAAGGAATCAGGAGGATGGGAGAACTTGGAGCTTAGGGATGAGGATTTTTTTTAATTAGACTCCTACCTCTTGAGACCAACAAGAAAACACAGAGATGAGGTCCAGAGACATCACCCCAAGAACATTAGGTTTAAACCCTTTGGCTAGCTTAAGCTTGTTGTCAGACTTCAGACAGAAAGCTCTTCGATAACTATAATTCTTGGGGGTGATCGATGAGAACTTTGCTTAGTTTTGTAACACTTATTTAGACAATGACATAAACGTATACAGAGAGAATAGCTCTCCCCCATCAATGAGTTGGTCTTTATAGTTAATTATGAGTTGAAATGTGTCCCCATTAAAAACCATACACACACGAAAGGCCTAAAACTCTTGGTACCTCAGAATGTGACCTTGTTTGGAAATAAGGTTGTTGTCGATGTATTTAGGTCAGATGAGGTGCTGCTGGAGTAGGAGGTTGCCCTAATTCAGGGTGACTGGTGTCCTTACAAGAAGAAAGCCACTTGAAGGCAGAGACACAGGAAAATGTTGTGTGAGGATAGGGGGAATGATGGGAGTTATTCAGCTCCAAGCCAAGAAGTGCCAGCAAACCACCAGAAACTGGAAAGCAGTAGGCAAGGACTCAGTGTTCAGGGACACCTTCATCTGTGGTTCAAGCCTCTAGTACTGCAAAACATTACATTTCTGTTGTTTTAAGCCACTTGGTTTTGATACAGCCTAAAGAAACTACTAGACTAGTCACCCCCATTTAAAGATTTATTTTTTTAATTTATTTTTAAAATTTTATTTATTTCTAGAGAGAGGGGAAGGGAGGGAGAAAGAGGGAGAGAAACAGTAATGTGTGGTTGCCTCTCATGTGCCTCCCAACCAGAGCAGACCTGGCCTGCAACCCAGGCATGGGCCCTGACTGGGAGTCGAAACAGTGAGCCTTTGCTTTGCAGTCTGGTGTTCAATCCACTGAGCCACACCAGCCAGGGCTAAAAGTTTATTTTTTATTGAATTTATTAGGGTGATATTGGTTAATAAAATTATATAGGTTTCAGGCATACAATTCTGTACTATATCCACTTGGATCATTATATGGCTCCACCAGCCATCAGCAGAGTTGGCGTTAGCAGGAATTTTGAGGGGGATTATTTTTTATTCATCTGGAACTTTATTTCAGGTATCCTTGTTCAATGAGAAGGTGAGAACAGATGAGTCTGGTCTAAAAAACTTCCTACCCTTGTCACCACCCCTTCAAAACTAACAAGGTATTGAGTTACCTCAATCAACGGATTTTCACATAATGTGGTTCTTCTCTGAATTTTACCCAGGTTTCATTTATTCTTTGTTCCTGGCCATTCTCTCTGTGGAGACCATCATTTCTGACCTGGTCACAATGGCCTCATCATTCTTTTCTGAGTTTGGCCTCATGTGGTACCTGGGGGAGCTCAGAAAGGACGAGTTCAGGAAATTTAAGGAGCTCCTCAAGGAAACGCCCGTGCAACTTGGACTCCAGCAAATGCCCTGGGCCGACGTGAAGAAAGGGACTCGAGAAGACCTGGCAAACCTACTGGCCAAACATTATGGGGAAGAACAAGCCTGGGACATGACCTTCTTCATCTTTCAGAAGATCAATAGAATGGATCTCTGCGAAAAGGCCAAGAAGGAGATTACTGGTGAGGGGGGATCTGGGATCAGTGGGTGGGGACAGGGCTTCTTATTCTGAGGATTATGTCTCAAGTTTGATAAATGGTCTCCATCTATCTTCTCCATCTTCACAGCAGGATGAGAGTGCACTGTAGGACAGGGTTATCCCTGTAGATAGAAGACAGTGGTTCCATGTGGTGAATGTGGGTGGGGACCATGTCTTAGTCTGGATTGCATGTCTGGGCTGCCAGTCATTTGTCCTTGCATCCAAGTCAGAAACGCTAAAGTGAAGTTTTAATTATTATTACTACTATTATTACTTTAATCCTCACCTGAGGATATGTTTTTACTGATTTTAGAGAGGGGGGAGGAAGTGAAGGAGAGAGGGAGAGAGAGAAAGAAAGAGAGAGGGAGGGAGGGAGGGAGGGAAGAAAAGATCAATTGGTTGACTCTCATACATGCCCCAACCAGGGATCAAACCCACAACTTTTTGGTGCACAGGACAATGCTCCAACCATCTGAGCCACCTGGCCAAGGCTCTAAGGTGAAGTTGTATCACAGGAACAATGGACTTGGTGGTTCAGCAAAGATAACAATTGACATTTTTTGTAGATGGCTCCTTGAACTGAGATTAACTGGTGTTAACTGTATGTATTCAGAGGTCACAGAGTGCCAGTGTTTATTTAGTAAGATTTCTAAGTAATTGTCATATATGTATATATTTTAATATTTAATATTTAACAAGCAAACATCGTGTCAGAGAAGCAATGACCTACAGCAATACAGTCTTAAGGGCCAATTTTTTTGAGGGAAGATTGTCTCTTGTTCAGAACTTTACCAAGGGTTGTTGGCCATCTTACAACATAGAAGACCCAGTAGCAACAGTTGTCACGATCTCTGAGTCGCTGTGACAACCATCTGCATTTGCAGATATTATATTCACAAATAATGCAGGTTCTCAGCTGCTTCATTATATTCTCATAGCAGCCCCAGAGGAGCATTAAAATTTTGGAATATATACCATTTTACTATGACAGTTAGGACCTTATGTCGACTTTTTAAGTCAAGTATAGTCACATGCAATATGACAGTTGTTTCAGGTGTACAATACAGTTACTCAACATTTATATACCTCACTGGAACTTTTCTTCCACCATGTGAGGTTACCGTACTATTATTGACTGATTCTGCTTCAGCTTTTTTACTCTTCCTTCCTACCCCCACTCGTCTGGAACCATCTATCTGTTCTTTGTTTCTATGAGTCGGTTTTTGATTTTTTTGTTCATTTATGGGCTTTTTTGCGGGGGGGAGTCCACATATAAATGAAGCTATAGGGTATTTGTCTTTTTCTGACTTATTTCATGGAGCATAGCACCCTATGTCCGTCCATGTTACCGCAAATGGTAAGATTTCATTCTTTTTTATGGCTGAGTAGTATTCCATTGTATATAGGTGCCACATTTTCTTTAGCCAATTGTCAATTAAGGGGCCTTCTATCCTATCTATGACACCTTATTTCCCTGTGTGGTGTCCTTCAGATAAATTCCATATCCAGAAAACCACTATCTCTATCTAAATTCCTGCAGACATAAATGGGTGCACAGTAGAGAAACTGTCTTGGGTTTTTTCCTGTTGTTGTTGGTTTTTTTTATACTCTATTTATTTTGTACAAAAGAGAAGTGAGGGAGAAAGAGAGGAAGAGAAACATCAATGCGTGGTTGCCTCTAGTGCACCCCCTACTGGGGACCTAGGCGTCAGCCCAGCCATGTGCCCTGACTGGGAATTGAACCAGCGACCCTTTGATTTGCAGGCTGGCACTCAATCCATGGAGCCACACCAGCTAGGGCTTTTTTTTTTTTAATACAGAAATCATTACATACTTTTACTACCTATGTCATATTCCATAAATAATTGAGCTAGTCTTCTGTCCGTGGTTAGAAGTGATTCTCTAGTGTTTGTTGTATAGTAGCAACAAGGAACAGCCGCGCACGTGTGTGTGTGTGTGTGTGTGTGTGTGTGTGTGTGTAGAGCAGGGTTTGTCGGATGTAGGGGGCCATGGAGTTCATAGTTTAGACATCATGAGCCATATCTCCATCACAGCTGCTCATCTTTGCCATTGTAGGGGCAAAGCAGCTGTAGACAATGTGTAAGCAAAGAGTATCACTGGGTCCCAGTGAAATTTTATTTACAAAACAGACTGTTAACCAGCTTTGGTCTGTGGGCCACAGTTGGCAGGTCCCCAAGCAAACACGTTGAGAAGGGGCAGGGACAAAGCCATTGTTTGCATGAGTATTTTAACTTGAATGTGTTGTGTTGTGTTTTGTTTTCTTGGGCTTACCGACTCAGGATACACAAAGATATATCGCGCTCACATCAAGGAGAAATTCACCAAAATGTGGTTCAGAGACTCTGTCACCAGGATTTATGATCACTTTGACAAGAAACTCACCCCAAAAGAATACGAATATCTGGAGTGTCTTTTTGCCCCCAGGGAAACTGGGAGACGGACGGTGGTCCTTAGAGGACTCCAAGGGGTCGGGAAGACAACGATCCTGACGAAGCTGATGTTATCCTGGGCAGAGGGCACTGTCTACCAGAAGTTCTCCTACATCTTCTACTTCAGCTGTCGGGAAGTGAAGCAGATGACAGAGACCAGCTTGGCTGCACTGATTTGTAGAGGCTGGTCCAACTCCGTCTCCCCAGTAGCAGAGATCACGTCTGACCCAGAGAGACTCTTGTTCATCATCGATGGCTTCGAAGAACTGGGATACGACCTGAACGAACCCGACACAGATCTGTGCAGCGACTGTATGGAGCAGCGGCCCATCCGCGTGGTCCTGAGCAGCTTGCTGAGAAAGAAAATGCTCCCTGAGTCCTCGCTGCTCGTTGCTGCTGTACCCAAGTATCCACAGAGCATTGAGGACAGGCTGATGTGCCCTGAGGTCAAAATATTCACGGGGTTAGGTGAGACAGAGAAAAAGCTGTATTTCTGTTGCTTATTCCACCAAGACAGGACTAGAGGCATCAAAGCCTTCAGCCTCTTAAGAAAGAACGAACACCTTTTTTCCATGTGTAAAATCCCCACGCTTTGCTGGGCCGTGGGCACTTGTCTGAAGAGGGAGATGGAAAAAGGGCAAGATCCGGCTGTGGTGTGCCGACGGATCACCTCCCTTTATTCTTCTTTTGTCTTGAACCTGTTCACACCCAAGGGGGCTAGTCGTCTAGACAGGCAAAGCCAAGGCCGCCTGATGGGCTTATGTTCCCTGGCTGCCGAGGGCATGTGGACCGACACATTTGTATTCAGCAGAGAGGATCTCAGGAGAAATGGGCTAGTTGATTCTGACATCCCTGCTCTGCTGGACACCAAGGCTCTTCACAGGCACTGGGACACTGAGGACTCATACTCTTTCATCCATCTGTGCATCCAGGAGTTCTGTGCCGCCCTGTTCTACTTCGTGAAGAGTCACACCGACCATCCAAACCCGGCTGTGGAAAGTATGGAGACACTGGTATCTACCTTTTTAAGTAAAACCAAGATCCATTGGGTTTTTCTGGGGTGTTTCTTGTTTGGCCTTTTAAGTGAAAAAGAACAACAGAAACTGGAGGCATTTTTCGGCTCCCACCTGCGCCGGCAGGAGGTCCAGCAGACGCTTCTGCAGCACTTACAGAGCATAAGTGAGAATGAACACCTCCAGAGACAGGTCGATTTTGTGGCGTTCTGTCACTGCCTGTTTGAGATGGAGAATGAAACGTTTGCAGGGTGGGCAGTGAACCTCTCCCATGGCATGCATCTTTGTATTCATGACAAGTTGGACTTGGCACCTGTTGCCTACTGCTTAAAACACTGTTATGCCTTGAAGAAACTTAGTGTTTCCACCCAAAATGTTTTGGTACAAGAGGGCGCAGACCCTTCCATGTGAGTCCCTTCAGTGATTTCCTTTCTATTGCCTTTTCCACATCTGTCCCTATTCCTGGGTGGGTTTCACTAGTCAAGTTTTTCAATAGAGGACCTGGGTTGGGACCTCAGCTCCTACCCTGGTTGGACTCCTTGTGGAATACGTGATCTTGTTTGGGAGGTCTTCTTTCTTCGTTGAACTTGCCTCATTGCAACAATGCAAACTACCACCTTGTGAGGCACTGTGAAGATGACTATGAGGATCCATAGGCAGTGTGCTTCCTATGCTCTAATATTTGCTGACAGGTACTTAAATTGATATCTGTATCATTTCCCTAGGACCACACTCCAACTTTCTTGACCTCCCAGCTAAAAGCTAGGTTTTCGTATGCATTCTGAGAAATCGAATGCATTTTAATTCACTTTAATACTCACAAATATCATATGAAAGAGATTCTCTTACTCTATTATGTTACAGGTGAGGACACTGAGGCAGAGGTCTTGGAAGCTGCCTAAGTGAGGAAGCGATGGAGGCTCAGTTTGGGCATATGTGTTCTGCTCGAGAGATGCCTCCGTTTTCTCTATAAAACTGCCCAAACAGAAGGCAAAACTCCTGACCTGGCACTTATTTTTGACACTTGGGGTGGATAATTTTTGGCAAGATGGGGGGGGGGGGGGTTCTGTGCATTCTAGTATGTTTAGAAGCATCCCTGGTTTCTACCCACTACATTCCAGGAGTACCTCTCCCCAAGTGGTAGCAACCAAAAGTGTCCCCAGACATTGCCCAGTGTCCCCTGGGTGAAGGGACAATGTTGCCTCTGGTTGAGAATCATGAATACAAGATGACCGAGGGTGGGTCTGATCTGAACACAGTCAAATGTCCTGTGTTCAGGAAGACAACATTTGATGCTTATAGGTTAGGAATGACTTGGTTGACTGTTCATCCGTGGCAAACATTCGCATTCTTCCTTGCAGGTCAACTAACCACTTAACCTATTGGTATCACATCTGCTCCGTGCTCACTACAAACGAGAACCTCAGGGAGCTTCGAGTAACTCACAGTAACTTCCAGGAGTCAACCTTTATAACTCTGAGCAGTCAGCTGAGGCATCCCTGGTGTCACCTTCAAAAACTTTCGTGAGTTGGAGGTCCTGCTGGACCCAAGCTGGTGGTGGGGACAAAGGAGCAAATGGAGAGAATTGCAGCCTACCTTTTCCGTACTCCCCAGGATACAGTGAGATTCTCAAGGCCACAAAGCTCACAGAAGGCAAAGCTGTGCTCTGGACTCAGAGCTGATCAAGCACAGAGCTTCTGCTGGTGGCCACTGTACCTGCTGCTTCCTAAAATGCTTCAGGGACATCTCATCAACCAATATATGAGGACCAGTTGGGTGTCTGGCTTTGTACCAAATCCCAAGAAATAAATGGGGCTTCGAGTTAGGTCCTGACCTCGGATAGTTTTTTTTTTTTAATTCTCACCCAAGAATATGATTTTTATTGATTTTTAGAGGGTTGGCGGGGGGGAGAGACATTAATGTGAGAGAGAAACATCAGTTGGTTGCCTCCCACATGTGGCCTGACCAGGAATCGAACCTGCAACCTAGGTACATGCCCTGACTAGGAATTGAACCCACAACCTTTTGGTGCATGGGATGATATTCCACCCAACTGAGCCACCCAGCCAGGGCAGGACTTCTTGATATTGACTGCATGTTAAAATCATGCAAGGACCTTTTACTTATCTTTTTTTTAATTTTTTATTTGTTGATTTTTTTTTTTTAGAGAGTGAGAGAAACAGTGATTTGTTGTTCCACTTACTGATGCATTCATTGGTTGATTCTTGTATGTGCCCTGACCAGGGACTGAACCTGCTGCACCCTTGGCCTATTGGGATGATGTTCTAACCAACTGAGTTACCTGGCCAGGACCACAAAGACCTATTTAAAAAGTCTGGCTAGTGTGGCCAGACTGTGAGCCAAAAGATCACTGGTTTGGTTCTGTTAGGGCACATGCCTGGGGATGGGGCTGCGTCCCCAGTTAGAGGTATGTGCAACCGATTGGATGTTTCTCTCCCTCTCTTTCTCCCCCCCTTCCTTTCTCTCTCTCTAAAATAATAATAATAATAATAATAATCTTCATGCCTAGGTCAGGCCCCTAAATCAATTTATCAAAATATCCCCACTTGATTTCAATGTTAGTCAAGGTAGAGAACTATGATTTAAAGGAACATTCCCCCCCCCCCCCCCCGCCAAAAAGTCAGTAGCACCTTTATTGAACCATTACATGAGAAAAATAAACTTCGTGTTAATTCACTTAAACTTGGGAGTTTGTCATCCTGGAGAGTATTACAGGTCACAAGGTGGAAATCAAAGACAGATGCATCTACTCAGGTTTTGTTGAATGAAACCTACCCAAAATTTTCTTCATTTTTGCAGGATAAATGCTGTTTCCTTCCCTGGTGACGGCTGGCTTCTCTTCGAGGTGCTCACTCACAGCCCAGATTTGAAATACCTGAACCTCAGCGGCACAAGTCTCTCCCGTGATGACGTGATGCGGCTCTGTCAAGCCTTGAACAACCCAGCGTGCAACATAGAGGATTTACTGTAAGTCTCCCAGCTCTCTGCCTCATTCATTTGATTTCAGAAGGGACCGTGCATTTTTTTTTAATCTGTCTACTTTCATCCTCTTTTCTATGCTTCACATGCAACCTTAACCTCTTGTGAACCTGAGAGTTGAAGACAGGAAGTAACGTTTCTAAATCAGTACAACCCCTTTGGAAAACGGTTTGTCTCTATCCAGCTTTCGTCGGTTCTGGCATTCCCTATAACCTCAAAATGCTATTTGGGTTGTACACCCAACAGAGCTGCGTGAATAACTTTGCTGAAGGACAAGTCCTAAAACATTCGTGATGAGTAGTCATATTACCTGAAAGATGGAAATACCTATTAGCAGTAAGTTAGAGAAAAGACCCGTGGTTATAGACTCGCTTCCTGAGAACAAATGATTTGCAATTATAGCAACAATTTGTGGGGGGTGGGGGGGGTAAGATTTTATTTATTTATTTTTAGAGAGAGGGGAAGGGAAGGAGAGAGAGAGAAACATCAATGTGTGGTTGCCTCTCTCCAGCCCCCTACTGGGGACCTGTCCCGCAACCCAGGCACATGTCCTGACTGAGATTGAACCAGCAACCCTTTGGTTCTCAAGCTGGTACTCAGACCACTGAGCTATACCAACCAGGGCACAACAGTTTTTTGTGGGTTTTTTTTTTCCTTTTAATTGAATGTATTGGTGTGACACTGGTTAACAAAATCATACAGGTTTCTGGTGCATGATTCTACAACACATCATCTCTACACTGTATTTTGTGTTCACCACCCTAAGTCAAGTTGCCGTTCATCACCATTTATCCCCACTATGCCCTGCTCCATCTACCCTCACTCCCCTCCCCGCCGCAGTCAGTGCACTATTGTCCATGTCTGTGAGTTTTTTCTTTTCTCTTTGTTTTTTGCTCCTTTCCTCCATCCTCTCATCAGCTCCACTCTCTACAGCTGTCAGCCTGCTCTCTATAAGTCTATGTCTATTTTGCTCATTAAATTCCACATGTAAGTGAGATCATATGGTACTTGTCTTTCTCTGATGAGCTTATTTCACTGAGCATAAAGCTCTCCAGGTCCATCCACATCTAGCCACAATTTGGGTGAATCTCAGACCCCCAGTGGTGGAAATGAGCCAAACTTAAGAGTAAATATATCACAGGATGTCATTTATATGAAGTTCAAAGTCAGGCAGGTCTATGATGTTAGAGGTGAGGATCATGAGGGGAGGTGACAGACAGGATCTGTTCTTGGACCTGAGTCCTGGTAACACAGGTGTGTCCATTTCATGGCCATTCAGGGTGAACAAGTACAAACACCCCAAGTGGGGGGAAGGAGTGTGGGGAACAGCAAACATGAGTGAACACCTTGAAGAATCACACCTGATACAGGTCAAGCAAATCACCACAGTGAGTGTCACCAGCACACAAGGATTTAGGAAGAGGCAGGAGCCTTGTGGATCACATGGTGCCCTTCAGGCTTTCCACTGGGGAAGTTGAAGCTGTGTACAGACAATGACTTAGAGCATACGTGCCTGAAGTCTAGAGAAGGATGGATGGGGCTCAGGGAGGGTCTCAAGCAGCGCAAACGTGGGTTTCCTGACTCTTACAGGATTAGCAAGAGGCATTAATCAGGGACATAGAATCTGATGAAGGGGATGTTTTCTCTTTCCCACAGGCTGGCCAATTGTGGCCTCTCACCTGATGACTGTGAAGGTTTCAGAGATGTCCTGCAGGAGAACACGAAGCTGAAGGTTCTTAACCTATCCTGCAACTACCTGGACACAGGGATGTCCCTGTTGTGTGAAGCCCTGCGCCACCCGGCCTGTTACCTTTATGCCTTGGTGTAAGTGACCGTTGGGAAGGTCCACTGTGGAGAGCCATGGAGGCCTTGAGTTTGAACTCGAACCCATTGACGAAAATCTGTCCATTGATGACGACCTCAGTAGCTTGCAACCTCGGCTCTATACTTAGCTAGACCTGACAATTTTCCCAAAGTAAACATGCTCCCTTTTGAAAGCCACAAAGTGGTATAATATTGTGCTAAGTGAAATGAGTCAAATGGAGAAAGACAAATGCCAGGTGATTTCACTGATATGTGGAATCTAAAGAACAAGGTAAACAAACAAGCAGAACAGAAACAGACTCATAGATACAGAGAACAAACAGATGGTTACCAGATGGGAGAGGGGATTGGCAGGCTGGGCGAAAAGATGAAGGGATTAAGAAATACAAGTTGCCCTGGCTGGGTGACTCAGTCGATTTGAGTGCCGTCCCATGCACCAAAACATTGTGGGTTTGATTCTTGGTCAGGGCACAGGTCTCTTTCTTTCTCTCCCCTCCGCCCACTTCCCTTCTCTCTCTAAACTCCATAAATATATCCTCAGGTGGCAATTAAAAAAAAAAAAACAAATTGGTAGTTACAAAACAGATATAAAGTCCAGCATAGGGAATATAGTCAATAATATTGTAATAACTATACATGGCATCAGGTGGGTACTAGATTCATGGGGGCATCTCTCCCTAAGTTATATAAATGTCTAATCTCCCTGTGCTGTATATCTGATGCTAATATAATATTGCATGTCAACTGTAATAGAAAAATAAAAAAAGAAATTACAGAAGAACAGAACTGAAAAAGTTATGGATTTTACATGTAAGGTAATTCAATGCACATGACTCGTTCATGGCGAAGCAGTGGTTTTGGCCCAGGACAGACTCAGATGTAAAATTAGAACCAACACTTTCCAACTTCTCCTTGTGAATTACTTCCTTCTCCATTACTTGGCCAGCTCTCTGTTCTAATCTCTCTATCATATACGTAAGAAGGAAAAAAGGGGAGGTATTTTCAGATATGGCAGAAATTCATGGCCTCCCTTGAGGATTTCATGTGTATAAGATTATAGGAAGCCCTGGCTGGTGTGGCTCAGTTGGTTGGAGCATTGTCCTATCAACCGAGGTCCACAGGTTCAGTTCGCAGTCAGGGTATGTGCCTGGGTGGTGGGTTTGATCTCGGATCAGGCTGTGTACAAGAGGCAGATTGCTGTTTCTCTCTCACGTCAATGTTTCTCTCCCTCCCTTACCCTATCTCTAACATGTCCTCGGGTGAGGATAAAAAAAAAGATTATAGGAATATTCTCCATAATATGGAGTGAAACCAAGCCCCCTGACATGGCATTCCCCTCCTTTTCTCACAAATGCTCGTCCCCACAGGTTAACTTGCTGCTACATCAATGAACATTGCTGGGGATGCCTGCCTGAGGTTCTTCTGCTTAACAAGACCCTGCTCCATCTAGATATCAGCACAAACATCCTGACATACGAAAACTTGAACCTTTTGTGTGAGGCCTTGACAGATCCTGGCTGCTCCCTGAAATCACTATGGTAAGTGTCTTGGAGGTTTACTTGGAAGACCAAGCCGCCTTCTCTGGGGCTGGGGTTGCTGAGGAGGGCACCTGGAATCGAGGAAGGCCATAGTATCGATGATCAAGAAGGTGGTAGTTAAAAATGACTTCATTCAGATTCTGGAGATGTTCAGGTGAACACACCTGTCTCTTGACTCCAGTCACAGATTTAATGTGTGGTAAGGGGTCCTTTATTGGGCTCTACATAAAAGCTAAAAGAGAAAGTGAAATTGCAACTGGGACTGAGGGTTGTTTTTTTTTTAATCCTTACCCAAGCATATGTCCATTGAGATGAGAGAGAGAGAGAGAGGTGAAACAGAAACATCGGGACTGAACCCTCAACCTTTTGGTGCATGGGACGATGCTTCAACCAACTTAGCCACCTGGCCAGGGCTAAGGGACAGTTTTATGATTAGATATTTGCCATGTATTCTATAATATGTATAAGTTTCATCAGGGGAAAAAGCTGAAATTTCAGGTAGAAAGGTTAAATATGGGGATGGGAAACCTAATAATATATGTGAGAATGAACATGGATAAAAACAGGAATACTTGAGGAAGTAGTAAGGGCAGTTAAGAGGGAAATGGGAAAGCAGGGAATAAAAAGACTTCATTTCGTGTTATAAAATTGAGAAATATTTGGGTAAGCTGTGGTGGGTGTTGGTGTTCTGGAGTGACCCATTGGCATAGCATTTCATCCTCAAATGCCTCTCCCTGAGAAATCAACAGACTTGTGGGAGTAGGCAGAATTGTTTTTCTGAACCTCTCAAGAAATCTGAGAGTTCAGAATGTTGTATCCCTTGCTTGGAGAGTGAGCTAAATAAGGTGAGAAAAGAGTCAGATGCATTCTTGATTTCATAATGGTGGGTTAGGGCTATCTGGCTCAATCCTTGAACTGCAAGATACTAAAAATATCTGATAATATTTCTTAAACATTAGAAATATCCAGAAGCTGATGCAGAACTAGTCTGTGTAGACTAAATGCAGACTACTTGAGGTTGTCCCTAAATCGTAGAGTTATATGTTTATTTAAAGTATGTTTATATATATTTTTGTAACATATAATTTATATATTAAAATATATATTTTAAAGATTTTAATTCTTTATTTTTAGATAAAGGGGAAGGGTGGGAGAAAGAGAAGGAGAGAAACATCAATATGTGGTTGTCTCTCATGCACCCCCACTGGGGACTTAGCCCACAACCCAGGCATGTGCCCTGAATGGGAATCAAACCAGGAACCCTTTTGTTCACAGGCTGTGCTCAATCCACTGAGCCACACCAGCCAGGGCAATATAAAAATACATTTATATTTAAAAATATTAAACTAGACAACCGGGAAAAAAACAAGTACACATTCCCCTTGGAGGTAGATAATAGAATAGCGTAATCTTTGCTATCAACTGATTCCTAAAACAATCATTCATGGTCACATACCACATATACTTAAAAATAACCTAAAACACAAGGAAAAATGACACTATGAGCAAGAATGAAACAGATACACCTACCAAACTTCAGAAACAGTAGTAACTAGGCTTATTAGCTATAAAACCATTATACTTCCTTTATTTAAAAGAAAAGAATAAGTTTAAACACCTTAGAGAAAAGGAAGTCATAAAATGAAATAAAACTGGCAAATTGAGAAAACTAATACAGTGGAACACCTAGAAATTATCAATAGAACTAATATCAAAACCCTAATAGATAGTTTGAACGGTAGACTTGATGCAATTAAAGGGAAAATTAGTAAAATGGGTTGAATAATAGACTAGACATACTTAGAGGGAAAATTAGTAAAATAGAAGATAGATCACAATTATGCAGATGCAGCATGAAGAGGGGGAAAAAAGATGTACATAGAGAAGTTCTGGCACACTTAATGGGAATCCTAGGAAGAAAAAATATCTGAAGAAGTAATGGCTAAAAGTTTAGTATAACTGATGAAAGACTCCAGTCTCCAGGTTCAAGCTTCTTTATTGCCCCTGGTAGGATAAGTCATGGAAAACACCAAACATAAGGATAATGATTTTCCATCCATGATGGGGTGAGGGCTGGGAGCAGCCAGAACGTGTGGATGAGGGACAGAAGGAGATCAGCTATCAATGCCGATGAAAAAAGGCAGTGCAGTGAGAACATCAATGTTCTAGGAAGACATGGTCAACCTGGAATCTTACAACCCACAGAAAGAATCACACATGAGGACAAAACAATTTTAAAAAAGCTAAGCTTCCCTCAGTTAAGTGATTCCAGATGGAGAGGATTCTAGAGCAAAGAAAGTGGGAAACCTGTAAAGAAAAATCTAAACAAATAGGGGCTGCTTACAAAAACACAGGGCGGGGCAAAAGGAGGTTTACAGTTGTGAGTACCTGAAACACAGTTTATTCTGTGTCATTACTTTTAATTATTGTATTACTTTGCATATGAACAGCTATAAACCTACTTTCCCCACCCCCCACCCTGGGATGTTTTTGGGACTTAAAGGAAAAAAAAAAATTTTAGAGCACAGCAGCAGTAATATAAATGTACACTAATGTCATAAAATCCAGAAAGAAGGTAAAAGGGTTGATTAATTTGAGATGTTGGGAGGTTAAGTACAGATATAAATACTTCTATTATGAAATTTAGGGAAAAAAAAAAACAAATTGTTGCTAACTCTCAATCATTAGAGGAGAGACGAAAGAATGATAAAATATCTACTCAAAAGAAAAGAAAAGCCCTGGCCAGGCAGCTCTGTTGGTTGGAACGTCATCTGTACACCAAAAGGGATTGCAGGTTCAAATCCTGGTCAGGGTGCACGCCTAGATTACAGGTTCAGTCCCCAGCCAGGCGTGCGTGGGAGACAACTGATCGATGTTTCTCTCTCCCTTCCTCTCTCTCTCTAAAACAAAACAAAACAACAACAACAACAAAAACCCATAGTAACCCTATCAAGTGTCATCGCTATCATTCTCTTGCAGTTTGATAAACTGTTTCATAACCCCCGAGGGCTGTCGGGACCTTGCTTTCGTCCTCATCAGAAACCCAAACCTGAGAAACCTGCAAATCAGTCACAACGACATAGGAGACGATGGTGTAAGGCTGCTGTCCAAAGGTCTGGTTCATTCCACCTGTCACTTACAGATACTTGGGTGGGTACCTCTTTAACGTCATGGCTATATCTTTGTGGGAGACCAAAGATGGGGAATTGATGGGCAGTAAGAGAAAGAAAAATGGAAACCCCATCGGGGAACACAGCAGTTAGCCATCGTGGAGTAATTACTCTAAAACAGAGGCTGCTGTTCATGAACACCAAGGATGGCTGGCTGGCTGGCTCTGGTCACTGTCTGGGGCAGGCATAGCCGCTCTTGAACTGGCACGATCAGGAATCGGGAGTGGCCCAGGTGACTGGTCGGTTGACCAAGGTGGGCCTCACTGTCAGGTCTGGAGGTTGGTTGGCTGTGAATTGAGAACATAAGGAAAGACTGGCCCACGTGTCTCCTGTGGGCCTCGTGAATCTGGCCCTATTGACAGACATGTCATTCAGATGAGTGTGCTCCGGCTGCCATGGCAAAGTAGCACAATCTGGGTGACTTAACTTATAGAAATGTATCCTCTCGTGGTTCTGGAGGCTGGTTCCTCCTGAGGCCTCTCTCCGTGGTATGTAGATGGCCGTCTCCCCCTGCCCCCCTGTGTCCTCACATGGTCATCCCTCTGTGGGTGTCTGTGTCCTCATTCCCTGTTCTTACAAGGATGCCAGCCAGTCCTGCTGGACTAGCACCAGCCCTAATGACCTCCTTTTAACTTAATTCCCTCTGCGGAGACCCTACCTGCAAATGCAGCCATATTTCGAGGAGCTGGGGTCTAGGGTTTCAACCTGTGACTTTTTACAAGCACGCAATGTCTCAGATTCAAAAGAGTAAGAAATATGCAAGGTGTCAGCTCCTTGCCTCCACTGACTCACATCACCTTGCCTCCACTGAGTCATATTGACCAAAACAAGGCTGAGGCCAGCCCAGACGCAGGGGCAGCCAGCAGACCTCGGCCCCAAGTGGGGCGAGCTGCGGAGTCCCATTGCCATGGGTCTGGGTTCAGAGAGGAATGGAAGAGGGTGGCAACTTGTACCATAGGCCCCAGAGCAGTAAACGGATGTCACGAGCACCGGACTGGCAGAGGCTGTACGCTGAGGTGAGGGGGTGGGCCTAGGTCGAGCACCCCCTACGGGCCTCCCCCTGTCCTGAGGAGGGGCTGGTTTTCACCCAGCGTTTCTCTGTTGCAGGCTGGGAACATGCAACCTGACCAGCGCCTGCTGCAAGGACCTCGCCTCTGTGCTCATCAACTGCAGCACTCTGAGAAAACTCACCCTGTCCGGAAATGCCTTGGGCCACGAAGGAGTGCTAGTGCTGTGTCAGGCCCTGAGACATCCCTGGTGCGGGCTGCAGTGGCTGGGGTAAGCGCGGGCGGGGAGGGGGGGGACCTGCGTTGCTGCTGCTGCTGGGGATGGGCCTGGGGCTGAGGAGGGAGGGAGGGCCCACTGAGGAGCCTCCGCAGTCTGGTCTCACTGCACTTCAGGGGCAAAGGATGCTCCTCCCAGTCTCAGGGGTGTTGCAGGAGTGAGACTTAAGCCCCTCATGGAGCACAGTGACCGGTGACCAGGGAGTACCCAATAAATGGTGGCAGTGGGACTATGATAATACAAATTATAGTATAATTTGGCACGGGTACTGTGATAATACAAATTACAATAATCGTGCAAATTATAATATGATGTAGTATAAATTATAATTATAGTAATGATAGGACATAATCATAGTGCGATTATAATTATATATTTGCATACATAAATTATAATGTTTATTTAAATATGTGTGATTTTAAGCATAAAATATAATTACATTAAATATGTTTTATCTATATTAAAACATTACATATTAAAATTTTAGTTTAACAAATTATAATTATATGTAGCTATATTATGTAGTTATAATTAGTTACATAACTATAATTATAGTTACATATAATTATAAACAATAAAATCTAATAAAATAATTATCTAAAAGTAATATATAACACACAAAATGTATATAATTATATACTTATATATTTAAGCCTATACTTATAAATATATGATATCAAATATATTTGTAAATATAACTTTATAATTAAGCCTCTAATTACACATATAATAGTAATACAGATTATTCCTAGAATTTTCTCCAATGAGTATTATTTTACTAGATAATGATATAATGAATCCATAGCATCTACTTTTCTCATTTTTTCCTATATTTCTTTTTTTTTTTAAGATTTTATTTCTTTTTAGAGGGAGGGAAAGGGAGGGAGAAAGAGGAGAGAAACATTAATATGTGGTTGCCTCTCCCACATCCCCTACTGGGGACCTGGCCCACAACCCAGGTATGTTGCCCTGACTGGGAATTGAACCAACAACCCCTTGATCTGCAGGCGGGCGCTCAGTCCACTGAGCCACACCAGCCAGGGCTCCTTTTCTCCTACATTTCTAAAACTTGAATGAAATTAGTGGAGTCACAGGTAGTTAACAAACAGATCGCTCCTTTCAGGAAAAGGGAGCTACAAGATATTGGGCTAAAACTGGTGCAGCTCCAGCACTGAGAAGAACAGTTCCCTTCTTGTCCGTCTTGTGAAGACATGGGTCCATTTCTTTACAGTCCACCCTTGTAAATCAACGTCTAGAAAGCTCAGCTGCCTGGCACGATCTCACCCCAAGCTTCAGAACACAGCATCAGGGCCCATGCAGCAGACGCAGGAGGTCATGGGAAGGTGTGGGGCGGGGGTGGGGGGGGTCTGTTTAGTTTCTGCACCCTGGAGGTCAGAGTAAGAACAACACCTCTCATGTGTTTTGTCCTGGGCCCTCGGGCAGGGCATCTGTCCTGTCTGATGACCTGTCTCCTTCCTGCACAGTAGGGAGAGTTATTTGACATGGTCATGATGAAAATATAAGTTAGTCAATACAATAAGACGACGACACCAATCAGTGAGCTTGCTTCACCTCTGTGCCCTCCCCCACTGTGGACCGTCTCACCAACTATGTTAACGAGAACCACAGAATGAAGGCAGGTGCTTCGCTTTAACAGTAAGATGAACGTGCTTGGGGATCGTGGCAAGTAAACAGAGAAAAGAGACACTGGTACCCACAGAACAGCCAGAACACAACAATCCTTAGCCCTCCTGCACAGTTCAAAGCAACAATAGAACACTGTTCATGAGGCGGCCTCTACAGCACAAAATTCTAGTGGCTTGAGTGACCTCTGTGTCTTCATCACAAATCCAGTCAAAACAGCAGCTCATAAAGCTGATGGGAGATTTTCATGAAATATCGCTGCCAAACCCTCAGCAGAGGGCCGGGACCAGGCATTCAGAGACTAGAAACTATTTTATCTTTCTAAAAATAAAATTATTAGTAGCCCTGCTTGGGTGGCTCAGTTGGTTGGAGCATCATCTGGTACATGAGAAGGTTGCAGGTGTGATCCCTGGTCAGGGCACATACCTAGGTTTCGGGTTCAATTACCAGCCAGGGCA
Organism: Phyllostomus discolor; assembly: GCF_004126475.2. Taxonomy (NCBI): domain Eukaryota; kingdom Metazoa; phylum Chordata; class Mammalia; order Chiroptera; family Phyllostomidae; genus Phyllostomus; species Phyllostomus discolor. The sequence continues at coordinate 27,806,599 of NC_040914.2, forward strand.
GCTAAGGAAGGCAACTGATTTCTCTCTCTCTCTCTCTCTCTCCCTCTCCCTCCCCCTCTCCTCCTTCCTCTAAAAAATATTTTTAAATAGAATTACCATTTTATGTTTCTAAAAATAAAAATAGTTCAGTCTTGCTCCTGAGCTTCCCCTGACCTCCTGTCTGAAACCTCATGTTGAGGTGGAGAAGGGACTTCCCATCACACAGGACATTGGTTCAGTCCTGAAACACATTTAAGACATCCCCTCCCAGTCAGGAGGACCCAGGGTGAATAGCTTCTCCCAATGTTTGGTGACACCAGTTGGCAGCTGGATGTTGACCCTGGTTGGAGCATTTATACCACAGAGACGCATGACACTATCAACCAGAAGCGTGTGTGTGCGTGCGTGTGCGTGTGTGTGTGTGTGTACGAGAGAGAGAGAGAGAGAGAGAGAGAGAGCGCGAGAGAGATCTCTCCAAGGGTCCCACATTCATCCACACACCGACATGTCTTCTGTGTCCTCCTGAGCATGCCCAGGGAAGAAAGGGGGAAGAAAGAAGTAGTACAGAGAAGAGAAAGGAAAAAAGAGGTATGAATTAAATCCAGCCCCTTTTATATTTTCCAGGCTGAGGAAAGCTGAATTTGATGAGGAAACTCAGAAACTTCTGATAGAGGAGGAACAGAGAAATTTCTCCTTGGAAATCATAGATGAGTGACAAGACAGATCCAGGACTGGACACATGGACGGAAATCGGCTTGCAAGCAAGCTGGACTTTCCAACGCAAGAGCAGCTTTGAGGGATATGTGTTGGAGCCCCGACTCGTACCTACTCTGTGCCCAGGAACAATGCATTACTGACCCTGCCTTTTTTAGCACCCCATTTAGACATGTTTTATTGATGGTGCATTTATGTGGTTTTTATTAGCTGGTGGGTTTGGGCAAGCCAGGAGACCTTCCAGATAAATGTCCCCTCTTGTCTCCCAAGGACACTTTAAACCCTCAATAAAGTTTTGTATCTTAAAACATGTAAAATCTTGAAGCAGGACTTGTTACTGGTGGATGCCCAGAGCACACCTGTGGATTCAGGAGCGGAGGTCCCTTCTCCCCAACGGCTCAGAGCTTTGGAAACACAGGCCTGCCCTGGTTGCTGTTTTTTCTGTGCATTTTACCAGTGGGTCAGCACCGGCTCTTTTTTTTTTTTTTTTTTTGCCTCATGACAGTGTTATTTTGTCAAGTAATTTTTATTTTTTCAATGACCGTTGACATATAATAGTTCAGGTATACAGCACAGTGGTGAGACATTTCTATAATTTGTGGAGGGATACCCCCATAAGGTCTAGTGCCCACCTGACACCCTACTGAGTTAATACAGTATTATTGACACTTCCCTATGCTGTTCTCATAACTGGCAGTAAAATCAGATGGCTCTGGCTGGTGTGGGTCAGTGGATTGAGTGCCAGCCTGCGAACCAAAGGAAAATAGCAATCGAGAATTTGCGGGTCAGCAGGTGAACACACAATACAATGTACAGATGATGTAATATAGTATTGTACACTTGAAACTTATTAGATAAAATTAGCGTCACCCCCAATAAATTCAGTAAATTTTTTAAAGGGAAATACACCTGTGTTATTTTTTTTAAAGAAATGAAGACATTTGGGGACAGTCTTGGATTTGGGGTTCACAAAAGCAGGGTTTACCAATCCTATTTTAATAACTAGTAACCTAAAGGGAGCTCGACCAGTGACATAGCAATTAAGGCACCTAAACCTTTGATTTTTTTTTAAAGTCTCTACTTTGACACGATTTTTTTTTTTAGTGAGAAGGGAGGGAGAAAGGGAAAGAAACACAATGTGAAGTTGCCTCTTGTGCACCCCCTACTGAGGACCTGGCCCGAAACCCAGGCATGTGCCCTGACTGGGAATGAAACCGGCAACTCTTTGATTTGCAGGCCGGTGCTCAACCACTGAACACACCTGCCAAGGCTCATTCTAAATTAGCTCATATACCTGTCCCCACTTGCTATTCCGCCTTGCACTTACAAACGACAACGGATGTGCAGAAGAAGGAAGGAATAAAATATTCATTTCAACAACTATGGCTTTCGCTTATGTTTATTAATGAGGGCACTTGGGTGGGCAGAAGGATGACAGCACCTGATGTGTCAGAAGATGTCACAGGCTCTTGTAAGGCATGTTGGCTCTTAAGACCAAAGACGTGCGTTCAAAGGCCAGTTATTTGATGTGCTCTCTCTCTCTAATCTGCTGCAAAGCATTTTCTCTCAGTATGTGTGTTTAAATCAGGAAAGTAGGGATGTCTCTACCTATGGGGGGCTTTGATGAAGATGGAGACACCATGAGGATGTTTTATAAGCTATGAAATGCAAAACATAAATATCCAACTGTGCCCAAAGATGACTGTTAATAGCTTTGGCATATGAGTCAAGAGTACAAGAAAGAATCTTGGTTTAGGTAAGGGAGAGAAAAATTACAATATAATAAACTCCTATTCCTCACGTACAATTCCACGCATGGCATCATAGAGTTCGCCTTGCATTCTGTGTGGGATCCACACTGCTTGGTATTTTCAGGTGGGCAAAATATATTTTAAATGGCGCAGAGCCACAGATGCCTCAAAGATAGAAGCAAAAGCCACATTTGGGTGTGTCTGCATATTAAGAATCATTCTGGAGGTCTGTCTGGTTTATTTAATCACAGTACGATAATTATGGAATTTTGATGGCATCTATTACCACTTCTCAATCCACAAGAAATGAAGCCTCAAGTTTCCTCAGACTATGTCTATATCCTTTGGTTTACTGAATCTTTGTAACACACCCAAGAATTACAAAACATTACACTAAGAAACACAAAAAATACTTAAAGTCAACATCAGCTCTTGGGGCCAAATACAGCATTAGATTAGGATCTTAGCAACTGGGTTGTAATATGCTGCCTATGACTCTGTGGAAAAACAGGTGGCAGCCCATTTGTCCCACGAACAGGGACACCTGAGTGATACGTGGGGGAGCTCCTGGTGGTTGTGCTCCAGGAACCTCCCACAAGAAGGCAGTGACTTCTCGTCCTTGGGTCACCACCACCACTTATCTTCAAGGTCATTCCAATCCCACTTGCACAGGATCCTCAGAACACGCCCCTTCTCCTTCAATTCCTGCAGCTTCTCTTTTATTAGATGGTATAAGTCTTTTTCCAGCCTACAAAAGCAAAAACAAAAAAAATCGAGTAGAAAATTAGAAGAAATGATTGACTATATTTCTTTCTCATCCTCTCCCAAGGATATGTTTATTGACTTTAGAGAAAGAAAGGGAGGGGGGGAGAGAGAGAGAGAGAGAGAGAGAGTGAGAGGGAGTTCAGTTTGCCTCCCGTACATGCCCTGACTGGGGATCAAACCTGCAACCTTTTGGTGTACAGCATGATGCTCCAACCCACTGAGCAACCCAGCCAGGGCATGGCTACACACCATTCCCACCATTACTCCACACTCTGTCAGCCATCACTGCCTTAGGAGACTGAAGTCAGGGTCAACTGATGTCTGCTCTAGCTATTAGCTGACCCATCCCCACTTCTCAGCAGGTGCCGTAAGAGTCAGTAGCGATTACCCGAGTTTCTGTAGTTTGCAGGCTGATTTTTTCAAGGACTTCCACAGCTTGTTGACGCCCTCAGTCCCCAAGTCGTTTCCTAAGAGGTTCAGGTTAACCAGGCTTGTGCTGCTTCTGAGAACCGAGGACAGATGCTGGCAGCAAGCGGAAGTCAGGCCGCACTTCTCCAACCTGGAGTGGGTAGAGAGGGAGTGTTAAAGTTGGTCCTCTGGTATTGAGAAACTGGAAATACAAATGATGCACAGTCCAAGGGGGAAAACGCTACTAGAACAGACCTACCAGCGGCACACACCACACACTTTACAAATGCCTATGTGTAAATCGTTTTAACCCACACACCAACCCTATGAAGGTAAGTAACACCTTAAACCTCACTTGACAAATACGTATCACCTGCCCAAACATGAAAGATGACAATTTTGGTATAAAGTGCATGTGAGTTAATTTTTAAAAAGATTTTATGTACTTATTTTTAGAAAGAGGACACGGAAGGGAGAAAGAGAGAAACAGCAATTGGTTGCCTCATACGCCCCCAACTAGGGACCTGGCACGCAATCCAGACATGTGCCCTGACCAGGAATCAATCTGGCAATCTTGGTTTGCAGGCTGGCATTCAATCCACTGAGCCACACCAGCCAGGGCTGCACATGAATTTATTTATAAGACCCTTGAAAGGACTAAAATGTTAGCACTACAGCCTCTTTCATGACATGTCTTTCATGTTATTTCTTTTTTTTTTAAGATTTTATTATTTTTAGAGAGGAGAAGAGAGGAAGAAAGAGAGGGAGAGAAACATCAATGCTCCTGTTGAGCTCCCCCTATCGAGGACCTGGCCTACAACCCAGGCACATGCCCTGACTAGGGATCGAACCAGCGATCCTTTGGTTCATAGGCCAGCACTCAATCCACTGAGCTACACCAGCCATTATTTCTAAATTCTACAATACAACATCTGGACATAGGGTTGGCTAGCTACTGGGAACACAAAGTAAAAGGAAATGTGTCCTCTGTCAGCTTAACACAGCAGGGATTTCCATGTGAGTCTACAAAGAAAGGTACCGTGAGGCTATACGTGTAAGATTTTAACGAATAAAATGCTGAGGGTGGAAGAGGTTGGGGAGGACTCAGAGAATGCTTCAAGGTGAAGGTATCATTTGATGGTTAGGAATAGCATGATATGATGAAAGCATGGGCCCTGGCGGGGTAGCTCAGTGGGTTAGAGGATCATCCTGATGCCCCAAGGTCATGGGTTTGATCCCTGGTCAGGGCACATGCACGAATCAACCAGTGAATGCATCAATAAGTGGAACAATAAATTGATGCTCCTCTCTTTCTCTCCAAAAAAGAAATCAGTCAAAAACAAAAATTTTTCTTCCTGCTCAAGAGTGAAGATTCACAGGGCACGGGCATGTCCTCTCCCCCAGCACCTCCTATCCAAAACGTACTGATGGAAAGAAACAATATCTACAAGCCAAGAGATTTTTAAAAGGAGAATGTCGTCCTTCACAAGTCTCACCCTTGTACCCCCACTACACGACCAGACAGTACCTGTCCCCACTCGAGAGTGAGAGGGGGCTTCCCTGCCAAAGAGCAGCACTGACTCACCCAAGTGTGCTCAGAACACAGCTCGAGCACTTCAGAACCTCGCACAGCCGCCTCCCTCCATCATCCTGAACACAGTTTCTCCCGATGTCCAGCACCTCCAGGTTCTGATTGTGCTCCAGGGCATCTGCCAGCTCCCAACAGCCCTCCACCGTGAAAGAGCACTCCGACAAACTGCCAGATGGAAATGTACAAAAGGGAAAAATCATCCCGCAGTCTCGGGCTTTATCAGCTCAAGCCCCACCTCACCTTCTTCCAGGGAGTAGAGAGATGCCAGAGATGACTTCTCATACTGGCCCTGCAGCTGGTCCTCCATCCATGTGTATGTGTGAGTATGTGACAGACAGAGTCATTAATGTGAGAGAGAAAGGGGGAAGATAGAGAAAGAGAGAGAGGGAGGGAGCCAGAGAGACAGACAGACATTGATGTGAGAGAGAAAGAGGAAGGGGGAAAAGAGAGAAAGAGGGAGGGAGACAGAAGAGACAGACAGACATTGATGTGAGAGGGAGGAAGGGGGTGCAGAGAGAGACGGGTCCCTGGAAGGACTCTGACACAGACATGTTTCAGCCTCTGAGCTCAACAGCTGAGCTGGAAAAAAAAAAACCCACATCAAAATCTCACATACAATGAATTATTATACCAAAAGGAGTTCAAGATGCAGAATCCATGTAAATATTTGGAGAGAGAATGAGAGGAGATAAGGGTTGACAGGGAGACAGGGGAGAAGAGGTAGATGGAGAGGAGAGAGACCGAGCAGAGAGGAGAGAGATAGAGACAGAAGAAAGATAAAGAAGAGAGAGGGAAGAGACAGAGGTATAGAGACAGACACAGAGAGAAAAAAATAGACAGAGAAACAGTGACAGAGAGAAGAGAGACAGAAGAGAGGAGACAGATAGGAAAAAGAGACATGGATAGAGAGACAGAGAGACAAAGAAACAGACAGGAGACAGAGAGGAGAGAGAGACAGAGACAGGTGGGGAGACAGAGGGAGCAGAGAGGTGAAAGTGGAGGTGATACCTTAAGGTGGGAGAAGGCAAACAAAATCCTTCCGCCCTCTAGGAAGAGTCTGACAACATGAAAACATCCACATGCTTGAAACCATCAAGGGCCAAGTCTAAGGGAACGGCCAGCTAGATAAACAGCTACGCAAATCAGACACAAGATGGCTAGATTTCCATGGTGGGTAATGCCCACAAGTCAGAAGGAAAAAACCTCAACTGGAAAAACAATAGTCCTCAGGTTGTATCAAGAAGTTTTTCATTTGGACGTTCACACAGGTGCTTTTGAGCATTCAGACACAGCTCAACTCCATCCTTATTCGGAGATACAAATATACAAAAACTTGAGTTTATAAATAAGGGGTACAACCCCCTGGGACAGACTTCAACATAATCTTGGGGGAAGAGTGTGGGTGAGGGTTTAGGAGAGAGAAATTGGCCATGAATCGATAATTATGGAAATTAGATAATGGAGTAGATGACATAGACTTCTGTTTACTCTTGTCTAAATTTTGCTATTTCCATGGAAAAATAAAATAGAGGTAGAACTACCATTTCTCTACCTCTCAAACTGAAGAACTCAAGGAAGTTTAGGAATAGGGTATGTGACGACGTGGGTAACAGGTGCCCTTGGCTGGTAGTGGTGTTAGTGGAGGACAATGGACATTGTGGTTGGTCCTTAACAGTTGCCCCATTTTCCCCACACAGGTACCACAATGTACCACGCACACCCCCACCATCTACCAAACCTAAGGCTCCTCTGTGTCAAGAGTTATGTCTGCACTCAGAACAGGCTGCCACCTAGAACTCCAATGGGCATGGGGCCACCTGCTGATGGACAGGACAGCGTAACACTCACTCCAGGCTCTGCAGGGCGCAGTCCGGCTGACGTAGTGCCTCACACAGAAACCTCACCCCTTCATCACCCAGCTGGTTCTTCCTCAGGTTCAGGTGTGTCAGACTCTTGTTCTGCAGGAGAGCATCAGACAGGTGCCTGCAACTGGGCGCGCTGAGCTGGCAGAAGCAGAGCCTGTTGGTTGAGAGTCCCAGAGGGAGCAACTCAGGAACTCAGACCACCCCAAGGACCCCCAGGCACAGATGGCCTCCTTGTTCACCGTGCTGCATCCCTGGCTTGTAACCCAGGATTCACTAAGTGTGCACTGACTTCTGACCTGTTCCAGACTCTGACAGCAAGCATGGCAAGAATGTGCCAGTCCTGCCCTGGCTGGTGAAGCTCAGTGGATTAAGTGCTGGCTTCCAAAACAAAGGGGCAACAGTTCAATTCCCAGTCTAGGGCACATGCCTGGGTTGCAGGCCAGGTCCCCAGTAGGAAGCGTGAGTGAGGCAACCACACATTGATGTTAACCCCCCTTTCCCATCTCTAAGAATAAATAAATAAAATCTTTAAAAAATAAGGAGGAGCCCTCGCTGGTGTGGCTCAGTGGACTGAGTGCCGGACTGTGAAGCAAAGGGTTGCCAGTCTGATTCCCAGTCAGGGCACATGCCTGGGTTGCAGCCAGGTCTCCAGTAGGTGGCGTGTGAGAGATAATCACACATTGATGTTTCTCTTTCTTTCTCCCTCCCTTCCTCTCTAAAAATAAATGAAATCTTTAAAAAATAAATAAATAAGTAAGTAAACAAAGAAGAGTGTGCTAGTCATTATGGTTGGGTAAAAACAAAAAAAGAATAATGATGGTCAAACAGTACCGAGTTTCCGTTTTGCGAGATCAATAACTTCTAAAGATCCAGTATATGGCATTGTGCCTACAGCTAACAATACTCTATTTATGCTGAAGATATGCCAAGAGGGTAGATCATATATTAAGTATTATAATATTGCTACTACTATTAAAATAATGATGATGATGATGATGATAATTTTTAAGAGGAGTGGAGGAAACATTGGGAGGTGATGGATATGCCCATGGCCTTGATGGAAGTAAAGATTTCACAAATGAATGCTTATCCCCAAACTCACTGAGTAATGTTTGTTCATATTATATGTAATCACTTCTTATTAATATCCCGGTTCTTTGCCACCAGTGCTAGGTGAGTGTTAACCTTTGGCCAAGGCCAGCTCTCCAGTCTTTCACCATAATTGCCCCCTTGGAGGTGCCCCAAGACCCTTGGCCTTCTCCACTCTTTTATGCCCACCTGAACTGTATCTGATCCTAGGACACCCCAGCTCTCCACCTGCTCTCCACCTGCACCAAGAAGCAGATGTGGCTACAGGGTAACATCTGTGTAACCACACTACTGTGGAATCACCCCTGCCCAGCGCTCCCCACTACCCCCAGAGTACTTCAGTCCTGTGTACACCTGCTCGCATAACATCTCTACCTGGCGGATAACCAGGCATCTTCCACACCTGTGTCCCGATCCACCTTTTACCTGGCTATCCAAGCCCATTACCTGCAGCAGGTCTGGGTTCCTTTTCACTCTGAAGTCACCTCCAATCCATCACCAAGTCTCACTGGCTCTGCCTCTCCAGATCCCCTGAAATCCTCCCACAGCACCAGGCCAGCTCGCTCATCTCCTCTTGCACTGGTTCTATACCCACTTTGCCCCCAGTAGAGTCTGTCCAATCTCCCATCCTCGGATGACTTTGCATCTTACCCCAAACAAAACAGATTCCTTCACGCCCCTGCCCCCTGCCTGGCATTCTGCAGGCATTTTGCTACCTAACTTCATTTTCTCTCGTTATGCACCCTCCCACTTATATTACTCCTGCCCTACTTGTTTTCCTGTTCCTCTTACCACATCCCAAACAGCAACCCCTCCTGTTCCTTCCTTCCTTCCTTCCTTCCTCCCTTCCTTTCTTTCCTTCCTTCTTTCCTTCCTTCCTACCTGCCTTCTTCCTTTCCTCCAAGTCTCTGCTTCAACATCACCTCCTCAGATAAGTTGGGCAACCAACCCCACCACCCTTTTGTACTCACTCATTGTTTTTCTTCTTACCTTGATTTTGTGTGTGTGTGTGTGTGTGTGTGTGTGTGTGTCCCATAAAACCACATCCCCCACACAGGCAGGAAGCTTGTCTGTCTTATCCTCACCCCAACTTTGGTGCCAGCTCTGTGTCTAGAGATAGGAACTCCGAATATCGATTGACTGAAACAATCAAAATTTCTCAGGGTCTTTGCTAAAATGGAATTCCTTGGCACAACCCCCCAGAGATGGATTTGATATACCCAGGATGCTGCTCAAAATCTGTCTTACAACAATGCTTAGCACGTGGAGTAATCGCTCCAGTGTCTGGGAGTTTTCCATGCTATCCACAGGTCCCAACAAAGGAGCTGTTCTCCCCAAGGCTGACACTCATGAAGAGTCACTTTCAGAAACAAAGCCAAGAGGCACTTACACCAACTTCTCCAAGGCACAGTCGGGCTGACTCAGGGAGGCACACAGCCATCGCACACCGTCATCCCGGAGAGGATTGAATCCCAGGCACAGCCGGGTTGTTCTCTGGGTGCTGGTGATAATTGAGGCTAGTGCCTCTAAGCTGGCGGCGGACAGGTCACATTTCTCCAAGCTGTGAAAGGAGTAGGTGCAAGGTGAGCCTCAGCAATGCCCTGTTTCCTTTCTCAAACTCCCTGTCCCTGAGGGCCACACATCTGGGAGCCAAGCCTCACGGGAAGATTAAATCAGATATAGAACAAAAGCTTCAAGGAGGAAAAAGTGGGTCAAGGTATGGTTTCCCAATCCTTGCCCTACTGAGCTTTGGGTCAGGTCATTCTTTTTTGTGGGGCATCCCCCGATACATTGTAGGGTGTTGATCATAACTGGTCTTTAACCACCACACACCCATAGCCTGCTCCCCTCTCAACTGTAAAAGCCAAGTAAGTGTCTGGACATTGTCAAATCTCCCTGAGGAGCAAAATCATCCCCAGTCAAACACCACTGGGTTTAGGGGAAACTGACAGAAGCCTCAAGGGCTACACCGAAGAGGCTGTGAGGCCCACAGTCATGCTGAAGGCAAAACTGGCCAAGACTGAGCCCTAAGGAGGAAGGTGGGAAGAACAAAAATGGTAAGAACTGTGTCAACAGGATAGGTACATACAACAAGGGCTCCCCCGCAAAGCTCCCCGAAACATACTCCCACCCTGCCACTCAAACTTGCAAAGAAGATATTTGGATAAAGATGGAAGACTTACGAGAGCTCCTTCAAGGCACGCTTGGGCACATCAAAGGGCTTCTGAAGGCTTTTCACCGCAATATCAGAGAGGTCATTGTCCCCCAGGCTGAGGAAATGCAGACTGGAGTTCTTGCTGAGTTCCAGGAACAGACGGTAACAAGCCATGGAGGTGAGGCCACATGATTCCAACCTATCAGGGAGGGCCCGGGATAGGCCATCACTCCTGGGCAGAGTGGTCTTTGAGCAGATGTCCCCTTGCTACATGAATGAAGCTGACCTCCCCCTTCCTGATCCCTCCCTGGGGCAGGGTGCTTTCCAAGTCAGTGCTGTTCAAAGTGTGGTCCACGGCCCAGCATCACCTCAGAGATGGCACACCTACTCAGTCTCCGAAAGCAGGGTCCCAGAATCTGTGTTTTAATACCCCACCTGGATGATTCTGATATATATTGAAATTTGAGACTCACTGCTCTATGCCCATGAACATTTTTTCCCTCTGCTAATCTTCCTCTGGATCTGTTTGCTGCCATGCTGACTCCTGTTCTCCCAATGAATATTCGCCCCTGAGGGTGGTCCTGGAGACAGACCTGGGGAACCAGAGACTTACCACAGATACTTGAGGTTGCATGCTGAGTGCCTGAAGGTCTTAAAAATCATCATGGACACAGTAACTCCCAGGTTGTTAGAGCTCAAGTTCAGGTGGGTCAGCCGGTCGTTACCATAAAGGACCACAACGAGTTCCTTCAGGACCCTGACAGGGGTTATTGATTTGCATCTGAGGAAGAGAAGAGGCGAGAAAGCTAGTTTGGAGGATGGTAGCAGGGTGGGGATATGGCATCCTTGTCTTAAATTTTCATCATAAAGACACACACATACACACACACACACACACACACTTTCAAGGATGGACAAAATATAAGAGGAACCCACAATTTGGTTTTGAGTCATGGTACTGAATTTAAAAAAAAATAGATTTTATTTATTTTTAGGAGAGATGGGAAGGGAAAGAGAAAGAGGGAGAGAAACATCAATGTGTGGTTGCCTCTCATGCGCCCCGCTGGGGACCCGGCCCACAACCCAGGCATGTGCCCTGACTGGAAATCAAGCAGGTGACCCTTTGGTTCACAGACCAGTACTCAATCCACTGAGCCACACCAGCCAGAGATCAAATGTTTTTTAGATAGTGGGGAGGCCCTTCTTAAAAACTGATTTCCTCCTCCTTTGGGAGATATCACTATTTCATATACAATTCTGATCATTTAGGTGAGTTTCTCCAATACAAGGTAAACTCCATAAAGGCTCGAGTTATCTGTTCTGTTCACAACCCTGGAACTGCAACAGAGATGCTCCTATAACGTCCTAAAAGTTCTCAACTCCTTCACATCCAACTCGAACCAGCAGCCCGACTCAGACGTCTTAAGGAAAAATTAGTTTCTCTACATGTGCCTCTCATATAGATTCCCATTTGTTTTTATTTCCACCTACCCTGCCTAAGTAGAAGCTCCACTAATACAAGCACATTTCTTTTATTTCCCTGAGCACCTACCTTACTTTCTGGCAAATAGATGCTTACTGCAGGAATTTAAAAAGTTGGGTTGTCCTGCCATGGCTGGTGTGCCTCTGTGGATTGAGTGCTGGCCTGTGAACCAAAGGGTCGCCAGTCCGATTCCCAGTCAGGGTACATACTTGGGTGGCGGGCCAAGTCAGGTCCCAGCAGGAGCATGCAAGAAGCAACCACACATTGATGTTTCTTTCCCTCCCTTTCTCCCTCCCTTCCCTTCTGCCTAAAATAAATAAATAAAATCTTTTTTAAAAGATTTTTAAAAAGTTGGGTTGTCCCACTATGGTATTCGTCAAACTGTGAGGGTCTCACACTTACGTCAGTTTTTGGAGTCTACACCTTGGGTTTCTAAGCTCATAGCAGAGTTTTTTCATAGATGTGGCATTCAGCTTGCTGTTACTCAGGTCCAGTTCACTCAAGTTCCCATTGTGGAACACGGAGCAGACATCCTGCCACTGGGTTATCTTGGGATTGACAACCCTCGTCCTTTATGAAGGAGAGAGAGAAGGCGGATGAGTAAATGAACCTCAATCAACACCTAGAATGTGGTCTACATGAGGCAAGAAAAAAAAAAGACCCTAACATGTGATGAGGGATTTAGTAGCATTCTGGGTATGAAAATGTGTAATCCCAAAAGTATAGTTCTCCAAATACTACATGTGTAATTCCTGCACATGTAGTATTCTCAAGAATTCTTGTCAGAAGAAAGCAACCACATAAGTGAGGTAAGGTAGACATCCCTGGGACCTGAATAATCAGCAGACAAGTCAGGTTTTCTTATCTAGATAGAAAATTAGTGTCCATGATGGGACAAGGTCATAGGAAGAAAACCCAAAGTAGCTGAAGTATTTCTGGGATTCTTCCTCCAGTGGAAGTCATGAATAGAAATCACTAGTATCAGGAATGGGACAAAGTCAGAGGATAAGAACCCAAAGTAGATACAATAGGTCTGGGGTTTTTCCTTCTTCCAGGAGATAAAGGGGCAAACTCATCAGAACAAGCTTCGGAATTTCATGGACTCCATCAGCCCCACTCCTACCCCAACTCACACTCAATGGAGAAACATCTAGCATTTAATGTAAGATCTGGAGTTCATGGAGAGAGCTGAGCACTAATCCAGGCTGAGCTACTCAATAACCATAAGAGTACAAGTAAACTATGCTTTTATCCTTCAGTTCTCTTAGCCATGAAGGCAATAGCAGCTCCCCCTCCATTCATCTACTGACATCAGATGCAAGACAATGCTTTAGAACAATGTTTGCCCCATAAAAAAAAAACCTTCCATGTGCAGTGCCCGAGACAGAAGCTCTACCTTTAACTAGATCAATGAAAGGAGCCAGGGACCCCCAACGTGATAACTAAAGGAATATCTTCACCCAGGGTAAAGCTGATTGATGATGTTGGATCAATCATAACCATTGATAACACAACAACAAAGGATCCCCAGTTTTTCACTGTAGAACTCAGGCAGAGCAGAGAGAATTTGGGGAAAGAAATAACAATGTGTTACATACCCCAGTGTTTTCCCATCAGCTGTCAACTCCATTTGAGGGATGTGACAGCTGACAGAGAGTCTAAGCTTACTTAACCTTTGACAGTGCTTTAGACAAAATGAAATAGCCTGGAATTGAAGATCCCCCAGATCCAGGTCTGCTTCCAGGAGGTGGCTCAAAATTTCCTTGACTAAGGCCTCCTCCTGCATTTCATGCAAGCACTGAAAAAACAGAAGTAATTCAAAACTGCAGGAGACTGCGTCAGATGTGGGTATCTCTTCTGCCCATTTTAATAACTTGTCCATGATCCTGGGACACATCTTACAATGCAAAGTATCTTCCACTTTTCTTGCTAGGTCTCCATTCAAGAGACCGAAGAGAAAAAGAACCATCTGGTGCCAGTAGGAGTTTGTGTCCACAAAGGCATCGTCCAGGAGCACCCTCATCTCTTGATACTTTGAGAGACCCCCGATGGCTCCTTCTTTTCCCCTCAGCGTGTAGAACATGGCTCCCAAAAACACCTGGAAGCTTTGGTGAGTGAAGGTGACACAGTCCTCGCAGTCACTGGCCTTTCGAAGAATATTCAGCCTGAATAGACGATCAATCAGAGGTGCCTGCAGGCGCCGATGTTCGATGTCCTCTTTTGCAAACGTGAACTTTGAAGACCACATCCCATCAGCAGCCAGAGAGCAGAGGGCTCGCCACTGCTCCAACCAGCTCTGCTTTGACCAACTCACCTCTCCTGTTTCAAACAAGCTGGAGAAAAAACAAGTGTACAGATGGGTGGTGGTCTGGGCACTCAGTCGGAAAGAGGGACATGTTGTCATCTGTTGCTTCAGGCAGGAGGACACCATCCAGCACACAAGGGGGGCAGAACAAGAACGAGACAGAACTTCTTGCTTTCTTATCCACTGCAAGATTCTCCTGGCTTTGTTTTGTTCCCCAAAGTATCTAAAGAAATACTCCTCCTGATCTCCCTTTGTGAACCCTGGGATTTGTATAAACCATGGATTCAGTAACAATTGTTTAAGGTCTTCCATGCAACAGTCCCTGGTGGTGATCAGTAAGGTAGCAGAGGGAACCAGCTCCTTCTTCAACAAGTGGAGTAGGATTCTGGCCACCGGGAGCTGCTGGTACCAGTCTGGACATGGCAGGCTGTCATCCACATTGGAGGGCATGGTCATTTCCTCAAAGCCATCAATGACAAATAAAAGTCTCTCCGGATGACTCATGAAGTGTTCGATGGGGGCCTGAGAGTCAGGTGAGTCCCCAGAAAGCAGGCCAGCGAAGGTGGTGTCCTCCATCTCTCTGACTTGATGGCAGTTAATGTAACAGACATAGGAGAAGCTATGTTGGAAGAGTGAGTCCTCTGCCCAGTGCATCAGGACCTTCGTCGCCAGGGTGGTCTTCCCGACCCCCGCCGCACCATGCAAGACTATCGTCTGGGGCTGGGCTCCGGTCCTCTTGGGATACAGGAGACGCTGAAGCTCTTCATGCTCCTGCACTGTGATGTTGCGGAGGTATATATGGTCTTCTGGCCAAGGGATATGGTTCCACATTGCCAATATTTTAGCCTTTATCCTCTCTCGGCACATTCTGGTGTGGGCTGAAAGAGAAGGGAGTCAGAACAAAGCAGTGCTCAGAAGACATTCAGCATTAAGAATTGTTCAATAATGACGTTGCCTTCAACAAGACAAACAAGGGTCTAACCTTTAGGAGCAGTGGTAATAGCGGAAAGTGGCAAAAGGCAGCAAAAGTTAGTTTGATGATAGACATAAATATTTAGAAAACCTCGGACAACACAAGAAATATCTAATTAGAGTTTCAGAAAAACTGAATGGACAACAGTGTGGTGATTGCTGGGGGGAGGGGGATATAAGGGGACTGAAAGGTAATGTAAAAAAATATAATAAAGATTTAAAAACAGGAAGAAAAACAGAACAGAGAAGAAAGACTCACTGTCAAAGACACAATAAGATTATTTATTTATTTATTTATTTTTAGAGAGACGGAAAGGGAAAGAGAAAGAGAGGGAGAGAAACAACAATGTGTGGTTGCCTCTCATATGCCCCAAACTGGGGACCTGACCCACAGGCCAGGCATGTGCCCTGACTGGGAATTGAACCGATGGCCCTTTGGTTCACAGGCCCGCACTCAATTTGCTGAGCTACACGAGCCAGGGCTATTTTTTTAAAAAAAGAAATTATGATAAACCTCACAAGATTTTGTTATCTAATGCTTTATAACCATAAAAATTTTTAAATAACTATTAAAAAAGAAAATTTAAGAACAGATGGAGATGCCTTTTTAAATTTAAATATAAAGGTTCCACTTGAGGGCCAGGCCCAGAACCTAGCCACCCATGACATGTCAGAACATGGAGTAGAGGACCCCAAAAGCTATTACAGTAAAAAAGACAGGTCCCATACAACATAAAAAATCAAAGTGGCATCAGATTTATCACCACAGGACCCTGGAGGACATTGGCCACCAGAAACACTGGTGGGAAATGCTTCTCAACTTGGAAGTTGACCTAAATTATTCATCAAAGTGTGCACTAGAGAAACTTTCAATAAAACAAGCTCTTAAAAATCCTCTCTCACGTTGACCTTTCTCAATGAGTTATTCTAAAACAAGTTCCCTAAGACAGTGTGGAGACAGACAAACAGACATGGAATCTACTATCAATTGGATAAAACTTCAGCAAAAATGGCGAACATAGACTCAGTAAAATGCTCCATCAAACAATTTGTCTGCAGGCATCATAAAATAGTGTGCACACCTGACTGGTCTTCTGGGATCTCTGGTTCTTCTTGGCGTGGGTCTTGGGGTGTCTGTGCTGTCTCTGAAAGAAACAGTGACGATGGGGTGTGAGGTACCCCAGGCTGGAACGAGCAGGCAGCGATGGGTGCCCTCCAGAGGACCAACCATGTTTATGACAAACTTGGGGTGGACTGCAGGAGCCACACCCCCTAGCTCCATCAGTGCAACCACTTTGGAAACCTGCTCCATTGCAAAGCCCACAGCACATGTTAAATGCCTCCCAGCCTCTGCAGCTTGGGTCCAGACAGATCACCTAACCGGCTCTTCCATCAGATGCCCATTTGGCTCACCCCCTCACCTCCAAGACTTGGCTCCAATCTTACCTCCTCAGGGTGGCTGATGATCCTAATCCACACAGCTCCAGACCCCTACATCACATACCTGAGGCTCTCCCCCTCCACCTTTTCTCTCTCTCTCTCTCTCTCTCACCCACTGCAGGTGTCACACTCTAATACACCATGTAGCACACTTATTGAGCCCATCGTTACTCATCTATGACCAGCAATTTGGATTGACCCCATAAAAATCCAACAGCAACATTCTTGCTGCCATGAAGGTAGCTGTCCCCTTGGTCCCTCATCCCCCCCATGCTCCCAGTGTCTCCATCCCCCCATGTCCCCATCCTTCTGTGTCTCCCCCATACTCATCCCTCCATGTCTCCATCCCCCCACGGCCCCATCCCTCCAGCCCCCACTCACCATTCATCTCAGCTCTCAGTTCCTCACAAAGTGAAGTCAGACTCATGTTCTCAAAGATTCGGAGGGTCACGTCCCACACCTGCCTCCCTGGGAAGTGCTCGTTCAGCAGACACAGCAGGTCAGCAGGGTTGGCGGCCTTCACATCAGCCCAGGGGATCTTCTGGGAGCCACCGGGCAGCCACTGAGGGGACTGGAGGCCGAGTTTGAATTCCTCCAGCTGGCACTGATCCAGGCCCCTCAGGTAGGACAGAAGTTTGTCCCAGGAACCGTTGTCCCCGGCCATGCTCGCCAAGGAGCTCATTCTGCCAATGCACCCGATTCCCAGGTTCCCCAACACCTGTGCCACACACAAGACAAACAGGAGCTGCAGGAAAGGAAGCAGAAAATCCATAAGTCTGACTCCCCACCTCCTCCCAAAGGGTCCAAGTATGTCCAAACTTTTGGTGTCTCGGCCTGCTAGAAGAAGAGTTGTCTTAGGCCACACATTAAATACACACACACTAACGAGAACTGATGAGCAAAAAAAAAAAAAAAAAAGGTTTTAAGTAAATCTACAATTTTGTGTTAGGCCACATTCGTAGCCATCCTGGGCTGCATGTGGCCCTCAGGTCATGAGTTGGACACACCTGAGTGAAGCTATACCCTCACTCCGTTCACCTCCTAGCATGTCCCGCTGCCTGTGTTTGTATACGTGTTCTTCAACCTGTCTCACACCGGGATATCTGCTTCCTCTGAATGGGGACCTCGTTCTTGTTACCACTAGCACCAGGTACACATGAGGCCTCAGCCATGTGTCTTTTTTATGTATGCCAAATTTATATGTGTCTAAAATCACGTATATGGTGTTTACCTATAATACATAATGCATGTTTTCTATAGAATATGCAATATGAAATATAATATGTAGTGTTTTATATATAATGTTATTAGGTCAAGTGTGGTGATTGTGGGGGGGTGGGGAGAGGTAGAAGAGGGTATGGAAGTGGTAAACAGTAATGGGGAAAAAAAAGAAATAAGCATTTTATGACTTATAATAAATCTAAAAGCCCTGTCCTAGCAAATTTACTGATTCAAGATTGGACTGCACTCAGATTGAGGGGATTCACTCTAAACATGAATAAAAAAGAACACTGAAGTGAGTTAGTGGCACCAAAGAGGAGAGGGAGACTAAGGAGATCAAAGGAGTAAAGGAAGGAGACCATTGTAAATCAGTGTCAGTGACGTCCATCGGGCTGGGGGGGCAGTCAGTAACCAGTCCATAGACCTGAGATCTGGTACCTTGCTCACAATAGCCTAGACTGGAAACTCTCTCAATGTCTGTGGACAGAGGCATAAAAAAATGCAAGAGAGAGATGCACACGGAGGAATATGACTCAGCCATAATGAAGGAGATCCTGCCATTTGCAACAACATCGATGATCCTACTTAGAGGGTATTCTGCTAAGTAAGATAAGCCAGACAGGGAAAGACAAGTACCATATGATTTCTCTTATACATGGAATCTAAAACAGTCCAACTCATAAGTGACCAGGGACCCAAAACTAATATATTATTGCATGTCAACCATAATTAGAATTAAGTAAGTAGCCCTGGCTGGGTAGCTCAGTTGGTTAGAGCATCATCCTGATACACCAAGATTGTAGGTTTGAGGCAGGAGATAGTCAGGAAGGAAGCTCCAGAGGCCCCCCGCAGGGCTGAGGTAGAAAACATCTATACATGACAAAGACCCCCTAAGATGGGTTGTTCCTGTTTTCTGGGATAACTCTGAATCATAGAATGCGCCTGCACGCTACCCCTGATTCATTATAATATCATTATAATGAAATAACATTGTGGGACTCCCTTCTCCAGTAGCCAATCAAGAAAATGATGGGAAACCACACATGCGCGGTAGCTTTGAAATCCAACTCCTTGTACCTGAGCAGGAAAAGCCCGCCAAAGATTAGCAAGGGGGCTTCTGCCCTATAAGAATAGAATCCCCCAGCGCACGTGCCCCTTTTCTCTGCTCAGAGCTGGCCCACTCCTGTGTCCTGTGGAGTGTACTATCACTTAATAAATCTTCCCTCTTTCTTTATGCTATAAACTTTGTGTGTTTGGTTCAATTCTTCGACCTCGATCACTAAGAACCTGGTTACCTGTGCACACCTGTGACAGGTTCAATCCCCAGTCAGGGCATACAAAAAGCAACCAATAGATGCACAAATAAGAAGTGAAACAACAAATCGATGTTTCCCTTTCTCTCCTTAAAATCAATAAATAAAAAATAATGTTTTCACCAACCAAGGAATGCATAGATAAGTGGAACAACACAGT
Source organism: Phyllostomus discolor (assembly GCF_004126475.2). Taxonomy (NCBI): domain Eukaryota; kingdom Metazoa; phylum Chordata; class Mammalia; order Chiroptera; family Phyllostomidae; genus Phyllostomus; species Phyllostomus discolor. The sequence goes on from NC_040914.2 coordinate 27,825,810, forward strand.
GATGTTTCTCTCTCTAAAATTCATTAAAACTAAAGGAGTGCCTATTTCTAAAAATAATAATAATAAATAATTTTTTAACTCACCAGGAATACTTAATGAATCCTGAACCATAGCTTCCACTATGGATTACATTCCTTCCGCTTCTAGGCACATTTTTGTCAGCCAAACAAATACATAACCTTGGGGTGTGTGAGTCTGTTTAAAGGTGCCTTATTGACTATTTTGTTAATATTAAACTCAGGACCAACTGCACTCTCCCTTGCACCTGAGGGAAGCCTGCCTATCACCCAGCTTTCTCCATAAATGCTGCCACAACCTTTGCATACTCAAGACCCCAGACCCCACTTCCTGAGAACCAGGAACACCACCCAAAACAAGCCCAGAAATGCAAACCACACCACCGAACCGACCTGCACGGAAGGACACGTGTACAGAGAACGAGAGATGGAATGAGACGGATTTTCCACTGCTCTGCGCATGTCCAAAAACAACAGGAGAAAGCACCAAGCATTAATCTGGGGGGAGGGTACAAATACGTGTTAGCAAGTAGGTGAATTTGCTAATATGGAATCCATGAATAATGAGGGTCGACTGCAATTAGCGTTACGTGTCTCTCTGAGTATGAGAAGGGACCCTCCAGGGCACCATGGGATGACACCACGAGTCCAACAAGAAGGGACAGGAGGAAAAAGAATTGCATGCACGAGGCATGAAGTGTCCATCATATTCAGCCCAGAGCATGGAAAGAGGGGAACGGGCATTAGCCAGGGAACACAGTGGTGGCAGAAACCCTGAAGGGAGAAAACACAGGAATGAAGAAATTCACTTGAGTTGTTAGTTTTGTGTTTTTTTTAACTGTGAAATCTCCTGGGTCCAGGAGGCAGGAAGCTTCTAATGAGAGGAAATGAGACCTGCAACAAATTCCTACATCTGATGCAGAAAACAGTCAGTAGCCACAACTCCGTGCTCATCCTGCCCTCACCTCCTGGGAAACATCCTGGATTTCTCTGCTTCTGGAAGGCTGTTTTGGGTGCCTCACAGAAGTGGAATCACGAAGTGTTTTAAGGCTGGGTAAAATGTCAGTGTGTGTGCATTTCACGGTGTCAAGTTTCAGTTAGGCAGAATAAATTATTTCTAGAGGTCTTCTATACAGCAAAGTCAACAAAACTGTATTGCTGCCCTGGCCGCATGGCTCAGTTGTTTGGAGCATCATCCCATATACCAAAAGGCTGCAGGTCAATTCCCAGTCAGGGCACATGCCTAGGTTGTGGATTTGATCCCCAGCTGGGGCACGTGTGGGAGATGATCAATCAATGGTTTCTTTCTGTCTCTGTCTCTCTCTCTCTCCCTCCCTCCCTCCCTCCCCCATCCCCTCTCTCTCTCTAAAATCAATAAACATATCCTTGGGTGAAGATTTTTTTTTGAAATACCCTCAGGTGAGGATTTTGAAAGTACTGTATTGGCATTTAAAATTTTGTTAAGAGGGTAGATCCTATGTTAGGTGTTGCTGTCACATGCACACAAAGAAAATCACAAAGAAACTTCTGGAGGCAACAGATATGTTTACTACCTTGATTGTGGTGATGCTTCCACAGGGGAACACCTGTGTGCAAATTCACCAAATTGCACGCTTTAAATATGTGCTGTTTTTGTACATCTATAAAGTTGTGTTTAAAAAAGAAAGAAAATGCCAGCCAGAAAATGCCTCCAAGAAAGGGAGGAATGCCAGGTTTGAGAAAGGGTTGGAGCAGAAGAGAAAGGAGATACGGCTTACCTATCAGATTTCGAATGTCGTACAAGTGTCCCGATGCCCCAATGCAGGGAGCTGGGAGAAGAAGTCAACTCCACTCCCTTCCCAGCCTGTGACCAGCCCTCGGGCATTCAGGCCGACCTCAACCTCCTCACAGGTCTGTCGGTAGACATCTGGTTGGTGGTTCTCTCCCCGCCCCCCTCTGGAGAGATCCAGGCTAATTCCTGATAGGTTGGGAGCCACCAACACCCACCTGCTGCCTATTAGCTCTGACCCCTTCCCCCGCAGGTGTAAATTGCCTCCTTGCCGGGAGGCATGCAGAGATGGCTTTGCAATTAAAACACTCATCATCTTGGTGTAAATGGAGCCCTCCATTCCAGCAAAAAGCCGTTGATGTGAGTACCTCCTCCAAATAGCTGGGAGACCACATACTACAATGAAAGGAGAGGAAGAGAGAAGGGAGGAGGCTTTAAGATCAGAGGCGGCAAAACCATTGAATGCAAATTGCCATTGAGAAATCAAATTGGCCCTGGCCAGGTGGTTCAGTTGGTTAGCGTGTCATTCTGCTATACTAAGGTTGCGGGTTCCATCCCTGGTTAGGGCACATAGGAGAATCAACCAGTGAATGCATCAATCAGTGAGACAACAAATCGATGTTTCATGCTCACGCTCTCTCTCTCTCTGTCTCTCTCTCAATAAATTTAAAAATAAAATTAAAAACAAATCAATGCCCTGGCTGGCATAGCTCAGTGGATTGAGCGTGGGCTGGGAACCAAAGTGTCCCAAGTTCAATTCCCAGCCAGGGTACATTCCTGGGTTGCAGGCCATAACCCCCAGCAACCGTACATTGATGTTTCTCTCTCTCCTCTCTCTCTCTCTCTCTCTCTCTTTCCCTCTCTCCCTCCCTTCCCTCCCTAAAAATAAAAAATAAATAAAATCTTAAAAAAAAAACAAATCAATGAAATCACAGAGGCAGCCGCATGCATGACCCTGTCTTTTCCCAACTCCAGTAACACCACCACTGAAACCATTTCATCGTGGACATGAAGACTTTTCCACTGAAGCTCTGCAGAATAGTCTGAACGCCACCTCTACAGACAGTGAAGGTGTTCGTCAACAACTTCCACGACTTTAAGTTTAAACAAACCATTTTAAATCGACAATCAGGAAGCCATTGGAAAAAGGTGTACGAAAGAGAAAGAATGCACAAATCTTTTCAAATTAGTGTTTTGAATTTCCTTGGCTAAATACCCAGAAATGGAATCATTGGATCACATGACAGTTCTATTGTTAATTTTCTTCATACTGTTTCCAGGGAATAGAGTCAATAATATTGTAATGACTTTGTATGGTGTCAGGTAGTTACTACAATTATTGGGGGGATCACTTCATAAAGTATATGATTATCTAGCCACTATATGTGTACACCTGAAACTAATAGGATATTGAATGTAAACTGTAAGTGATCAATTAAAACAAAGAATTAGAAAAAAGTGACTGGGAAAGGTGAAGGAATTAAGAAGTACAAATTGCCAGTTATAAAAACAGTCACAGGGATGTAAAATACAGCACAGGGAATATAGTCAATAATATTGTAGTAACTGGATGGAGCTAGGTAGATACTAAAATTATCAGGGGGATCACTTTGCAAGTAAGGCATATAAATATCCAATCACTATGCTGTACACCTGAAACTAATACATTATACGCTAACTGTAATTAATGAATTTGCTGTTGTAAGTACATCCCATTCTCATTCTTCACGATACTTGCATTCTACAAAGTCACCAGGAACATTGAATTCTGATACTGAACCATGGCTTCGATGAGAAACATGGGATTAGGATCCTTCTATTGATTCCCAATTAATTAATTAGTAAGGAATTGGAAAGGAACAGGTGAAACTGCACGGCACTTGTTTGCTTGTTGCGTAATCTGACAAAACAGAGGGACAACTACTAGGAACGAGCACGCGCCAGGTCTGTTGCCTCTCCCTTTGACAGGGTCCATGGCTTCAGGCCTCCAGTTGAGTCATCTGGTGACCCCAAGGCCCTCATGTGGCTCAGTAGAATTACACTCCAAGTAGGGGAGACTGCGCTGGTGAACAACCACATTCAGCAAATCGCTCTAGATGTTTCCAAATGGGAAGCAGAGTGTCTGGATGGACTCTGGGGATCCGGGGAGCTCTCCAAACCCATCACTTGTTGAAATCGCTTGTTCTGAATCTCAGAGGCAGAAAAAGTTTTCCTTCATCGATTATCAGAAGCACCTGTCTGAACAGCCAGCAGCTTCTCATCACCTCTGAGCCACCTACTAAGCTTGCAAATCTATGCAAATCTGTGCAAAGCAGGCCCAGCCCCAGCCAATGGGAATGGGTCCCTGAGCCAATATATCAGAGCTGGGGCAGGGCGGACCAAGTGCTTTTTCTTTCTGCTTTGCAAGATGTTTTTGACAGGAAGGAGCCAGGAAGCCTAATTTTCTTCAAGGGTGAGTGGGGGATTTTTTCTTTGTTTTTCTATCTTTTCTGACAGTTACAATCAAGGACACTTGGGTTCACCAAGTGCCACTGACCCGTGTCAAAAACGCAAAGGCTAGAAATTCACCTTTGGAAAGGACCAGCTCTGTTCCATTGATAAAAATCCTTACCAATCTCTGGAACCCAGCCTTTCTGTCCTGGAGGGAAGACCTAAGTTCCACCCCCCCACACACTTTTTTTCTCTTCCAGATGTCAGAGTGTGACTGTCAGATCTAGCAAAATCCTTACACCTGAAAGAGATGTCATGGGTCTCCAGGTGTTCAGAGGTCTACGGTAGCCATTGACAGATAAGACTTAAAAAATCAAGATAGTCACAAAAGACAAACAGTGAGGCAGAGAGTAGAGTAGGAAGCAGCCAGGATTCAGAAATGACAGATTTCAAGAATGGAGGTGGAGGTGGAGTGCTTACTGAAGAAGTGGCCATCACCACAGTGAGCTTGTGATGATGCAACACCATAGCAATGACTCAAAAAAGATAGATAAAGCTTTGAGTCAGTGCTCAGTACATGATGACTTAAGGAAAGCATCCAGAAAGTTCTCTGACAATGGGAATGAGAGTTGAAACATAATCATTATAGACAGCTCAGAGAAGCAATAGGATACGAGTAGCAGGTTGACCAAGAAGAAAGCCCGTCTCCTGCTAGGGACCTCCTTCTTTTGTCCTTTCTTCTCCACATTGCACTTTTATCCAAAGTAAACAAGGAAGAAGAAGACAAGGAAAGATAGTAGACTGGAGGGGATGGATAGTGAGGATTAACATACCTTCCACTCCAGGCACTTTTTTAAATAACCATGGAGTAAAAGGAAACCCTGAGTAATGTTCACTACGATGTGCCAGGAACTGCCTGCAATGTCCTTGTGGACTTATCTCTGGGAATCCTCACAGTCCTGTGAGCAAGCATGACATGACCCAAGTATCAATGATGAGGAAAGAGGCACAGAGCTGTTCTGTGGTTAACTAAAGAAGGGATGTTACCTCGCCCATAAGTGGAACAGAGAATAAGAACCACAGACCTGGCCTGGTGGCTCAGTTGGTTAAAGCATCATAGCATACACCAAAAGGCAGCAGGTTCGATTTCCAGTCAGGGCACATGCCTAGGTTGCAGGTTCAAATCCACAGTTGAGGCACATACAGGAAACACCTGATCAATGTTCTCTCACATTGATGTTTCTCTGTCTCCCTTTCTATCTCTCTAAAAATCAGTAAACATGTCCTCAGTTGAGGATTTGAAAAAGAGAAGAGAGAGAGGGAGAACTACAAAGCAGATTTGAGTCTCAATATTGAGCCCAAATGCTGGATGGGCCACCAAGCTTTTCCACAGGAAAGAGAATCTTTGAGCTCAGGAGGTGAAGAGAGTCCCAGATACATGCTAGGATCCCCAAAATATGGATTAAGTAAATCTGTCCTCTTGGGTAGTGTTTTCATTTTTTTTTATAATTTCATGTCTCTACAGGTCTTGTCCATTCTGTCTTCTGATTGGTCATTTTTTTTAATCAGTGGTGCCTGAGGTTCTTGGACTTGAGTGAAGATGAGTGTGAATGTGGATTCTGGTTCCACCACCACCACCACTTCAACTTCTTCTTCATCTTTTATCTCATCCTTAATATCCTCGTCCTTCTCCTCCTCCCCTTTGAAAGATGGGGTCATGCTATACATGCTCTACCTAAGCAAGGAGGAGCTACAAAGGTTCAAGCAACTTTTAGTGAATGAGAACCCCATACCCAGCTCTGTCCAGATCACCTGGGACCAGGTAAAGACAGCCACCTGGGGGGAGGTGATTCATCTCTTGATGGAGTACTTCCCTGGACGACTAGCTTGGGATGTGACCCATGACATCTTTGCCAAGATGAACCAGATGCCACTATGTCTTCGAGTACAGAGGGAACTACAAGGTGAGTGGTCATCTGGGACGCTAAGCAGGATGGGCTTGGGTGCTGAAGAACTGAAGGCTTTGCTGGCCACCCGTACTGGCCACTTGAACAAGAGAGCAAGTAGTGGAGTGAGATGATGACCCTGATCCCAAAAGGCAAAGACTATCCTATTCGCATATTTTAAAATACTTTACCTGATACCACTTATATGAGATGAACACAGACAGACAAAGACATGGAGCAGTTGGAAGTAAAATGGTAAGAAAACACACTGTGATGAAATCACTAAACAGAAGAAAGCTGGTGTAGTTACAGTGAGGTCGGCAGCCTAATGTTTAAGGCAAGCAAATTAAAGATTAAAAAGGGCCATTTCAGCCCTGGCTGGTGTTGCTCAGTGGATTGAGTGCCTGCCTGTGAACCAAAGGGTTGCCAGTTAGATTCCCAGTCAGGTCACATGCCTGGGTTGCCTGCCTTATTCCCAGTAGGGGGCTCTCAAGAGGCAACCACACATGGATCTTTCTCTCCCTCTCTTTCTCCCTCCCTAGTCCCCTCTCTAAAAATAAAAGAAACTCTTAAAAAAAAAGGGCCATTTCATAATGATAAAGGGGTTCAATTCCACAAGAGGGATTGAAATTGCAAATTTCTCTATCAATAACACATCTTCAAAGACACACGCACAAAAAAAAAAAACAATAGACAAACCCATAGGTAGGGCATAAGACATTAACACACGTCTTCCAATACCTGACATTACAAGTTCTCAAATACTGATAAGAATGGAGAAACATGAACCACACAATTCACAAACCTACACAGCAGGTGGCGAGGTCCCTTATCTGTCTCATTGGCCACTGTCATCCCAGAACCTGGCTCAGTACCTAGCATGTCATAGGTACACTGCTGTTGAAGGAAGAGACAATCAAGAGGGACCTGCTTTTGTCAAGGTGCCCCAGGTAGTCCTCTTGGATGAAGTGATGCTAAGGTTGGGATCTAACCAATGAGGAAGCAGCTAGACACGTGAGAAGGAGGGAGTATGGATGGAAAACAGAATCGGAAACCAAGAACCCCTTACACCCAAGACATCGGTGTTGACTAGACCCTGTGGGGAAATGGGAAGAAGGTAACATACATGCAAATAGATGTATATGGATGCATATGTGTGTATTTTATATGTTTCTCTACATAGTCGATCTTGAGAACTTGCGGATTCTCCTGCTCACTAAAAATTTATTTGTAAGCTCAAATCCATATGCAAGGTGCTGTCCAAATCATTCACAGACATGCGCAGAGTGGTGAGAAATTTGCACAGGCACATTACCAGCTGAACAAGGCGTCACTCTGTCTTCTTGCTTCATCTCCCTTCCTGGAAACAAGTATCCAGCCCACAGTCTATTGGGTGCCATGTTTGTGTGTGTGTGTGTGTGTGTGTGTGTGTGCTTCTTGGTGGTGGTATCACTGTTGCACGTGACCCCCAAGTGTAGTGGTGAAGTGCTAGCTAGTGTCCTGATCTCAGGGGGGCTGTGACGTGCCCCATGGAGAAAATACATGTGTGAGGGAAGCTCTGTTCAGACTTCAGTCATCGTGCTGCTGGCCTTGCATCCAAAGTGAATGAATCTACAATATACATTGAATAAGGTATCCTTCTTTTTTTACTTTGGAATTATACACTTTAAAATGTATCTTTTTTTTAGAGAGCAGGGAAGGGAGGGAGGAAGAGAGGGAGAGAAACATCGATCAGTTGCCCTGACTGGGGACTGGACCTGTGACACGGGCATGTGCCCTGACTGGTAATCAAACCAGTGACCTTTCAGTTTGCGGGATGATGCCCAACCTAATGAGCCACACCAGTCAGAGCAAATAAGGTATCTTTAGACGAAAACACACATACGAGTATAAGTGAGACCATATGGCATTTGTTTCTCTCTGTTTGACTTATGTCACTGAGCATGATACCTTCTAGGTCCATCCACGTTGTCACAAATGGTAAGATTCCATTCTCTTTTTTATGGCCAGGTAGTATTCCATTGACTGTCAATGGTAATTAAAACATCTTAGAAGTAAAATAAACCACCAAAAAGACAAAAACACATATAGACCAAGCTTATGTGTTAAAGGGTTTTTAGAAATATTGCAACCAAAGGCTACAGGACTCAAACCCTGTGTTTGCCTTGGAACAATGGGTCCATGTTGATTAATTCAGTGCTAACGGTGATTTTACAGAACGTAACGATGATGAATAACAAGAATCAATGGCCATTATGTACAATGTTATATACATATAAATGCACACATAGATTTGTACACATACATACACAGATGTGGACATCCACGTAGATATTAAAGCATGCCTGTATTTTACACATATATACATGTATGAGGGTCTGTCTGTATTTCAACCCTAGCGTCTGGCTGGGCGATAAACGTATATGGTATTGAACACCTTCCTCAGTCCATCATGAAATAGTACCATTTCCTCACTCTCTGATGCCACAATGAGGTCTAGCTAATTTTCTTCTCCCAGAACTAAGAAGTGAGATACTTGAGTGGTGTGGCCATGGCTATCCTATCTGTCAATCTTCTCACTCCCATGGGACAGCTTCATTCTTGGTCTGTTCCAGACATACTACCAAACTTGAAGCCAGAGGTTTTGAACTCCAGAGGAACACAAATGAACATGGAGGCAGGAGAATCTGGTAAGTGTCCGGGTCGTGAGAAACCCTCCAGGAGAACGCGCTATGGGCTGGGAAGAGAAACTCAATTCCTCAGGCGAGGGGGATTGTAAGTGAATTTGGTGTCTCTCCCGTGAAGCAGAACATAAGAACAAAGAGTAGTTGTGGACTCGTCTAATTAGAAGGCCCAGCCTCCCCACCTGTAGGGGCAGATGTAGGGGCTCAGATTATATCCTGGTGACCTTGTTTCTCTTGTCCTAGCTCCCTCCCTTCTCATGGATTTAGTCCTGCGTGGCCTCTCCCCCTGTACAGTGACTCCCTGTGCCCCGAGCTGCTCTAGACACAGGTGGTACCCTCTTAGTAACACTAGCAGAAATAAGAGTGTCCCCAGACAGACTCTGCTGAATGAACTGAGGGCAGGAACTCATCCATGAAGCAGGTCATGAAATGCTCTGGTCGGCTGAGATTGGCCAGCATGTGTGTGAGACAGCTAAGTGGTAGGACCAGCCCCCCACCCAGTGTTGCAGACCGAGAGCAGGAAGGGGTTCTCCAGAGAAAAATCAGGGCCAGAATAGGAATAGTGAGTAGGTGGACAAATACAGTGGATATCTTTTTTCATATATATATATATATATATATATATATATATATATATGAAGATTTTATATATATAAAGATTTTATCTCTTTATTTTTAGAGGGAGGGAAAAGGAGAGAAAAAGAGAGGGAGAGAAACATTGATGTGTGGTTGCCTCTTGTACACCCCCTACTGAGGACTTGGCCTGCATCCCAGACATGTGCTTTGACTGGGAATCAAACCGGAGATCTTTTGGTTCACAGGCCAGTGCTCAATCCACTGAGCCACATCAGCCAGGGCTATTTTTGCTTTTGCTTTTTGGAAAAAAGAATAATTGATTTATTTTGAAGACTTGATGATTTATTTACACAGTGTTTCTCCTTTTCCTCTATATTTCCAGTCAACTTTTTTTTAACGGCTAAATTTTTTTAATTTAAAATATTTTTTCCATTACAGTTGACACTCAATATTATATTAGCTTCAGGTGTGCAGCATAGTGATTAGACATTTATGTAACTTACAAAGTGATCCCTGATATTTCCAGTACCCACCTCATACCATCCATAGTCATTATGGTATTATTGACCATATTCCCTGTGCTGTACTTTACATCCCTGTGACTCTTTTTATAACTGGAAATCTGTGCTTCTTAATCGCTTCACTTTTTTCACCCAGTCTCCCATCTGCTTCCATCTGGTAACTGTCAGTCTGTTCTCTTTGTTTATGAATCTGTTTCAGGTTTTCTTTTTCGTTGTTTTTATATTGCTCTTTAGATTCCACGTATAAGTGAAATTGTATGGTATTTGTCCTTCTCTGACTGACTTATTTCACTGAACACAATACCCTTCGGGGCCCATCCATGCTGTTATAAATGGTAAGCTTTCATTCTTTTTATGGCTGAGTAATATTCCATTGTATATATGTTCCCATATCTTCTTTATCCACTTGTCTATGGATGGGCCCTTGGGTTGCCTCCCTATCTTGGCTATTGTAAATAACACTGCAGTGAACATATAGATACATAGATCTTTTCTAATTAGTGTTTTGAGTTTCTTCAGGTAAATGCCCAGACTTGGAATCACTGGGTAGTTCTACTTTTAATTTTTTGAGAAATTTTTCCATGGCAGCATTAACCTATCCTTACTTCCCCCACCCCTTCTAACCTGGACTGTCAAAAGTAGGATTGTAGATAATATCCAAGTTATGTTAGCTGAAACTAGCCTTCCAACTGGGCTGCCAAAGGGAACCATTTTAATCTGTCATGGGAACACACAGAGCAGGATGCAAATGGTCAGTTCTAGCATTAGCCTAGTTCAATTTCACTCACTTAACAAATCCTGGAGAATTTCTGGTTTTATATTTTATTTATGTATTTATTTATGTATTTATTTATTTATTTATTTATTTTAGAGAGGGGAAGGGAGAGAGAAAGAGAAAGAAACATCAATGTGTGGTTGCCCCTCATGTGCCCCGTGGTGGGGACCCAGCCCACAACCCAGGCATGTGCCCTGACCGGGTATCAAACCAGCAACCCTTTGGTTTGCAGGTTGGCACTCAATCCACTGAGCTACACCAGCCAGGGCTATTTTTATTTTTCCTAATCCTCACTCAAGGATATATGTTCATTGATTTGAGAGAGAGAGAGAGAGAGAGAGAGAGAGAGAGAGAGAAACATCAATGTGAGAAATATCAATCCGTTGCCTATCACATGTGCCCCAACCAAGGATCGAACCTGCAACCCAGATATGTGCCCTGACTGTTGATGGAACCTGCAAACTTCTGGTGCATGGGAAGACCCTCTAAACAACAGAGCCGCCTGGCCAGGGCAAGAGCTACCAGTTTTAACACTGTGAGCTCAGCCAGGGCCATACATCCCATTTCAATATTAGAGATGGCAAAGAGATTCTGTGACTGGCATCAAGTCATGAAGCCAATGACTTAGTAGTTCTCAGACATCTTGTCAGCAGCTTCCTGCCTGTTTGAGGGGATACAGTTGGAGCCAGGCACCATTTCTCATTCATGAAGCGTGCAGCTGAGGGCACGGCAGAGAGAGAAAGAGAATCGCAGGTCGAGATGGAGGTGTGTGACTGATCCTATCTGTCTCTCATCAGCCTTCTCATGTGCTAACAGATAAAAAGTGCCCAGCCCCATGGGAAATACTTTTCTTCAGCTTTTCTTGACATTGGGATGACCGTCCTAGGCCATGAGATGTAAGCAGGATTTGCCTAAGGGTCAAAGCAGACGGGAGCTCTTAGCAGGTCCCGTCTCCCCCATTATTCCTACCCTGAATGGAAATGACATAAAGCTGAAATGACAACCTTCTATCTGTAAGTCAAGACATGTGGAGAGTGGGCCAAAAGAGTCATGGCTCCAGTTGGCCCTGAAGCTGTGGACCCAGCATACCAATGTCAACAGCTTGACACCCTCCTACCCTCATATCTCATGTCAAAAGCAGTCCTTGGTTGGTTTAGGTTGACTTCAAGTTGACTTTTCTGGGACTCGTAGTTCTTAACTGAGTCCCATTCTCCAGAAAAGGGTTCCATTTAAGTGAGTGTATAGTGGGGCTTGCTGGCAAACTTAAGGCTGGTTTTCCTTTTTTTTTAATTTTTAACTTTTCTTTATTGTTTTTAGATAGATGGAGGGAAAGAGAGAGAGAGAGAGAGAGATCAATTTGTTGCTCCACTTATTTACACATTCATTGGTTGATTTTTGTATGTGCCCTGACTGGGAATTGAACCCACAATCTTGGTATAACTGGGTGATGCTCTAACCAGCTGAGCTACCCAGCCAGGGCTAAGGCTCAGTTAGTTCCCACAATTAACCCTGATGATGTCACGTGTATTTCTCCCATCTCACTAACCTAGATGAAATACAGAACTACCGACTGCGTGTGAAGTGTCAGTATTCCCCGGTGGGGAACAGGACCACATGGCCTGGGAACCAAGTGGACTTCCTCTACCAAGACATACTCACACACCAGAAGCTCTTATCGTGTCTGTTTCTTCCCAGGAGACCTCAAGGTCAACAGCCCAAGACGGTTGTCCTGCTGGGAGTCGCTGGGGTGGGAAAAACAACCCTGGCCCACCAGGTGATGTTGAAGTGGGCAAGAAACACATTCTACTGCCACAAGTTCTGGTATGCTTTCTACCTCCACTGCTGTGATGTGGCCCAGAACAAGGAGCAGAGCCTGTGTGAGCTGCTGTCATGCCAGTGGTCGGGGTCTCAGGCTCTCCTGTCCAAGATGATGTCCAAGCCAGAGAGACTACTGCTCATCCTGGATGGCTTTGAGGAGCTGACGTTGACCCTCACAGATCGCCCAGAGGACCTGAGTAAGGACTGGAGTCAGAAGCTGCCAGCATCTGTCCTCCTGGCCAGTCTGCTGAGCAGAAGGATGCTCCCCAAAGCCACGCTGCTGATCCTACTGAGGCAATCCTCCTGGAGGGTCGCTATGTCATTTCTAAAGTCTCCCTTTGTCATGACACTCATAGGGTTCAATGAGGTAGAAAAAAAACAGTATCTCAGAAGATATTTCAGGAACAAGAGGCAGGCGGAAGAAGCCTTGTGTTTTATCATGAGAAACCCCATCCTCTTCCCTATGTGCCATGTTCCTGTGATCTGCTGGCTGGTTTGTTCCCGTCTGAAAGAGCAGATGGAGAGAGGTGCCAATCTTGCCCATGTGTTCCCAAACGCCACCGCCGTATTTGCCTGCTACCTGTCTAGCGTGTTTCCCAACCTGGCTGGAAGCCTTCCCAGTGACCCTCACCAGGAACTGTTGGTAGGTCTGTGTAACTTGGCAGCTGATGGGATGTGGAACAAGCGGTGGGTGTTTGGTAAAAAGGACCTTGAGCAAGCCAAGCTGGACACAATGGCTGTGGCTGCTCTCCTCAAGGTGAACATTCTTCGAAAGGTTGCCAGTGGTGAGGACCACTATGCCTTTGCCCTCCTGACCTTCCAGGAATTTTTTGCAGCCTTGTTGTACGTCCTCTGCTTCCCACAAAGCCTCTCCGGTTTCCAGATGCTGGACCAGGCTCACATGAAACCCCTGGTAGAAAACTCAGGGAGCAAGAGAAACCACCTTGCCCACATGGCGATATTCCTGTTCGGCCTCTTCAATGAGACCTGTGCCCTGGCGGTGGAGCGGTCCTTTGGATGCAAGCTGTCTTTGGGGAATAAGGAGTTACTGAAAATGGCAGGCCTGCAGCAGGGGTGTGGCCTGCCCACTGTGCCCCATGGGACCCCGCACCTGTTCTACTGTCTGTATGAGACCCAGGAGCAGGCGTTTCTGAGTCAGATCCTACACGATTGCCATAAAGTGACCTTGAGCATCAAGAACAATAAGGACTTGCAGGTGTCTGCCTTCTGCCTCAAGTACTGTGAACATTTGCAGGAGGTGGAACTGACCGTTGCCCTGACTGTCGCCAAGGCGAGCAGCCTACACCCCTGTGCATTTCCTTCCACTGGGTGAGTGATCTAGCCTCTCCCTGCCAGTCTGCCTTATCTGAGACCTTGCCAAACTATCCCAGGCATCTAGGGTTAGGGCTAGTGCTAGGGGAAGCCATGCATCTTCCCAGGAAGATACAGGTGTCCTTACCTGAAGCTAGGAATCTTCCTGGGAAGATACAGGTGTCCTTACCTAAACCCATGCATCTTCCTGGGAAAATCCAGATATCCTTACCTGAATCCAGGAATCTTCCTGGGAAAATTCAGGTGTCCTTACCAGAGGCTAGGAACCTTCCTTGGAAAATATGTGTCCTTACCTGAAACCAGGAAGCTTCCAGGGAAAATACAGGTGTCCTTAACTGAGTCCAGGAACTTTCCTGGGAAAATACAGGTGTCTTTACCTGAGTCCAGGAATCTTCCTGGGAAAATACAGGCATCCTTACCTGAGACTAGGAACCTTCCTGGAATAGAATGAGAAATCATGGAATGGCTTCTCTGGGCATTTTTTAATGAAGGGAGTCTTAACCAGAGTCATCAGGGATCTGTTCTCATCACCAGGGTAGGGGCCGCCGGCCTCGGTTTTACTGGCTGGTTTTCCCCAGTTTACTCTCCAAACCATGCATCCTTTCCAATCCTCTCCATTCCACACAGACTAGAAGGCAAAAATCAGCCTTTTCAGTGGTGGCGAGACCTCTGCTCCGTGTTCAGGACACATGAGGATTTGGAGATCCTGGCTCTGACGGATAGTATTCTGGAGCCCAACACAGTGAGGGTCCTTTCAGCAGCGCTGAAGCACCCCCATTGTAAACTGCGGAAACTGATGTGAGTCCCAAATTCATGCTGGACGACTGTGTTGTCTGTCTGTGTAGCTCACAGTGTTAATATCCTCTAGCTTCCTTCATACTGTCCCAAAGGGCACACAGGAAGTTTAGTTAACATTCATCACCTCACAGTAACCAAAAAAGAAAAAAAAAGTTTCTGCCCTGGCCAGGTGGCTCAGTTGGTTGGAGCATCATCCTGTATACCTAAAGGTTGTGGGTTTGATCCCCAGTTGGCACATACCTGGCTTGTGGTTCATTCAATCCCTGGTTGAGGCACATACAGGAGGTAACTGACCTAGGTTTCTCTTTCTCTCTCTCTCTCATCAATTTTTTTTAAATGTTTCTTGTGACAAGAAGATTCTGCTCTCTGAGCTACTTTCCGATATGCCACCAAGCAGTGTTTACTAAAGTCACCAGGCTTCACATTATCCTCAGGCCCCATTTATCTTATGATTGGAAGTTGGTACCTGTTGACAATCTTTACCCAGTTCCCCAGATCCCCTGCCTTTGATAACCACAAACCTCACCTCTTTTTCTATGAGTTTTGCTTTTCTTTAGATTCCACTTATAAGTGAGATTATTTTTCCAAAGAGGGCATACAGAGAGCCCCTAGGTATATAAAAAGAGGCTCACCATCACTAATCATCAGACAAACGCAAATTAAAACCATAATGAGATTTCACACCTGTCAGAATGGCTACCATCTGTAAATCCACAAACAACAAGTGCTGGGGAGGATGTGGAGAAAAGAAGAAAGAGGAATCCTCATGCACTGTTGGTGGGAATGCAGACTGGTGCAGCCGCTGTGGAAAAAACACCGATAGGTTGCAGGTTAGCTTTAGGGTTTTGATGATTTGTATTGTATACTCCAAAGTTGCTATAGAATGGAAATTATGTGGCATGATGGAGGTCTTAGCTAATGCTACAGTGGCATTATCTATACATTGCAGTATATAAATGTATCAAACCAATGCATCACACACCTTAAATGTATACATTGTTGTATGTTGATGATATTTCAGTAAAGCTGGAGGAAGAAAAGAACTACATAGCCACTTGATGGTTGGTGATGGTTTCACAGGTGCAAGCACATGCCCCAGCTGCTCGAATTGGGTGCATTAAATATAGGACACATGCATTTTGGGGTTTCCATTATACCTGGATAATGTAGTTTAAAAAGAACTAACCAGCTGGTGATATCCTACTATAACTGGACACTGCTTATCCCTCCAGTCTTAGGCACGTACATCACTCCCTGATGACTGAAGATTTAATCCTTGTTTTGATGGAGAACCAGTGTCTGAGCTACCTGGAGATCCGAGGCACGGCATTGCAGGAGGAGGCCATGGGAGCTCTCTGCATGGCCTTGAAATACCATCAGTGTTTTTTGCAGTGTCTGAGGTAAGACTCCAGCCCAGACTGAGAGAGAACACCTGGCACCCAGGTGGTCTTTTCCCCCAGGTGGGGGTCCCATGGTCAGTCTGCAGGTAGTGTTTTTTCTTAGCCTTGCAAGCTGTCTTTATTTTTTAATATGTCAATTACCATTGACATGCAATAGTATTTTATATTAATATAGGTCATCTTTCTCTTAATCCATTTCACTCTCCTTTTAAAAAATGTTTTTTATTTATTGATTGTAGAGAGAGAGAGAGAGGAAGGAAGGGGGAGAGAGAGAGAGAGAGAGAGAGAGAGAGCTAGAAACATCGATTTGTTGTTTCACTTGTTGATGCATTCATTGGTTGCTTCTTGTATGTGCCCAATCAAGGATTGAACCTGCAACCCTGGTGTATTAGCTCAATGCTATAACCCACTGAGCTACCTG
The DNA here is from genome assembly GCF_004126475.2 of Phyllostomus discolor. NCBI lineage: Eukaryota > Metazoa > Chordata > Mammalia > Chiroptera > Phyllostomidae > Phyllostomus > Phyllostomus discolor. The sequence continues at coordinate 27,842,296 of NC_040914.2, forward strand.
GCCAGGGCTCTTTTTTTTCCTAGGCATACCACAAAGTCATTTAATGTAGATATACATTGTTACATAACCCCCATGATCAAGTTCATGAACACATCCAGCACCTCATATATTCCCCCCTTTTTGCATGTGGCGAGGACACAAGAACTACTCTCTTAGCAAATTTCTCATAGACAATATTGTTTACTGTTGTCACTGTGCTGCCACTGAATGTCAAGGGCTGAAACGAGCCGGTTATGGGACGGTCAGCAACAGCCCCCCTAGTGTGTGTCCTTTTGCTGCTCTGATTTGTGACTCTGCTGAAGCTGATGCCCGCATCCCAGCTGGGGAAGGTGCAGAGGTCCCGGAGAGTCACCAGGGAGAGGTGTATGTGGCTCTGGAGGCACTGTTTTCCCCAGGGACTAAGCTCCAGGGTCTCTGTGCCATCCCCCAGGTTGGAAGATTGCCCCATCAGCCGTAAAAGTTTGCGTAGCCTTGCCAGGAGTCTCCGAGCTAACTTCTGCCTGAAGACGCTGATGCTGGGCAATGGCTCCCTAGACGATGCGGGGGCCTATTACCTGTCCGTGACCCAACTGGAGAGACTGTCGTAAGTCTTTTTCTGGGTATTGTGACTGCTGCTGGTTTGTTGGGAAGACTCGTGCTTCTGGGACAAAGGCAGGGACAGGGGCATGTGTGTTTCAAGGAGCGAACTTGGGTCTGGTGATGGAAATAGTTAGAGAGATGGGTCAGTAGAGTGTTGAGCAGAGAGAGAGAGAATGTGTACATAAAAGCACATAGTCACACCTGATACCTAGAATGTAATTCTAATGGTCCAGGTGCATCCATTCTCCGAGTTATGGACTAGACCCTCCCTCACTTTGTGCATCAATCACCACCCGCCCCCACAATCGCCACCCTGATGATCGCTGTCTTCAGTTGGGTCAATGCAGCTCCTTACATTTGTGTAAACATGGTGCTACCCGACACGCGTCCCTGAACAGAGCACAGTGTGGCTCTGCATGGCTTTGCACTTCACTTACGTGGCCTCATCCCCTGGGTGTTCTCTTTCCGATCACCCGTGCTAGTGTCCGTCTGTGTTCAGTTGTGCCTGTGGCCCATTCCTCATTGCTGCTCAGTGATAACATTTATACAAATGTGCGACGCTGCAGGTGTCTGTCCTGTGTGCAGCGGAGCTGTGGGCTGCTCATACTCAATCACACACTCACACACTCACAATCACATATGCAACACACACCCACTCATAATGGCATACTCACACTCTCACTCACACAATCGCACACTTACATTCACAATCGCACGCTCACACACAGTCACACACTTGTGCGTGCACAACCACACACTCACAATCACATACACAATCGCACACCCACTCGCACTCATACCAACACAATCACACACTTTCACACAACCACATACTTACAATCACATGCTCACACAATCACGCACAATCACATGTGTACACTTGCACATTCATAATCACACACTCACACCCATCCCAACATGTCAGTATTCTTGTTTCTGTTTCTGCCAACTTGTTGGGCAGAAAATGATATCACATTGTTTTTATTATTTTATTTTTTTAAATATTTCTTACTGATTTTAGAGAAAGGAAAAAAACTTTGATTTGTTGTTCCACTTATTCAGGCATTCATTGGTTGATTCTTTTTTTCTTCTTTTCCTCCTTTTCTTTATTTTCTCTCTTTTCTTTTTTTCTTTTTTTTAATGTTGTTCAATTACAGTTGTCTCCATTTCCCCCACCACCATTCCTCCCCAGCCCAGCCCATTGCTTGTATGTGCCCCAACCCACAACCTGCATATCAGGACAATGCTCTGACCACCTGAGCTACCCAGCCAGGGCTTTATTTTTTTTTAATATCACAATATTTTTGTGTATTTTGAATTATTACTTTAGTATAGGTTACTAAAAGTAGAATTATATGATCAGGAAGTAGACATTTTATTTTATTTTGTTTTTAACTTTTTGGGGTGCCACTGGTCAATGAAATTTTACAGGTTTCAGGTGCATGACTCTGTGGCACCTCAGCTGTACACTGTACTGTGTGTTCATCACCTCAAGTCAAGCCTCCTGCCATCATCCCCTAGCCCCCATCCCCCTCCACTTCCCCCAGATATCAAATGCACATCTCTTTCCTGACTCATAAAAAATGTTTCACGACCCTACTATCCATCTTAGACTCTCTAATACGAATGCCCATGAATACCTACTCATATCTCCAATGCATCTCTTTTCTTTTTTTTTTTTTTAACATAGTGGGATGACGTCTCTTCCTGGACCATGTCTGTATCTGACACCCATCCCTCCATCGCTGACCTCTGTCTCTTCCCTCTTGAGTGCATGGTATCACAGTTTCCCTGATTCACAGTCCCTGCAATCTGCGGTCTCACATCCTCCTGTCCTCTCCCTAAAACCCTGGAGCCCTCAGAGATGATCCCAGAGGTACCATGAGGCTTTTGCTTTTAGAAGGAAATCCCCACTGAAATTTCCATCACTGAGTAGGAGACAGAAAATCCAGTCATGATCCTGGCTGGGTAGCTCAGTGGGTTAGAGTGTTGTCTGGACATGCCAAGGTTGTGAGTTTGATCCCCGGTCACGGCACATACAAGAAGTAACCAATGAATGCAGGAATATATGGAACAACAAATTGATGTTTCTCTCTCTTTCTCTCTCCTTCCCTCTCTCTCTAAAATAATCAATATATAAAGAATTTAAATATATATATATATTTTTTCAAAACCCAGTCACAGGTGGGCAGGAGTTGCCTCCCATCTGCATGTCTCTGTCCCACAGGTTGGAGAACTGTGACCCCACACTGCTCCGCTACAACAGTCTCATCTGTCCCCTCGAGAACAGCCAGAGACTGACCCATCTGAGCTTGGCTGGGAACCCCATGAACGAGGAAAGGGCCCAGGAGCTTTGGGATGCCTTACAACACACCAAGTGTCCCCTCCGGAGGCTGGTGTAAGTCTCCAACTGTTCTCTTGTCAGTCATGGGGATGTGAAGTCCACCACAGGGAAGGGAGTCAGTAATACTATAATAACTGTGTATGGAGCCAGGTGGGTACTTGGCTTACCAGGGGAATCACTTCATATGTTATATAAATGTCTAATCACTAGGGGGTACCCCTGAAACTCACCTAATGTTGAATGTTAACTGTCAATGAACAAAGATATTATGCCCTGGCTGGGTGGCTCAGTTGGTTAGAGCATCATCCTGGACACCAAAAGGTTACGGGTTCAATTACTGGTCTATACCTAGGTTGCAGGTTTGATGCTCAGTTGGGGTGAGTTACTAGAGGCAACTAATCAATGTTTCTTTCTCACATCGATGTTCCCCTCCCTCTCTCCCTCTCCTTTCCTCCCTCTCTCTTCCTCTCTCTCTCTCTCTCTCTCCCTCTCCCTCTCCCTCTCTCTTCCTCTCTCTCCTTCTTTCCCTCTCTCTCTCTCCCCCTCTCCCCCTCTCTCCCTGCCTCCTCTCTCTCTCAAATCAATGAGCATATCCTCAAGTGAGGATTTTTTTTAAAAGAAGCAAAGTACTGATAAGGGCTACGATGTGCATAAACCTTAAAAATATTTTGGCCCATGAGAAAAGCCAGGCATGAATCCCCATAACATATGGCTCCATTTATATCAATTGTCCAGAAGAGGCGAATCTGCCACACTGGAATGAACACAAAGGTGCAGCTAGCTCTTCCAGATCCCAACTTTAATCCTTTTGTTTAAATCCCCAGGAAACAGATGAGCGGATGCTGGAGCCAAGGTGGGGTGGGGTGGGATGGGGGAAGAAATTGAGAATGATGAAAATACTCCCACATTGTAAATGTTGTACAACTCTGCGAATGTCCTAAAAATCAATGCTCATGCACCTTACATGGGTGAATTGTATAGTGTGTTGATGATATCTTGATAAAGCTGTCATACCCCCCCCCCAAAAAAGGCAAGAGGTCAGCTCTAAGAATGTGCTGGTTGGTTTTTCCCTTACGTGTTTTCTTCACAGCCTAAGAAATTGCACCCTGACCTCCGGCTGCTGTTGGAATATGGCCTATGCTCTTGTTCAGAACAAAACCCTGAGAAGTCTGGACCTTGGTTTTAACAGCCTGAGGGACCCTGGGGTAATTCTGCTCTGTAAGGCCCTGAGGAACTCTGACTCTGGACTACAGGTTCTTGAGTGAGTGACCCCTGTTTCCTTCAGGGTAGGGGAGCAGGACAAGGATGGTAAAACTCTCTCAGGATAGAATCTGGAGGAGTCTTAGTGCATCTGGGGGTTTTCTCCTTCACTGGGTTGGAGGGCTAGGGAGCTGCAGAGCACTGGTTCTCAAAGTGCGGTCCTCAGATGGGAAAACAGCATCTGGGACGTTGTTAGAAATGCAGACTTCTTGCCCTATCTGTGTTTCTGGGTCTGGTTGTTTCACTGAGTGTTATCTCCTCAGGGTCCCTCCACACTATCCCAAATGGCAGAACCTCTTTCTTACGGCCAAATAATATTCCATCATGTGTAAATACCCCTTTTTCTTTTTTTAAAGAGTTCTTCAATTTCTTGACTGTAGTTGCCATTTCATAGTACTTTATTGTAGTGTCAGGAGTACAGGATAGCAGGTAGACATTTGTATAATTTATAAAGGGTTCCCCCGGTATTTCCAGTAGCCATCATGCACAGTTATTGCACTATTGTTGACGATATTCCCTACACTATACTTTTCAACTTACTGACTGCTCTGTAACTTACCAATCTGTGCTTCTCAATCCGTTCCCCTTTATATTCAGTCCCCCACACTTCTCCTGTCTGGCAACCTTCAATCTATTTTCTCTGTCTATGAGTCTGTTTCTGGTTTGTGTATTTGTGTATGTTGTTCATTAGATCCCACACACATAAGTGAAATCATCTGGCATTTGTCTTTCTCTGACAAATGTGTCTCAGCACCATACCCTCCCATCCATCCATGCTGTTGTGAACTGTAAGACCCCACTGGTTTTATGGCTGAGTCATATTCCATTCTATACATGCACCCCAACTTCTTTATCCACCTAATGCCAATGTTTTATTGTCCCCAAATAAGCCTGTTTTGCTGGAGAAATATGTGGCTGTCTATTCTTTAAGGTGAACAGAATATATTTCTTTGGTTTCCTGCCTCCTTCTCCCTAGCCATGTCCCTACCCCGATCAGCCATGACTTCCAGGATGCCACAGAGAGTGTAACATTCTCCCCTCTTGCCATCAAAGCCCTGGGCAGTGCCCAGCACATAGGGGCTGCCGAATAAATACTTTCTAGCCCTGGCTGGTGTGGCTCAGTGGATTGAGCACAGGACTGTGAACCAAGGGGTCACTGGTTTGATTACCATTCAGGGCACATGCCTGGGTAGTGGGCCAAGTCCCCAGTAGGGGATGCATAAGAGGCAACCACACAGTGATGTTTCTCTCCCTCTCTTTCTCCTTCCCTTCCCCTCTCTCTAAAAAATAAACTCTTTTTAATAAATAAATATTTTCTAAATGAGTGGTTACACTCAATGTTTATTATTGACACTATTACAGATGTCCCCGTTTCCCCCTCTTTGCCCACCTCCACCCAGCCCCTGCCCCATGTCCCTCTGGCTATCACCACACTGCTGTCTGTCTATGAACCATATGTGTTCTCTGGCTAATCCCTTCACCTTCTTTCATCCAGTCCCATCTCCCCAGTCCCTCAGCTGTCAATCTGCTCCATTTGTTCATGCCTCTGGTTCTATTTTGTCCCTTCGTTTATTTTGCTCATGAGTTTTTGCCTTTTTTGAAGGAGATACATGGCTTCTACTGTCTCAGAGTTTGGGGCTGCATGGCTCTTTCTGAATAATCACCGCAAACACACAACAAACAAGCACCTGGCAGATACTGAAATCGCATTTCCCACTGGAGTGTGGTTTCTAGGCTGCGAGGTGTGTGGTTTCCGGCTCAGCTCCTGGAGGTGGGGCCAGGTGACTTTTCCTGCCATCTGTCTGTCTCACAGGCTGGAGGCCTGCCAGCTCACCTCCTGTTGCTGCCTGGCTCTGAATTTGGTCCTCCTGGTCCACCAACATCTGAGATATCTGGACTTGAGTGGGAACTACTTTGGGTTGAGAGGTTTACAGCTCTTCCATGAGACCTTTCAGGAGAGGACGTTGAACACGAAGGTTGTTCTGTAAGTCTGGACAAGGTCCTAGACCTAAGATGCCATTGCAGGCACTGCTACTGTTCTCCTCTCATTTCCTGGGGATTTATACTTCTTTCTGTGGCTGGTCGAACCCCAACTCCCACCTGGATATCATGGAGAATGTTACCTGGATTCTCCTATCTGATATATTTCTTTTTCATCTGAAAGTGCACCTGCCCTGGCCGGTGTGGCTTGGTTGGTTGTAGCATCATCCCATAATGAGAAAGGTTGTGGGTTCAATTCCCAGTCAGGGCACATGCCTGACTTTCAGGTTCGGTCCTGGTTGGGCCACCGAAAGGCAACTGATCGATGTCTCTCTCTCTCTCTCTCTCTCTCCTTCCCTTCCCCTCCGTCTAAAATCAATAAGCATGTCCTTGGGTGAGAATTAAAACAAAAACAAAACAAAACAAAAACATGCCCTGGCTGGTGTGGCTCAGTGGATTGAGTGCCAACAGGGGGTGTTTGAGAGGCAACTGATGGGTGTTTCCCTTGCACATCTATGTTTCTCTCCCACTCTTTCTCCATCCCTTCCCCTCTCTCTATAAACACATAAAATAAAAAATAAAAACAAGGTTAAACAAAGGAAAGTGCCCCTATAAGACACTTAGCACAGCACCTGACCCCATGACACCCTCAGTCAGCAGTGCATCTGGGTCTAGGTCACAACTACACCTGTTGTATCCGCTAGCTGTGGCTCCGTAACAGATTGCCGCAACACTTAGCAATGGGAGACCATACACACTCCTTTTCTTACAAAGTTTCCAAGGGCCTGAGACACATGTGGGGTTTTACTGGTTGGTCCTAGCTCCTGGTATCCCAAGCCGGCTCAGTTACGCTGTTCACTGCAGTTTGCTGGGGACTGAAGGTCACCCACATGGCTGCTGACAGAAGGCCCCATGAGCTCTTCATAAAGGGGTTCCTGACATTGCTGCTGGCTTCCTCTGGAATGAGGGAGCTTGGCAGGGGCGATCCCAAAATAGAGCCAGAGTCTTTACTGCTTCATCTTGAAGGAGAACATGACATCACTTCTGCCCTGTTCTGGGGGTCAGTGAGAGAGGGGGCCCAAGAGTGTGTATAGAAGGAGAAGGGTCACTGGGGGGGGGACGTCTGGGGGGCTGCCCACCCCACCTCTTAAGTGGTGGAACTGAGGCACTCGGACTCCATCCTGAGCTCCTGAGAGCATCCCCACGGGTCTCAGGACAGAGCCGAGGGGTTTCCTGGGGGGTACATTTCCATCCTAGAGATTCTGCCCACTTTTCCAGGATGGAAAAGAACCCTTTTTTTTTTGTGCTTCACAGGGAGCAGAAACAGAGTTCTGGAGTGGACATGATGGCCCGGCTGGAGGGCCCCAAAGTGGACGAGGCCATCCTGAAGGTCGTACAGGACTGGCACACTAAGGGCTCTCATGGGGCAGCACCGACGAATTGACCCCAGGGACCCACCGCCACATCCCCGTACCTTTTTTCCCTGATGATTCCTGGGAAATCAGACACATGTTCTGTGGACCTTCTGAGTCTGAAGTGGCTCAGTTCGTTCTGGGAAATGGTGTGGGGCATGCCCCCCAACAGCTCCCTGGGAAGGGTGGAGGGTCTGGGGTTAGAAATTTCTGCCTCACCTATTAAAGCAGCAGGAGAATTTAATTAAAAATGTACATGAATAAAGTTTGAAAACTTTTTGAATGTCATTTATTCACCAGTAGACTCAGACATCAGTTCTTAGAAAAGAGAATGTTTTCTGACCTGGCTGGGTGGCTCACTTGGTAGGAGCATCATTGGGTACACCACAAAAAAAAAAAGTTGTAGGTACAGTTCCTGGTCAGGGCACATACCTTAGGTTGCAAGTTCAATCCCATGTCAGATCACCATATGGGAGACAATCAATCGATGTTTCTCTCTCCCTCGCTTCCTCTCTCTCTCTCTCTCTCTCTCTCTCTCTCTCAAATCAACAAACATATACACAAGTGAGGATTCAAAAAGGAGGACATTTCCAAGGAAGACAATACAGTGTCCAGGAGGGCATAGGTCCCCTGTGTTTAGTTCTTACATCTAGAGTAATAAGAACATTGGGCCCTGGCTGGTGTGGCTCAGTGGATTGAGCACCAGCCTGAGAAACAAAGGGTCACCAGTTTGATCCCCAGTCAGGGCACATGCCTGGGTTGTGGGCCAGGTCCCCAGTAGTGGGTGCACAAGAGGCAACAACACACTGATGTTTCTCTCCCTCTTTTTCTCCCCACTTCCCCACTAAAAATGAATAAATAAAAATCAAATATTGAATGTGAGAGGTGGGGTGGGTAGGGCAGGGGAGAGTAATGGGGGGTGGAGAATGGGGACAACTATGTAATTGAATAATAAAAAATGAAAAGAAAAAATAAAAAGAAAAATACAAATGAGATCAATCCATGAATACTGTAAAACCAATCAGAGCGAATTGTCTCTGCTCGCAGCAGGCTGAACCGACCCCAGACTGGATCTAGAGAGCAGGGACCTGCCTTCTTAGTCTTCTTAAGGAGGGGACTTTGAGAAGCTGCAGGAATGAATGCCTAGGGAAGGGACTCCACATCTCCCAGTCGACCCCAAACCTTCTCCAGTCAGAGATGTCCAGTCTGTGATTAAAGGGCTTAGGCCAGCATTTGCAACTCAGTGAAGGAGAAAGCAATAGCAAGATTTCCTTCCCATTGAAAGAGTCATCTTTTCTACACAAAGTAACAATCAGGTGTTACGTGAGTTTCTCAACTCTCTAATGGGGTTTTTGTTGCAAAAGAGGAGAGGAGGTCCTCAACCCCACTCCATTCTTTGCTATTGTTTTCCTTTTTTTATTCTTCTCCTGAGGATATGTTTACTAATTTTTGAGAGAGAGAGAGAAACAGCAATCAGTTGCCTCCCGAGAGAACTCACAACCTAATTTTGGTGCACGGGATGGAAAACCAAGCAACTGAGCCACCCGGCCAAGGCCTTTTTCCTCTTTTAAAATTTATTTTTATTTTTCAATTACAGTTGACATTCCATACTGTTTTATAACAGCTTCAGGTGACACCCCCACCCCACCCCATTCTTAAGAGGCAGACAAAAAGCAGGCCCCCACAAAGGCAAGCCCTGTCACGGATTTGCTCTGCTCCTTCTGCAGCACCCCGAGTGGAGGAGCTGGAACGGAAGGACGCAGGGCCCCAGTGAAACGCCCCCTCCCCCGAGAATGAGCAGCTCCCTCTCTGGGGCCGTGCACTCAGACGTGGGTCCTGCAGAGCAAGGCACCGCCCACTGACATGCTCCCCCAAACGGCCCAGAAGACACCCCCTTTCCTAAAGCAATAAGAGAGCAAGCCTTGGGGAGACCAGGGCAGAGAGCTAGGCAGCGCGCCCCGATCTTGGTGGCACGCAGTGTTACACAGGGGACCTTTAAAAGTGCCCCCAGCCCCAGGCATCCTGACGACTGGAAGCGGGTGGGGCTTAAACTCCTGTATTAGAAATGTTCCCCCAGTTGAGTCTAACCTGACGTGGCATTGGGGAAGTATCGGTAGGAGATAGCATTACATTTCACAATACGTAAGTGTATCAAATTAAGCTTCAACCCACACAGCATTGCCAATTCTCAATTAAGCCAAGGAATAAAAAACTAAAGTAAAGTAAAGTAAAATAAAATAGCCCTGGCTGGTGTGGCTCAGTGGATTGAGCTCCGGCCTGTGAACCAAGGGTCACTGGTTTGATTCCCAGTCAGAGCACATGGCTGGGTTGCAGACCAGGTCCCCAATAGGGGGCGCTCCAGAGGCAACCACACATTGATGTTTCTCTTCCTCTCTTTCTCTTTCCCTTCCCCCTCTCTAAAAATAAATAAATAAAATCTGTTTTTTAAAGATAAAGCAAGATGAGATAAGATAAAATAAGATTTTGGGAGATAACCAGTAATGCGGAGACTGGAGGCTCAAGACAGCTGGTGTTTCTGCGCCCCAAGGCAGACACATTCAGCACGTTGGAGAATATTTATTGGACAACAAACAGAAATGCCCACTAGGAGTTGACGGGGAGCCCAGGTAAGAGAGTTTTATGGAGAAAGTCGAGGGAACAAACCACATCCTTAGAGAGCGGTCAATAAGTGACCACAGGTGAAACCCGCGGACAGCCAGCTGCAGGCTGTGCTCACTGCGAGGCCCTGGGCACAGGGGCTCCACGGGCAGGGCACGCAGATGCGCCAGGCAGCTGCCCCTCATCCCCCTGCGCCTGGTCCTTCGGAGGGAGGCAGCCAATGGACAGCGACGACGTCACCACCCGGGATTCCCCAAAAACTATGCTCGCGTGGTTGCTTCTTGGGATCTGACCCTGGAGGTAAGGCGTAGAGTCAGGTGAGTATTGTCTCTGTTACTGATTCAAACCCGAGCCGCAGTCGGTGCCCCTTCCTCTCCGAAGTCCAGGGGCCAAAGACACCCTTTGAAAGGATGGCATGTCCCATCTCCCAAATGAAACACGCCTGTGTGGCGTGTTTTAGGTACGTGCCTCACCCCTTGCAGTCCCTGCGTCTACAGCAGAGGACAGAGCTGGAGGAGGGGGGCGGGGCGTGACTCACAAGGTCAAGGTCAGCGGGTATCCGGTCCTCGGTCTTCGTTCCGTGGGAGCCCAGAGGCATTCCTGCGTTACCTGTGCTCCCCCGCGGACGGTGGCTCGCAGTCCCCTATCCTGAGGGTGCCCTTTGTGAAGGGAGGGGACCGAGTCGCAGACCACTGGCACGGCTTTGCCTGGGGCCGCCAGGGTCGAGCCCGGCTTCCCGGCCAATCCCTGGAAAGGGAGCGGCTTCTGGGGGTCACGAAACACCTGTGAGGTCCCAGGGGAGGCAGAGGGCGGAGAAAGGATGGAGACAAAGCGAAGCTTGGGCCAGTCTCGTAGGCTTCGAAAATGGCCTTCACCCCACCCCCCACCCCCGTCTTAGTTCACCTCCCTCCGAACTGCATTCCCGCCCCGCGGCTAATCCTTCCACTTGACCCCACTCACCTGTGTCTGTTGGGTGTGATTGACCGGCGTCCCCTCTCTGGGAGGTACTGGAAGAAGTACAGCTTTTCATCAGCTGCGTCTTGAAAATGCTTTTCATAGAAATACTCGGAGCTATTCGCTGAGCCAGAACTTTTTGACTCTGTGGAGGGAGGACGGTCAAACGTAGACAATGAGATTATCTGCAGAAAGTGTGAGGGTCGCACCGCCCACCTGCTGAGGAGGGGCTTAGACAAGAGTAGGCACGCATCGATTTCTGTTTCTTGGTTGCTCCAGCTTTTGTATATTCTTAGCAAGGAGCAACCTATAGGTTTTCTCCTTCCTCTCGTCCTCAGAGGAGCCCTCCTGCCCTGACTGGGGTGGCTCAGCGCGTGGGGCATCCTCCCACAAACCGAAAGGTCGCTGGTTTGATTCCTGGTCCCAGCACGTGCTTGGCTTGTGGGCCAGGTCCCTGGTTGGGGGCCTGTGACAGGCAACTGATTGGTGTCTCTCTCACACATTAAGGTTTCGTTCCTTCTCTTTCTCCCTACGTTCCCCCCACTCTAAGAAAAAAATAAACAAAATCTTAAAAAAAATAATAGCTCTCCCTGTGCCGGACTTTTTTTTTTTTTTTTTTTTTTTGCTACTACCACTAAGGGTTTGTGGCTTTTTATAGTCTCGGTTCTCTTCTTGCATCCCTAGATCCCCATGTTTGTGCTGTGTGTTTAATTCAAACATTTTCTTCAAATCACTGTGTATATATAAGTGGGTGTGGCCACCTGAAACAGGTTCTCTTTAAAATAAACTTCCTTCCTTAATTTCATCACTTAACTGAATAGTTCAGATATTTGTGTGTGTGTGTGTGTGTGTGTGTGTGTGTGTGTGTTGTTTTTAATCTCCATGTATACAGTTGCTTTTATGTTAGAAGAAATCTTAATTTTAATTTTAACCTAGGAAATTTTATATTTTTGTGGTTAAGATGCAACCTTTTGCCCTGGCTGGCGTAGCTCAGTAGATTGAGCGCGGGCTGGGAACCAAAGTGTCCCAGGTTCGATTCCCAGCCAGGGTATATGCCTGGGTTGCAGGCCATAACCCCCAGCAACCGCACATTGATGTTTCTCTCTCTCTCTCTCTCTATCTCCCTTCCTTCCCTCTCTAAAAATAACTAAATAAAATCTTTTAAAAAAAGGGGGGGAGGCCAAAAATTAAAAAAAAAAAAAAGATGCAACCTTTTCAACTTGTTCTTAGAAATATGTTGGGGGGGTTGTTTGTTTGTTTGTTTGTTTTGTGTCTTAACTACCAATTGGGAATGTGTAGAAACGCTTGTTTTCTTGCTAGAGTTCTGTTTTGAATAATCTAGTACGTAAACTTCATCATCTGTCCATCGTCAGTAATTTCCTCTTTCTGCCTCCCTCTCTCCTCCCTCATCATTCATGGATGGGTGATGGTAATAAACAACTCGATCATTTTAGTAAAATGCTCTTATTTTGACTAGCTTGCACTACAGTGCTATTTTCACAGAAAATGCCTTTTAGTATTTTATACCCACCTGATGTGAAGGTATAAAGTAAAATGTGTCCTTCAGTTCACCCATCCAGTCAATCCATTTCCTTGCTCATCCCCCCAAAATAGTGAGTGGACTGGGTTGGGGATGTTAATGTGTTACAGCCACAGGCACCATTTGGCACTGGCTGTTGGGCATTTTTAAGGATACAGAGCATTTTAAAGAGAATGAATGAACACACCTGTTCTTGACCAATTAGCTTTCACTCTTGCTGTCCCAGACAAGCCTGTGTCTAAAAATAGTTGCATTTAATGTGCACAGATCTTGCCAAATTGCCCTCTAAAGAGACACTCCTGGGGACACACCCACCCACCATCAGGCACACCTTCTTTTCAGCCTGCAGCAAAGCAGTAGGTAATCAAACATTATGGACATGGCCAGTTCGACATATAGGACTTGGCACCCACTGGCTTCATACAGCCAAGATATCCACCCCACCCCCCCACCCCCCCACCCCGACTTCTACGGCCTATTTTCACCTTTTTATAACCTGCCATTTATCATTCTTATTGGTCATCATTATCATTCATGACTACATCGGTTTCTCATACAAATGAAAGCCACATCCTTTTTTTTTTTTTTAAGCTTTTCAACTCTTGCTCATTTTAATGAATTGAACTATTGGTTGTTTTCACTGACTAGAGGAGTTCCTTCTATAATGTATTTATTCATTGTCCTGTATTTCAAATGTATTTGCACCAGTTTACTTTTTTTTTAAAATCCTCCCCTGAGGATATCTTCATTAGAGATAGAGGAAGGGAGAGAAAGATATACAGAGAGAAACATCAATGGGTTGCCTCCAGCATGCACCCTGACTGGGAATCGAACCCACAACCTTTTGGTGGACAGGATGACACTCCAACCAACTGAGCCACCCAGCTCAGGCTGTACCAGTCCATTTTTTAGGAGAGCTTTAAAGTTTTAGGGAGAGGGGAAAGTGGGCTGAGCTGAAGAATTTTCTCTTTTCTACTATGGATTATGTTTGGGGGTTACCTGTGAAGTAGGAATTCACAAACAAATATTTTTAAGTAGCATCTCTTATGTCTCAGATGCTCAGAAATGGTGACCTTCTCTCATGGAAGTTAACAGTCTTGCTCAGACACCAGCAGAATAAAGAAGCTTTTTTTTTTTTTTACCAGAATTTTATGGTCTTATTTTTGGCTTTTATAAGAACTCGAATGAGCTTCTAGTCCCAATAAAATTGTCAGCAGAGCTTCTTGGATGAATTGATATTCTGAAAATATACACTCTCTTTCCCATCCAGGTTTTTATCTGTCAGAAGCATTTTTAAAGCTTTCAAAACAAACACTTCACTTTCCTAAAATACATTTTTAGCTCTGTCACAGCTACATCTCATCTGATGTCTTTTGTTTGCTGACTAGTTATTAGAATTAGGGTGGAATTTTATTTTATCACCTAGGGTGGTATTTTAAATGTCAAATTTGTTACCAACCCAATTTAATGATGACTTGTGAGTTCTAATAGTTTTTCGAGGGATTTCCTTGGCTTTTTTAGGTCTGCAAATCCACTTGTGAATATTAATATCAGATTTTCCTTTCATACTTTTTCTCCTTTTTATTGAATTTATTGGGGTGACACTGGTTAACCAAGTGGTACAGATTTCAGGTGCACAATTCTACAACACGTCATCTGGACACTGTGTTGTGTGTTGACCACCCCAAGTCAGGTCTTCTTCTGTCATCATTTACTCCTCCTTTACTGTCCTCCATCACACCTCACCTCTCTGCCCCCAGCAATAACCACACTCTTGTCCATGTCTATGACTTTTTTCTCTTTGTTTTCTCTTTTTTGTTCAACCCTTCCACTCCCCTACCTCTCCCCCACAGCTATCAGCCTGCTCTCTATCTATGAGTCTGTCTCTATTTTGCATGTTAGTTCATTTTGTTCATTAGAATCCACCTATGGCACTCGTATTTCTCTGACTGGTTTATTTCACTTAGCATAATACTCTGCAGGTCCATCCATGCTGTCGCAAAAGGTAAGGCTTCTTTATTTTTTTAAGGCTGAGTAGTATTCCACTGTGTGAATGTACCACAGCTTTTTTATCCACTCATCTACTTGGGCTGTTTCCAGACCTTGGCTGTTGTCCTTTAACACGGTTATATCCCTTGATTCTTCATGTAACTGCTTTTCCAAAGAATAGATTAAATAATGCTGAAGAGAATACAAAACTGAGTAGTAATGCTGATAGCTGACATCTTCATCTGATTCTCTCAGCAAACCACTGCCTGAGGACCAAACCCATCCTTTTTTTTTTTTTAATTGATTGATTTTGTTCCTATTTTGTTCCTCAGTTTATCTTGTTCTTTAGATTCCACATATAAGTGAGATCATGTGGTTTTATACCAAACTCTCGACTGTGTTTATGTACCTTCATGTTACCTTAACGAGCACAACAGAATTGATCTAAAAATCGTGTCACTTATCTGTCTCATGCTCTGTAACTAGCATTTTTTCTTTAAAAAAATCTTTTTTCAATTTTTCTTATTAAATTTTCACAAAGTATCTGATGAACTTCTTCAAAGTTGATTTTTATGGTGAATCAATTTGAAATCCTCAATACCTTCAGTTGGCTTCTTTCTGCTGATATAATTAGGAAAATATTCTCTTTGTAGGTACGTATGTGAAAATATGTTAGCCCAGATATTTTCACAAGTGTATTCTTTTGCCTCCAAAGTACATTGCTTCAATAAAAATTTTACAACAAAACTCCTAAAAATAAATATAAAAACTGTGCAACTGATTTTCAGTAAGTGAGGGAAAATTATCTGCTTGTTCCCCTGAGTATTCACAGATTAACCAAAAGCATTCACTGATGAGGGTTTTGAGTTTCACTCTATGACTGGTGCTTTTCTGGGAACCAGGGAAATAGGCAGGAAGACATCCCAGAGCTTATAATCTAGTAACAAGATAGATACCAGGTCAAGTCCTTTTTTGTCTAGGAAGCATGATTACCTGTGTGAACTAGGGTTCTCTCGGTGTGTTTAACAAAGGCGTAGAGAACGTGGTCCATCTAGTGAGCTGATAGATGCTGGTTGTTTCAACGTGATCACTTGATTCGAGGCTGTCCTTTAAACTTTGTCACTGCCCCCCCAACCAGGTCCCGTTTGCTCCCTGCAGCCAAAGCATCTTCCTTTCCATCAACACCGCAGCCCTCAGCCCTGTGTTGAGATGGCAGAAGCCAGCGCATCCAACTATGGACTGCAGTGGTGTCTCGGGCAGCTGGGCAAAGAAGAGTTTCAGACATTTAAGATCTTGCTAAAGGAAAATGCTGCAGAACTGGTCACGTGCTCTTTTCCATGGGGCGAAGTGGATGACTCCAACACAGAACATTTAGCCTCCATCTTGCAAGAGCATTGCAAAGCACTTCTTGTCTGGAAGATATGCATGGACATCTTTCACAAGATGAACCTGCCAGTGCTCTCTGAGAAGGCGAGGGATGAAATGGAAAGTGAGTGAAGGCATGGCGCCAGTCTAGAGGTGGGAGCTGGGCGGTGGGGGGGGGGGGGGGGGGGGGGGGCGGTCTCAAGGTCCCATGGGAATGGAGAGGGCACCACTGTTCTCTCATTGGGTCCCATCAGAGTGTGAGCCCCAACTCTGAGAAGTGACTCACTGGTTACTCTCTGGCTGGAAATTCATGTTGTCTCTAGCCTGTGAAACAAAGAAGGAGAAGAAATAGCTAGAAGGACCCTCACTCTACCTGGACAGAATTTGGTTGACGTTAGTAGACAGGATTTATAGTTGTACCTACTAAACTTGCATTCTGGAGCTACCCCTTGTTATACTTGTAACTTGGGGCATGTCTCCTCCTACTCTGACCCTTGGGTTCCATGTCTTGGAACAGAAGCTGTGATGCTCCTATGTGCTGTGACAAAGGTTTGGCTTGACAAGATAATGTAGAGAGCCTTGGCTGGTGTGGCTCAGTGGACTGAGTGCTGGCCTGCAACTCGAGGGGTCATGAGTTCAGTTCCCAGTCAGGGCACGTGCCTGGGTTGTGGGCCAGGTCCCCAGTAGAGGCCATGAGAGAGGCAACCACACATTGATGTTTCTCTCCCTCTATTTCTCCCTCCCTTCCCCTCTGTCTAGAAATAAGTAAATCTTTAAAAATAAAAAGAAGATAAACAGAGAAAGTGGGTAATAAAGCTTCCTCTGTTTACTGACAACACTGTGGTGGTTGTACCATGAGTGCCCCCCTTATTTCTCACCCCGAGTAGAGGGATTAAGGTTTGAGGAATGCTTCTAGGGGTTGACCTTACTCAGACCATTGGTGCTGTATTAGAGCGATATACTTAGATCAATGGGTGGATTATCTGGAGGTATTTAGGAGAAAGGTAGTAGGAAGAAAAAAAAATAGCTGTCCTTTTTACCAGGAAGAATTCTCTTCTTCAACTGTGGACCAAAAAACTTAGCAAAGAGTCCCAGATGTGGGCAGGCAGACTGGCCCTGGAGAGCCCAGGTACCACATGCCTCAACATGACTCAGCATCTGTAGCTACAAAGGACATTAAGAGATGCCCTGTCTCCCAAGCTTCAAAAAACAAGCCCTGTGTGAAAAGCTCATTGGTATCATTCACAGGCAATGAGGGTTATAAACATTAAAATGATGGTTGATGTTTACTGAGTTAGTCCCCCAGCTTTGGCTCTATGCTGTCTGTGCCCTGCCATTGAACCTCAGACCTACTTGACGAAATAGGCTCCCCATGGCAGAAGATAAAACACAAGTTGTACCCCCAAGTTCCACAGTTTGACCCAAGTTCATGTGTTAATGCCTGACAAAGATGAGGCTCCTCATTAAATATTCATTTAGCATATATTTAAATTTTCTTGTGTTCTGCACCAGAGAGTTTCAGCTTTCAGTGCAGCAGTGAGGAGAAGCATAAAGGGATAATCTTTTTAAATCCTCACCCAAGGAGACATTTATTGATTTTGAGAGAGAGAGAGACAGACAGACAGACAGACGGACATCGATGCAAGAGAGAAACTTTGGTTGCCTCCTTTCTGTGCTCTGGCCGGGGATTGACCCCAAAACATTTCCATGCATGGGACAATGCTCCAACCAACTGAACCACCCAGCTAAGGCAAGAGGTGATTTTTAAAATGGAAGGTGTAGAAAAATATGAAAGTTTCCTATTTCAGACTAGAGGAAAGTGAAGATTAGAATCACTTCCTAGAAGAAGAAAGGTTTAGGCTGAGAGAAAAATGAAGAAAAGAAGTTAGTCAAGCTTCCTGGGCGTGTTGGTGGTGAACACTCTGAGCTAACAGCTTTATGAAGGGTTCGACAAAGAGCCAGAGCAAACCATGCAGACTCCGAGGGAACACGGCAGGAAATGACAGCAGAGAGATGGACTGGCTATCAGACAACAGAGCATCTTGAAAATAATTTTAATAGCAAAGAATAAGCAATTAAATAGCTATAAAGGGGTGGGGGTAGAAAATAATCCAATAGCCATTTCATCATTGCTACTGAAGGGTTGCATAGTCCAGAAAGAGTCATGAATATGTGTAAGGAGGCCCGTTGGGAGGCCATGGGAGAGAGAGAAGTGTGGTTTGGACAGGGAGGACAGCGGCAGCTGAAAAGAAAGAAGTAGAAATGGAGCCCTGGTTATTGTGGCTCAGGTGGTTGGAACATCATCCCATGCACTGAGAGGTTGTGGGTTCAATCCCTGATCAGGGCACATACCTGGGTTGCAGTTTGATCCCTGATCTGGGTGTGGGAGGCAATTGATCAATGTTTCTCTCTCATCTTCCCCTCTCCCCCTCTCCTCCTTTCTCCTCCTCCCTCTGTCCCTTCCTCTCTAAAATCAACAAACATATGCTCAGGTCAGGATTTTTTTTTTAAAGAAGTAGATGTGAGGAGGACTACATGCAGAGAGAGAATGTGGTACTGAGGATGATATCTAAGCTTCTGGCAGGAGAAACTGGGTAGATGGGATTCCATTGCCTCAGGAAATGCTGAAAGAGACATTTTGCAGCAAGTAGACCAAGGAAGGGGAGACCTCGTGAATTGAAGGTGTAACTATTTGGATAACTCTCAGGCATCTAGTGAGGAGTTCCCTAACTAATCTGAAGTTCAAGAACAGTGTTTAGGATGATTCCTGAAGATAAACATTTGGTAACTACAATATACTGCCCCATTATGTGGCTTACCTCAGACCATACAGCAAAATGAGGACAGAAGTTCAGGCCCTGGCCAGATAGCTCAGCTGGTTAGAGCATTGTCCCAATACACCAAGGTTGTGGGTTTGATCCCCAGTCAGGCCACATACAAGACTTGACCAATGAATGCATAAATAAGTGGAACAAATCTCTCTCTCATCAATTTAAAAAAATAATTATTAAAAGAAGTTTGTTTCCAAGTTCAAAATTGGAGCACTGTTCACATGGATGTCTGTTGCTTCTCTGTGGTGGTGGTGGTGGTGGTGGTGGTCCCCAAGGCTCTGCCTCCATCCCAGGCTGGTCACAAGATATACTGATTCATCTTGGTTCCCCTCAGTAATCAGGGCAGAGGGTGCCCTCATCCCTGGTCAAGGTCATTGCTGCAACATTGTGGAAACTGTCTGTCATCTGCTCTGTGTTGCAGAGTCTTCACTGGCTGAAAGACTAGGAGATTCTCCACCCCCAAAGACTGATCAAGGAACCAGCGTGAAGGGACTTCCAGGTCAGTGTGGGGCAGGGGTAACACATTTTCTACCTTTGTCATGGGCCCTGCTGTCCATGGAGCTACTCTCACCAAAAGCCCATTCATTTTTTAGTCAGTTTATTCCTGATTCTTTCTTTACTCTGCCCTCTGCCTATTTAATCAGAAAATCATGAGACCTAGCTCTGAAGTGTGATTCGTTTCTACACATTCTTTCCCATAGCCTGTGTGTCAGAATCATCACCCTTGACTCACTAACCTGTTTCCACTCTGGTTACATGAAATCCATTTTCCCCTCAATAAGGACCAAAGTGATCTTTTAAAAATATCCACCTGAGCCCTGAGCATGTAGCTCAGTTGGTTAGAGCTTCATTGCAATAGCCACGGTTGTTGGTTCGATCCCCAGTCCAAGTACATACAAGAGGCAGCCAATGAGTGCATGAATAAATGGAACAACTAATTGTTTCTCTTTCTCTCTCTCTCAAATCAATCAATAATTAAAAAATTGTTTTTTGATTTTCCTTCTGATACTTTTACTCCCCTGCTTAACAATCCTGAAATGGTTTTCCATTGTATCTGTGATCAAGTACATGACTTTTCTGTAACTGGTGAGTCTAACACGATCCTTATGACTATTTTTAAAACAGGGCAATTCATTCCAACCTCATCTAAGACAAATATGTACGTAGCTGCACTTGTAGGCAACCATTCCCTAGTAAGTATACATAGTGGCTATTCTCAGTAAGTGTTAGCTACAAGAGGTTGGAGGCTGTGCTGTTCTTTACCAGATCACCTCATGTGATCTTCAGAGCAACTTCACAGCATGGGAACTATTATCCTTGCTCCTGTGATAAACATACAGAAGCATGTAAGCCTGGTTTTTTTTTTCTTTTTTCTTTTATTGTTTTTTTCCTTACGTAAGCCTGTTGAGTTATGTAAGTCCTCACCAATAGTGACAAAATTCACATTTAGACCAAGTGTCTGACTCCAGACCCTTAATGTTTTTTAATGTTTAATTGGTTTTTAGAGAGAGAGGAAAGGAGGAAGAGAGATAAACATCCATCTCTTGAGAGGCAACAGATGTTAATAGGCCTCTCATACAAGCCCTGACCCAGAATAGAACTTGCAACCTTTGGGTTTATGGAATGATACTCCAACCCACTGAGCCACACCACCAGGGCTCCAAAGCCTTACTTTTTAACAACTAGATTTGACCTCTCATTTCAATGACTTATCCAAAGGTCTCCAAATGACAAAAAACAGAAATAAGACTAGAGCCCAAACCTTCTCATCTTGAACCCAGTGCTCATTTTACATACACTCTAACCCTCTAGTTGAGCCCGTGGCTCCAGACAGGTCAGAAGACAGAATCCGGCATTGCAAACCATGTCTCAGGGACTCTGCTGGTCTGACCTGGGTAATTCACCTAAGTGTGCGTGAGTTTGCTCTTCTTCCCTCTCTTTTGCAGAAATGTCACAAGATATGGAACAAAATGGTACCACCGCAACAGAGACAAAAGACCAAGGTAAAGAACCTTGATTGATTGATTGATTGATTGATTGATTGATTTTGCCATCTTGGAATGAAGCTGATGGGTGCGCTGTCTGAAGAGCATAGATGCTGGGAGAGTCCACTCTCCTTCTATCCATCCTCGTTTGTCTCTGATGTGTCTGTCCCTTCCCTCAGAGCTCTGGGGATCCCCACCACAGGTCCCCGGATGTCTACTGTCATTATCAGCAGCCTGTTTTTGTAAAGGTAAATTTCAAATTCCCAAGTTCATCTTACAGAATTTGGGCACCCAGGACCAGTCCGTTGGGCAGGTGCTAAATAGAGAGACAAGTTGAGTGACTTGTTTATTTTATTATAGATTTTAATCCTTAGCCAAGGATACTTTTATTGATTTGAGAGAGAGAAAGGGAGATGGGGGAAGAGAGAGAGAGAGAGAGAGAGAGATGTGAGAGATAAACATTGATTGTATACACCCCGACCTGGATGGAACTCTTAACCTAGATATGTGTCCCAATGGGGTGTCAAACCCTCAGCCTTTCTGTCTATGGGATGATGCTCCAACCAACAGAGCTACCCAGCTAAGGCATGTATAAGACTGATCTCTCTCTCCCCTTTCCTCTCCAAAATCAATTTAAAAAAAGAAAATCCTCAGGTGAATATTAAGGAAAAAAAAGAATATAAGGTCTCAGCTATTAGGTTCTGAAAAGAAAGATCAGGTTAAAGGGACAAACAGAGTTACTTGGTAGAAAGTCCGCAAGCCTTTGAGGATGTGATCTTTGAGTGAAGGGATGAGGGATGGAGCTCATCACCAATAGCATGTTTGCTGAAGAGAAACAAAAAGTCTCATACCCATAGAATGTCTGAAATTCAGCCCACCTTCAAACTCTGCCTCCTGCTCTCCCTTTCCCTTCTCTGGCCCCATGTAGACCATGGAGGTGATGAGTGGCTCTACAAACGTCATGTGATGGAGAAGTTCACAGGGACATTGGGTGCCCACCACGGTTCCGAAACCTTTGCCTCTGATTGTCCACAAATGCAAACATTATTTAGGGTCTTCACGCCAGACCAGCAGGGCTTCCGGCCTCTCACCGTGGTCCTGCACGGAAGACCAGGGGTAGGGAAGTCGACTTTGGCCAGAAGAATCCTGCTGCACTGGGCCCATGGGGAGCTCTACCAGGGCTTGTTCTCCTACATCTTCTTCCTTAATGCCAGGGACATACTGTTGAGGGAGAAAAGCAGTTTTGCAGAGTTAATTTTCAGGGAGTGGCCAGGCTCCTCAGACCCCACGACGAAGATCTTGTCCCAGCCAGAAAAGCTCTTGTTTGTGATCGATGGTTTTGATGACCTGAACACTGCCTTCGAAGATGCCAACGTGCATCTTTGTACCGACTGGACAGAGAAGCAGACAGGGTCCATCCTGATATATAGTCTGCTGAGAAAGGTCCTGTTCCCAGAGTCCTCCCTAATAGTCACTGTTAGAGATGTAGGTGTGGAAAAGCTCAAAGCCATGGTCACCACTCCCCAATACCTCTTTGTTGAAGGAATCTCGATGGAAAGAAGGATCCAGTTGTTCCTCAAGCACATCAAGAATGAGGACCAAAAAATGCAACTCCTGCACTCAGTGGTAGACAACCACATGCTGATTGATATGTGCAAGGTGTCCACCATGTGGTCACTCCTCTGTCAGGCTCTCGAGCTGCAGGTGGCATCAGGAAAGAGCCTGCTTCCTACCTGCCAGGTGCTCACGGGCTTGTACACTACCTTTTTGGTGCACCAGCTCACCCCTCGAGATGCCCCAGGGCGTGGTCTTAGTCCGGAGGAAAGAGTCATTCTGAAGGGTTTGTGCCGGATGGCCGTGCAGGGTATCTGGACCATGAAGTTTGTGTTTTACCCCGACGACCTGGCCATCCACGGACTGACAGAGCTGGAGCTCTCCTCTCTGTTTCGCAGAAACATCCTCCTCCAAGACACCCATGAGGACAGGTGTTTCACGTTCCTGCACCCAAGCCTGCAAGAGTTCTGTGCTGCCTTGTACTACGTGCTAGAAGGACTGGAAATGGAGTGGTATCCCCACCCTCTGTATGTGGAAAACATGAAGATATCGAAGGAGCTCAAACAGGTCAGCTTCAACATCCACTTGCTCCAGATGAAGCGTTTCTTGTTTGGCCTCATGAACCAAGAGCTGGTGAGGACGCTGAAGGACTTGCTGAGGTGTCCCCTTGCCCTGGTGGTGAGGCGGGTGCTTCTCCACTGGGTCTCTCTGTTGGGTCAACAGGCCAACACCTCCTCGACTCTGGACTTCCTAGACGCCTTCTACTGTCTCTTTGAGACCCAAGATGAAGAGTTTGTCCGTTCAGCATTGAAAGACTTCCAAGAAGTGAGGCTACTGGTGAGCCGGCCGATGGACCTCCTCGTGTCTTCCTTCTGTCTCCAGCATTGCCAGAACCTGCAGAAAATTCGAATGGACGTCAGAGAGATCTTCTCAGAAGACGAGTCTACTGAGGCACAGCTGGTCACTCTGCAAGGGTGAGTGTGTCCCTCTGCATTGTCTTTCTGTCTCGAGGGAGGTGTTGCTGTGTTGAGGTAATCATGGCTGCAATCAAGCTAATGAACATGGCCATCACTCACCTGGCTCCCATGTTCCTGTGCATCTGCAGGGTGAGAACACTCGAGACCTCCCTTCCTAGCAAATCTCAAGTGTGCAACACCCAACTGTTAATGATAGTTCTACTTTAGCTATCCCTTTCCTGCAGCTGAAACTCTGTGCCCTTCGCCCCATCCTACCCCCACCGCCCATGCCCCACGCCACGCCACGCCCCTGCCTCATTGCCACTGGCAACCACCAGGCACCCTCTACCTCTGTGACTTCGACTGCTTTAGATTCTGTAGGTGAGATCATGTGCATCTTTCTGTATCTGGCATTTCTCACTCAGCATTATGTCCTCTGCCTTTACCCATGTGGTTACAGATGGCAGGCAGCTCCTCCTTTTTTAAGGCTGAATAATATTCCATGGGGTGTGCACAACCTTCTCTCTATCCATTCATCCATCCACAGATATTTAACTTGTTTCTGTACCTTGGCTGTTGTGAGTCATAGAGTACAAATAATCTCTTAGGAGCCTGATGTTAAATCTTGCATATAAGTGGGATTATTGGATTATATGGAAGTTATTATTATTATTATTAATCTCATTGGAGAATATGTTTATTGACTTTTTTTAGAGAGAGAGAGAAACATTGATGTGAGAAAAACATTGGTCAGTTGCCTCCCATATGCACCCCGACCAGAAATCAAACCACAACCTAGATATGTGCCCTGACCTAGAATCGAACCCACAGACTTTTGGTGTAAGGGATGATGCTCCAATCCACTGAGTCACCCAGCCAGGGCTATGTTTAATTCCTTGAGAAATCTCCATACTGTTTTCCATAGTGGCTGCGCCATTTTATGTTCAAAGGGGAGCTAGAATTTAAACACAATCTGATGCCACAGCCTGAGTCTCCCAATCATCCTCTCCATACCCCTGGGCACCCAACACTCAGGACACAGAGGGAACAGAAGGAGTGTGCACATGCAGAGCATGAAGCGACATCCCTGAACTGTCCTCTGAGCCTCTAAAGCCATCCCTGTCTTGTTCTGATAGCCTGGTCTCTCTTCTCCGACACGGTTGTGGCCACTGTTCATGATCAAATCCATCCTGTGCAGGCAAGTGTTTCTTTCCTTCTCCATTGCAGGGTGCAGATCAAGCCCCTGGTGAATGAGTGGTGGAAGAACCTCTGCTCTGTGCTCAGCGCCCAGCCAAGCCTGCAGCAGCTGGACCTCAGCAGCAGCATCCTGAGTGAGTGGGCCATGAAGACCCTGTGCGTCAAGCTGAGACAGCCAACCTGTAGAGTCCAGAAGCTGATGTAAGGCCGCTCAGCCCCTCTGTGTGTCTTGTCACAGGTCTCCTTGCCCAACTCCCAAGACCAACCTATAAAATGTATTTGGAAAGGACATGTGCTATGGGAGGTATAGGAACCAAGTTCCCAAGAGCACAGAGTGGGGAGTGACTAAAGACCTTGTGGGTAGGGATTACTGAGGTGGGGGTCATTTACTCAGGGTTTTGAAGGATAAATAGGAGTTTGTTAGTAGGGGAGAAAGGAGGGAAGTTCAATTCAGGCAAGCAAATGATTTACAGAAGCCCTTAAATCACTCCTTAGTGTTTTTTAGGCTAATCCATAAGGTCACAAATATTTGAACGTCTAATAGTTTCTGGGTCTGTTGTAGACCCCAGGGTACTCACCAGGCACCTGAAGTGGGAGATGAAGGGCTCATTGAACTTCAAAGGTTCGATTTAATTTTCCTTCCAAGACCAAGGAAAGCCCATGGGGCAACACAACTAGGTTCCTAGTTGCAAACATCGTACCCTCACTGCTCTTCCTGCCTTTTTTTTTCTTTTAACATTTTATTTATTTAGTTTTAGGGAGAGGGGAAGTGAGGGAGAAAGAGAGGGAGAAGAAATATTGATGTGTAGTCGCTTCTCATGCGCCCCCTACTGGGGACCTGGCCTGCAACTCAGGCATGTGCCCTGACTGGGAACTGAACTGCCCACCCCCTGGTTCACAGGCCAGCATCCAATCCACTGAGCCACACCAGCCAGGGCGTCTTTCTGCCTTCCTTCAACGGGGCTGTGTCAAGGAGTGTGGTGATCCCAGAATAGCAAAGGAGGCCCTTGTCATCTTCAGTCCTGCACCTGTCGCTGTTACCTGACTGCTTTTCCTCTCCAGTAGCTGTCCCTGTTTTAAACTCCAGTCACACCCTGTGGTTTGTTCTAATCTCAGTTGTCACAGCACTTGTAATACAACAGTGACTCACGTCACGGCAGAGATTTAGGGATCACAAAGGTGATAAGTAAACCCCACCCCCCCACGCCTCTTCAACTTCCGATTTCCCTAATAAACAGCTCTCACATCTCACCTATTTTCCATGAAATTATATGCCCATATGGGTGGATGAATTTTTTTAACCCTTTGGGTCATGTTATACGTACTATTCTGACATTTGACTTTCTTCTTCGACTTGAGCTGTGTGAAGTTCTATTTTTTTTGTGGGGGTGGGTTTAAGATTTTATTTATTGAGAGAGGGTAAGGGAGGGAGAAAAAGAGAAAGAGAGAAACATCAATGTGTGGTTGCCTCTCACACGCCCCCAACCAGGGACCTGACCCACAACCTAGGCATGTGCCCTGACTGGGAATCAAACCGGTGACCCTTTGCAGGCTGGCACTCAATCCACTGAGCTACACCAGCTAGAGCTGGAGTTCTGTTATTAATGGATATACCATAGTTTATTTTGGGGGCAAGACGGGGTTTTTTTTAAGTTTTTATTTTTCAGTTTTTGTTGATATTCAATATTATATTACTTTTAGGTATACAGCATACCAGTGATTGGACATTTATATAATTTATGAAGTGATCCACCCCCCGATACTTTCAGTACCCACCTGGCACCATACATAGTTATTAGAATATTCCTGACTGTATTTCCTGTGCTGAGCTTGACATCCCCATGACTGTTCTGTAACTGCCAATCTGTGCTTCTCAATCCCTTCACCTTTTTGCCCAGCCTTCCAACCCCCTTCCCCTCTGGTGACTGTCAAAATGTTCTCTCTATGAGTTAGTCTGACTTTGTTTGTTCATGTATCATATTACATTCTTTTTAACAGGTTTGGGTTTTTTTAAAGATTTTATTTATTTCTAGAGAGAGGGGAAGGGAGAGAGAGAAACATCAATGTGTGGTTGCCTCTCACATGGCCCCCACTGGGGACCTGGCTTACAACCCAGGCATGTGCCCTGACTGGGAATCAAACCGGCGACCCTTTGACTCACAGCCCACGCTCAATCCACTGAGCTACACCAGCCAGGGCCCATATTATATTCTTAAGCATATCCTTTCGTGTGTCTCTGGTGACCGTCTCCTCTGTTAGCCTAAGCTTCAGGAGAACAGAGTATTCACATTGAAAATACTCTCCTCCCAGTGCCCGCTGCACCACAGGCACTTAAGTATTTGTTGCTTAAAATTAAATAAATGCACCCTGGCTGGTGTGGCTCAGTGGATTGAGCACCAACCTGTGAACCAAAAAAGTCACCAGTTCGATTCCCAGTCAGGGCACATGCCTGGGTTGTAGGCTGGATCCCCAGTTGGGGACAGGCAAGAGGCAACCAATTGATGTTTCCCTCCCTCTTTTTCTCCTTCCTTTCCTCTCTCTCTAAAATAAATAAAATATTTTTTAAAACATTAAATAAATGCAATTAACAAAAGATGGGAGTTGGGATGGGAGGGACATGGAAAGAAAACATTATGATGCACCTAATTCACACTCTCTTATTTCTCTTTCATAGATTTAAAGGTACGCAGATTACCCTTGGTCTCCATCACCTCTGGAAGACTCTCATCATCAGCCCCACTATTAAGTACGTAAACTTGGAAAGCACTCACCTGAAGGAGGAAGATTTAAGGATAGCATACGAAGCGCTGAAACACCCTAACTGTGTGTTGGAGTCTTTAAGGTAAGTCCTGACTAAGGTTTTTGCTTTTATGATTGTGTGCGGGAGGGGGGGTTGTCTTGTTGCTGTCATATTACTCTTACTTTTTATTTTGAAATGATTATTCAGGATGAGTTTCAGAAATATTGCAGAGGGTTGGAAGGATGGCAAAGTCGGGCAACAGAGGGTGGGAATGGTCGTACAGCAACATGTATGTACTTAATGCCACTGAACTCTGCACTTAAAAATGCTTAAAATGGTCCCTTTTATGTTGTGTCTATTTTACCACAAGAAAAAAGTAACTTTTGATGTTTCATAAACATTTTTAAAAATCACAGAGGGGTCGTGGGTTCCCTTCAGCCCATTTCTCCCTATGGCTGTATCTTATATGACTGTAGTACAATGTCAAAACCATGACCTCGACAGAGTTACGATGAATGTATACCCCTCTACGTCATTGTATCACATAAAATGCCAGTGTGTGTGCATTTGTGAGACCACGGTGTGACCATGATACACAAAGGCCACCCCCCTCGTGTTGCAGACACACCCCACCCTACCCCACCCCCTCAACCCCTGCCCATAACACATGTATATGGAATCATACAGCATGTCACAGCCTGAGGGTGCCTTTTTCTTTTAAGATTTTATTTATTTATTTTTAGACAGAGGGAGGGGAAGGAAAAAGAGAGAGAAACATCAGTGTGTGGTTGCCTCTCACATGGCTCCCACTGGGGACCTGGTCTGCAACCCAGGCATGTGCCCTGAGTGGGAATTAAACCAGCAACCACTTGGTTTACAGGTCAGCACTCAGTCCACTGAGCTACACCAGCCAGGACATGAGGTTGCCTTTGTTTGTTTTTTACCAGCAGATATCCTTGAGATCCACCTGACCCATTCTGTGTATCCTTAGCGTGTTTTTATTTATTGATTTTTAGGGGGAGAGAGAGAGGAGAGAGACTGATTTGTTGTCCTACTTATTTATGCACTCATTAGTTGATTCTTTTTTTTTTTTTTTTTTGAAATTTGGCTAGGATTTATTTCCTTCTTATTTTTTTTAATATATTTTATTGATTATGCTATTACAGTTGTCCCATTTCCCCCCTTCTCTCCCCTCCACCCTGTACCCCCCTCCCACCCACATTTCCCCCTTTAGTACATGTCCATGTGTCATACTTATGAGTTCTTTAGTTTCTACATTTCCCGTACTATTCTTCCCCTCCCCCTATCTATTTTCAACCTACATTCTATGCTACTTATTCTCTATACCTTTTCCCTCTCTCTCCTCCTCCCACCCCCCTGCTGCTAACCCTCCATGTGCCCTCCATTTCTGTGGTTCTGTTCCTGTTCTAATTGTTTACTTCGTTTCTTTTGGTTTTGCTTTAGGTGTGGTTGTTGATATTTGTGAGTTTGCTGTCCTTTTACTATACATGCCTTTTCTTTATCTTCTTTTCTTAGATAAGTCCCTTTAGCATTTTATAAAATAAGGGCTTGGTGACGATGAACTCCTTTAACTTGACCTTATCTGAGAAGCACTTTATCTGCCCTTCCATTCTAAATGAGAGCTTTGCTGGATAGAGCAATCTGGGATGTAGGTCCTTGTCTTTCATGACTTGGAATATTTCTTTCCAGCCCCTTCTTGCCTGTAAGGTCTCTTTGGAGAAATCAGCTGACAGTCTGATGGGAACTCCTTTGTAGGTGACTGTCCCCTTACCTCTTGCTGCTTCTAGAATTCTCTCCTTCGTTTTTACCTTGGCTAATGTAATTATGATGTGCCTTGGTGTGTTTCTTCTTGGGTCCAACTTCTTTGGGGTTCTCTGAGCTTCTTGGATTTCTTGAAAGACTGTTCCCTTTGCCAGATTGGGGAAGTTCTCATTTATTATTTGTTCAAATACGTGCTCAATCTGTTGCTTTTCCCCTTCCGATTCTGGTACCCCTATAATTCGGATATTGGAACGTTTAAAGGTGTCTTCGATGCTCTTAATCTTTTCCTCAATTTTTTGAATTCTTATTTCATCATGCTTTCCTGCTTGGTTGATTCTATCTTCCTTCTGGTCCACTGTATTGTTTTGAGACTCATATTCCTTCCTTTCACTATTGGCTCTCCTCCGCGTGTCTTCCTGCATCTGTTTTATGGTAATCTGCATTCTTTCATCTAAATTTCGTCCAAAATCAACCAGTTCCGTGAGCTTTCTGATCACCAGTGTTTTGAACTGTGCATCTGATAGATTGGCTAATTCTTGGTCGCTCAGAAGGATGAGTCCTGGGGGACTGATCTGCTCTATTGAAAACATGGTTTCTTTTTTTTTTTTCCCCTGTCTCTCCTTTTTTTGTTTTCCGGTCTGGTTGCTCTGGTTACGGTGGGGGGCGGAGCCTTAGGTGCTCACCGGGGCTGGGCACCCCGGTCGCTAGATTGTGACGTTATATGTGGGGGCGGGGCAGGAGCGGGGGCGGGGCAGGAGCGGGAGCGGGGCAGGGGAAAACAATGGCGGTAGTTCCGTTCCCCTGGACTCAGACCCTTGTCTGGGCTTCCGGGCTGCGAGTTCTGCCCTGGTCCACAATCGCTGCCCCTCTGGGTCTGCCAGCCGCAGCTTGCGTACTCAGGGATCACCGCTGCCTTCTTACATGCCCCATGGCTTTTGCGCCAATTTCTCGCCAAACCTTCCCCCGACCTCCGCACCCTGCCGACCCGAGCCAGCCCCGCGCCCGCCGGCTCGTCTTCTCCTACCAGTCCAGATGAACGCGTCTACTTCAACTTCTTGGCTGCCCGACTTCCATTCAGATAAATCCTCTGCCGGATCTGGGTGTTATTCTGATAGTAAATTATTGTTGTAAATTATTGGTTTTCTAATCTTAGTTGTACGAGGAGGTACGGTACGTCCACCTATTCCTCCATCTTGCCGGAAGTCCATTAGTTGATTCTTGTCTGTGCCCTGACGGGGATTGAACCTGCAACCTTGGCGTATGGGAACAACACTGTAACCAGCTGAGCTACCCAGCTGGGACTGCGTGTTTCTTTTTATTGCTGGGTGCCCTAGGGTGGCAACCATGTACCACGGTCGGTGTCACCGTTCTCCCTTCCAGGGACATTTTGGTCATCCCAGGTTTGGGACTGTGACCACAGTTTTGTACATCCTGGGGCCAGGGTGTTGTCAGTTCGAGTGACCTGGTCTGAAGGCACTGCCGTGCCCAGGGTGTCCTGAGACAGAAGACGAACTCTGTCTCCAGCTTTATTTTCTGACACACACACACACAGTGCAGGGAAGCTGTGTAGCTCGCAAGCATCCCTCTTAAGAAGGTAACCCAAGGCAGCCAGCCAGCCAGCCAGGGCATGATAGGCCTTAAAGAACCCGAGTGCACAGGTGTTTGCCCAGCACAGGTGAGTGTTACAGCCATCTCTGGGAATGAAGAGGAAGCAGCTGCTGAGTCTCTCTGGTGCTCCAGCTCAAAAAAAAAAAAAAAAAATAAGGAAGAGACACGTTGTTAGAAAAGATGAGAGGGAGAGAGGCTACTGGGGACCGAGAGAACGTGCAAAGTTCTGTGGTGGGAGGAACCAGCCCTATTGTGGTGACTCCGAGGACAGGGGTGTTGTTCTGGTTCGCTTTCTGCGGTAGTCCCAGACCTACGCACTGAGTGGAGGGGAGGGGGGATGGTTGATTGGCTCACCCTCCAAATGGGAGACAGCTCAGAAAGACAGACCGGCAGATGTAGTAAAGCGTTTTGATTGCAAACTCACTGTGAGGTGCAAACTCAATGTTCTCATGCATTCAGCAAACAGGGAGCTCAGATGATGTTCTTAACGTTATGCGTTGGGTCCCGCGATGTGCAGAATGAATGGGAGCAGGTTCCTTTTCTCAGGGTGCTCACAGACTCCCATGGGTACACCAAGACCAAGGAACCCCCCAGTTATTCACCATCAACACGTGTGTTTGGAGGACTCGAAAATGTTGGTCTACAATTCAAGAGTCCGCACTTGAAATCGTGGTCTATGCAGAAGTGTATTCCTAGGTCCTGGAACAAATACACACACAATGCGTAACAGCTCAGAAATAACAGAAGGGTATTTCTTGACTCTACAGAATTAGCCCAAGGGGGTTTCAGATGGACGTCCAAGCGAGCAAAGATTCTGCCATTAACACTTCCAAGACCTTGCTGGGCACAGACATTCAGCTTACAGAAGGAGGAGGCGCTCCAAAACCTCCCCTACCCATTCTCTGAGCTAGAACGCAGTCATGTGATCGCTCCTGCTGCAAGGAAGCCTGGGAAATGTAGTCCAGCTCTGCCTCCACCTGGAAGCAGGAACAGCTTTGCACAGTTTTAAAAAAAACAAAAACAAAAACCACCCAGCTGCGCCAACAGAAGGAATCCTACTGTTTGCAGCAACCTGGGTCGACCGCAAGGGTATCCTGCTGAGTAGGCAAAGCAGACAGAAAGACAAATACTGTAGGATATCACTTACACATGGACTGTAAAATTACTTTTAAAAGGTGAATCTGTGAAAACAGAGTAAGACGCCAGTTACCAACCAGAAGATATTATTTAAGGCTACAAACTTGCAACTTGTAGACAAGTACCATATTTTGCTGTGTTTAATGCACACCTGTGTCTAGTGTGCAACCCCTTTTTTTGGCCCAAACTTTTAGGGAAAAAAATCTTTCATTTTAATTTTTTAATTTATTTTTTTATTTCTTTATATTTAGATACTTCTGGAGGGTTGCATTTTAAAGGGATTTTACCATTTATTTTTGAACATATTATGGTACAAGAAATTTTATGTAACAAATAGTTACCAAACACAAGAACAAATAAAAGGTATTCCAGGTACTACCCCTGTAGAATACACATCCTTATTTTTCCCTCAAAAATTTGGGCAAAAAAAGTGCATATTATATATGGTGAAATGCGGCAGATCGTGGGCATACAATGCATGTACTAATGATTATAGACAATGATATTGCATAATAGACACCAAACTTGCTAAGAGACTTGCTCATTTATTTATTTAGGTACTCAAGTATGTGTTCATTTACATAAATTTTGGGGAGAAATCTTTGCCTGAAGCTGAATATACTATACAAATATGTATTGGCATTTAGACCTGGCATTAAAGACCTATATGTTCTATAAGCAAAAAGGATATAAAAGTTTTGTGTTAAGATTAAGCCACTCTACTAACTAAAAAAATAAAAATAAAAATAAAAATAAAGGCAGTAAGGTGTTTGCCTAATGGAAAGCAAGCAACTCAAGAGAGCTGGAGGAGGGCTTCCTGGAGGAAGGGTTTCCCTGGGCTTTCTTTGCAGAGAAAATCACTGCCTGTTCTCCTAAGGGACTGGGTCATGGTTATTCCCACCGCAAGAAAGAAATGGTAACTATGTGATCTGATAGAGTGGTAACTATTTCTACAATGGCAATTATATTACCATCGCTAAATATATCAAACCCCCATGTTTATACATTACACTTACGGTTTTGTATGTCATAAATGGAGTGTTTGCAGGGGACCAATGCTGTGAATAAAATCATGCTGGGGAGAGGGAGAGGGGTGAGGTGGGGCGGACAGGGTTGAAGGTAATGAGACAGGCTTGCTTGGAAGAAAGAAGATTCAGGAGTTCTGAACAAGAGCCTAAACTGCATAAAGACTTCGGCCTGGGGACGAGCAAGGATGCTACAAATAGAGGAACAGTAGGTGCTCAGACTCGGAGGCCACAACAGCCAAGGTCCAGGCGCCAGCCAGAGGGGGTGACAGGAGACGCTGGTTTGCAGGGAGTGGGGGAAGCTGGGTTGCCTTGGGGACAGACGAGGGTGTGATTCACTGGAGCTGTGTCTGCAGGTTAGATCACTGCGGATTAACCCACCCCTGCTGCCAGCTGCTCTCCCAAATCCTGCTGACCTCCACCAGTCTGAGATGTCTGAGCCTCGCCGGAAATAAGGTGGCAGGCCTGGGCGTCGCGTCTCTCTGCGAGGCCATGAAGGTCTCCCAGTGTTCCTTGCAGAGGCTGATGTGAGTGGGGCTCCCTTTCACGGGGGTTGTTTGGTCTGAACTGAGGCCGACCATGTACTGGGGGAGGGGAGGGGAGGGGAGGGGGGCGGGGCGGGGCGGGGCTGGAGAGGGGAACTGGCTGATGCATAAGCCAAGAATTGCAGTGGGAGTTCAGATCTCGTGGGAATGCTCCGTTGTTGAGGTTTGATAGAGACCCAATAAGCAACACCTGTGTCTTCACAGAGTCATAGACTCGAAGATGGTGGTTACTTAGGGCTGGGGGGCAGGGAGGGGGCAGGAGCGGTGGGTGGCACATGAAGAGATGTTGATCAAAGGGTACAAACTTTCAGTCATAAGATGAGTAAATTCTGGGTGTTTACAATACTGTGTGGTATACTTGAAAATTTCACCAATGCTGAAACCCCAGGGAGGCAAAGGCTTGTGGTTAGACCTGCTGGCTGAGCTAAGGGTTCTGTCTCCCATTAACACTGTCTTCACAAACAACCTAGCAGGTAGGAATTGCTTCCCTTCCATTCCCTGACAAAGAAAGTCGGCTCTAGCAGAAGGAGGGAGGTCTCTTGTCCAAGGTCACACAGGGAGTGCAGGGCACAGCCAAAGCAGGAGCCCTCAAGAACGGATCCATTCCCTGGAGCTGTCTGTCCTCCAACCTGGGCAAGGTGGTCTCTCCACACCGCTTCCAAAGCGTGTAACATGCCTTCTTCAGCAGAAGTTCAGTTCTAAAGCCTTAGCAAAGGTTGAAAAGCAAATAATAACATAGAGTACCCTTTGTAGAAGGTAATAGTAGGAGCAAGATATCTTCTCTTCATTAGTCTTTAAAGGAGGAAAACAAAACACACACACACACATACACACACTTTTTATCCTCCCTCTTAGGTTCCAGGTCTGGGGCCTACAAATTAAGCTGATAATACACAAATTAGCAAGAGAAAAAGCATACAAATTTTATCGATGTTAATTTTGTAAGTATGTGAGGATGTCCCAGAAAGGAAGAAACCCAAGGAGAGGGTAGACTCAGGAGCTTATATACCATTTTAACAAAAAAGCAATAAATTATGGAGAAGTAATTAGACAAAGAAAAGGGGATGGGGGCTTCTAGGGCTGATAAGTTGTGGGAACATGACTAGGACATATATGGGGAGAATTAAAGGTAGATAAGGATTAAATGAAGACTCCTCTCTATTGCTGGTGATGAGGGCCATTGTTC
Source organism: Phyllostomus discolor (assembly GCF_004126475.2). NCBI lineage: Eukaryota > Metazoa > Chordata > Mammalia > Chiroptera > Phyllostomidae > Phyllostomus > Phyllostomus discolor. Next base: position 27,876,884 of record NC_040914.2, read on the forward strand.
TCCCCTGGTACAAGAGAGGGAGACACTCACACAAGAGAAATCTTTGCCACACTTTTAGGCAGGTGGTGGGGAAGGCAGACAGTTCTTATTGTTTCTGCTTTTTCTCAGTTGCCATTAGCTGAAAATAATCTAAAAGTGGCATATTTTGGGGTGTCTTCTTGAAGTCCAACCCAACCAGCATCCCCGGGTTCATTTATTTCACTTTGCCCACAGGCCACAACAGAGGGAGTGATAAACCCTGACTTTCAAAGTCTGATTGCTTCCTAAGCTTCAAAAAATGGACGGGTGATCTCATTTACGTCTGAGGGTCACGACATGTTGAATGCAGGTTCCCCTAAAGAGCAAGGTCACTTGTCTTGGCAAAAGCCTTGCCCTGTAGCGCAAGTGGGAGCAGAAACAACCAGATGAGCGAGCAGAGTCACGAGGCCTGTGGGTTTCCCATTGTAGGCCCCACAGTTCTAACCCGCCACCATGCTCAGCCCTCTTGTTGGACGGAAGCATTGCAGTTGAGTGCCTGAGGTAAACACAGACACGATATGACATCGCCATATATCTGTGAGGGCGTGCCAGCCATGGGAGTGACATTTCTCTCCTCTTGCATGCAAGCGAGGCATGTGATGCACGGACCTCCTCATTTATTTTCTGGGCTGTCTTCTTGCAGACTAGGGAACTGCAGTCTCACAACCGCCAATTGCTGGGACCTGGCCTCGGTGCTGTGCTGCAACCAGAGACTGACACACCTGGACCTGTCCGTCAACACACTGGTGGCAGAAGGTGTGACTGCATTGTGTCGACCCTTAAAGCTTGTCAACTGTGCTCTACAGAGGCTGAGGTGAGTCAAATGCACTCCCCTGCGAGGACTTGGTGGCTTTGTGGTAAATGGCATGTGACTGTCTCAAAAGAGTGGGGAGGGAGCAAATGCTCAGGAGGAGGCGCCTGCCACGTGACCCATCGTGTCCCTACGAATCACCTCCTAGAGTTCACACGCCCTTGGAAAAATCTCTGTGTGTTTACATTTGCTTGTGGTGGAAAGTTGTTTGTCCAAATACAGTCGATTGTCACGATGTGTGGTATTCACATTCTGTAAAGTCAGAGAGAACATTGAATTACTGAGAGTGGACCCTGATACCCTGGGAAAACACGGGGTTCAGTTCCTATTGCCAAGGTCATGACATTTTCATCCATGGATCCATAGCTAACCTTGTTGGGGGTGGTTTTGGTTTAAAACCCTATATTGAATATGTATTGCGGATTCATTAACATTGAACTTGTGGTCAAGAGTGGTATGAATCATGCCTGAACAAAGCCTATGCTATACGTGTTTTTCCTCCTTAAAACACATCCCAGTTTTCTTGTTTAACTTTATTTTTATTGTTGACACTATTACAGATGTCCCCATTCCCCACCCCCCACCGTTGCACGTAACCACCCAGCACCTGACCCCCTTCCCTCTGGCCATCACCACACTGCTGTCTGTGTCTACGCGTCAAGCATATATTCTCTTTGGCTAATCCCTTGCCCTACCTTCTCCCAGTCTCCCCTCCCCTGCTTCCCTCTACAGCTGTCAGTCTGCTCCATGTGTCCACGCCTCTGTTTCTATTTTGTTCATTCGATTCCGCATATAAATGAGATCATGGGTTGTTTGTCTTTCTCTGACTGGCTTATTTCACTTAGCGTAATTATTTCCAGACCCATCCATGTTATCGCAAAAGGTAAGAGTTTCTTCTTTTTTTACAAGCCGTGTAGCATTCCCACTGTGTGAATTTTTAGCCACTCAGCTCCTGATGGGCACCTGGGCTGCTTCCAGAACTTTACAATAGCCAAGCTCTGGAAACACCCTAGCTTTCTTGTGCTCAACACACTAGACCACACTTCAGCTCCACATCTTAAACAATGAAGCCACAAACCCCCCAAAACCACAGAGATGCAGAAAATGTGGCGTTCTCTGAAAGGACATTTGTTCACTGCAGGAGGAGAACTGGACGTGAGTTCAACCTTAGCTGGGAACGTGAGTGACAGGCAACTCCCATTTTTCTGCGTGTGTCTGTCAAGGACTGTGAGCACCATGAGTATTGACGGGGGGAGTCACCGGTAAATCTGAGTGAGAAGGCAAACTCCCAAATACAGAACTCATGACTATACAGGTTGGCTGTATTTATGGAGCCCCTACTTTGGGTGCATGCTCTTAGCTGCTAGTGATAGGGAGATGAAAGATGGATGGGGTCCCTATTTTTTTGCACGGCTTAAGTTCTGGTAGAGGTGAGTTGAATGGTAAGTCAATGAGGTTTTTGAACAGTGACACAGAGCTGATGGCCACGCAGTGTGTGTGTGGCCAGGAGGACACTATTGTATGGTAAGGTGCCCCTATGGCTATTTCAACAAGTGCCTCCTTGTGTAGCTAAATTGACTCTCTATCCCATATCTTTTTCATTCTTTACCTGAGGCTATGTTTATTGATTTGGGAAGGTGGGGAGGGGGAAAAGAGGGAGAGACATCTGTCAGTTGCCTCCCCCACACACCCGGACTGGGGATCAAACCCGCAACCTTTCAGTGTACGGGGCAATGCTCCAACCAACTGAGCCATCCAGCCAGGGTTATCCCAAATCTCTGGTTGATGGTAAGAATGAGAGATTTTTGTCGTTCTTCTTCTGCACTGTCAGCTTGCTTCGTGGAATCACTTTGCTTTGTGTCATTCCATCTTGTTGACCCCTGATTCCACAGGAGTGAAAAATATATGAGTTCATGGTAGACCTACAACCAGAAATTCTGCTAAAGAATAGAACTTTAATGCACATGTCTATGACCTTTAGCATTCTAAGGGCCCCTGGTAACTCGGCAATGGAGACATCCCAAGTACAGTAGATGGAATGATAGAACAATCTGACCCCTCCTCCAAAGTTGTCTATGTCCTAATCCTTGGAACCTGTGAGTAGAGGACCTTCCGTGGCAAAAGTGACTTTGCAGATGTGGAAAGATGTCGAGATGGGAGGTGACCCTGGGTCATCTGCCTGGGCCCAGTGTCATCACAAAGGTTCTTAGAAGGGAAGGAAGGAGCCCAGAGACTCAGAGGAGATTCGATAATGAGGGTCCATGTGGTGAGGCTGCGGGCCCAGGACCAGGCACGGAGGAATCTGGGCAGCTTGTAGACACTGGAAAAGGCAGGGAGCTGGTTCTCCCCTGGAGTCTCCGGAAGGAACAGGGTCCCACTGACAGTGCGGCTCTGGCCTCCAGAGCTGCGGGACGACATGTGTGACTTAAGGCATGTGGTTTGTGACCGCGGCAACAGGCAACTCATACCTTGAGTTGGAAAGAAAATGGGAAAGAGAGGGTCGAAGCATACAGCACTCGCGTTAGGCATTGTGCCGAGAACATCCGGGTCATCTTGTCACCTACGCTAGACAACCTTCTTAGATACCAGCACAATCTCCTCCCAAATGAGGAGCAGGAGAGGCTAAGAGAAGCGGCTGAGCCCTGCTGGGTAGCACAGTTGGTTGGAGTGTCGTTTTCTTCACCAAAACGTGGGTTTGATTCCTGTTCAGGGCACAGATCTGGGTCTTGTGTTCGAGCCCCCGTCAGGGTGGGTACGGGAGACGACCAGTCGATGTCTCTCTCCCTCTCCCCCTCTGCCTTCCTCTCTCTCTCAAGTCAGTAAACATATCCTTGAGTAAGGATTTCTTTTTCGTTTGTTTTTAATTTTATTTTAATTGTTGTTCAAGGATTTCTTTTTTTTTAAAGTGGCTTCCCCAAGGGGACACTGAGTCAGGTGTGTGTCCACCCTCTCTCCCTTGCCTGTGCCCTGCAGGCTCAGAGAATGCAACCTGGACATCCTGGGCTGCAGCTTCCTTGCCCTCACCCTAACGAGCAACCGTCACCTGACGCACCTGAGCCTCAGCGTGAACCCTTTGGGAGATGATGGCATCAATCTTCTGTGTGAGGTCCTGGTGGAAACATCCTGTCACCTCCAAGACCTGGAGTGAGTCTCCCCTGGTTGTGGGGTGGGGGGGTCGCCTCTACCAGCGTGGGGGCTGAGGTTCCTAGATTGTCAGGAGCCAGGAGTAGTGGACCTGGAACCTAAATGGAAGCTCCAGCGTCCTCAGAGCCTCATGGTCTCCAGTGGACACTGTGGGTAAGTTGAAGTGTTGGACAGGACAGTGACTGTGGGAAGGACAGAAATTATTCTGAATGGGATCCATGGAGCTGGAAGTTGCTGTGAATCTCCGAAACCTGTGCATTGCTCCTTTTACCTCTCTGCATGTCTCTCCCTCTCCCTTTCTTGGTCTCTGTCTCTCTCTCTGTCTCTCTCTCTCTCTATATATATATATACACACACACATACTTCTATCACTCTCTCCATATATATATGTATATATATATATGTAGACATATATATACCTTTGTCTTTCTACCACTATCTCTCTATACATATCTTTCTCTGTCTCTGTCTCTCTCTGTCTCTCTCCCCATTTACATATATACAAATCTGTCTATATATTTCTGTCTATCTCTCTATACATATCTATCTATCTATCTCTCATATATAGCTATCTTTCAATCGCTTCTTGGCCTTTTGGCTAAAAATCAAGTATAGTATCTGTTCTTATCAGTTTAATATATATATATATGTGTGTGTGTGTATATATATTTATATCTGCCTCTATATATGTATTTAAATCTCTCTATATATTTGTTTCTCTCTCTCTATATATATATACCTCTACCTCCCTCTCATATATTTATATATATACACACACACACACACATATAAATCTATCTCTATATTTCCCTCTATCTTTGTCTCTCTATACATATCTGTCTCTATCTCTCTATATATGTAAATTTATATATATATACACACACATATATAAATCTCTATATTTCCCTGTATCTTTGTCTCTCTATACATATGTCTCTCTCTATATATATATATATAAATCTATCTCTCTATATCTCTGTCTCTATCTCTATCTCTCCATATATATCTGCCTCTCTGTCTCTCTATATCTCTCTCTGTCTCTGTATATATCTGTCTCTTGCTCTGTCTCCACGCACACACACACACACATGCGTCCTTTTGCAGGCTGATGAAATGCTGCCTCACGGCCGCCTGCTGCAAAAGCCTGTGCACCGTGATCACCCGGAGCAAGCACCTGAGGAGCCTGGACCTCGCCGCCAACGCCCTGGGTGATGTGGGTGTGGCAGCCCTGTGTGAGGGACTGAAGCAAAGGACAACAGGTCTGAAGAGACTCGGGTAGGCCCCCAGGGTCGTCTCCTGGAGGGCTGAGCACAGAGGGAGGGGAACCCGAGCACGAGGTTGCTGGAATGGAGACCAGGATCGGAGTCCCACGATTCCAGGAACTCAGGACCCCCTTGGCCTGGGCAGAGTGGGGCTGGGCTGTGACCTGTGGAAGGAGGGGGATGGCAGGGGCTTGGGAACATTGTCTGGAAGTCACAAGCCCTCCATACATGTTTATCAGAAGAGTTGGGTACTCAGCAGGGTGCCAACTGGTGGCAGGACCAAGGTGCATAGGTTTTGGCATTGCAGAATACACAGTTTAAAGGGAGAGAAGGGCCAGAAAAGCAGTGGGGACACTGGCAGTTCTCAAACCAAGTGTTAGCCTCAGAGTCGCCCAGGAGGCTTGTGGAAAAAATGGTTCTGGTACACTTGGTGGAATATTACGTGGCCATAAAAAAGGAATGGAGTGCTAACTAACACAGGCTATAGCTTAGATGAACCTTGAGAACATGATGAGGCAGGATTCCCAATTCAGAATTCACTGTGGATTTGGTGTATTTGGGATCAGGACATCTACACCTTCTAGACCCACTGGCTAGTTTAAACTACCTACCTACCTGGTGGTGAACTAGTTATATCAAGCTATGGGTTTTAACGTTCCACCCCCAAGTACCCCAACATACATGTCTAAAATACACAAGGTCTGGCAGAAGTGAGGCTTGCTTGAGTGCAGCTGGTATGATAATAACATGGGTGTAATAATTTATACTTTTAATTTGAACATTTCACCTAAAAGGTCATATGGTGTGCTTGAGTGTGATATTGTTATGTTACAGAATGACATGCTTACGATTTTGTAATTTAAAAAGGGGGTGTTATTTGTGCCAGACCCTGTATAAGAACCCTGTTACAATACTGTTATCACACCTAACAATGCTCTTTGGCGTCTCCATGCTGAGGGTAAAATCCTAAACCCTTCATGGGACCCCAAAATGCCCAGCCTCCCCTCACACCGCTGTCTCCGATCCACTCCAGACACCCTGTGGACATAGGTGTCCACTCCCTCCTTCCACGAGGACATGGGACACCACATTTCCTAAGCACACCACTCCTTCCTGCCCCCTGCCCACTGAGCACACTTCCTCTCCACTCTCCAGTTTTAGGTGAAAGGTCCTGCACTTTCTCGGCAAGTCTTTCTCTGTGTTCCCTGTTTTGTGTCCTAGTTATAGACACTCTCACCCTTTACCTTCCTTTCTTTGCACAACTATGAGTCATCAGCAGCTCTCGGCATGAGAACCAGAAGTGGTGTCTGGAAACTCCTTAGAAATGCACTTTTTTTTTTTGGTCCCTGCCCAGAACTGCTGAGTCCAAAACTCTAGGAATGGAGCCCACGGTTCCCCTTTTTCTTGTTTAGCCTTACCCAAGGATGTGTGTGTGTGTTGATTTTGGGGGGAGAGAGGAAGGGAGAGAGAGAGAAACACCAACTGGTTGCCTCCCCTAGGTGCCCCAACTGGGGACTGAACCCACAACCCAGGCACGTGTCCTGACTGGGAATAGAACCCACAACCTTTTGGTGTACGGGATGATGCTCCAACCAACTGAGCCACCCAGCTAGGGTGCCCTTGTTCTTTTTTTTTTTTTTTTTTTTTTTTAACCATGAGGATGGAAGTCAATTGGGTTGAAGGAAGAAGGATCGATTGTTGATCTTTGGGGATGTTTTGGGGCCCCCTCTCTGCAGGTTGGAGGCATGTGGATTGACGTCTGACTGCTGTGGGGTCCTGGCCTCGGCTCTCGTCTCCAACCAGCACCTCAGCAGCCTGAACCTCATGCGGAATAATTTTACTCCTGAGGGAATAAAGAAGCTGTGCTCAGCCTTTGAACACCCCATGTCTAATCTACAAGTTATTGGGTGAGTCCTGGCAGTTGTCTTCTCAGACACAAACCTTCTCTTACATGCTAGTTGGCAAAGAAGGGGGTTATCAGAGAAAGTAAGATCGTGGCGAAGTTGGCGGATCTTTATCCAACCAAATATCCGCTGCATTCCGGGCACTGGGCTGGGTGCTGGGGACCCAGGGATGACGGGAGATAGCGGCAAGGCATTGATACCACGAAGGTTACTCTGGGGTGGGTTTGGGAAGAGTGGAAAGACAACATACAAATGAAATGTTTCTATCCCCCCAAAAAACTAAAAATAGAATTGCTATCTGAGCCAACAATTCCACATCTGGGTATGTAATTAAAAGTATGGCCCTGGCTGGTGTGGCTCAGTGGATTGAGTGCCGGCCTGCGAACCAAAAGGTCATCGGTTTGATTCTCACTCAGGGCACATGCCTGGGTTGCGCACCAGGTCCCCAGTGCGGGGCACTCGAGAGGCAACCACACATTGAAAGATGTTTCTCTCCCTCTCTCCCTCCCTCTCTTTCCCTCTCTAAAAATAAATAAATAAAATCTTTTTTTAAAAAAGTATGGAAAGCAGGACCTCAGAGAGACTTGCACACCTGTGTTCCACAGCAGCCTTATTCACAATAGCCGTGAGGTGGAAGCAACCCTGTGTCCATTGTCAGGTGAACGGATAAACAAAATGTGGTCCATTGACAAAGTGGAATATTTAGTATTCAGCTCTACAAGGAAGGAGATTCTGACACCTGCTATGATGTGGATGAACCCTAGAGACATTATACTGAGTGAAATAAGCCAGACACAAAAAGACAAAAATACTGCATACTGCATAATTCTACTTAGTGTGAGGTACCTAGACTGGTCCAATCCATAGACAGAAAGTAGAATGGGGTGGGGTGGGGGTGCCCTGGGACAACTAAGAAGAGGAGGACTGTGTCGTTTACTGGGCACATAGTGGTATATTTTTTAATTGTACTTATTTTTAGAGAGGGGGATGAAGGGAGATAGAGATGGAAACATAGATGTGTGAGAGATACATCAATCAGTTGCCTCTAGCTCGCCCTCAACTGGAGACCTGGCCTGCAACCCAGGCATGTGCCCTGACTGGGAATCGAACCAGTGACCTTTTGGTTCACAAGCCGGCCCTCAGTCCACTGAGCCACAGCAGCCAGGGCATAGGCACATAGTTTTAGCCGGGGACGAAGAAAAGAGTTATGTGGATAGACAGTGGTGATGGTCACACAACAACGTGCATGTGCTTCGTGCCCCCAAACGGTTTGCTGAGACGTGACTACAGTGGACAATCCTCTGAGGCTGGCTGTGACGTATTTATAGCAAGAGCAAACTTGCCCAGCTGAGCAGCTGTCCTCTCCGCTGTGGCCCCGCTCACTGATCTATCCTGGAGTCAGGTTTCAGCTGACGAATGTCAAGAGCAGCCCGCAAAAGAGTGGTTGTAGTGCGGGATCTGAGTGGGAGGCAGGAGGGAAAGGAAGACAGGAGGTGAGTGGTGGGTTCGAGAACACAGCTCAATAGACTTGGGGTCTCTATGTGGTGAGAGGGAGAGGGAGAGAGAGAGAGCGAGAGCTCACAGCAAGCACTTCAGCTGGAGAGGCGGCAGATTCGGGTTGGAGGAGAAGAGAGCATCCATATCAGGATGGAGGAAGCAGCCCAGCCGTAGGCAAAATCAGCTCTTGATGAACAGGCTCCCCAGAGAAACAGAAGTCACCCCTGGAGTTTCCTAATTGCCATTTTGGGGGCCTGTACCCTCCTCTCCCTCCCCCCGCCCCCAGGTATCTATGTGATTACCTGTTTCCCCATCCTCTTCTGAATTACAAGCTGTGTGAGGGCAGGGGCATCACCGTGTTCGTCGCTGTGCCTCCAAACCCTGTAGCAGGACCTGGCACAACGTTGGTTCCCGAGAAAGACACGGTGACTCGGTGACTCGGCCAGGCCTGCCCCGTAGGTGTGCGGCCAGGGGCTGATTCCTGCAAAAGACAGAGACTTGGCTTCTGTTCTCTGGGGAGCATACCAACGTCCTCCACAGACAAGAGGGTTCAGATCCTTGATGGGAGGCTCCCAGGAATCTGGAGGGAGGGAGAAGAGTAGGAAGCACATTCCTGGAGTCATGAGCCCTTTTTGTGTGCCCCGCTACCCCCCGCCCATTCCCTGCCAGGCTGTGGAAGTGGCAATATCCTGATCCGACAAGAAAACTGCTGGAGAAGGTCCAGGCACTGAAGCCCCACATGGTGATTGGCGATGACTGGTATTCTTTCGACGAGGACGACCGGTACTGGTGGAAAACCGAAGCCAGGAAACCCCGCCCACCTACTCTGGGTGGCGCAGGAACCTCGACCTGAAGGCCGTCTGCTCCCAGTACGCTGTGCCCTGAAGGGGGCGCTCCTCCTCAGAAGCGGGAACAGATATCCGATTGTCACAAAGCCCCCCACTGGCGGTGACCCTGTGTGTCCTTTGTACCTTGGTTCATATGGTGGCCTCAGATGTAGGCTGCAAGTCGCAGGACCCAAGTCGCTGCAAAATGTCCGTCCTACCTCTCAGATGAGGTCCAATAAACACTGAGCATTTGCAGAGGTGTGAAGCGTCCTACTTGCTCAAGAGCAGAGGTGGCAGGACGTAGGAATTTTGACAACACGACTCTGGTGGTGGTAAAAATAAACCTTTAACGAGTACCCATCTGAATGTCTAAGAAGGATGTGGCAAGTCCTGGCCCGGTGGCTCTGCTGGTTAATTTGTTGCCCTGGTCACCAAAAGGTGCCAGGTTTGATCCCTGGTTAGGGCACACACCTAGGTGGCAGGTTCAATCCCCCGCCCAAAGGATTGTCTGCGGGAGGCAACAGATCTATCTCTCTCTCTCTCCCTCTCCCCTCCCTCTCTTCCCCCCTTTCTCTCCCTCTACCCTCCTTTCCTCTTTCTCTAAAATCAGTCATAAAAATCCTCATGTGAGGATGTTAAAAGACAGACAGAAATGAGCTACAAAACCACGAAAAGACCTGAAGGAACCACAGATGCATGTGACTGAGGGAAGGAAACCCACGTGAAAGGCCCCACACCACATGAGTCCAACTCCGACATTCCAGAAGAGGCAAACCCATGGGTAACAGCAAATCCTGCTATCTTGTAATAAATATTTTCACTAATTCACATATGCTGTGCTGTTCTCAAGAATTCAGATGGTGGCAGGAGACACCAGCCTTTTTCTAGAGACCCCCTCCCCCCCAAGCTTCCCCCCACCCCCAGGAAGCTCCAGAACAAGAAGCCTCACCTCCCAGGGTTGCAGGGAGCGGTTCTGCCTGCATGCCTCAGCTCAGTCGACACACAGAGGCTGTGGGTACATTGCTCTGGACGCATCCACAGCAGCACAAGGGGCCAAGGATAGGGAGGGGCCGCTGAGGTCCAAGAGCAGGGGATCCAGAGGGAGGGAGCTGCTGAGCTAGATGGGGTTCTGGGCAGTATTTTTATCCCGTGGTGACGGCCACCCCTCCACAGATCTCAGGCAAGTGACTTTGCTGAAACAAAATCCAGCGACGTTGATGGCATGGCAGAACCCGGGGGCTGACCCCAGTGTCTGTGGGTCTCCTCTCTAAGGCAGCTTCTCCTCTGTCCAGGGTCAGTGTAAAGTTCAGGCAAGATGTCCATGAAGCGCCGGGCATGCATTAGGTGCACATTAAATTGTATCTCCTCCTGACGGCCCCCACCCCACCCCCACCCCAAAAAGGTCCTGGCTGGTGTAGCTCAGTGGATTGAGTGTGGGCTGCGAACCAAAGTGTCGCAGGTTCGATTCCCAGTCAGGCCACACACCTGGGTTGCAGGCCACGGCCCCCAGCAACCACACATTGATGTTTCTCTCTCTTTCTCCCTCCCTTCCCTCTCTAAAAATAAATAAAGTTAAATAAAATAAAATAAAGAAATATTTGCTTGGAAAAAAAAGAGTTTCATTTAAAGAAAAAAATTGTATCTCCCCTCGCTGAGTCAGATATCAGCCCTGTCAAACCCTTACCGGCATGTCCCCTCCCCCTCCCTGGGGCGGGGTGGGGAGTGCAGGCAAGGACAGTCACTTCCTGCAGTGCTGGGAGCCCAGCAGCCCTCCGGGGGAGAGGCCTTACCTGTCAGAACATAATGCACCGCCCCGCATCCACCCCCCCCCCCCCCCCCCCGCCCCGCCTTTGTGCAGCTGCCGCAGCTGCTGGTGGCAAGACAGGAATGAAGAGATTCCTGTAGGCTCCTCAAAGCAGCAAAACTGCTCTGTCCAACTCCCTCAGCCCTGGCTGGTGTGGTTCAGTGGATTGAGCACCAGCCTATGGACCAAAAGGTCCCCAGTTTGATTCCCAGTCAGGACACACTCCCAGGTTGCCCATCAGGTCCCTGGTTGGAGGCATGCAAGGGGCCACCCATTGAAGTTTCTCTCACACATCATGTTTTTTTCTCCTTCCCCTCTCTCTGAAAATAAATAAAAATTTAAAAAATGTTTTGCCTCTTTGGGAGGTAAGTGGAAGGGAAAAGATGAGTGGATTATAACAGACACACAAATACACACCCACCCAGAAATGTATGTAGTTGTTCCTCAGCATCTGTGGCAGATTGGCTGCAGGACCCCTTCCCCGGAGCCCCCATGGATACCCAAATCCGCGGATGCTCCAGTCCCTTCTGTAAAATGACGTGGTATTTGCATGTAGTTTATATCTGCCTTCCCTGGTTGCAATGTAGAGTGTGCATCCCAGACTTGAAACACTTGGCCTCCAGAACCAACTCCCCCAGCTGGAAGAGAATCCCCAAGTAGCCTGAGTCTGCCAGCCATACAGACCCCTGCGTCGGGGTCCCCGTGACCAAGAACAACTGTTGACAGGGGAGACCTGGTTCTTCTTGCTGACGCATGTAAAGAATTACATATCAGCAAATCTACTAGTATGTAATCAGTTTATCAGTGGCCTGTTCCCATGGAAGAGAACAGGACTGGGTAGAATAGGGAGGTGAAAGGGAAAGTTTCAGGGCAAAGCAGGGTGAAAAAAAGCAAGAGAGGGTGGAGACCAGGGTGGCAAGTCCCTGGGCAGCTTGAGGCCAGGTGGCCAGAGGCCCTGTGGCCTGAGAGCCAAGAGCCTGAGAGAAGAGAGAGAGAGAGACCTTTGTTCTGAGGATTTATGTAGTTGGTGGGATAGGAGGGAAAAAGTTATATATTGATTAACGAGTGAAGGTGGTGCCAGCTTTCCTGGGGGGATGTGACTACCCAAACTTAGGTATGTGTGGCGGTCTGTTATCCCGAATCCTTATCTTGCTCCAGGCCCCATTTGTTCACCTTGTTGTAAAACAAATATGTGACAGGAGGCAGTTAATTAAAATTGGGGCACTTTCCAAAGTTATTATGGGCTCTTTCTGTAAGCATCAGGGACCCCCTTGTAAAATAGACAGTGACCAGAGACCGGCAATTAACCAAAGTTGTTTTATGGGCTCCTTTTTGGGGCACCAGGGACCCTCTCCCACATTCCAGGTCTTGGGATAAAAGCACTGTTTCAAGGCTTACTTTCCCAGATAATGGAAATGCTACATAGAATTTCAAGGACTTCCCTTCTTTCTTGCTAACATAGTGTTTCTTGTGATGTCAGAACACCTGGCAATATTATCAGAACAGGCTCAGGACTGCTGAGTTAGCATGTGAGATTTGTCTCCTTCCTCCTTCCTGCCTTGGTTTACTATTTATTCTACCTAACTGGTAAAAGGCATTTCCTGGCAACCAGGGTGCTCAATGCTGGCCAGTGACAGTACTGCAGCCTCAGAGTTCTTCCTATGCTGTCTCCTGCCTCACAACTGGCAGCCCTGCCTCTGGGCTTGGGGGTGTGTCTGACTCTGAAGGACAGACAGACAAACACACCCCTCCCGCCAGCTGTCTCTGTTCAATACGAAGCCCTGGGTGGCAGAGTCTCAGGGGGCAGGTTTGGGGCTCAAACCGGAAATCTCACTTCCTCCTGTGGCCCCTCCTTGGCTGGTGACCCTTGTCTGCCGAGGTTACGGGAACGAGGAGCCCTCTCCGGCCTCCTCCGCACGACCATGGCTGTCCAGACCTGATTTTTTCTGAGAGAAATCAGGAAAATCCAGATTTTTAAAGTAACATCGGACTTTTAAAATCCCGGCTCAAGACCCTGAGAAGGAGGCCAAGGTTTCGGATGCAGGCTCCCAAAACCCTGACTCTCACTGTATGTTTTCAGCTCTGTCGAAGGGTGGAGGGCAGGGAAAATGGTAGGATGTTCAGCCTGTGCTCCTCGTTGATTCAACACGGGTGCACTTGGTGAAGGGGTTCCCGATGCCTCATCAGCCCCACATCTGTCACTGCACGTCACCCCTCTGTTTGCTTGCTTGTTTGTGCTGAGCACGTGGCCCCCTGGCATCCACGCTGCAGCACTGGAAACCACAGGCCCTCAGACCAAAATGGGCCACCGGTGTGTTCAGGTGGGCTCACTCCAGGCTTTAAAAACACTCCGTTGGGGATTGAGCACCAGGCCCCCGACAGACACCCTCAGGGGAGCCCTTGAAACAGACACCCCCAGGGGAGCCTTTGAAACAGTTGCAGGGACAGGCGAGCTCTTCTTTGCTCAGAGGAGGCCCCGAGGGCCAGAGAGGCTAGTTCACTTGCCCCGGGGCCATGGAAATTGGCCCTGGACCGTTCTTGCCACCCCTTGCTGGGCAGGAAGCCGAGGACAAGGCAGCATGAGAGTGGACTCTCCCTGTGTCCGCCTCCCAGCTCCACCCTGAGCTGCTGCAGCAAACCCCACTGCCGGCTTCTGTGGGAGTGACTGGGCACCACTGGCCACCCTGGTGCCCACAACGCTCCTCCTCCCTCCTGCCTCCAGAAGCACCCAAGGCCCACAGGCCGCCAATGGGCCCTGGGGACACCAGGCGGTGCTGTCACAGCCCTGGAGCCCCTGTGCTCTCTTTGGGCCGAGTTCCACCCTGTCCCTCCCTTAACATGTGACCTGAGAGGTCAGAATTGCCCCGACTGAGTCTGCCAACCCCAAGCAGGGTGATGGGATTGAAAACATGCCTTTCTGACCTAAAAGTCATGCCGGTGGGCTAATACATCCTCCAAGGAGCCCCAGCCTGCCAACCCGGGGACCACCCCCAACCTCTGCATATCTAAGGTCCCCTTGTTGGGGGGGGTGTCATGATCTGCTCAAGGGTGACAGAAGCCCATCTGGCTGATTTGGGGCTCAAACCAGAAATCTCGCTTCTTCCTGCAGCCCCTCCTCAGCTAGTGACCTATCTCTCTCCTTGTCTGCAGAGGTTACAGGAGCATGGGGCCCTCTCCGGCCTCCTCCGCACGACCATGACCCATCAACCAACCCCTCTGAGAAAGGCCCCTGGCAGGGATCTCTCCTCAGTGGGACCACCCACGGCCATCTCCCGAGATCCCAGAGACACAGGTCCCCAGGCCCCCGGCTGTGGGGTCCAGGAAACTGGAACTGACACCAGGGGCCCCACCCTGGCGAAACAATGGCCACCCCGCCCCACGGCTGGCTCCTGCAGCTGGACCCTGCCCAGGCAGACGGGCGACTGCCCACCCGTCCCTCATCCTCGGCCCACAGTGTGGCTTCGTCCCAGGGAAGCAGCAGCCCAGCCAGGGACACCTCCAGCCTCCTCTGCAATGAGACATGACCCAACCTCACCCTCCATCCACCCCCCACCCCCTGACTGCCCTGCACGCCAGTGGGATGTGAGGAGGGGGCCCAGGTGCATCCCTAGGCCAAGCCCTCCCACTCCCAGCAGGGGGTGGAGGGAGGGGCCTTGGGGCTGGCGGAGGCCAGCACAGGCTCCTCACCGCCTTGTGTAGGAATGCCACCCCCCCCCCAAGGGAACAGGACGTATGTTAACTGAGACTGAGGGATTCCTTTGAAAAGCAGCCGCCTGCAGCTCCTCACAAGGCTGGACACGTAGTGGCCATCCCTCTGTGACCCAGAGCCCACAGCAGGCACCCAGGTCGCATCACCTTCAGGGACAACAGCCCAGGTGGGCATGGATCCACTGGGCAGCTGCCCAGCCACCGCCACTGTGCTCCATGGTCCTGGCCCCTGGGCGGTGTTCCTCCACAGGCTCGGCCCTCCTCTCCCTCCAAAAAGCAGGCGCAGCAAAGACAATCGGATAGTGCCCTTTATTGGCCTCCGCACCCCTCCGCCTCCGCCCAGGCCTCTACACAGGGACCCCAGTTCTCTGAGGGGGCCTTGTGCCAGCCCAGTTCCGTTCCCACACTCCTGTGCTCCAGGCCCGGCTGGGGAGAGAGGGCTTAGGCAAGAAAAAGAACGAACCCATGGGAGAGAAGAAAAACAATGGTGGGTGGGGTCAGGTGGGTACAATTAAAAGAAAATTCTAAAAGGGAAAAGGACCCCTCTTTCCCTTCCCTCTCCACTCCTTGCCGCGCCCCCAATGGTGAGGGAAGAGAAAGTGAGGAAATGGTCTTTCTCGAGTGGGTTTGTCGTCTCTTGGTCTCTAGTTCACATCCTCTACCTCGGGCTCCGCCGAGAACCTATGAGGGGCAGGCCAGGTCCACCGCCAGGGCTCGCAGAGGGCGCGGAGGCCAGGCGAGCACCCCCCGGCGCCCCTCCCTGAGGCCACTGCGAGTAGGGGCGCCCTCAGTCCATTCCTCCCTGGGTCTCTGGGTCCTGCGCCATCGCTCCCGCCGAGCCCGAGGGGCCCTGCCCCCCCTCGGGCCCCCCACCCCTACCGAGCCTCCACGCCGCGGCACTCGCTGCACTGGCCGCCGGCCGCCTCGTCCTCGTCAGCCTCGTCCCCGCCAGCCCGGTAGTAGCTCTGTCCGCAGCGGCTGCAGACGGAGGGCGCGCCCACCGCGTGGACCTTCTTGTGTCTACGCAACGCCGCGCCCTGCACGAAGCCCTCACCACACTCCACGCAGATGTGCGCGGGCTCCTCGCCCCCCGCCGCCCCGAGCCCGTCCCCGTGCTGGGCGCGCTGGTGCGCCAGGAGCCCCGCCGCCTGCCCGAAGCCCTGCCCGCACTCCATGCACACGTATGGTTTGGGGGCCGGCGCGCGCCGCGAGCGGGGCCCTGGCGCCTTGGCCCCCGCACCCGCCACGGCTGCAGTCGCCGCGGCCCCCTCCCCCGGTGCGCCCACCACGATGATCCCGTCCCCGTCGCCCACAGGGATAGCGATCTCGCCGTCCGCCGCCGCCGCCTCCTCAGGCGCCTTGGCCCGGCGCACGCTGGCCGCCAGCACCTTGGCCGCCACGCCGGGCCCCGACAGCTCTGGGTGCAGGCGCAGGTGGCGCGCCAGGCTCTTGGGCTGGCTGAAGCCGCGGCCGCAGCGCGGGCAAACGAAGGGCTTCAGGCCGCTGTGCGAGCGCCGGTGCTTGGCCAGGCTCTTGCTCTGCGTGAAGCTGCGGCCGCACTCAGGGCAGGCGTAGGGCTTCTCGCCCGTGTGGATGCGCTGGTGCTGCATGAGGTTAGAGCTCCAGCTGAAGCGCTTGCCGCACTCGGAGCAGGCGTAGGGCTTCTCGCCGGTGTGGATGCGCCGGTGCTGCACCAGGTGCGAGCTCTGCGAGAAGGTCTTGCCGCAGTCGGTGCAGGCGTTGGGCCGCTCGCCCGTGTGCGTGCGCTGGTGTCGCGTCAGCTTGGACCAGTGGCTGAAGCTCTTGCCGCACTCGTTGCAGATGTACGGCGCAGGTGGCCGAGGCCGAGGCGGGGGGCCAGCGGGGGGCGCCGACTGGGGCGGGGACAGCTTGGTCGGGGGCCAGGTGGGGACGTCGTCGTCATCCATTATGAGGATGTCCACTAGGAGGCAAGAGGGTGGGAGGTGACAGGAGTCAGAGAGAAACTCACACAGGACCCACCCAGGTGTGAGAGCTGCAGGGCAGGGGGCTTCACCTGGGCTGCCCCACCGGCCTCTGTGTGCCCTCCCAGGCTCCCCCCACACCTGGCCTCAGTAGGGCGCGCCTGTCTGCACCGCCCTGGCCCTCGGAGGTGTCCTGTCCGTCTCCACCCCTCCCCCACCCTCCTTCCCTCAGAGTACCAGTAGTCCTGCCTCTTCACTAAACTGTCACCTGTCCACTCCCTGTCCCTCAGGACTTCTCACAGATGTCACCCCACCCCCGGAACAGTGCCTGCGGTGCGACAGGGACACCAGGCTGGGGGCAGGAGGCTCTCGGGAGAGCTCACTGAGAGGGAGAGGGTGGCGGGGCCCAGGAACCCTGACAGCACCCTAGCTGGAGAGCCATGGCATCACCTGCGGGCTGCAGGACACGACCCTGGCCACAGAGTGGAGGAGAGAAGGAAGACGAACCGGCCCGGTGAACGGAACCACAGGCCAGCCGGTGGTCCCGATCCCCACCTGCCCTCACGGAACACAGGCGCCGTTACAGAACATCCTCCTCACACGCGCCCCTGGTTTTCTGTGAGTCCTGGCTACCCAGAGGGGCCCTGGTCCTGCCGCCTGCAAACCAAGGGCACCCCCACAGCCATTTGCACATTTACACCACCCTGGCCCTGAGCAGTCTCCAGGGATAAAGGAGCAAGGCCACCTCCCCCGCATCCACCTGGAGACAGGTCTGTGCACCTGCTGCAACTCCTGCTCCCCCAGCTGGCTGGGCCTGTGCCAGCCAGAGGGCTCCAGGGGGCTGACCACCCCAGCGTGGCCCAGCTGTGCCCCGAGCACACTCCGGTGTTCCAGCACCACACACAGTGAGGCACACACTGCCCCACATTGTCCCCGAGACCACATGGGTGAATATGTGAAGCAGGTCACGAGGTACCAAGGACAGTCGCACCAGACAGGCACGTGGCTGCCAGTCTGTCCCTGTCCGACTACTCTGGGCTCACAGAGACGCCTGCATGCCTAGGGCATGCTGTCAGTGTGGCCCCGGGGGCAGGGGGGTTTGCCGTGTGGGGCTGTGTTCTATGTGGGGCTTTCGGATCCAGGGCTCAGGTGAGGCATCCGAGGTGACCTCTCAGAGGTGTCTAGAGCTTGATGACCCATGACAGTGAGCTGAGGGGACAGCACAGCTCCATCCCCTGCAGGTGATTCCCAGAACACTGGTTGCCATCTTTCTTGTTGCCATCTCCTCAGCTTCAGGATCTTCCATATTTCTATTCATTTTTTGGATTGCTTCTCTTTCTGAACACCTGTAGCTAAGGACCCAAGATGGACCTGAAGGCTCTTGCTACGCCCCCACTGCCTGGCCCCACACCCCTCGAATCCCACCCTGGGAACTCCAGGCTGGGGCCACCAGGACATGGGCCCGAGGCAGCAGCTGGGAAGCCTACTGGGCTCTGGGCTGCAGATCTGCCCTCCTCACCATCATGGACTTGCCCGTGAGATAGTGCGGCAGACTGCTGTCCCTGCACCCAGCACCTCCCATCAGCATCCCGACCAGGCAGGGTGAGAGACTTTCGTGAGATGACCCACTGGCCCAGGGTGCCCAGTGCAGAGCTCGGGGCACACAGGGAAAATCCATGGAGTAGCAGCCACTACCAACACAGCATCGGGAATCTGGACACACTCACTCCCCACCAAGGTTCACATACAAGGGAAAAGGATAACATTTCTGAGGTTCCCAAATGCCCTGGGTAAGTCGATCTCATCTGAAAGCAGAATCGACTCCTTAGACCTCTTCCATCTAAGTCACTGACTGGAAAAGCGCCGTGCCGGCCCGAGCAGCATGATCACCACAGGTCACAGCCCGGCAGCAGGGCCAACCTGACCAGCAGGTGAATGACAGAAGGTGGGAAGAGATGTTTCTTGTGCTGTCAGTAGGCACAGGGCTGTCCTGGGGAACTTTACTTCAGACCCATGTAAACAAATACAGGCGCCTGGGGCATGTGCAGACCCACAAAGCAATCCTGTAGTCAACTCCGGGCCTTGACCAGTCACGAGGACACGCCGTGGGAGTGGGAGCCGCCGCACAGGAACGAAGGCAGCTGGGGCCTGGCCTGCTGGACACTGTCTCCTCCACCATGTCTCTTGAGGTGCCTCCTTGTCATCGGGGCGGGGAAGTCCAAACTTCTGAGGACAGAGGGCTGGAATCTTTTCTTCAGACATCTCATCCTGAGGCCCTACCACCCAGCCCAACGTCTCCAAGGAACACTACGTTTACAAAGCCACTGGCCTTGGGGAAGGAGTCTCTGGCCCACGACGGCCTGGGGAAAGGCTGCTCACAGCTCCAGAGCAGCCAGCCACCTCCACAGAACATTCCCCAGGCTCAGCATCCTTCCCCATGATGGCTCCAGACAGCTCCTGGAGTCCTCGTGAGACCACGCGATGCTATTCTCCGTGCAGGACGATGCAGGGGCAGTCTCCTCCTCCTTGCCAGAAGAGTCCCAAACATGGCGCTGAGCCAGAAAAAACCAGTCAGGGTGACTTGAAGGGCACCTCCCTAGGTCACGTGTCCCAATCTGGCCAGTGAGACTGGAGCTGGGGGCTAAAGGAGGGCCCAGGAAGCAGGCCCTGCCTCCCTCACCCCACCCTTCCTTTCCTTCCTGTGTCTCTGTCCTTGGTGGTTTCCTAGGAGGGAGTGATGGCTGGAGCTGAGGCTCTATCCCTGGACAGCACAGAAGAGGCCATCAGGGCCTGGACACCGGTGGCTCCCAAAGGAACGGTTGAATTAACCACTCCTGGAACTGCTCGCCTCCAGCCAGGTGCCAAGGACCATTCAACATCTTTTTGGTTGGAGCCACCACTGGGTGGGTTCCCTGGGGCAGCTGAAAGGGTCCCCACAGGCCCTGCCACACGGCCTCATGTCCTTCCTCAAGCTGTCCATCAGCTACCACATCTCCTTCAGCAGGCAGCCCCTTCCTGAGCACAGCAAGGCCTGTGCTCAGATGGCCTTCTCCAGACAGGCGGTCTTTGCTGGAATCCCGCTGGTGATACCACACAAGTTAGTGCTCCTATCAACTGTGCTGGGACGCATCTGTGCTGGGGACGACATGCCAGGCGGCCACAGGCTAGATGAGCGCAGGGCATGGGCACCACTCCAGATGAGCCAGGACCTGGCCTCCATTTCAAGAGGTTCATACTGACAGCTGTGGACAACGGTGGATGCCAATTGTGGACACAGGGACGGTAGGGAAATCAGTGCAGCCGACGATCTGGCAATCCAATGGCTGGGGTCTGGCAGAGCTGACCAGCTTCCTTCAGAGTGTATTTGAGTGCAGGAGCACATGCATAGAAGTCCAGTGTGTGTGGGGTCAGGCTGGAGGAGGCCGCAGGGCCATCCCACTGGATGGCTGAGTCTGGGCTCACACCGCCCACTTTTCCCCTGGAGTGAAGCTGCACCTGGACCATGACAGACATGAGCACTCCAGGGATCCTCGGCACCCTGCTCGCCATCGCCTAGAGCCTCTCCACCCACTGGGGCTCAGCATCCACTCGCCACCTCCCTTCTCTCCTCCCCTTCAGTGACTCCTCTGGGGCCCCCGGAGCCTCCAAGTCAGTGGAAGACCTGCCTTTACTTGGCCAGGGGCACCAGGGCATCTCAGGGCCAGGCTGCTCCTTGTGCTGGGATGGGAGTCTGCTAGGCTGAATTGCACCAGGAGATAGTCACTCACCTCTCCACGGAGGCCCCCTAGCCGCCCATGTGCCTGCCCCAGGCCCCAGACCCAAGGTTCCTCACAGGCCAGAAAGACAGGACCAGAGCTATTCCTGGCTCCCCAGGGGGCATCAGCCCAGCACTGTCACCTCACAGGTGGGACCGAGGTCAGCAGAGCTAGGGGACGTTACAAGGTGCTGGCACCCCAGCAGAGATTTCCAGCAGACTCCTGACAGGTTAAACAGGTTGGGGATAGCAAGCTAGACAAGGAGAACATGAGAACCCACCTGCATGTTATATGCAAAGAACTATATTACCAAGTGACTTGTAAAGTTAAAACTTAGCTTACTCCAAGGGACACATAACATTTTGGAGACATCTCTGAATATTTTAACATGGACTGGGTGTTAGATAATATTAAGGAGTAACTTTTTATTATGTGAGATAACATTCTGTAGTTGGTTTTCTCATTTGGTTGGGATTGTTTGTTTGTTTTTGAGTCCTTATCTCTGTTGGAGAATTTATAGGTGAAATGATATGTTTGGAATTTTCATTAAAATATTCTAGGAAAAACAAACCCACAGAACTAGGGGGACAGTGGTGAAAAGAGACTGGCCAAGTGTTGCTAACCACTGAGGCTGGTAGGGCAAAGTGGATAGTCATTACCCTGCTTATTTGTTTGAAATTTCCAGTGAACCAGATTTTCAAGTTAATTTTTGAAAAGCAAAACGGCCAAGGACGTAGGCCAGAAAACAGGAGGGAGCAGGCCCGGGATGAAAACGGGAGGACGGAGGCAGGCCCCATGGCCCCTACGGCTCACCCGCAACAAGGCGGCGGGATCTGCCCCGGGGCCCCTCCCGGTCCTCCGCGGACCTCAGACGTGTAAGCAGGAGGCACCGGGGAGTTTCATCACAACCCCTTCCCATCCCCAGGGCCCCGTAACCTGTCCCCCCAGACATCCAGGCAATGCAGGAGCAGGGATACACATTCAGCGCCCGCACTGCGTATAGTTTTATTAGTACGCGGTCGCACCCACTCACTTCTGCAGTCAGCTGCTGCTTCCGCTACCGGGGCGCACCGGAAGTATTTCCGCAGCGGCCGTCCCAGTAACAGCAGGGAGACGCATGGGCAGCAGCATGAAAGATGTCACACTCTATTTCCTGAGTGCCCCGCGTGAAACCCCTGGACAGGGAACATGGCTTCCACTTAAGGATGTTTTATTCAACCTAGATACTTTATTAAATAAACCCGATGCCGAATTGAAAGTGAAAGATTTCACACAAAAACCCAGATGCCCAGCTTTCCCTGCAGTCCGATCTTTCTCTACCAGTGACGTCCCGGCCACCAGCAGCAATGGCCCCCCTCCAAGTTTGCGGCCGGCAGAATGGGGGCGGCAGGAGCGACACCTAACAAGGGCTGGTGAACAGGCGCCCCCGAGGCTGGCAGCTGGAAGGGAACTTGCAGACTCTCCCCAGCCCAGGAGGGGCCTCTGCAGGAAGGATGGGTGCTCCCAGAGACACAGGTCTGGGGGGCGGGCATGGCCCACTGACACCTGCGGAGGCCACCTCACCTGGGTTCTCGTGACTAGCCATCTGCTGGTCCTCAGAATCCAGCGGCCCCGGAGACCAGGCCTCTTCCCGCAGCTCCATGTGTGGGTCACTGTACAAAGGGGATGAGAGAGAAGAAAAGAGTTTATGGGACGCCTGACAGGCAGGGGTGGGGGGCATTTCAGCTCAAGTACTGCTCGCAGCAGAATCCCCCACGGCCCGGTTCTGCAGACAGCAAGATGGTGGAGAAACGGCCTGGCCTTCTTGTCTCCACCAGACAGGGGACCAGCCCAAGGCGACACACAGTCTGGGGGATGAGAGGTGCAGCAAGCAAGCTGCATCCTCCAAGAACCACCGGCACACCCCAGTGACAGCCCCCTTTCCAACCCGCACGGAGACCTATGGACACAGCCTCCCTCAGTCCTTCCCCATATTCTCATGTAGGAGTCCCGCAGGACCAGGACGGGGGCCACAACTGGCAGGAAGAAGAGTCAGGCACAGAGGCACGGGCTGAAGGAGAGGCATGCAAGGAGACAGGGACAGTGCACGCAAAGACCCGGGCACACCCAGGCCGGCGGGAGCGTGCTCAGATTCTCCCGCCAGGCCTCACAGGCTGGGTTGTGCCTGGAGAGTCATTGGAAATGCGGGTCCCTTTGAGGTGGGCACCATCACACTTGTTTTACAGATGCAGAAACGAGGTTGGAGGCACAAGGACAGACACCTGGATGGCAGCAGCCATGGCAGGGCAGCAAGATCACTCAGGGCCTACCAGGCTCCAGGGACAACTCCCAGGACACGTGAGGTCAGGACAGGAGGCAGATGTGCCCACCTGCAGCCACCTTCCACCAGGGCATCGGGGCTTCACCCCCTTAGAGAAGCCCCCACTCCCCACCTCTCCCACCCCGCAATGCTGCAAGTGCTGAGCACCCAACACCTGCAACACAGGGAGCTGGGGGTGGGTAAAACCCACACAGTCCAGGCAACATGGACCAATCACAAGGCAGCCTCTGACCCGTGACCCTGCTCCTCCACCTGTTGAGAAGAAACCCAAACCTCAGAAAATGCTTCCTGCAGACATATTTTAAAAGTCCATCACAGCAAGATTCAGAGGAGGGGAAACCTGGAAAGCACCCAGGGGTACACCCAGTGGACAAGGCCCATGGGTGTCACGGCCTCCAAAACAGCAGTCACTGACTGTCCCCATTGAGAACCCAAAGTGCAACTGTAACATTCTTACAATAACGAATAATGCTTCTCTGGTAAGGGAAGAAGACGAGTTTTTTGTTGATGTTGTTTTTGATGGCCAAGAGGATTGTGCATCATACGGGACCATCTCGCAGTGTTGTGGAGTAAAGCAGGATGGAGACTCACACGGCACTCAGGTTACACCTGGTAAACACGGGCACTGCAAGGGGGCCCTCGTGCATGGCTCTGGGGCCAGACAGCTGCTGTGGAAAATGGTCTGGCAGATCCTCAGAGGGGAAGCAGTTACCAGGCGACCCTGCAACTCCACTCCAGGTGTGCCTAAGAAACACAGCAGGTATCCACACAGACCTGAGCTGAATGTTCCCGCAGTGCTGTTGCTGACAGCAGCAGGAAACTAGAGATGACCCAAAGGCTGGGTGAAAGGAGCAGCCACAAAGGGCCACATAGAAGTGTCTGGGATGAGGTATGCGGCCAGGTGGGGTGGGAACACAGGGTGTTTCTGGACCGACGGAGCACCTGGGACAAGACAGCAGTGATGGCTGCCCACTGTGTGAACAGGAGAGCCACACTTAACTGCACACGCTCATAAAGGGGTGAATCTCACAGCGTGGGAGTTACGGCTCAGCTAAAAAGTGAACAGACTTTAGGCCCCGGCTGGGTGGCTCAGTTAATCAAAGCATTGTCCCCTACACTAAAAGGTCACAGGTTTGATTCCCAGTCAGGGTGCATACCTAGTTCATGGGTTTGATCCCTGAATGGATGTTTCTCCCATCGATGATTTTCTCTCTCTCCCCCTTCCTCTCTAAAATCAATAAAAACACATCCTCCCCCTGGCTTGTGTGGCTCAGTGGCCTGAGTGCCAGCATGTGAACTGACAGGTCGTCAGTTCTATTCCCAGTCAGGGTACATGCCTGGGTTGCGGGCCAGGTCCCTGGTTGGGGACGTGTGCGAGGCAACCAACTGACATTTCTCTCCCTCCCTTCCCCTCTCTATGAAAATAAATAAAATCTTAAAAAAAACACAACACCCTCTGGCTGGCGAGGATTTAAAAAAAGAAGACTGGGCCCTTTATTTACCCTGTAAACAAAGATGCTATAAAGATGCCAACACGGGGGGGGGGGCAGGGGGGGACAGGAGAGGCTGCTCCTCTGCCTCTCCTGTCCAGACTTGTTTGCCAAGGGCTCCCCGTGCTCCCCTGGAATGACTGGGTGCGCAGCACTGAAGGGGGCTGGCTTCCCGCAGCACGGGCACCCTCGTCTGTCCCAGGGGACCCGTGGGCTCGGGGGCAGTCTTGGGCTGGGCAGCTGGGGACAGTGCCCCTTCTGTCTGCAGAGTGCAAACAGTGCAGGCCGCCTCTCAGCTGGTGCCTGCTTACTGACAGCCAGGAGCTGCGCTGTCAGGACCCAGCAGAGAGGAAACGTGCACACAGGAGCACACACACCCTCCCACAGTTTCCGTGGCGGGGAAGGCTGGGAAGACGGTGAAGGAGAACGAAGCAGGAGGGCTGGACTTGAGGAAAAGTGCCAGAAACAGCCCACTTTGCCAGTTTATCTTGACTTCAAGGCAACAGCAGATACAAGAAGGGCACTCAGCCCCCCTTCTTCCCACAGCAGGAGATAAAGCCGCAGCCCCACCCTGAGAGTGCCCGTCTGCAGGGAGGAAGAAAGTCTTATCTCCAGCCATGGGGAGTCAGGCCGAGGCAGCAATCTGTGCAAACAGACCCTCCAAGGATCTCCCCAGCTGTACAACACGCTGGCCTGGGCACCCTTCGGGTCTTCCTGCCACGGAAACACAATTCTTAGGCTTCTTTTATCCGAGTTTGCCCCGCCGGAAACCCTAAATGCTTAAGGCAGAGGAGAAGCCTGCCTCCCCCACAGACAGAGGGAAGGTGGAGGCTGAGATGAGGGGTGGCACAGAGGCTCACCCGCCTGACCCTGCCCTCCAGCTAAGAATGGGTTCTACCTGCATATTCCAGTGACCCTGCACACCTGCTGGGCCGCTCCAGGCCTCAGCACACAGGAACAACAAGCACGCGCACAGCTGGGTGCTCGAGGGCCAGCTGGGTGTGCGCTGCAAGGGTCCTGGGGAACGCCAAGAGGGGCATTCGCTACCGTGACCCGGGTCTTTCCTGCTCACTTGCTCGCTCCTTCATTCATTCAGACACCCTCCCTCACTCACACAGCTGACAAGGCCTCTGGTCCTGTTCCCTTCCCATCAGCGGTGACTACAGAGAAGCACCACGAGGGCCATGGCCTGGGCAGCCCCACCGGCTGGCAAGGCCCACAGCTCCCTGGACAAGGCCCTGGCAATTCCAGAGTGGGTCTGACTGCAGAAGTGGCCAACTTTGAAGCTGAGAAGGGGCTCCCACCCTGCCTCAACCTCCCCACCCAGCTCCCCCAGTTCGCAGCAGGATGCTCAAAGACATGCCATGCCCCTCCACATCCCCACTCCCTGCCCAGCCTGGCCAGGCCCTTGAGCAATCCAATTAGCATGCAGAGCTGTAGGTGCCCAGCGGCTACAAAGCTGTAGACAAATTATTGTTATTGTTGTTATTAGAGCCAACCTACCTCCTCTGGAGGCCTGCCCACCAATTACCCAGCGCTTTCTTCTAATGCCAGCCCGCCTCCTCCTCCTCCTCCTCCCCACCTCGCCCCGCAGCCGCAGCAGCTGGCTCACTCACTGGGCTTCTCCCCAGGCAGGAGGCACTGTCTGCCCTCTCCTCTCCCTGCTCCTGCCTTTCTCTCACCAGCCCGCCAGCTTTCGCCCAACTCCCTGCTTCCTCTCCTCCCCTGACCCCCCCATACACCCAAACCACTGCCCCACTAACCCTCAGCTCACCAAACCCAGCAACCACTTTGAGGCCATGACTCCCCACCCCGTGAAGTCACGTGGATGGGTGTTCCCCTGCTTGCCCCCCCCAATCAAAGACAAACTCATCTTTGTAAGTCGTGCAGGTCAAATAACCCGTTAAAAAAGGCAAAGGATCACAACAGCCACGTCTCCAAAGAAAACACGCAAGGGGCTGACAGGCACGTGACAAGATGCTCAATGTCACTGTCACTGAGCACACACACACACCACGGGGACGGATGAAGAAGGCAGCAGGTGTGGTCGAGGACATGGAGGCCCTGGACTCGTGGGACCCCACCACCTGCTTCTGGCCACGTGCCCCAGAGAATGACAACACGTCCACACAGCCCGGCACACTCTCGCTCGCTGAGACCTGAGTCATAGAGACCAAGGCGGAACTGCAACACCAGCCACCTTGCATGTCACCTCAGCAAACAAGTGTGTCCCTTGTACATGAAACGTCCACACAGGCAGATCTACGGCCAGATGACCACTCAGAGGCTCCTGGGGCCGGGGTAGGGTCTCTTTTGGGGATCCCAGGAACACCCTAAAAGCACAGTGCTGACAGCCTCACCCCTGCAAACACAACCACCACTGGGCGAGCTGGGGATGGGTGGTACAGTGCGGGAACCACACCTAAATAACGCTGTTTTCCTAGAGGAAGCTCAGTTCACATCACCCCCGCCCCCACCCCAGCCTAAACCACCCCACTGCACGGCCAGTCCGCTCTCCCCCCAGGCACCCTGCAAAGGTGCAGTCCCCTTGGGTCCCCCACACCCAGTCCACCTCCTGTCTCTCTAGAAAGCCCGCCCAGTCCTCCACCTGCCAGGGCCAGCTCACCTTTCCAGGGTGAGCTCGAGTGTCCCCTCCCTGGGGGCCATGCCTGGCCCCTATCACATCACAGGGCCTCCTCCTTCCAGCGTCCACGAGTCTTCCTCACTTCCTCCTTGGGGCCTGGTCTCCCGCCCACTGGACTGCTGCCGACTGAGCACAGCTGCCTCTGACCTTTACAGCCCCCTCAGCCCGCTGGCACTGCCCCCTGGGTGGCCCCCAGGGGTGGGAAGCCCCACAGCATCAGTCTGTCCTCACTTCCCTTCTCTGTGAGCGGCTTCAGCCCTCCCTCCAGGCCTGAATCCTGGACTCTCTGTGGCCCTCACCTATGGTCAGACACTAGGGCAAATCTCTGCCCCCCACCCTGGTGGCTGGTCTGGGTGAACTTCCCTCCCCCTTCAGACTGAGCCAGGAGATCACACAGCCCCGGAACGCTACCTGCACCTCCCTGAGGTTCCCCGTGCAGCCAACAGAGTGGCACTGCAGGCCCCATTCTCTTCTCTTGCCATCTCCCCCTCACTCCCCAACCAGGTGCCTCTCCAAGGCATCTCACTGCCTCGTTCCGCCCACCTCTCACACCTGGACCACCTGGCCTCGCAGGTCCCCTGGGACTCATGCCCTCACTGCCCATCACCCCACCTGCAGCCCTTGGCAGCCTCCCCAGGGCCCAGGCCAGAACATGAGTGAGGTCAGGGGAGCATGTGTGGCCCTCATCACCATGCCCCACTTTCCCCAGAAGACAGACTTTCTAGAACTCCTAGAACCTTGACCGACTGGTAGGGCAGCAGGCCCACCTGGGAGTGGCCACCTGCCACCACCCAGGGTTTCCAGATGCTTGAATGCTGGTGAGTAACTGAAAATTCTTTAGCGAACAAAAATACTCATCAGGCCAAAAGATCTGGAACACCCCTACGGGCCACCTCAGGGCTGTCACCCTCGGTCAGGCCGCCAGGCCAGCCCCCGTCCTCTGGATGGGCATGAGCTCCCACCCTGGCCTTTCTGCAGGCACGTCCTTCCAGGCCTGTTGCCAGGGCGAGGTGAAAACAGCACCTCCCCCAGGAAGCCTTCCCAGCCTAGTCATTTCCCTCTGTATAACTGTCCTCTCACAGCAGAACGTGTTCACCAAGCACAGGCTACACTGCAGACCCCAGGTGCGGGAGGCCACAGGCAACCACCCGGAGAGACAAGCTCCGGGAGCAGGCTGCCGAGTCAGACTCCGGCCCCACCCTCTGCTCCAGTGCGTCCTGTGAGGTGCCCACAGGGCCAGGGTGCTCAGTGAAGGGCCACAGCACTGGCTGGGCCGGTCAGAGCCCCACACCAGGGCTCAGATGCACACAGCACCCTGTCCCACAGCCGGGGTAGCAGGGCCGGGACTCGCTGGGCGGCCTGACTCCAAGGAGGTTTCTGTCTGTCTCCCTTAGGACTGTGGTATTTGTCCACTGTACCTCCCATCATTACAGGTGAGTCCTGCATCCCTGGGGAGGAGGGGCCCTGCCCCCAGCAGACTGAGAGCCCTGAGCTCCACTCCCAGAGGGCAGGGACCAGCTCCTGGCACAGACCCACACACAGCAGCCCCAGGAACCCATCCCTCCCTGCCCTGCCTGCACTTCAAGGCTGGTACCACACCTGATGCCTCCCTGGGTCGTCCCCTGCATCACCTGTCACGAGGCCACCCCAGACTCCCCGTTCCCACCAGAGAGAAGCCAGTGTTCTGGCAGCACAAAGGCCAGGCGCAGACAGAAGCAGGAAGCCCATGGCTCTCTGTGGCCCAGCAACAGGGCTACCGACCCCGGCAGTGGCACAGCTCCCCTGCCTGCCCTTGGCCAGCCAGCTGTGAAAGCCACACCTGAAGTGAGGAGCAGGCTCTTGGAGTCCCCTGAGCCAGCCAGCAGCCCAACCCAGCCCGATGACCGACACCTAAGAGGCCTCAGCAGAGCAGCCCATCTCCCCAGACCCCAGCCTCCACCGGAAGAAACAGGACAACAGAGGTGGTAGCACCACAGTCAAGGGCCATGCCCCGGAACCACAGGCAGCCGGCGCTGACACTGTGTGATGCCTGGGCTCCATCCCAGGCCCTTCAGATGAGGGGACCACCACCACCCAGGACCTCTGACAGCCTATGACAGTGAGCACCAGGCAGGCGCCTGCCCAGTGCTCGGCAAGCGAGTGTGGTCACATCTGCAGTCCGCCTCCAGCAGGACACCCTGGGTAGCGCCCAGGAGGAACAAGCGAGGCTAGGGGCCTGTGTGACAACCACGTGGCCAGACCTTCACCACGGCCCACTCACAGCTCATCACTGTCCTCCTAGAGTCCAAGGTTCTCCCAGCCCATTCCTCAGTCCTTAGAGTCTCAGGAAAACCCACTTCCCCCAAATATCCTTCCCTGACCCTGACCACGGTGAGGCAGGAGAGCACAAAGCTGGGAAAATTCCTTGGCAAGTGGAATGGGGAAACTGAGACCAGCAGCTGATTGGAACTGGCCTCTCCCATCACTCTGATCCCCCTCCCTCCTCCCCTCTGGCAAGACCACTCCTGTCGGCACCAAGCCCTCTGGACAACAGCGTTCTGGCCCACATCAAATAACCTTAGGAACAGAGCCAGCATTTTGGTCACACTAGAGACAACGCGGAGGCCTCCACTGTGTTTCAGCTCCAGGCCCAGGAAAGCAGCAAGTCCAGGGGAAGCGGCACCGTGGCTGCATCAGGACCAGTGCATCGACCAGGGACTGCCGCCCCAGTGCCAGCCAATCAGTGGAGCCCACGGCCCTGCAGGACACACACCCTGATATGGACAGCTAATGAACATTCTACTGAGATCCCCCTCCCCTGAGACCTCCCCTGAAGTCCCCACCTTTAGAAAACAGATAAAAACCATTAAGGCAGAAGACTGACACCCGTGCCCCCGCCCCACCCCGGCACAGCTCCCACTCAAGAGCACACCTGTGACTTCAGCCCGTCTTCTTTCCTAAGGTGGGTGCCTTTGCTTTCTTTCTCCAAGGGCCCTCCTTCTGCCTCAGGAACTAGTTTCCCGAGTCCACACAGCCCCACTGGCTCACTTCTTCTGCCTCTTCCACATGTTTCCGAAGGGCCAAGGCAGCCCCGCCTAGGCTCACTCCTGTTAATGCTTCTTTCTTAAGCTCTTCCTTCATTTCGCTGTCCCCGCCTTTAATAAACCTACTCTCAAAATCACCTGGACCTGGGTTGCGAAATCTTTCCTGTGCTGAGAGCCCACATCGCCCCTAACATCAGCACCCTGCCTCCCCTCCCCACTCCCACAGCTCCAGGGGGACTATTCTGCATAACCCCCAACCCCTCTGCCTGGTGCTTCTGTGCTCATGTCTCCCCACAGCGTTCTGAGCTGCTCCAGAACAGAACTGACACCCAGCATCACCCAGCTCTGGGTCTGGCCCATGGGAGCCTGGAGAAATGGTGCCAACTAACCTCTTCTCCCACCCAGAGCAGAGGGTTCTGCCCATGTGCCCAGCACAGGGCGGGAATGTGCGGCAGGCTGATAGACAAGGTTTATCCACGGAAGAGTGGGCTCTGCTCTCCACCTTTGGGGACGAAGAGGAAACAGCCTGGGAAAGAGGAAGCAACAGGTCTAAGGTCATGGGGCTGGAAGAGAGTAAGCCAAGGATAGGCTAAGAACACCTGGCTCCAGAGCCCTTTGCATGCTCTACAACCACCTCTCTGGCTCTAAAAGGCAAGTATACCAAGGTCAGCGCCATTATTATCCCTGTTTTATCCGGGTGGAAACCCAAGTTAATTATCTAAGGTCACAAAGGTCTGACTGGTGGAGTTGGGATTCAAACCCAGGTCTGTCTGACCCCAAAGCAGGGGCCCAGGACCATGATAAATCCTTCCTGTAGTGTCCGGGTGGGGGTGGGGGGGTAGCTCTGTAAGGCTTCCGGGAGGCAAGGACGAAGATACAAACCGAGAGGAATCTGATCTGAACCCTCCCTGAGGCTGAGACAGAGGGAACTAAGGGGAGGCCTGTACCAGCAGCCGCTGAAGGCCAGCTGCATTTAGCAAAGAGGCTTACAGACTTAGGGAGAAGATAAGCCGGGATCAACAGCACCTGTGCTTCTCGAGCCAGGCCAGTTCTGCCTCCCAGCTGGGTCCTCGGCATTACCCAACCTGGAGCCTGACACCAGGAAACACAGGAAAACCCCGGCCAAGTCACTCCCTTCCTAAAAGTCGGACCGCCCCGCTAAGCTGGGCTAGGCTGGGCTAGGCTGGGCTTTGGGCTACCCTGGCCCCTTGGACCTCTCCATGAGGCCTCTGGTCAGCGGATGAGACTCTCTGCCCAGGTCTACGTCTCTGCTCCAGGTCCTGTCCTTCGTCCTCACACTGGAGGAGCCTGCGTCCACACTCACTGTCAACTCTCAAATCCCTGGGTTATGTTTCTGGCTGATTGCGCGATCCTAGGCTTGCAGAATCGCGCAGATCTGAGGGACGCTCAACTCTACAGACTGGAGTGTCCTTTGTTTGTGCCCCGGAGTGGGGGACACAGTGGGGGGGGGGGGGTGCAAGCCTCAGGGGTAGCCAGCAGGCCCGACCGCCGTCCTCGCCCTGCACCTGGACCACAAGGGATCTGACCTTGGCCTAGCCACTCCCCCCCCCAGGCGCACGCGCTTCCTACGCCCGCGCGCTCAGAACGAATGAATGGGCCTCCGCCGGCCGAAACACCCTCAATTACGGCCGGAATCAAAGGCCGCACACGGCCCGCCCGGGGCATCAACGGGTCTGGGTGCTTTGAAAAGGGGAAGGAGTGGGGGACAGACTTCCGGTCAGGCGGGACCGGCCAGCGCGACGCCCACCCCCAACCAGACCCTCAACTTCCCCTAGAGTCTCCACCACTTCCGGCCAC
The DNA here is from genome assembly GCF_004126475.2 of Phyllostomus discolor. Classification (NCBI taxonomy): domain Eukaryota; kingdom Metazoa; phylum Chordata; class Mammalia; order Chiroptera; family Phyllostomidae; genus Phyllostomus; species Phyllostomus discolor. The sequence continues at coordinate 27,908,852 of NC_040914.2, forward strand.
TACCAGCCAGGAAGGCCAGGGGGACGCGGCGACCCCACCCAATGCTGAGCCCTAGAGCTGAGCCCTAGAGCTAAGCCCCATGGCAGTGTCCCGAATGCTGCGCACGCGCCCTCCTACCGGGCGCGCTACCCGCCTCAGCGCGACCGCGCACCCGCATTCCCCGCCGCGCACGCGCTACCCCGCGGCGCGCCCCCGCCCGCCCCGCCCCGCTTGGCCGGCCGCGCGCCCTCACGCCCCCCCACCCCCAGCAGCGCGCACGCGCACTCACCGCCCAGTCGCGCTCGTCGCCCGCCTCCCCGCCTGCCCCCCGCCCGCAGCCTGGCTCCCGAGGCGCGCCCCCCGGCCCTGGACGCACGCCCTCCGCTCCCGCGCCCGCCCCTCACCTCCTAGGTCCCGGGGCCGCCGTGCCGCACTTCTTCTCCTCTCTCCTCCCTCGCGGATGGTGGCAGCGGCAGCAGCGGCGACTCAGACCCTGGGGTCAGGGGGACGGGCACCCAGGCCGGAAGTGACCTTCCTGGCCGCTTCCGCCCGCGCCGCTTCCCCCCTCCCCCACCCCCTCCGGCCGCCACCCCGTTCCAGTCGCTCTAGGATGGTGAGCCCGCGACCCTCCCCCCCCCCCGCCACCGCCCCCCCCGCCGGCTTGACGGTGCGGAGTCGGCGCTCAGGAAACCACTTCCGGGCACGTCTAGGATGCGGGTCCTCCGGGCGCGCTCTATGGCGCGGTGCGCCGAAGGGCTGCGGCCCCGCCCCCCCCCAGGACCGGAGGCGCGGGCTGGGCCCGTTAGGCGGAGACTTCCGGTGTGTAGAGACTTGCCCCCCTCTCCGGGAGCGGGGCTCCCGCGCCTGCGCAGTCCGCTCCCCGGGCCAGCGGCGGGTGGGAGGTTCGCAGCGAGTGCCCAGGGCCTCTCGTGCCGCCCCAGGTCCTCCAGTCTTCCTCTCTATCATCATAACCCCTTCCCTGCCGATGTTCCTCGCAGTGACCGACGCCCGCGTGCTGAAGGGGACTGCCTCTTAGACCCTGGTCCTTTCGAGAGTGGACAGAGCGTGCTGGCCTTTAGGTGCCTTTTGTGTCCACGTCTACCTCTCAGCCTCAGTTTCTCCACTCTGGAGTAATAACACAGTGCGAGCGTCCAAGGGCTTTGCATGCATAAGTTCCTATTAATAACCTCTAATCTGTCCCCACTTTGCAGCTAAGGAAGGACAGACAGGTCAAGGCACTTGCAGAATGTCACAGGCCGATAATGCAGAGACCAGGCTTGAACCCGGGAGTCCGGCTGCCAATGCTCACATTTAACTGTGGCTAATCAGACTGCCATCTAGAATAATAGAATATTGGTCACAGCCACTAGGATTCATCCCCTTGCCCCATGCAAAGCAGGCAACTAGTGAGCACTGGCTGAATGTTTGCCAATTATGTTAGCATTCTTCTATACAATGTATTTTTAAAATTGTTTGCACCAGAGTGTCCTTGCAGGCTGGTCCTTGTAGTCCCTTCTGTGTTTTGTACTGGGATGGCTCTCACCTAAACGCCTGATGATTTGATCTATTACTATTTATAACCATTTTATTGTTATAAAAGTCACCAAGCTTGGGAGTAGGAAAGGGGATGTACAATTCACTTGGATAACACCTTTCAAAGCCTTGATTTAGCAAAATGTTCTGTGTAAGTGTGCTTATTTCCATTCTAGGCTCATAGTAAGTTCTCACTGAAAATGCTCATTAGGAGCATTATTTCTACTCCTGTAGACGCTATATACCCCAAATTCTCCATCAGCATCAATCATAAGATGTGCACTGTTGAGTGAATAACATCTTCCAGGAGAGAGAAAAAAACAGGAATGTATTAACAATGCATGGAAGTACAGCAAGGTATATCTGTCTCACCTTTGGAAAGGTCACAAAGTAAAATGTTTCAATGTGTCTCAGAAGAGAGGGATGGTGCTGTGAGAATAACAGTCAACACAGATTATTAGCATGGACCTGAAGTTTGCACTGTGCAACCTGTGAGTACAAAATGCCACACACCTGCGCTCCTCTGAATCATATCATCAACAAGGTGCCTGCAGTGGCCCGGTAGTGGGAGGGCACAGCTTCCACCCTCGCCTTCTTGTGCCCCCTCCTGAATGGTTAAATTGAGGACCAACAGGTGAAATCTTGAATCATGAGATGGAAGTCTGGACTGACAAGCTACAAGGAACAAGATAGGCCCTTGCTGGCTTCTGTGTCAGCTGAGATGTCACATGAGAGATGACTTTCTGATTAAAATCATGGGTCATTCAGCCCCGGATGGGTAGCTCCATTGGTTAGAATGTTGTCCTGATATGCCAAGGTTGTGTGTTCCATCCCCGGTCAGGGCACATACAAGAAGCAACCTATGAATGCATAAGTAAGTGGAACAACAAATTGATCTCTCTCTCCCCTCCCTCCCTCTCTCAAAATCAATAAGTGAAAAAAATTACTTAAAAAAAAATCATGGGTCATTCAGAATCTCTCTTCAGACAGCCAAATCGATGTTGAGATGTTTCCCAGGCACAGGAAGGGGTTGCCGTAGAGATGGCTAATTCACCACCAAAACTTGCCCTTTCCTTCCAAAGGGTGGAATTAATAACTCCTGGAATGCGGCTCCCACCCAGGGGCTGCACTGAGCGTGGCCTTGTGATTGCTTCTCACTAGCTAGGAACCAGAAATGTGACCATGTGGGCACCTTGATCTCGGACTTCCAGCTACCAAAACTGTGAGCATCAAATCTCTGTTGTTTATAATCCACCCAGGCAGTGGCATTTTGTTATATCAGCCACAACAGACTAAGATATGGGTGTTTTTCTTCAGGAAGCTTCCCCTGCGCTAGGCAGTAAAAAACAATGCTAGACTCCCCTTTGGAGATTCAACAGCATCTGGACAGAATTGAAAGCCACAAGATTGTGGAAGATCATGGGGGAAGAGAGAGAGAATGGAACACGAGTATGGAGAGAAGCAGTTCTATCTGTGGTCATCTGTGGACTTCCCTGGGACTTTTCCCTCTGGAATTGAGAAAATAGTGTCTACCTCTCTGGGATATGACTTGGGAGCAATGGCAGCCTCTTTGTCACCAGGTGGAGAAAGCCAACTTTCAAGAGGAGAAAATGAAGCTACACAGAGAGACAAAAGGTGGACAGAGAGATTAACTGGCTGAATTCTGTGCCCCCAATACCTTGAAACCCTCTGAGGTGTGGGTGTCAGCTCACCTCTTAAGTGAGTCTCTGAAGATCCCCAGTCTCCCACAGCACTTTGTGCACTCAAAGCCCCATTCAGTGTTGAGAGGAGGAAGTGAAGACGAGTTGGACGAGGTGATGTGTAAGCCTCTAGTGTGGCTGCATGTACTGACATCCCAGCTGCAGAGCCCAAGAAACAGCTCCCACTCTGAACCCCTCACAGCCCCCTCGTGGGTTTCTCTCATGACATCTCCTCTGCTGAGTGACAGGAACAGCAGTGAATGGATTGGAGATAGAGAGTTTGCAGCTGTCGAAATACAAGTGCCAAGAAGTCCCCTCACTCACGTGCACGCATGCACACACACACACATCATACTTTTCACAATAAGTCTGAGACACCCTGGTTCCAGGTCAGCTCCAGCTACATTTGCATTCCAAACACACAATAAGTAATTTTTCCTAATATGAAACTATCCCAATGCCTATCCAAAATACCTGTCTTTGGTTGGAGATACAGGTGGGACTGTGCATTTTTATTTGCTAAATCTGGCTGCCCTGGGTAGCAGACACTATGGGTGCAACTGTAACCCCATCCACCCTCTTTTCTTCACGAGTTTCCTCAGATTTCCATGACTCCTCTGTACATGGGAGGGAGGGGGCAACTCCACCCCCATATTTTAAAACGTGAGTGTAACACTTGCCTTAGATCCAAGCTAACCAAAGTAAAATCCCAGCCCAGAGCCCTTATCTGGGTCCCAATTCATGCCAATATGACGAAGTGTTTTGAGTGGGTTCTGGCAAATAAGCTCCCCCGTCTCTCTTAATGAATGGGGAGATAGTGATACGATGGTTAGAGCAGTGGCGGTCATTTTGCCACCATGAGGGATACCAGCCTGAGGACAGAGCCACAGAATAGGCTAACCCTTTGTGACATTTTTGAGTGACTGGATCAAATTGACCTCAGAACTGTCCTTTGCTCAGGACATTCCTGCTGGCCAATAAATCCTCCTTTGCGTTCGAGCAAGTGGAGATGAGCTTCCCAGGACTGAGCACATCCCAACTGATATGGGCAGGAGCTGCTGTGCATTCCAGTTCATACAGGAGGAAACTGGTGATGGCAGAGAGGAGCTTACATGCTCAACGCCACGTGGTTGCCTTGTTCATTCCACATTTGCCTGACACCAAAGGCTGTGCATAGAGCCATTTCCCTCATCACGCAATTTGGGAAACCCCCTTCCTAAGGGGACACCCAAGACTTGCACACGTTCCAAGCACCTTCACACTCACAATGTTACTTGAAGGAGGCAGGGGAGGCCCTTGTCTTGAGTTTCAGTCAAAAAAGCTGAGACTCAGAGAGGTTCAGTAGCACGCACATGGCCACACAGCAAGCGGTGGAGTTGGGATTTGAACACAGCTTGCTGAGCCTTCTCTCAGCTCCAGGCCACCATTCTGGGCTCTGTCCCATCCTCCCTGCCTTCAATCTCTCCCCCCAGTAGCCCCAGGAAGAGCTTTCTAATGCCCCATCCACAACACTCCTGTTAAGGAGGAAGCCAGAGCTGTTCACACTGACCTCCAAGACCCTTCATCCCAACCCTCGCATGCCTCGGGGTCCCCCCACACGGACCCGCAAGGTAACACTAGTCTGTGGCCCTGGGAAGGTACTGGAGAGCTTCCCTGATGTGCTCCACCTCCTTGAGGTGTTCCCACCACCTTCCACCGTTGCTGCCGAGTTTCGGCTTTTGTCCCCCGATATACAAGAATTTAGATCAGGACACCAGCAGAAGGAAAGGCAGACATTTCAAGACTCTGCAGAGGGTGGTAACCCTGAGCTAGGGTCCCAGGTTGCATGCAAAGAGGGATTTGGAATATATGGGGTCAGAACGTGGAAACTGAGATAGGGAGCCAATAGGTGGTTGAGTTTAATTTAAAAGAAAAATTTTTTTTTTGTCCTGGCCGGTGTGGCTCAGTGGATTGAGCATCGGCCTGTGAACCAAAGGGTCACTGGTTCGATTCCCAGTCAGGGCACATGCCTGGGTTGCAGGCTGGGCCCCCAGTTGGGGACATGTGAGGAACAACCACACAATGATGTTTCTCTCCCTCTCTTACTCCTTCCCTTCCCCTCTAAATAAATAAATAAATAAAATCTTTAAAAATAATAATAAAGCACCTCTTCAAAAAAAAAAATCCCCAAAGGAGCCTGAACTGGCTATTGATTGCACTTTCTGTTCCCTAAAACTCCTCACACCAAAAACAAACAAAAACCCCTCAAAGACTCCCTTAACTATAAAGCCAACTTAATAAGCTTTTCATTAATTTTAAAAATATATTACGATCCTGTTTGACAAGACAAATATATGACAGCATCTTACATGTCAGCATGTTTCAGGAGAAACTGCTTCGGCAATTACAAAATGTTACAAGACCATTAACGATAACTCATAAGTGGTATAACCTGGTGTAAATAAACTGTAAAATCTGTTGCTTTGCTCTCTTGGGTGGTGGCACGTTCTTGGAGCTATGAAACATTCAACCTGAATGCCCAGAGCTTGAAAAGGACCAAGAGACACTTCTCTTTTTCCTTGCTGAAGGGGTTCATTTCTAAAATAAGGGCTCATGGCACATAAGACGAATGGGGTTGCTGGTGCTACAGCTGACCTGACCTCATACCTCCCTGGCCCCTGGGGTCCCTGGAGGGCAGGTGAAGGGCAACCCTGAACTCAGTTCAGCCCCACTGGGGTTCTCTTTCCCACTCTCTATCTCCTTCTAATATTTTTAAGATTTTATTTATTTTTAGAGAGAAGGGAAGGGAGGGGGAAAGAGAGGGAGAGAAACATCAATATGTGGTTGTCTCTTGCATGCCCCCTACTGGGGACCTGGCCTGCAACCCAGGCACATGCCCTGACTGGGAATCGAACCAGCGACCCTTTGATTCACAGCTCCTGCTCAATCCACTGAGCCACACCAGCCAGGGCTCCCTTTAATATGTTATATCCATGACTATATCTCTAGGTGTCTATGTTCATCTCTCTATCTCTATGTCTTAGTCTATTCTCTCTCTCCCTCTCTCTCTCTCTCTCTCTCTCTCTGCTGCTTTTGGATCCTCAGGAGCCTCTGTAGAAAGGCACTAACCCTTCCACCAGCTCTTCACATCCTTGAATCAGCAGCACTGGGAAAAGTCTACTTCACACAGCACCCTGTACTTCATATTTATCAGCTTCGATTAGGATTGATTCATATTCTCTCTCTCTCTCTCTCTCTCTCTCTTCCTCACCCTAAGGATATGCTTATTGATTTGAGAGAGAAAGGAAGGGAGAGAGAAACACTGACCAGCTGCCTCTCGCACACGCGCAAGCAGAGATCCAACCCACAACCTCTGGGTATATGAGACGATGCTCCAACCAACTGACCCACCCGGCCAGGGCAGGATTCTCTTGCGGAAAGAAACTAAATGTTACTTGTAAAACACAGTCGGCCCTCTCTATGGGTGGATTTCACATCCGCAAAGTGACCTACTCATTGAAATTTGTAAAACACCCACCCCGCAGACACGTGGACCCCTGAGCCTGTCAGTGTCTGCCTGACTCTTCCCTGTGGTAGCCTCTGCTCACTGCCTCTGTGTCCCGAGAACAGCGTGTCTGGCCAGGAGAAGACCTACGGTCTGGGCTGGCCCAGGGTCCTCCCGGAGCCGAGCCAGCTAGCGAGCAGGCCCCCCGACCGGCCGCCACCTCTGGTCGCCAAACCTTGCTCCGGCTCCACCTCTGCCTCCTCTGGGGAAGGTGCGCCAACCAACCTCCCCGAGCCGCTGCAAACAAGGCTGACACTTTGATCTGTGGGCAGCCCATCATTAAGCAATTCATTCACAATTTAATTATTCATTCTCGAGTGTTTCCCGGGGCTGGGAGAACATGACTCAGGCTCCAACCCAGGCCCCCAGCTGTCCTCCCTGTGGGCTGCAGACCGACAGGGGCTTGCCCTGCTTGTGTTCCAGCACTTTCCCCACTCTTGCGTTCACCTGCTCATTTATCATCCGTTTATGCACCAAACAGTGCCTGAGCCTCCGGGTGCGTGCGGGGGTGGAGACCCAGGGATGACCCCTCCGCACCCTCCTGTACCTGCCGGCTTTGGAGCCCCACACAAAGAGAAACGTTAATTATTATTTTGGGTAATAATTATAGCGGTGCTACAAAGGAGCAGGCTGGCTTGGGTAGGGTGTGGGCTGCCAAAGGAATTCTCGCCCCCCGGGGCCTGGGAATTAGGGCGAGAAGCAGTTTTTCTCCGTCCTTGTTTACGCAGCAGCCCCCACCTGGGAGCTGGCAACACTGTTGTTTGGTTTACGCGTTTGGTAGGCGGGCCAGACAGGCCGAATAAACAGTCCAGGCAGGAGATGGAGAGAGAAAGGGCACTGGGGAAGCTCAGAAGCGGTGCTTCTCACGTTTATTGGAGTTGGGGGCGGGGGGGGGGGGGTCTGGGAAGGCTTCAAAAAGAGGCGGCACTTGAACTCTGAGGGATGTAGCAAGTTAGCTGGTGAAGAGGAGGAAGGACAGCCAGGGAGTCGCCCCTTCGTTGCACTCCTCACGCAGGTTGATGATGCGTTTTAGGGCTGAAGAGATGGTGCTGGCGTGAAAATACTGCACAAATCAGCAGGGTGATGTTAGGGGAATGGCTACTTAATGTGTGGGGCCCAGAGCAGATGAAAAAATGCAGAGACACAAGTTTAAAAAAAAAAAACCTTAAGATTTTAGGATGCCCTGGCTGGGTAGCTGAATTGGTTAGGGCATCGTCCTGGATACGCCAAAGTTGTGGGTTCGATCCTCTGTTGGGGGCACATGCACAATTCAACCAAGGAATGCAACAAGTGGAACATATCAATCTCTGAAATCAATCAATAAAAATTTTATGAGCATGGGCCTGCAAACCCAAGGGTCACTGGTTCGTTTCCCAGTCAGGGTACATGCCTGGGTTGCAGGCCAGGTCCCCAGTAGGGGACACGTAAGAGGCAACCACACATTGATGTTTCTCTCCCTTTCTCCCTCCTTTCCCTTCTCTCTAAAAAATAAAATTTTAAAAAAATTTAGAAAGCAATTTTGGGATGGCCACAGAGAGCATTAAACTCTGCTTGGGGCTCTGGGCAACTGTCCATCCCACAAAATGGACCCTGGATGGGCGTGTGACTTTTGTCACTTCTGGGTTCAAGAACAGAGCGGCTCCAGGTGACTTCTTATTTCCCGTAAGGGAAGTTGGGAGGTAAGAGGTGGGCTCGCTCCGCTCCCCATCAGTCCCCTGTCGCTCCTCCCTCTGCTCAGGGCACCCTGATGACTCCCACAGTTCAAAGCATCACCCACAGACAGACACACGCCAGGACACCTCTCTTTTAAGAGCTGGGATAGCCTCGCCCACGAAGTTGCCTTCACACTCGTTGGCCAGAACGCCGCCTCAGCCTCCGCCAGTCACTGGCAAGAATGCAGCGTCAAGCTCTGCGTAGGCCAATAAGCTCGGCCTCTTTTTTAGAGTGGTATGTGTGTGTTGGGGGGGGGGGGGTGTCTCATTGTTTCCCTGGGACCCTGAGGGCACGTGATCTCCACGACAGATGAACACACCTATCACTTGGTTTGCCAGGAGTGTCCCAGTTGGGGTAGGGGGTGTTGGGTGGTGGTCTTGCACACACCCACGTGCAGTGAGCGCCGGAAACTCGGGATGGACCTGGAGTTTGTATCCCCCCCAACCCCCCCGCCCTGGGCTTGCCCAGCATCTGCTTCATAGGGGCACCCAGTACATGAGCATGGGACAGGACCCGGTGTGGTCAAATCAGCTGTTTTCACTCTGTGGTGGGTGTGAGGATTCGACTTTGCATCCACGTTGGGCTGGCTCTGATTAGTTCGCAGCTGTAGGTCAACTAAAGAAAAACAAAGGTGTTGTTTCTGATTCAGTGGGTCTGAGGCAGCTGCAGTGGGGGCTGAGAATTTGCATTTCCAATGGGTTTCCAGGTGCAGCTCTGGGCACCTGACTCAGAGGCACCTGCGTGTGCGGCCCACGGGGTGGGGCGCAGCAATCATACCCCGGGGTGGTGCTGGGGTGAGGCTCTGCTGAACCCTTGCACGGTCCCTATTGGCACCCAGCCCAGCAGGAATGGGAGCTGCACCCTCCTCATCTACCTGGCTCAGGCCTGTGGCCCTTCTCAGGAGTGCCCTTTTCTTATTTGCACAAAGGCACCCAGAGGAATTCTGGGATGGAAGGGGTACAATTATGTGGGGCTTTGCAGACCAGGGTCAAGAGTTTGTGCTGGGGAATTTTAAGCAAAAGAGTGACATGATTGCACTTAAGTTTTGTTTTAAAGGTTTTTATTTATTTATTTTTAGACAGGGGGGAATGGAGGGGGGAAGGAAGGGAGAAAGGGAGGGAAATATTAGTGTGTAGTTGCTTCTTGTGTGCCCTCCAGTGGGGACCTGGCCTGCAACCCAGGCATGTGCCCTGACTGGGAATCGAACTGGTGACCCTTTGGTTCACAGGCCAGAGCTCAAGCCACTGAGCCACACCAGCCAGGGCTCCGCTTGTTTTAAGAAGAGCCGTCCAATGGATGGACTAATACAATGTGGCCGAGCCATACAATAGAATATTATTCAGCTGTAAAAAAAGACGAAAATTTTGCCCTGGCCAGGTTGCTCAGTTAGTTGCAGTGTCGTCCTATACACCAAAAGGTTGCAGGTTCAATTCCCAAGTCAGGGCACACACCTAGATTGTGGGTTCAGTTCCGTGGAGGGCACATACAGGAGGTAATTGATCGATGTTTCTCTCTCCCTTCCTCTCTCTCTAAAATAAATAAACATATCTTTGGGTGAGGATTAAAAAAAAAACAGAAATTCTAGCCCTGGCTGGTGTAGCTCAGTAGATTGAGCGTGGGCCTGTGAACCAAAGAGTCCCCGGTTCGATTCCCAGTCAGGGCACATACCTGGGTTGCAGGCCAGGTCCCCAGTAGTGGGGCGTGAGAGGTAACCACACATTGACGTTTCATTCCCTCTCTTTCTCCCTCCCTTCCCTTCTCTCTAAAAATAAATAAAATGTTAAAAAAAAAACCAAAACCAGAAATTCTGACTGATGCTACAACAAGGATGAACCTGGAGGATGTCACACTCCATGAAACAGCAGTCCCAAAAGGACAACTGTTATGTGACTCTCCAGTGTCACCGGATGGGGACTGTCCGGGAGTGGGTCTGTCTCAGGCCAGCCTGTCGTGTGTGGGCTCTTCACTTTGTGCAGGAAAGACTTCACAACACGAGTCCAGGTGACTGTGAGAGGATGTTTGTTGAAGCAGAGGACAAATGACACATAAGGGAAGGACTTAGGGTAGACAAAGCAACAGGAGAGAGCCTCGGCTGTCTGCTTTGGCTCCCTAGAGAAGTTGTAGGGAAGGAGTGAGCCAGGGTGGGGCTGCTGTCAGCTCACTGGGAAGTCAGAGAAAAATGGGTCTTGGAGACAGGATGAGGGTAAGCCCAGCTCTGGCTGCCACTGCCTACCACTTCCCTGGCTGCAGGTCTCATGAGGACCCTTTGCGTTTAGGAGAAGGAAAGTAACAATTTCATGCTGAGGAAAAGGCATGGGTCTGTGCTACAGTGAGCCCATACCAGGTCTTTGTTGAGGGCTTTTTCTCTCTCTTCTGCAGGTGAGAATCTTAGGGGAGGGTTTCAGCAGAATACTCATCAGCTTTCCAGGTGTGTTTTGAATATGCTGATGCATCAAAGTGAGCGTATAAGGGAGTTTGGGATTATTCTCTGGTCAGCTTCACTGCTTTACATTTATCTTGGGTCTGTCTGGCTCTAATCAAGTTTTTGTTGTTTGTTCCCCTGGCTTCATCTGCTCTTGGGTTTATCTGGCAAAAAATGGCATTAATGGGGTCTCTGTCCCCTATCTCCCTGACCAGGGTGATTCAGCTGTGTATTCTCTGGTCATGGAAGAGAAGTATAAACCATTTGTTCTCAACTGTCCCTTGTTAAGGAAGATAAGCTCTGCGATTCACTAGCTAGCTGTAAATTGTTCAGCTTTGGCCTTGCTTAATTGACTTCTCTGTTTTCCCATTCCACTTGCCTTGGAATTTTTACCCGGTTCTTCCTATCTTGCCTCAATAGGTCAAATTAATGGACAGAACAAGTGGAGTGGTGAGTGCCAGCAGCTGGCAGAGGGGGAGGAGTGGGGAATGGGGATGGGGTGTCAGTTTGGGACTGTGACAAGAGCTCTGTGGCTGCATGGTGGTGCTGGTTGTGACAACAACGCGAACACCATGGAGCTGTATCCTTGGCAATGGTTAAAATGGTAAACTTTGTTATGTGCACTTTACAATTAAAAGAACAAGATTGCTCTGGCTGCACAAGGGTCTGGTGTACAGGGGTGGGAGGTGGCCATGGCGGGAACAGGACCATGGGCCCATGCCCTTGCTCAGGCGACAGTCACAGGGACTGAGACCAGGGGATAAGGTGGCCAGCAGCAGACCCATGCTGACTCTATTTTGCAGATGGAGCCAGCAGGACCTGTGCCTGGATATGATGTTGGGGGTGATGGCACAGGACAATGAGGGGGGACCTTTCCCTGTTTGCCCTGGACATTTGGGTGAATGATGGATCCATTTGCTAAGATGGAAGAGTAGTGGGGGGAGAAGGAAGTTTCTTTACTGAGGGAGATGGCAGAGGGGGGGGCGGTGAAATATTCTCTTTGGTTGAGATGCCTATTAGAAAATCCAAGTGGATTCTGGGTATTTATCTGAAAAAAGTCCAAAACACTGTATCAAAAAGACATATGCACCCCCATGTTCACTGCAGGATGATTGACAACAGCTAAGTTTTGGAAACAACCTAAATGCCCATCAGAAGATGAGTGGATGAAAAAGTTATGGTGTAGCCCTGGCTTGGTACCTCAGTTAGTACGGCATTGTCCTGATACCCCAATGTTGAAGGTTTTATTCTCAGGGCACATACAGAAATCAACCAATGAATGCATAAATAAGTGGAAGCAAAAAATGGTGCGTTTTTTCTTCTCTCCCCCTAAAATCAATTTTTTCAAACCTGTGGTACACATATATGATAGAATATTACTTAATCACCAAAAAAGAATGAAATCTCACCATTTGTGACAACGTGGATGGTATTAAGCTAAGTAAAATACGAGTAAGACAAATATGATTTCACATATATGTGCAATCTAAATACAAAATAAATTAATGAAACCAAAACAAACTCATAGATACAACGGAAACAGTTGACACAGGGAGCTGGCCGGGGCGGGGGGTGGGGGGTGGTGAAAAAGGTGAAGGGATTAAGAAATACAAATGAGACTAGTCACAGGGATGTAAAGTACAGAACAGGGAATATAGCCAATAATATTGTAATAGTTATAGATGGGGCCAGAGTACTGGAAATACCGGGGAACACTTCGTGAAGTACTATATGATCGTCTAACCAATACGCTGTACATCTGAAACTAATACAAAGTAATATTCAATGTCACTTGTTTAAAAAAAAAAAACACACCAGTTCAAGTGGAGAGTCAAGAGGGCAGTGGGATCAGAGCAGGGACAGGACCTATACTCCCTGGAGCGGAAAGGCCAGTGCAGCTGAAACTCGTGAACCAGAGATCAGGCAGGACAGAGAAGTGGCGGGAGGTGAGGCCCCGAAGAGGGGTTGGCTGCCACCCAGCCTGGGGCAGAAAGGTGTGACTCTGCCACCACTAGCTGGCGAAGTCCTAGTTACTGTCCATTTATGCACTGCTTGTTCCTGCCGCTGTCCCATGTCGTCCCGTATCCGTGGGTCTGTCTCACCCACGCCACCCAGAGCAGGACACTTGGTGTAGACCCGGCGATGGCTTCTATGCGGTCTACGCCGCCTGGAACCCGCCACACTCGGAGCTCCAGCCTTGTCTCACACTTCTTCCCGTTTCTGAGATGGGGAAACTGAGGCAGTCACCGTATCTGATGGAGACACGTCGGAGACATGTGTCATGTAGTACCCTCGCCCAATCCACAAAAGGGAAACTGAGGCCAGGGTGCCAGGTACACGTAGACGAGAGGAACCGGGGTGCCTGGATAAAGTCCGGACCCCGCACTGACCCGGGACCTCGTTAGTTTCGCCATGTGGGGGAGGGGTGAGAGGCGACCAGTTGTCAAGGAAATGCACCGCGCACGCAATGATTAGCCAGAGCTCCATTCCGGGCCCTTCCTCCTTCTCGGTCCGCCCGGTCCTCAGGTCAGGGGCCCCATTTCTCCAGTGCCCAGCAGCGTCCAGCCTCCTCGGGTCTCCACGACAACGCCGCTCTTTCTCCCTCCCTCGGCTTCCCTCCCCCCCACCCGTTCTCACGTCTGCGTAGGCTCAGGTTCTGCGTGCGAACCAATGAGAAACCCTGTCTGCCTTCTGGGAAATGTAGTCCAAAGTTCAGTGTGCCAGGGAAGGCCGTGTTTGCGAAGGCCAATAGGCCGCAGACAGCACTCGCTGCATCTTGGGAAATGTAGTTCTGGCTGGCGAAACCTTTCGGGGATGGGCAAACGCTAGTTGGTAAGACGAGTGCCAATGGAAAGCCGCCATTGCCGCGAGGCGTCCTGGGAAGTGTAGTGCTGGTGAGGCCCGTAGGGCTGGGGCTGGTTCGTCAAGGGAACGACACACTAAGTCTCCAGGAGTATTTGGTGGGGAGGGTCACACAAGAGTTTGGCGCAAAGCCTGCTGGGGCATGGAGTCCCTGTGAGCTTACTGCGCATGTGCGAGGAGGTGAGGGGGTCTTAGGGGGATCCGCCTGGGAGAGTAAGGTGAGTAAGGGGAGAAAATAAGGGAAGGATTTGTGGAGATGATCAGACTTTGGGGAGAGGGTGCTGGAAGCCGGCGGAGGAAGGGATGGGCGAGTTGGGGGAGGATATAAAAAGGGGCCCGGGGTGAAGGGGGAGGTGGGAGCGAGCGATGGGAGACCGAGCGGAAGGGGGAGGGGGAGGGTTGTGGACCCCTGAGGTGGGGGGTCTCGGGGAAGAGTTGGAAACGGAGGGAACGGAGTTGGGGATGGCCTAGGAAGTGGGGGCGGGGGCAGGGGGCGGGGATCCCCGCTAGGATGGGCGCTGGGCCCTTAGGACCAGTGTGGGACCTCTTGGACCCGTGGGAAAGGTTTGGGGGAAGCGGGTTTAGGGGTAGGTCGTGGCCCCCACCTGGATGGGCGCAGGTGGTTCCTTTTGTGTGCCTTTTTCACACCCCTTTTTATACGTTGTGCGATTCCTGATGATTTCTTCCCCGGTTTTCTTTTCTTTTTTGAAGAAGAGCCTCCCACTTCTCAGCTTGTTGCAAGGGAGTGAATTCATTAATTAGGTCTGTGTTTGCTATCATCGGAGGCCGCCCGCGCCCCTCATCTACCCCAGTCAGCCAGTAACCACCATCTTTTGTTTCCTATGTTTACGCCTATTCTACTTTGTAGCTAGATTTTAAATGCATGTGCTTGTTTTGTTAATAGCAGCATCCGCTCCGCCCCCGCCCCCAATAATTGAAATAACTTAACTCTTGCTTAGCCCAGGTGCTGTCCTCAGCATGAGTCCTTTGCCACAGAAAATGTTGAACTTCTGCGACTTTTTCCGGGACTCTTGGGCTAGTGTGATTTTTTTAGGCCCAGGAGCAGAGGTGCGATGTGTCAAAGGTGCGGGTGTCCCTTGTCCAAGGTCGACTAGTGGGTCGGTGGCAGAGCTGGCATTTGCTCAGGAGCCCTGGTGCTCTGAGTCAATATTTGTCCCCAGGGGACACGGGGCTATATCTGGAGACATGTTGCTTGTCACAACTGGGAAGATCCTACTGGTGTCTGGGGGATAGAAGTTCAACGTTTCTGTAGCAAAGGACGCCTGCCACAACACAGAATAATCTAGCCCAAACTCCACAGTGTGGAGGTTAGGAACCTGGAGGAGACAGATGTTGGCTGAGCTCTAAGTGCTGCCCACTTCTCAAACTCCTTGTGAGGAAGGAGCCGTGATGAGTCCTGTATTACAAGTGGAGAAATTAAGCCCAGAGAGGGCAAGTCGTGTGTCCATGATCACACAGCAGATCAGTGGCAGAGCTGGAAGTTGGAAGTGACAGAGCTTATTTCTTAGCCATTTAATTAATCCAGCCTGCATCATTAAAAAAATTATTTTTAAAGTACTTTCTTTCGAGAAACTCAACTTTTTAAAAATTTATTTATTTTTAGAGAGGGAAGGGAGGGAGAAAGAGAGAGAGAAACATCAATGTGCAGTTGCTGGCATCCATGGCCTGCAACCCAGGCATGTGCCCTGACTGGGAATCGAACCTGCAACGCTTTGGTTCGTAGCCCGAGCTCAATCCATTGAGCTACACGAGCCAGGTCATTAAAACAAGATTAAAAAGCAGGTCATTAAAAAAAATTAAAAAGCTCTGACTGGCATAGCTCAGTGGATTGAGCTCGGGCTGCGAACCAAAGCGTCGCAGGTTTGATTCCCAGTCAGGGCACATGCCTGGGTTGCAGGCCATGACCCCCAGCAACTGCACATTGATGCTTCTCTCTCTTTCTCCCTCCCTTCCCTCTCTAAAAAATAAATAAATAAAACCTTTTTTTAAAAATTAAAAAAATAAATAAATAAAAAGACTCCCAGGCAGAATCTGCCCCCAAGTGGCCGCTTGCTGACCCTAGCTCCGGGCCAGGGGTTCACAATTGGAACTCAGGGCCTCTTTATAGTCTTAAAAGCTGTTAAAGGTCCAAAAGCACTTTTGTTTATGGGAGTTAGGGCTTTGGGCATGTATCACATTAGAAACAAGGGCTAAGCGAATTTCACAGGACTAACGCATTTAGAAATAGCAGTGATCCGCCTTCCTGTGTTCGCATATAACATTTTTATGATGAAAAAAATCATGTTTTCTGAAAGGAAGGGTTGGAAAAGCGGCTTTCTTCCTCCCTCATCTCTCCAAAGTCTGATTTGAGAGACTGGGTGCTCATATCTGCTGTGCGTGCAGCCTGCGGCCGTCAGCCTCCAAGGACCCCACCGTAGATACAGGGACACGTGAGGGAAAGAGGCAGATGACATCTTAGTGTGAAGATAACAACAGTTCTGACCTCGCTGTGTCCTGGGAGGGTCTTGGCACCCCCAGCGTCCCTAGACCATTCAAGGGCCACATTTCTAGGCCAGGGTGTCTTGACCTCAACAGCATGTGTACTGTCGGATATTTAGCAGCACCCCTGGCTCCCCCACCTGGGGGGCCACCCTCCCTCGGGCATACCAGGCAGGTGAGCACTTTGTTTTGTAGGGGAGGAAACTGAGGCAGAGAGAGAGGACACTGCTTATACCAGGTCGCTCTGCTTCTAACGGGATACTAGAGTGTCCACTTGCACCCTTGCTGCCCTCCCCTCAATGACAGGAGGTGATGGCTTCTAGAATGACTGGGCTGGGCTCTCACTGTGCTGGAAATCCCTCCCCACAGGTGCTGTGGTCGCCCTGGGTTCTGCCCGCCCCCATGGAGGCTCCGTCCCCCCAGCCCGTGAAGCAGGAGGTCCAGGCCGCGGAGGTCCTGGCCCTGGACTCGCCATGGCACCGTTTCCGCCACTTCCACCTAGGCGATGCACCGGGCCCCCGCGAGGCGCTGGGCCTGCTGCGCGCACTGTGCCGAGACTGGCTGCAGCCTGAGGTGCGCACCAAGGAGCAGATGCTGGAGCTGCTGGTGCTGGAGCAGTTCCTGAGTGCCTTCCCCGCAGATGTCCAGGCCTGGGTGTGCAGCCGGCGGCCCCAGAGTGGCGAGGAGGCCCTGGCCCTGCTGGAAGAGCTCTGGGTGAGCATGAGCGCACACGCTCACACATGCCTGCATCCCTTCACTGCTACCTCCCTGGGGTCAGAGACAGGCCTGCCCCTCGCAGCCTTCCATCTTCTCTCCTGATGGTCTGGTCCTCGGTCCATGGGAGTGACAGTCCCCCATGAGCCAGCACACAGAACAGGTCCCAGCGGGGACGCTGTGGGTGGGAGCATCAGGCCAGCAGTGCAATGTCAAGGGCACAGTCCCCAAGACCCCCTCCTTCTGACACCCCTAGGTGCCTGCAGGACGACCCTTACTTTGATACTCCAATAGAAGGACTCAGAGCTCCTGTAAAGCTGCCCCCTGAGAGTGGATTGTCACATACAAGGGCCAGCCCCAGGAGGAGGTGGTGGGGCAGGTCTGGGGGAGCCCAATGCCCACAGCTCCTGGTCTCCCCTTCAGGGATCCTGCAGAGGGCACCGAGCGTCACCCACCAGGGGAGCTTTAGGAGCCTGGTGTCCAGGGTCTTTGTTGGGGGGCCCGCTGTGGAGGCACAGCGGACCACCGAGGCTGACCTCACTCAGTTTCCGCCCCCTCTGGAAGTTTCTCTGAAACAACCTAGCCAATAGGCCCCCATAAATCCTGCTGTCAGCACAGCCTTCCGGACTCCCCACTGTCCTGTGGGGTCGGGACTGGGCGCCATTGTTCTCACTGTTCCACAGATGAAGACACAAGGCTCAGAAGGGTCAAGCGACTTGTCCAAAGTCACACAGCTAGTTAGGGGGCAGTGGGGGGGATAGAACCCATGTGCTGTGGCTCTAGATTCCTGCTTCTGATCCCTAAGTGCCCATGGCTGCTCTGTGAGCAGTGCTCAGCCTCTGCACAGTCTGGCGTCGGTCTGTGACCCCCAAACCAGAGGGCCCCAGGACGCCTGGGGGTCCTCCAGAGATGGGAAAGTGCTGAGACTTGGACATGCCCAGGAGTTGCTGGAGAGCCTGCCAGCACTGTGGCTTCCTGGCCTCCTGTCTCTGACATGCTGACCAGGGAGCCGGGGAGGTCTCCATGTCACGTGCTCGGCCTCCACCCATCTGAGCGGAGACTTGGGGTGAGACCCTGTGCCGCCCAGCCCCCTCTGAACCGACGGGGTGGTGGGTACCTCACTGCCGGTCCCACGAGCAGGTCTGTGGCTGGAGGCAACTGGGGCCGTGGTTAGCCTCACTACAACCCTCCCCTGCACGCCCGCACTCCCGTGGCTGGTCCTCTTCTTTGGGGCACAGGCCAACGGTTTGACATCCATCTGTCCATCCATCCGTCTGCCCATCCATACATTCACTCATCATCTAACTTCTGAGGTGCCAGGAGCTGGAACCCACTTCTGTGGTGGCTGGAAGGTAAAATGAGGCAGCTGTCTCGGAAAACTGTCTGGCAGTTAATTCCCCCGAAGGGTTAGACATGGGGCTGCGGGCGGTCCGGGAATGATGTCTCCTTCAACATCAGTGAGGTGCTGCAGGAACTGAACTTGTGCATATCAACAAGCCCGTGGTCACGTTGGTTGCATTATACGTTGTTTCGCCGAAAGCCACAGAATCTGTCGATGATGCTAAGTGGGGATTCACTGTGCCGTGGAGCCAGTCTGTCCCCTCCTGGGTGCACACCCAAGAGAAAGGACAATGTACGTCAGCCCAGATGGTGTACACATAGGGCGTGACGGACGGCTGGGTGGTGTCACTCCCGATAGCTGGGGAGTGGGCATGATCCACGGGTGCACCAGGCTGGGGTGGGTAAACCCAGCATGGATGGTCACACAGTGGAGTATTACTCGGCGGTGAAAAGCAACGAAGGACACGCTGCTGTATGGCTGCACGTTGAAAACATTACGTGAACAGCAAAAGGTCCCGTGTGACTGCATTTCTGTGAAGCCTCCCGAGGCAGCAGGTCCACAGAGGCAGGAAGTGAACCAGTGGCTCCCAGCAGCTGACCGAGAGGAAGGGGGAGGTCTGCCAGTGGGTTCGAGGTTTATTTTGGGGGGGATGGGTATTCTAAAATGGACTGTGGTGATGGTGGCACAGCGCGGGAGTATCCTAGACACTGAAATAGACTGAGTTCTATTTTAAGTGGGCGATTCCTGCGGTATATGAATCGTATCTCCATAAAGCTATTATTTATTAAAGGATTGGCAGCAGGGACCCCCACCGAGGCCAGTCCCTGTGCCCCTGCAGTCCCCCCAGAGCCCTCTGTCATCTGTTGGAGGAGACGGATGGGCCCAGGCAACCCCGTCGGGGGAGTCTGACAGGTCAGGGAGAAAGGTCAGGGGGAAAGTACAGCGAGTCCACACAGACTGTTCCCAGAAGATGAAGAGGAGGGACGGCTTCCAGCTCACTCTGTGGGGCCAGCATCACCCCGATCCTGAAACCGAAGACGTGACAAGAAAACCGTAGGCCAGTGTCCTGATGGCGAAACAATGTTGAATGAAAGAAACCAGATGCCCAAAAGGCATTGGCTATGTGGTTCCATTTGTATAAAGTTCTAGAAAACGAAGCCCCTTCTGCAGTGGGGGAAATCCTCCGTGGTTGTACTCCGGAGGCCAGAGGGGGGCGGGTCATGCACGCACATGGGGACTTCTGGCACCACCAGAGTGTTCACCACCTCAACTGCATGGGCAGCCGCTGGAGTGGATACGTGTGTTGAAACTCACTGGTTTACAGGCTTTAAATGTGCGTGTTTCTTGTACATCTGTAAGGCCGCAGTGAACCTGCTAAAAAGTGCACCGTGAGAGGTGCCAGACCAGGGGATGCCCCTGTGTAGCAGGGTTGTAAACCACGTGTGTGGCAGGGACGGAGGACTCGGTCAGCTCCCTAAGTAGATGGTGAAGGGGCTGGGAAGGGGTATTCTAGGCCAAAGAGTGGAGGTCTGAGATCCTGGCACACCCAGGTTGCACAAGCTATGTGCGGTGGTGGTGGTGTGGTCTCAGAGCTCCAGGTGAGGGCCCGGACAGAGGTGGGGCTGGAGGGGGCAGTAGGGCCGCTGCCAACGCAGCAGGCTCATCACAGCCTGGTGTGCACGAGAGTGGTCAGCTCCCGGTGTGCAGGAAGGTGATTGCAGATTGCCCATCCTGCCACTGCCCGCACCACGGGGAGGCATTTTTACATCCCAAACAAGGTGCTTTCGTGGAAGGTCCGGAGTTTCCTGCTGAGTCCTCTCACCAGCTGATGAGGTTTGGGGCATGGCTGGTTCTTGCCCTAACCGTCACTTGAGTCAGAAAGCATTCGAAACCCGTACAGTGGAAGGAAGCAAGTTGGATGCAGGTGACTCATGAGCCAACCCTGTATCAGCACTGGGGGAATTCTGATCTTTTCCTTGGGGACAGGGGTTTGGGGAACCGTGACCGGAGTGTGAAGGAGCCAGAAATAGGCAGGTCTTGCCAACCACGGCCACCCTGCTTGGAGTTGTCCACCATTAGGACAGGAGAGTCCCATTCTGAGCTCACTTTATTATTTTTTTTCCCCTGAGTTGAAAGTAGCTTATGTGTTTTTCTTCTGAATTTTGTCGCGGAGTTTGCAAAGGGCAGTGAGAAGTGAAGGCCGTATTCAGAACAGGTGTATCTGTTACCTGTTGCTGTGTAACACCGCCCCAAATGTAGTGGATTAACAGAATGTTCAGTATCTCTCACGGTTTCTGTGGGTCAGGAACTCGCAGCGGGTCTTGCTCAGGGTCTCCGGAGGTTGCAATTGAGGTGTCAGCCAAGGCCAGGCCTCACGAGGGGTGGCTGCATGTCCTCCACAGGGAAGCCAGCTGTCCCCAGGGCGGGCGGGTGGCAGGATGTGGTGAGTGGTTGAAGGTGGTGGGGAAATAGGAGGAAAGTCGAGGCCATCCCTCAGGTTTCTCAATTCAGAATTCGGTGTCTCGTTTCAGGGACCAGCGATGAGGGCCCCTCGGGATGTGACAGACGGCTCTGGGGTCGGCCTCCAAAAAGAAGATGGTGGGGTGACTCCATTAGGTGAGCAGCTGGCCCCTTTCTCGCAGCCCAAGGTGGGGCACCCCTCCTGCCTGTCACTCATCTGTTCAGTGAGTGTCCCTGGCTCGCCTGCTGTGTGCCAGACCCTGCCCCAGGCCCCAGGGGCTGGAGATGCATTCAGCACCCCCACCCCCGGAGGGCATAGTGGGGGTGGGCAGGCAGGACAGCAGCACTGGGGATGTAGGAGCCAGGCGTGGCTCTGGCCAGCGAGCTGAAATCCCACTGCGTCCTCCACATGCTGTCGCTGCAGACATGCTACGGAAGTAAGGTAGCTCACCTGAGGTCAGGTGCCGGCAGAGCTGGGACTGTGCTGGGTAGTCTGACCCAGGACCTTTGCATCCACGCTCTCAGCTAGTTGCACGGAGTCCCCAGGTCGTGCCTCCTCGGCTCCGACTGAGTCCTGTTGTTCCCGATCTGGGTGCTGTGGCCAGAGGAGCAGCACCCAGCCCTAAGAGCACAGGCCTGGCACACACCCGTGGGTGGGGTGGTTGGGGGGCGGCAACTGGGGCTGGAGCCAGCCCTGTCTGGACCACACGCCTGAGGGTGAGGAAGGGGAATGAGGCTGAACCTTGTCAAAGGAGGGGGACAGAGTGGGTGTCCACCACGGGGTGACAGTGTGGTGGTCAGTGTGGAACCAAGTTCCGGGAGCCCAGGTGCAGTGCTTCAGGTGATAGAGGGCCTAGGCGCAGAACAGAGCAGCTTGAGGGTCATCTCAAGGTTGAATGTGGGGACAGCAGGATGGAGGCCACAAAAAGGGAGGGACCTGGGGAGGGCAGGGGTCACGGGGAGGGCGGGGACCCAGGGAGGATGGAGGACGGGCAGGTGGCCCTTCTTGGGAGTCCATCGTCTCAGGGAAACCACCGGAAACATCATCAAAAAGGCAAAGATGGAGGAACCACAATGTGCTGGGTGCCGTGGGCCTGGGGGAAAGGGTCCGAGATCTGGGGTGGGAATTCGGGGTTGGGCAGGGCCCTGGGAAAGGCCTCTGAGCTCAGGGTGTCCCCTGTGTGCGTCGGAGGGGGGACAGTAACCGGGCCTGCTCCTGCCGGGACGCCGGCAAAGGCGAGAGCTGCTGCAGTGGAAGTGCCTGGCATGGCCCCAGGCCCACAGGGGGAGGCAGTGGGTGTTGGCGACTGTTATTTTTGTCATGCCTGCCCTTGTGTAAGAAAACAAATGTAGTGTGCCTCTTTGGAGCTCCGCAGAGTGGTTTGGAAAACTGGAGAAAGGAAACGTGGGTCACGTCTGGCCACTCATCCACCCTCCCATTTGGCCCCCGAATAGCCAGTCAGACGCTTGTCTGCCCCTTGGACATCACCCAGCCAAGCAGCCACCTACCCGAAACATCCTGTCTCGGACGTTTATTCACTTACTACCCCTTTTCCCCTGCACTCCTCCACCCGCTGACCTGCCATTCACCCATCATTTCTCCTTTCCACCCCCTCTTCTGTGTCCTGTGCCATGTCCCCCGTTCCCCCATCCCCTTCACCCATGCACCCACCTGCACATCTGTGGTGGGCACTCACTCTGCACCAGGTGCTGCTGTGGAGGACGCAGGGATGAATGTGAAGCCCACTCCAATGCACCTTGAGGTTAAGCACCCCCACCCCCTCCATCCCACCTCAGCCTGCCCTCTCTGGGCAGGGAAGGTCCTGCCCTCTCTGCCTTGCATGGCGCCCCGCCCTGACTGCACCTTTGCCCAGCAGGAGATGCTGCCCCAGGGACTGAGGAGCCGGCCACGGGGGACGCCCAGGCCACACGCCCCTACAAGCAGGAGCCAGACAGCCCCCAGCTGGACCCGCCTGCCCTGCCAGCGCCTGGCCTGCCCACCTTCCTGGCCTCCGCAGGCACTGTGTCCTGCCCGGAGTGCGGCAAGGCCTCCCTGAAGCCGGCGCACCTGCTGCGCCACCGGCAGAGCCACTCGAGCGAGAAGCCGCACGCCTGCCCAGAGTGTGGCAAGGCCTTCCGGCGCAAGGAGCACCTGCGGCGTCACCGCGGCACGCACCCCGGCATCCCCGGGCCAGCCCTGCGCCCGCTGCCTGCCCGTGAGAAGCCGCACGCCTGCTGCGAGTGCGGCAAAACCTTCTACTGGCGCGAGCACCTGGTGCGCCACCGCAAGACGCACTCGGGCGCGCGGCCGTTCGCCTGCTGGGAGTGTGGCAAGGGCTTCGGGCGCCGTGAGCACGTGCTGCGCCACCAACGCATCCACGGCCGGGCGGCCAGCGCCACGGGCACACCAGGCGCACCGGGGCCGGAGGGTGGGGGGCCCTTCCCACCGTGGCCCCTGGGGTAGCTGCCTGCCTCCAGGACCCGCTCCTCACCTCTCTCCCTCCTTTAAACCTAAAGCATCCGATGCCCTAGTTCTTGGTTCCTTCTCAGCTTTTTCTGTCCCGAATCTCATTTTCTGGTCCTGCTCCCCCTCTCGCACTCCTCCTGACCTCCCACTCAGTCTCACCCTTGAGAGGTGCTTCCACGTCGTGCTCTCCTCTCCCCACTGCCCCCTCCACCTGCCCTGTACCAGGGAGGGCAGCAAGGTGGGCTGGGAGCCACGAAGAAGAGCACAGGGCCGGAGCAGCAGGCAGGCTCCTGGGTGGAGAGGGGGCTGGAGGCAGGGGCTTGGTCTTGTCCCTAGGAGACCCCCACAGGGCAGCTTGGGGGGCAGGGGAGGGGTCTGGCCGTGGCCTCCTTGGTCTCGCTCCTCCCTGTGCCCCAGGAAAGTAGGAGATGGACAGAGATGCGGGCTCTGGGGGGCACATTGGAAGCGACGATTCACCAGCATCTGCAGAGCAATAAAGTCACCAATGAGCTGCACCGCCTGAGTCCCAGGCTCTGTCGTAGGCCCGCTCTCCAGGGCCGCCTGGGGCAGAGGGGCCTGGGATCCTGGGCACAGCCCTCAGGTAGCAGTTCCCGTGGAGTCTAGAGGGCACTCCATGAGAAGTGACAGGAGATGAATGCTCCCTCATCTCTGTGCAGTGGGAGGTGCTCCTGCACATTCTCGGTCGAACCTGCCCGGGGCCCTGGAAGCAGTCACCTGCATCTTGTCTCACAGGGGCAGGGACAAGGGCCGGGGAAGGGACCTGGCTCAGGGCCAAGCCTGCTCGGGTGCCAGTCTCAACCCTTGGCTGTGTAATGTTAGGTCACACTCCTCTCTGAGTTTGCTTCTACCTCCATAACTAAGTAATAGTATCCATATCTCTTGCTAAGACTATTGGGTTATGTCACCCCCTTTTTAGGGGACCGCCCCCAAGTATCACTCAGCAGGTCTCCTGGGTGGCCTGTTTTGCCAGGAGAGGAGGCTAGTCACCTGGGGTTGGGGTACAGGCCTAGCGGTCATGAGTCTGGGGCCCTCTAAGGCAGGGAGTGGTGAGACTGGTGGTGGCTTCCTCTCGAGTGCAGACCAGTGCCCTCACCCCATGCCTTCGGTTCAGAAATGTCCTGAGGCCCAGGTCCTGCCCTTTCCCAGGAGATGCTGGTATTTCTGGCAAGTAAAACCCAGGCCAGGGGCCATGCCCTAGCTGCAAGGGAGTCTGGGAAAGCAACTAGCCGACTGTCAAGTGTGTACAGCAGAGACGCCCCTTTTCAATACCTGTAAGATGGGGAAGTGCCCAAGCAGCAAGCAAGGTGTGGGTGCCAGGCCATCTCAAGGGACCATGTGACCAACAGGGTCCCCTGGGCAAGTCCTTGGCCTTAGTGTCCCCTTGCAAGACAGCTAATAAGGGTCCTGGGCAGGGCACAGGCTTGGGAATTCAGCAAGGGAATGAGTGCAAAATGCTGAGCATGGTCTGGTCCAGTGTGAGCACCCACAGGTGCTTTGGGAGGTCCTTGTTACCATGCCTGCCCTCTAACAGAGGAAACTTGGAGATGATATATGATCAGCTGCAGTACCTCAAAATATGGCTGTGGTGGGGGGGTGGAGGGGATGAGGCCAGGCCGGCTCTGTGGAAGGGGTTCTGATAACAGCAAAACTTACCTCCTGTGGGCCAGGTCTTCTTTCCAGGTCTTCACTAACTCAGTCATAATGAAGGACACCAGCACTGTTACCCTTAAACAGACCAGGAAACTGAGGCACATAGAGGAAGTGGCCAGGCTGCTGGTGTGAAAAGTCTGGGCTGTGGTTTTGTCAACAGGCTGCTTCTGTAGTGAGGAGCCAGACTTGGGCCTATGGAAGTCTTGGGAACCAGCAGGTGGCCAGAGGCTCCAGATGGGGCTGTGGCAATGGTGTCCTCTGCTCCACCTCCCTGGGGTCTGGACCCCGCAGAGGTGAGCTGAGTTTTACCATCTCCTCTCTGGCTGCCACACGTACCTCCTCATATCCCTCTCTTTGCCCAGGTACTGGGGTCAGCATCAGGCCCAGCCCCCTTCCACTTGCTGTGTGAGGAGGTGAGTGGCAGGGTAGCCTGGGCCATCTTCACTGCATCTCACGTGGGTGACTGCTCACCAGTTGGTCCACTGCCAGAATAAACCCCGAAACCATGTCTTTCTCTTGACCTTCTGCCTCTATCTAGGTCAAGCCGTGCGTGTTGACCTGCTTACCATAGCTTAAAACTAAACCCATGGCTTTTGAATACTCTCACGTGGTGACCCTGGGCATGAGGAAGATATGAGGAGAGAGGCATAGCGAGTTAACACTAAGCAAACATCAGCCTCATCTAAGACCAGACCTCCACTGCCCAGCAGGCTGGGCTGGACTTGCTTGGTGGCAGTGGCAGGGACAGCGCAGGTGTGCAAGCCTTGTGAAACCAGCACAACTTGCCACCACCTCAGTCAGTGTGGGCCAGCCAATGTTCAAAGGTTAGGAAGGGACCCTTCTCAATGCCTGAGTTGCAAAGCCACATTGCAGAGTCTAGATTGTGGTTGTGGTGCAACTGTCTTGTGAGCACCTGCATGGCCAGGTGTCAGAAGAGAGCTAGAACAAAGACCTTGTGCAGCTGCACTTATGCACTAATGCCCTGGGGGAGGAGGAAGACAGAAAACCAACAGATGCCTAAACAGGGGAGGCTGCAATAGTGATCAATCTGATTTAAAAAGTAAAGGAAGCTGTTTCCAGGTCCTAACTATTGTAAATAATGCTCAGTAGATGAGTGGTTTTAAAAAAAAAAAGCTGTGGTACATTTACACAACGGAACATTATGCAGCCATACAAAGGAAGGAAGTCTTACCTTTTGTGACAGTGTGAATGGGCCTGGATAGTATTATGCTCAGTGAAATAAGCCAGTCAGAGAAAGACAAATGCCATATGATCTCACTTGTGTGTGGGATCTAATGAACAAAATAAGCTGAGGAACAAAACAGAACTAGAGGCATGGACACATGGAGTAGATGGACAGCTGTCAGAGGGGTGGGGAAACTGGATAAAAGAAGGCGAAGGGATTAGCCAAAGGACTTGTGCATGACCCACAGACACAGACAATGGTGTGCTGACAGACATGGGGGAGCGGGGAGGTAAGTGGGGACATCTACAATAGTGTCTGCAATGAAAATGAAGGAAAAGTAGTCAAGGAGGGTGATAGGATGAAGAGGGCATTTTGGGGGGGAAGTGGAGACCGAGTAGCCAGGGAAGGCTCTGAGGAGGGGCCTGGGTGACACCGGGACAGCAGTGCAGGGAGAGGGGCCAGCCAGGACCAAGACCATCGGGAGGAGCGAGCCAGCGCCTACAGACCAGGAGGGGCATCGTGGAAGGAGCTGAGTCATGAGTGTTCATGAGAGTGTAGTTTTATTTTTGGCATGCTGGGAAGGTATTGGAAGGTTTTAGGCCTGAGGTGCACCATTGGATTTATACTTTCAAAGCAGGGTCTTGGCTGCTGAGTTGGCGGGGGTGTGGGGGCATGCGATGCAGGTCAGAGTGAGTCAGTAGTTCAGGGAAGAGGGCAGCCACTTCCCCCCTCCCACGTGAGGGTGACCTGGAAGCCAACCGTGGTCCCCCGTTCTGTAATCAGTAAACAGAGAGCTGACCACTGCTGGAAAGC
Source organism: Phyllostomus discolor (assembly GCF_004126475.2). NCBI lineage: Eukaryota > Metazoa > Chordata > Mammalia > Chiroptera > Phyllostomidae > Phyllostomus > Phyllostomus discolor. The sequence goes on from NC_040914.2 coordinate 27,935,757, forward strand.
ACGATTGCCTGATGTTGATGCAAAGAGGCCCCAGAGCGCCGATGCTTGGGTTTCAATCTGGTTGCTTACTTGCTGTGCAATCTTGGGAAAGTGACTTAATTTTTCTGAGCCTCTGTGTTCATCCTTGGTCAGGAACATATGTCCTGAGCACAGCACTCAGAATTCAGTAAGTACTGCTGATGACTATTTTTTTTTAAAGATTCTTTAGAGAGGGGAAGAGAAGGAGAAAGAGAAGGAGAGAAACATCAATGTGTGGTTGCCTTTTGCGTACCCCCTACTGGGGACCTGGCCAGCAACCCAGGCACGTGCCCTGACTGGGAAGTGAACTGGGGACCTGTTGGTTCACAGGTCTGTGCTCAACCCACTGAGCCACAACAGCCAGGGCATGATGATTACTGTTAAAAGGATTATGATCTTTGACAGAGGCCCCCTTCCTCACTTGCTTTATATGTAGGGTTCACCATCTTCAATTGTACTCACAACTACTATGTGAGGATATTGTTGTTTTAAAAAATAATCTGATTTATTTCTTCCTCCAATCCATGGAGGAAGCAGCAGAACGTGAGGCAGATGGGATTTGAGGCAGAGGCAGAAAGACACACCGCTGCCCAGGGGCTGAGAGCTGCTGGGACACAAAGCTGCGAGGGAGGGTGTAATCCCAGGGCAGGCAGCCCGCTCAACACCATGGCACGTACCCCACTTCCCATCACAAAACCCAAGGGAAAGTTTTGCATTCACCTTTTAATCTTAGGCACTGGAGAGTTTCTAGGGCAGAGAATCCAAGTGAAATATATCAGAGCCTCGGGGTGACAATAGGGCTGGTGAGGTCTGTGGTGAATTGGGAAGAACAAGCCTTGTCAAGAGCTCCAGCAGGTGGCTGCCATTTGGAGTCTTGGGTCCGGTGTTTACAGACCCCCGGACATACGGTAGGAACATGGAAATCCAGGTCTTCATGTGAAAGGTCTGACCTCTACACTCTCATCATTCAAGTTTGCAACTGAGTGGGTGATGGGCAGGAAAGGGAAGAGGATCTTCATCCTGATGCAGAACCCCCACTCAAACAATAGTACCCCGTGACCCCTGCAGAATTCATTGTAACCCCTTCATTTTGGTCTAAAATAAGGAGGCCCTGGCCTGACCCCTCAGTTGGTTGTAGTTCTGTACACCAAAAGACTATGGGTTCGATCCCCAGGTAAACCTTACAGAACCCTCTTTCAAGTTTTATTGTATGTGTACATGAGGGGAATTCTTTGGTGAAGTTTCAAAGATGAATGTGGGTCTGCATTTTTAAATCTTGGGAGAGTTCTGTGAACACCACGTTGCTGGCCCACACAGAACGTGGACGTGGGTTTTTCTAGCTCAAAGGGAGGGAACATTCGAAGACTTGCACATGGCTATTGAGAAAGAGACCCCCTCTTCTATCATCACAGTCAACAATCTCCCCCCAGGCCCAGCCGACCCTGAAAAGTCGTGGGAGCCATTGTTGTTAGTGAAGGAAACACAGCCTGCCAAGGCCATGCAAGGTCTTGCTCCACCCCGAGGCTGATCTTGCAGCCGAGCTGGCAGCACAGGTGTGATGGGGAGTGCTGATTGGTGGGCCGGCATCCTCACAGGTGGGGGCATGTTGGCTGATGACAACAGCGGTGATGGGAACAAGAGCACGTCTTCACCTTCAAAAAGAGAGTGGACATTCAGCTGTGAAACATTTTTAAAAGGCTTCAGGAGGTATGGTAATGTCTCTCAATGTTGAATCGGATGTGAGCCTGACCAATGAAGCCGGAATTCCCAGAACTATGGAAGCACTGAGATGGTCATTGCCCACTTGATGTGATTGGAGGTGGAAACTAAGATTCAGCCTGTTAGAGCTGCTGGTCCAGGAGCTGGCCTATCTGGGCATGGATCTCACCTCTGTCCCTTTGGAGAGAGACGTGTGATCTTGGGCATGTTTTCTTAGCTCTCAGAACCTATATTTCCCCCATGAGAAATGAGGCCATCATACTACCTGGGATCCAGGGCTACTTTTCGGATTAAATGCGTTGGTCCATATACAGGTGGGAGTACAGTGTCTGGTGCAGAGGAGAGGTCTGATGCAGGAGCTGCCGTCTTCAGCACGTCACATTGCTCAGGAAGTGTGGGTGTTCTGTCCCTTAACTCAGAGGAGCAGTGTGAATCTAATTGTAGATGCTCATATGCTTTTAGACCCTCTGTGTTGTCTTCTCTTTTTGTCTGTTTTGCTGATCCATCCATCATTCCATCCATCCATCCATCCATCCTTCCATCCATCCATCCATCCATCCACCCATCATCCATCCATTTATCTATTTATCATGCATGCATCCATCCATTTATTATTCATCATCCATCATTCCATCCATCCATCCATCAATCATCCATCCGCCCATCATCCATCCATTTATCTATTTATCATGCATGCATCCATCCATTTATTATTCATCATCCATCATTCCATCCATCCATCCATTCACATATCTAGTTAGGTACCTACCTGGTCATTTCACCTATTTTTTGAGTGTCATCTAGGTGGCAGGTACTGCTTTGAATGCTTTAAATATACTAACTTATTTAATCTTCACAAAACTCTAAGACAGATACGATTAAGATCCCATACTATTATTTAGCTATGTAGCTTTCAGTGGTCTTCCATTTCTATCCGTGCATTCATCTATCACTCATGAGTCTATTCATCATCTATCTCTCTATCTATGATTTATATCATCTACTATCTATCTATATCTTTATCTATCTGCCTGTCTATCCCTCTGTCCATCATTTACCTGTAATCTACCTGTATCATCTATTGCCTGTCTATCTATTTCTATCAATGATCAACCTCTATCAGCTATCTATCAATCATCTACCTATCAATCATCTATCATCTATATCTTCTGTCTGTCTATCTATCTATCTCTCTTTATCCACCCTATCTCTGTTCCTCACATGTTTTCCCAGTATTCTAAATCTAAAGTATTTAGGCAGTAGACAGAAAGGAAACCCTGTCCTTCCTGCTTCCTGCTCCAGCTCTCCCTTCTCTCTCCCAGTTTACAGTGTTCATCCTCTCGATATTTAAATACATTATCTGTGGGGGACAGGCTACCTGCTCCTACCTCACTTCTTCACGTACTTGGTAGAAGATGAATGGAGTGGATAATTCATTTCTGCGGATGTGAATGACTGTTCCTGGCAGACGCAGAGCGTGTGTGTGGAGGGCAGGGGCTGCAGGAAAGAAGATTCCCCGTCATAATTTTGGAGACAGGGAGCTACACATACACCATCGACAAACCCAAAAACTCTTAGGGGTGGACAGAGACACCTCCCTAGGCCCTTTGGGTCCCCCACATTCAAGCTAGAAACTACCAGGACATCCTGTCTCCCTGTGGCTTCAAGCTTGGGACATCATGACCCTTTCTCTGGGTGTCACAATCAGTGTCTCTCTCCCCAATGACAGTTGAAGACAAGACTTATAGGCACTGACTATTTTTTTTAAGATTTTATTTATTTATTTTTAGAGAGAGGGGAAGGAAAGGAGAAAGAGAAGGAGAGAAGCATCAATGTGTGGTTGCCTCTTGTGCACTCCCCACTGCAGACCTGGCCTGCAACCCAGGCATGTACCCTGACTGGGAATCGAACTGGAGACTCTTTGGTTTGCAGGCTGGCACTCAGTCCTCTGAACTATACCAGCCAGGGCTGGGTGCTGATTTTAACTCGAAACACTGAAGGTGCTGCAGTGAACAAGTCAAGTTCCTGCCCTGAGCGAGGTGCATTCTGCTTGGGTGAATACGCTAGCATCACCGTCTGGTTCCCAGATGAGAAAAAGCTGACAAAGTTCACCACCACCAAACCAGCTTTGCAAGAAATGTTACAGGGACTACTTTAAGAAGAAGGGGGAAAATTAAAATATGAATAATAAAATGGCAATAAATACATACCTATCAATAGTTACTTTATACACGAGTGGATTAAAGGCTCCAATGAAAAGGCATATGGTGGCTGGATGGATAATAAAACAAGACCCTCGCATATGTTGTCTGCAAGAACTCACTTCCAGTGGAAAGACACACATGGACTGAAAGTAAACGAATGGAAAAGATATCCAAAGGGAAACAAAAAAGCTGGGGTAGCAATACTTACATCAGACAAAATACACTCTAAAACAAAGGCTGGAGAGCCCTGGCTGGTGTGGCTCAGGGGGTTGAGTGCCGGCCTGCAAACCAAAGGGTTGCTGGTTTGATTCCCAGTCAGGACACATGCCTGGGTTGTGGACCGGGTCCCCAGTAGGGGGAGTGTGAGAGGCAACCATACATTGAAGTTCCTCTCCCTCTCTTTCTTTTTCCCTTCCCCTCTCTCTAAGAATAAATAAATAAAATATTTTAATACAAAAATAAACAAAGACTGGGAGAATGGGGGTGAAGGGATTGAGCAAAAAAAGAAAAAGAAAGAACTAATGGATACGCAGATAACAGTGTGGTGATTGCAGGAGGGAGTGGTGTGGGTGGAGGTAGCAGAGGGTATAGGGGAGATAAATTGTGATGGAAAAAATAAATTAAAAAAAAAAAAAGCTCTAGCAAGAGACAAAGAAGGACCCAGCAATTCCACCTTTGGGTATTTATCCAAAGGAATGCAAATATTTTTTCCTCTCGCTGGCTGGAATAATTACGTCAGGGGCTTAACTGGTTGTGGACAAGGGACCTGGTACATTGAGGCACAAAATCCCTTCTGTGGAAGGAAGCATGGAAGGAGAAAAGGAGGAAACAAGGAAGGATCAGCCTGGACCCCAGGCCCCTGCTGTGCCCCTGGGGCCGGGCACAGCATAGGGTCCCCTGCAGCACAGAGAGAAACTGCAGCTATTCTGATTAAGTCCCGCAGGCTCACTGCCAACAGGAGCCAAATACACATCAGACACAGCTCCAGTGCCCAGCCCAGGGAAACAGGCATTCATGTCCACGTTTCCACATTACTGCTCAGGGTGTGAGTTCAAGGCGGAAACTCAGCTCAGTAACTGTAATAGGAAAAAAGTGGCGGGTGTCCACACCTTTTGGGGGGTTTTGCATGAGATTTGGACCCTCTGTATTTAATTCTCACAAACTGGCTAAAGGGGGTGTGGGGTCAGTCCTGGCTGAGTAACTCTGTTAAAGCATCATTCTGATACACCAAGGTTGTGTGTTCAATCTCCAGTCAAGGCACGTACAAGATTCAGCCACACTTTTGTCCAGGTCTGTGAGTCCTTTTTCCTTCTTGCTCAATCCCTCTACCTGCTAACCTCCTCCCCCGCACTAGCTGTCATCCTGCTCTCCGTCTATGAGTCTGTCCCCATTTTTCTTTGTTGGTTCATTAGATTCCACATACAGAGTAGGGCATAAGGGGATTAAGGTAATGTAAAAAAAAACCAATAAATATTAAACTAAAAAAAAAAACAAAAAAAGAAAGCTGATGACAAAATATGGATGTTTTCAAAAGTTATCATCACCAGCAAACATCTCGGCCACATAAATAAGTAAGTAAATAAATAAATAAATAAATTTATAACTACATATTTTAAAAACTGAATTAGCCAATGAATGAATCAATAAGTGGAACAGCAAATCTCTCTCTCTCTTTCAAATCAGTAAGTAAAAAAAAAAAAATTTAAAGCAACCAATGAATACATAAGTGGAACAACAAATTAAAGCAATAAAAAATAAACATAAACTAAAGGGGATGTGAGGTCTTATGACTGTTTTCTCCAAGCTTCCGTCAGTCTCCAGGTAACCACCTCCCCTCAGCACCGTCTGTCCCTCTCTCCATCCCTGGCCCAAAGCCCCCCTCCTCCTCCAGCCTCTTTCCAAGCAAAGCCATTTACAGCCCCTTGTTACTTGCCCTCTCAGCAGCAGCCCCCCCGCCCCACTCCCCACACTCCTTCTCCTGACCAGGCACAGGCAACTGAGGGTAAGGAGCCAAATCAGGTCAGGAGCCCACAAGGCTCTTTGCTTGAAGTCCTCAGTTTCTCCTCTTACTCCTCGCAGGGTTGGGACCAGAAAGTCCCCTTCTTGGGGGTGGGAGGATGCAATGAAGACAGAGAGGGAGCCACAGATGGCAGAAAATGGGCCAGGGTCTCGGGGGCTGTGCACTCCAGAGCTCCCCACAGAGATGAGGAGACTGGACAGGCATTGGAGAAGCAAAGGGCAGGGCCAGGGGGACATGCCCACTTCGTTCAAGGTTCTTCTGACAAACTGCAGCCGCCGGGCCCAAGAGGGAGAGAAAGAGAGAAGTACATCGAAAAACAGGCCCTGGTCAGGTGGTTCCACTGGTCAGAGTGTCAGCCCCATATGCCATGGTTGTGGGTTTGACCTCCAGTCTGGTCACTTACAAGAATCAACCAAAGAGCTCTGGCTGGTATGGCTCAGTGGATTGAGTGCTGGCCTGTGAACCAAAGGGTCCCTGGTTCAATTCCCGGTCAGGGCACATGCCTGGGTTCAGGCCAGGTTCCCAGTGGGGGGCGCATGAGAGGCAACCACACATTGATGTTTCTCTCCCTCTCTCCCTCCCTTCCCTTCTCTCTAAAAATAAATAAACAAAATCTTAAAAATAAATAATCAACCAATGAGTGTATAAATAAGTGGCATAACAAATTTCTCTCTCTCTAATCAATGACTTTTTAAAAAAGAAAGAAAAACAGAAACAGTCCATGGAATATAATCAATAATATTGTATTAACTGTGGATGGGGCCAGGCGGGCACTGGGAATACCAATGTGATCACTTCCCGAGGTAGGTAAACATCTCATCACTGGACTGTGTACCTGAAACTAGTATAGTTCAGTATGTTCAGTGTCACCAAGAAATAAATGTTCAAAAATTAAAAAAAGAAAAACAGAGAGGGAGAGAGAACATCACATATGGAGACACATATTTTAAAATAAATTTTATTAATTTGTTTTTAGAGAGAGGGGAAGGGAAGAAGAGAGGGAGAGAAACATCAGTGTGTGGTTGCCTCTTGTGCATCTCCCACTGGGGACCTGGCCCACAACCCAGGAATGTTCCCTGACTGGGAATGGAACCACCGACTCTGGTTCGCAGCCCGTACTCAATCCACTGAGCTGCACCAGCAAGGGCACAGACACACGTTTGATTTGTTCACCCAGCAAATACTGACTGGGTTCCAAACAAGGTGTTTCACACAGGAGAGAAATGGAGGCAGCAAGATGGCAAGAGACTCACGCAGCTGCAGGGACACCCAGGAGAAATTGAGGCACAAACCTACTCAGATACAGAGAGACAGAGGGAGTGATTCTTCTTCTTTTTTTTTAAATCCTCACTCAAAAACATTTTTTTCATTGCTTTTAGAGAGAAAGAGAGAAACATCAGTATGAAAGAGAAACATTGATCAAATACCTCTGTCTGTGCACTGACCTGGGATTGAACCCACAACCCAGGTATGTGCTCTGAAGTGGGGATTGAACATGCAACCTTTTGGTCTATGGCATGATGCTCCAACCATCTGGGCCATCTGACCAGGCTGGGGCGGGGGGGCATGATTCTTGAATAAAACTCAGAGTCTGGCACACTAGTCATAGAGGGAGGAGGAAGGCAGCATGCATCTGGGATAGAAAGGGGGAAACTGAGGTAGAGAAACTCTTCCCTGTGGGATGCGTCCCTGTCCCGACTTCACCGGCCAGTGAATAAAAGCCCCTGGCGTGGGTGACTCCTCACCCACACCCATCCTCCGCACTGGCTGTCCTCCCCTCACCTCCTGGTCTCCTGACCCCCTCCCTCTCCTCACCCTCCACCGCGGCCTCATCCTCCTGGCCTCTCCAGAGGCATAAAAGCTGGTGTCACAGAGCTGGACTCGCAGAGCCAGGAGACCAAGACCAACTCCAGGGAGGTGGGGCACAGGGGAGGGGGGGCAGCGGTGGCAGGGGTGCAGGGGACAGGGCAGGGCTGGGAATGGGTGGGAGGACTGCCTGACAATGAGGCACTTTCGGACAGCGAAAAACAAATGCTGTAATGGTATGAGCTCATTTGTGGGTGGAATAAAAAAAAAATTATAGCCCTGGCCGAGTGTCTCAGTTGGCTGAAACACCGTCCTCATACACCAAAAGGTTGAGGGTTCAATCCTGGTTGGGACGCATACAGGAGGGAACTGATTGCTGTTTCTCCCTCTTCTCACTCTCTAAAATGAATAAATTTATTTCTGGGTGAGGATTTAAAACAAACAAAACTTCACAGAAAAGGAGATTGGGTTGTGGTGGTTGACAGAGGTGGAGTTGGGGGAGGGGGTCAAAAGGCATAAACTTCCAGTTACAAGAAAAATTGGTGCTGGGGGCATAATGTGACTCTAGTTAACAACACTGTATTTGAACGTGGCTGAGGGAGTAGATCTGAAATGTTCTCATCACAGGAAACAAAGATTTTCATACCTAACCTGATGCACGTGAACTGAATTTATTGCAGTAATCATTTTGCAGTATATGTGAGCTAAGTAATTATGCTGAACACATGAAAGCTAATGTCAATTATAACCTCAATAAAACAGGAAGAAAAACACGTCAGGCTAACGGCTCTCATGTTGACACAACAAACAAATAGCTAAAACAAACACAAAGAGATTTTGTCAGGCATTTCAAGGCTGGCTCTTGCCTTGAGGGTGGTTGATGGGCTTCCTCGGGCATGTGCCTGCGTCCAAACTCAGCAAAATGATGACTTTGATATTGTTTGCATGTTGATTATACCCCCCCAAAACTACAATGCAATAAAAGTGTGCAGTGTTTTTGCATGTTGATTATATTCCTCAAAGCTAAAATAAAATAAACTCACCACCATCTCTTTGCAGTTTTTACAATGTGTACTTTTTTTTGCATGTTGATTATGCCCCCAAAATTGAAATAAAAATAAACTCTCCACCCTCTCTCAGAGGTGTTCTGCTGCAGACGCTCAGCCCTGCGGCCCAGCGATGGCTCCATCTGTCTGTCTGGTCCTGCTGCTTGCTGTCCTGCTCAGCCTGGTTGTGACCCCCTACTCGCTACCGCGGCCCTGGGTGAGCCGCCTCCAGCACCGGTTTCTGATGTTTCTGGCTGAGCCCGGGCGTGGGGGGAAAGATGTAAAAATATGTCCAGAAAGACAAGGAATTGACTTCCTCTCCTTGGCTCGCGGGGGTAGACTAGAGAATCCAGCTGAAGTCCAGGGTGTCAGGGTTCAGTTTATCCAAAGGGAAAAACGTCCTGAAGATTAGCATCGCCCCCAAAGACGCCACCCAAGCCCCCCTGGAGTGAGTATAACTGCCCCAGGGGAGGGCGTGGTCCACATGCTGAGGACTCAGTCCCACCTCAGCCTTTCCCTTCAGGAGCCCCAATCCCTAACCCCTAACTTGTGTCCCAGACCACACTGTGAGGATCTCTGGTTCTGGGCAGTAGAGACCCCCACTGAGGTAGAAATCCTGGTTCTGCAACTTTTTAGCAGCAGGAATTCTGGCAAAACTGCTTAATCCCCTTGTCCCTGGAAGTTCTTTGTAAAACTACTGAACCGTTAGCTCTGTTGGTTAGAGCATCGTCCTGATATGCCAAGGTTGTGGGTTCAATCCCCTGTCAGAGCACATACAAGAAGCAACCAAAGAGTGTATAAATAAGTGGAAAAACAAGTTGATCTATCTCTCTCTCTCCCCCTGCCCCTACTTCTTCTCTCTCTCAAATAAATTTTTAAAGAACTAGAGGGTGAACTGAGTTCATCCTTGCAAGACCCTGGGAGGGGGGAGGTGGCACATTGACGTTACCCCTGACTTGTGGGGTGCCCGCCACCTTCTCTGTCTCTTTGGGTCTTGATCTCTCCATCTCTGTCCAGGGCTGAGGAGTCTGGACGCCCAGAGTGCTGCCTACCTTCTGGGCCCCGGTGAGTGAGCCTCTCTGAGTGCTCCATCCCTGGAAGACTTGGACCCTCAACCCACATCCACTAAAGTCCACGGGTTTTATTCCCACACTGGAGTCAGAGCACTGGGTTCAAGTCCCAGCTCTGCCACTTGCTTGGTGTGTGACTTTCATCTCCCTCAGTTTCTTCATCTGTTGCAATGGGTACAAGATGAATCTTGCCTCATAAGGATGTTGGGAAAACTCCTCCATACCTCACTCCCCATGTCTCCATGAACATCCTTACTGGGTGTTTGTCAATGTGCTGCCTAGTGGCAATCCCGTGACATGAGGAGAACCACTGTGGAGCTCAGAGCAGGGTTTATCCTGGTCCTCATTTGATGGTCCCAGCAAACCCTGGTGATGGTTCCACCACACCATGGTGGGAGGCACCTGAGACCTGGATCCAGATGGACCTAGGCATGTTCACATGCCACTTCTGCCACTTGGAGTGGTCCTTGTGAGCAGGTGACTTTCCTTCCTAGAGTCACAGTGTCCTTCCTCACTGGAAAGTAGGGATGGTCACAACAGAGTTATCATTACCCTCCAAGGACCACCCAGCCTTGTTCTCCTTCCAATTCCCAGCCCCAGTGCTCCTGCTCCAGAGTGCTGAGCAGGACAGGAAGAAGGTGACAACCCTACAGACCCTGTGGAAGGGCACTGGTGAGTCACCTTCATTACTGCCATCTGTCCCCACTGAGTCTTTGGGAACTGACTGCTGTGGGGGCCATGCCCTCCTTGGAAGACTGTTTAAGTGCCCAGGCAGGAGTCAGCATAGGGGAGGAACAGAATGAGTCATGGTTACTATTTGTAAAGTTACCTCCTTGCACGACCCACTCCCTGGCCACTTCCCCTTGTTCCCCCTGCTCCTGCTATCTCCTCTTCTTGCCTGATCACGTAATATCTCTGAAATTTCCCTCCCCTTCTCACTCCACATCTGGAGGGATAGGATCTCAGAAGTGCACAGGGGTTTGGACACCGGAGTATGTACACAGTGAGTGCAGCCTATGAATTGGTCCTATTATCTCATCGTTGGCACCTGAAAAAATGGGGTCAGTGGAGTGTATCTGAGGCAGGATTTTCAGCTTCCACAGTGTTGACATTTGGGGTTGGATCCTCCTGTGCTGTGGGGCCATTCTGTGCATTCGGGGGTGTTTAGCAGCATCTTGGCCTCCTCCCACTAGAGGGCAGGACAAACTCCAAGCCGTGATGACCTACAGTGTCGGCAGACATTGTCAAATGTCCCGAGGGGGGTAAAATCACCCCTCAATGAGACCCACTGAGTACTTTAATCCCAAGAAAATAAGGAAGTAGTATAAAGTCCTGTTGAAGACAGAATGATTTTTGGCTTTGTTCCTAGATGAGTTGCCCTATTTCCACCCTCAGCCTGTCTCCAAGAGGACTTGGAGGAAGACTCTGGCCAAACCACTCATTGGAGGTAAAGGCAGGGCAGATATGGGAGAAAGAAATAAACATGAGAAGGAGAAAAGTGAAGTGGCAGACAGAGCACTGAAGGTCAGGGAGGGTGGAGAGGAAACAGAAATCCACCGAGAACCCCCCTTACTTACAGCCACCACCCCTACTCTCAACTCAGAATGCCCCTCTGGCCTGGAATCTGCCTTCTTGAAACACTGGGTCCCTTTCACTCTGGGATCTTTGCATCCACTATTGGCTCAGTCTAGGAAGTTCTGGTTCTAGAGCTTTGCACTGCTAGCTCCTTCCTGTCTGTCCTTCAGAAATCATTTCAGTCTCCACTTCCTCCTCAGATGTTTTCCCTAAAACAAAGCTCGTTTTTCTCTATTTTTTTCATCTCATTATATTCCAATGGTAACATTGATCACTGTATGACTCCTCCTTGCTTCATATATTTATCTGTTCATTCTCCACCTTCTCCCAATAAAATCTACAGTCCATTTGAGGAGAGAGCTCCTTTGTCTTGCTCACTGCCTAGTATAATGAGTCCTTGGTAAATATTTGTTGAGTAACTGAACTAAATCGCCCAAATATAGGCTGCACATGCCACCATCCCACCCAGCCACGATCAAGGTCAATGCTCAAACTCCAGCTTTGCTTGCCTTCCTACAGTTGGATGTTAAGCCCATTCCATTTTCTTCTCTAATTTATGGAAATGAACCCCCTGTTTTTATTTCAACTGCGCTTAATTCACTCGAAAAGCATATATTGAACATCTACCACCCAGGAGATGCCATGTCTTCTGACTTCACTCCTTTCTGCCCAGCCTTGAAAATACCCACAAGCAACATGTGGCTTCTTCACATGGAGGTGGAGTCTTGGCAGAGTAGCTCAGCTGGTTCGAGTGTCATCCCAATGCACCAAGGTTACAGGTTCACTCTTCAGTCAGGGCTCACGCAAGGATCAACCAATGAGTGTATAAATAAGTGGAACAATAAATTGATGTTTTTTTCTCTCTCAAACCAATCAATAACTTTAAAAAATAAATAAAACATGGAGTTGGGACAGGGGAATGTGTGGGTGGATGAAAACAAAGAGAAGGTTGAACAAAAAAGGAAAAAGGGGGAGGAAAGGGAAGGCTGTTGGATCTGAGATGCACTAAAGAGGTCTTTCTCCCCATTTTCACCCCCAACCTCAGGGAGAAGTGGGGGGCAGACCCAGTCTAAATCCACCTCTTTCTTGCCCACAGATCTGGGTGTGCTCCACAAGAACATCCCCAAGGAGGAAGCAGTCCTGCCTTTGTAGACATCTCCAGATTCTGCTCCTCATCATTCTCCTCTGTGGCTCCTTCTGAAACCCAGTCTAGACCCCTCTACCCAGACAAAGATCCTGAAATTCCCATCCCCAGATTTCATGAAGGATGGGAATTTGAAACATTTGCTGAATTTGTCTCAAAAGTCCCTGACCTGTGTCAGATTTTACTGATTTATTTTAGGAAAAAGTATAAAGTAAGTGAACAGAGTCAAGAATAATTCTGGAACCACTTAGCAAATTCTGGGGCCAATAGGGAAGCATTCCTACAGTCCATCGGAAGTACCTGTCTTCTTTGGGAATCATCTGATCGGAACATGAGCTATTGAATGATACAATATTAATGGGCCTTTCCACCCAGAGAGGCTATGACATCTTGACTTGAAAAGATTCTCCAAAGTATATCATGCTTGCCTTTCAAGGCATGAAGCAGAATGGAGAGAATAATTTTTTCCAAAATAATCAATGTCTTCTTTAGTTAATTAGTATGGTAATTTATCGGGGGTAGCAAAATCAAGGATGATAAGGTCAAGTGTGGAAATTAAACTTTGGAAACAAGAGATCTTGGGTTATCTAATGAAAGGACCTGAATTTAATTCCAGTTTCTGGCTGTTGTCCATTCCTGGGTATCTGACCTTCTCTGTGTTTCATGGTCCATTAGTTGTTTGTTTTTTTATCCTCACCTGAGGACATTTTTTTTTTTCATTGAGTTCAGGGAGAGAGAGAAAGGGAGAGACAGAAACATTGATGTGAGAGAAAAACATCAGTAGGCCTTCTCCCATATGTGCCCAAACTAGAGGGTGGAAACCACAACCCAGTCATATGCCCAGACTGGGAACTGAACCCCCAACCTTTTGATATACTGGTGAATGCTTCAACCAATTGAGCCACAGGGACCAGAGCAAGTTTTACACTTTCAAGTGGTAGAGAAAGAACAAAGCAGAATGTAGGCAGAGGCTGCAAAGGCTAAAATGTCTTTTAAAATTTTTTGCTTAATTGATTTGAGGGAGATGAAAACATCGATTTGTTGTTCCATGAATTTATGCCTTCTTCTTGTATGTGCCCTGACCAGGGATTGAACCTGCAACCTTAGCATATTGGCACAATGCTCTAACCAACTGAGCTACCCAACCAGGGCAAGCCTGAAGTGTTTATTATTTCACCCTTGACCTGGAAAGTTAGCCAATCCTGGCTGCAATAACTCCAACACAATAGAAATGTTTTCTTCTTCACCCAACAATCCCAGGAGGTTGTCTCCAGTCAGCCAGGGATGCTCTTCTCATGACTGAGATGCCAAGATTCATTCTACATAGCGGTTCACCTATCACTTAGAGTCTTGTCTTTGGTTGCACTCAACCAGTGGAAGGGGAAGAGAATATTGCGGGGGGCGGGGGAAACCTGTGCTTCATCATCACCATCTGGCCACCCTTGCCTACAATGCATAGTGGGAGACAGGGAGGTCTTTGAAAGGACAGAAGACCCTCATTCCAGGTGGGAGTCACCCTCCATGAGTCCTGGTGACTCACAGCAGCTGAGAGACCCATCTCCTGTGCTCAGGGGAGTCAGGTGAAAGACACACCCAAGGAAGGAGGAGGGAGGTGCACACTTATCTGGCCACCATCCCTCCCTCATCCACTTCCCCAAACTAGTCTTTTAAAAATACTTACACGTGGTTTGGTTGTGATACAATACATGTAACATGAAGTTTACCATCTGAACCGTTTTAAGTGCACAGTCCAGAGTTACTACCGATATTAAGCACATTCTAATACGGTGCAACCATCACCACCGCCCGTCTCTGTCTCCAGAGCTCTTCTCATCTTGCAAAACAGACACTCTGTCTTCATCAAACAACAGCTTCCCCTCCCTCCCCCAGCACCTGGCACTCACCATTCTCCTTTCCGTCTCCAATGCCAGTATTTGTGCTTTTGAGTCTAGTTTATTTCACTGAGCATAATGTCCTGAAGGTTCATCTGTGTTATAGTGTGTGAGAGGATTTCCTCTTTTTATGTTTAGATTTTATTTATTTTATTTTTAGAGAGCGGGGAAGGGAAGGAGAAGAAGAGGGAGCGAAACATCAATGTGTGGTTGCTTCTTGTGCACCCCTTACTGGGGATCTGGCATGCAACCCAGACATGTGCCTTGACTGGGGTGATCTTCCGTTCGAAGTTCAGCACTCAATCCAATGAGTCACCCCAACCTGGGAGGACATCCTCTTCTTTTTTTTTTTTTTTTAAAGCTGAATAATATTCCATGTCTCTTTCAGAAGCCTTTAAAAAAAACCCTCTCTAAGCCCTGACCTGTGTGGCTCATTGGAGAGGACATTGTCCTCCAAAGTGAAAGGTGTCTGCTTTGATTCCTGCTCAGGGCACATATGTGTGTTGGTGGGTTGGGTTCCTGGTCAGTGAGTATAGGAGAGGTAACTGACTAAAATTTCCTTCTCACACTGATATTTCTTTCTCTTCCTTCTTCTCCTCTCTCTGCAGAGACAGAGAACGAGAAAAAGAAAATCCTATCTAAGCCTCACTCCAAACCAAATAACTCTCTGAGGGTGGGGCAAAGGCACCCACCAGATTTTTTTTGTTTGTTCTTTGTGCTAAAGCGATTCTATTATCTGATGTTTAAGGAGTGAACGTTTTCAAAGCTAATCTCCATGGGGAGGGGTGTGTGGAGGGAGCCACATTTGCAATTTTAGTGGTAGCATTACAATAAAGAGAGAGTTAACAATGGATTAATCCCCTTATCTATCCTCTAGGGTGTTGCTACTAAATTGGATTAGTCTCCAGCTGAACACGCCCTGCCAGGTTTATCAACTACAGACACTACCCTAATCCCAGGCTTTCTCCACCTTAGCACTACTGACATTTTGGAGGGCACCACTTTGTTGTGCGGCCGTCCTGTGCATTGCAGGGTGTTCAGTGGTGTGCCTGGCCTCCCATTGACTAGATGGCAAGAGCATCCTCTCCCCCATGTGACAACCAAAAATGTCTAGACATTGCCCTATGTCCACTAGACATTTTACAAGTATCCATTCAGTCCACACAGTTGTCCTGAAGTAAGAATCCCCATGCTAAAGGATATTAACTCACCGGCCAAATAAGAAAACTAACCTAGAAAGTAAAGACTATAAATATGGTGCACAAACCAAAGACAAGAAAAAAAAAGGAAAAAAAAAACCACTGGTGCAGATACTTTCAGAAACAGGAATATATGAACGATCATTCAAGAAATATAAATACAAATAACAAACATCAGGAAAGAAATCAGCCAAATCCAATAAGAATAAAATTTAAAAACATCAATGTAATTGAATATCAGTTAAAATACATATATTTTACAAATTATATATAATTGGTGGAATTAAAAGAAACATTAGTGTGGGCATAGGGTAGAATGAAAGCAACAGAAAAGCAAATTAAAGAGGTAAAGATGATATAGAAGACTTTTCTTGCAACAAGAAGGTATAAAGAAATTACAGCAGTAATAGGATTTGTGAGAGAACAGGACATCTCCCAAAGAGGAGAAAATACAAATGGAGAGGAGGAAGTATTTGAAGAAATAATGATGATTAGGGAGTTCCTGTGAGCTTTCACCCAGATCCCTAGTGATTTCATCTTACATACCCCTCCTAAAACAGGAAGGCAGCAAGGGCACAAAACTATTAACTAAACAGATTGTATTTGGATGAGCAGAGAGACTAGGGGTCCTGGGTGAGAAAGCAAAGCAAACAAATGAATATTTCCAAGGATCAATTTGCTATGAAGACATTCAAGGAGGCATTCTGTCTGGTCAGGGACATGGCTGAATCGCTGATGACTTCCCATCTCCTCGTTAAGAAGGACTCGTGAACAGTTTATGCTGAAACAAAATGAGCTGAGAGTTTCCATAGACCTGCCAAAATTAGCCATTTTTAGCTCAGTTGAGATTTTCCAGCAAATCTAAGATTAAAATAGTGAAGGTCAGAGTGCTGTGAACTTAAACTAGCTCTAAAAATGTGGAGTCCAAAAACAATATTTTTAAAGGCTACGCACACTAAGATTAATTTTTAGACAGGAGTCAGATGCATCAGGTAGGTAGATGGTGGTGTGGGGCGGAGCCCAGTTAATTCTGGGTCTTGCCATTATTCACGCTGACCTGTTGACATAACTTCCATTGTTCTGAGGGGGAAAAAACATCAGAAAACATCAGAAAATAATCATTACAATTTGGGGGTCAAAACAACCCTCTACTCTTCTACACCCCACACAAGGTACAGAATAACCTCCCCACTCGCATTCTACTCACAAGAAGTTTGAGATTCGTAGGGTTGAAAGACTGGTTTTAAGATTCCATATAGATCTAAACCAAAATCAGTCCAAAGCCAACCACTCTCCAATTCATCTAAAAGGTTAAACTAAAACCTGGTTTACTGTTAACGTGACACAAACAACTCACTATTTGAATGGATTTGTTCTGATTTGATCAACGCTAGGAATTTTCCAAACTGCTGATCCAATTACATCCACTCCTTGATTAAAATTCAACATTGACTTAGTGATTCAAACAAAAACATTCATAACCCGCCCCCCCATTATGCATATTTCTCTCTTTTTACCTTTACTTATGAGTTACAGTTGACATAGAGTATTGTATTATTGTAGTTTCAGGTGTACAGCATAGTGATTAGAAATTTATATTACTTAAGAAGTTATCCCCGGAATAAGTCTAGTACCCACCTGGCACCATCCATGGTTAATACAATATTATTGACTATATTCCCTGTGCTGTACTTTACATCTCCATGAGTATTCTGTAACTACCAATTAGTACCCCTCAATCCCCTCACCTCTCTCATCCAGCCCCCCTCACCCAACCCTTCTCCTCTCTGGCTACCATCAGTCTGTTCTCTGTATCTATGAGTTGGTTCCAATTTTGTTCTTTAGATCCCACTGATGAGAGAGATCCTATGGTGTTTGTTTTTCTCTGACTTATTTCACTCAGTACAATGCCCCCTAGATCCATCCGAGTTGTTACCAATGGCAAGATTTCATTCTTTATGATGGCTGAGTCATATTCCATTCAGTAGAAGCTCCACTTGTTTATCCAACTATTTCTTGATGGGCTCTTCAGTTGCTTCCATATCTTGGCTCTGATTTTTATTGCTTCCTGTGATTGCGTGTTTTTCTTTAATGTGAAAGGAACCTGGAGGGATTAAAAATGACCAGTGGAATCACTGCCTTCTCCCCGATGGCAAACAACCTGAAACCCCTTAATTCTCAGGGATTCAGACAGTCTTTTCTCCCATCCCAAAGCTTGTGGGAGGATGTGTTCACCTTCCAGACAAGAAACTCTAGGAATGCTCCCCTCCCCCACCTGTCCTAGGGGTTCACCTTCCTGACTCTCAGTGACATTGCCCAGACCTTCAGAGGGACACCCCATCTCTGGATGGAAGGAAGGTTCTTGTTTTTCCCTGGCTGTTTTCCTTGGAATCAAATGCATCTCTGGAGAAAATAGAAAATGGCTTTTTGGCTTTAGGAGGTAGGTTCAGGACCCAGGCATAACTTCTTTCTAGACATCTTGATTCCTGGAAATTGCAAAGGCCATTGGGTTTTAATCCCTTTCCTGGAATGAGATTAAATATGGGTGATTCAGCACTGGCTGTGTGGCTCAGTGGATTGAGCATGGGCTACGAACCAAAGAGTTACTAGTTGATTCCCCGTCCAGGCACATACCTAAATTGCATGCCAGGTCCCCACTGGGGGCCACATGAGAGACACCCACACATTGATATTTCTCTCCCTCTCTTTCTCCCTCCCTTCCCCTCTCTCTAAAAACAAATAAATAAAATAGTTTTTAAAAAATGTATACAGGGTTCTGTTAATCCATTAATCCCATAATCCCAGCAGCAGATTGTGCTGCAGGGGGTTGGGAGTGGGTGAGCAGGAACTAGAGGATTGTTCCATGGTACAAGGTTACCTTTTGTGGTAATGAAAAATGAGGTTTGAACAACATTGGGAATGCATTTAGTGGCATGAAACCATAAACTTCAAAAAAGAATTAAAAGGGTGAATTTTTTTTCCTGTGTATTTTACCACAATACCAAATTATCTGTAGGAGCCTAACTCTACTAGGATTTGTGTGTGTGTGTGTGTGCGTGCGTGTGCACACGCGTGTGTTCTCCCTTCCCTGGAACAAAGAAAGAAAAGAAAGAAATGTTAAGGGACAACCTTGGGTTAACATTTTCCATGTTTCTCCTGGCCAGGTGGCTCTCAGTTGGTTGGGGCGTTATCCTGTGCATCAGAAGGTTGCTGGTTCTATTCCCAGTGGGAGCACAAATAGGAGGTAATTGATGTTTCTCTGTCACAGTGCTGTTCCTTTCTCCCTCTCTCTCTCCAGTCAATAAGCATCCTCTGATGAGGATTTGAAAATAAATCTTTCCCTTGTTATTACACCACATGCAATTCCCTGGTTGTAAAAATCTTTCTGTATCTTCCTACAGAATCATGGCTGATACAGTGATTAAAAACTACCAATCTATTCTCTGTTCAGAGGTGTCAAACTCATTGTCACTGGGGGCCACATCAGCCTCACGGTTGCCTTCAAAGGGCTGAAATAGATTTAGGACTGTATAAATGTAACTACTCCTTAACTGTTAAGGAGTTGAAATCACACTCGGCCCTTTGAAGGCAACTCCAAGGCTGATGTGGCCCCTGGTGAAAATGAGCTTGACACCCCTACTGTGTCGTATCTTGATGAAAAGCTGTATAAGGTGATGTCATTATTAAAACAGAGTTTAGAAGCATCATACTTCAGACTGTATTTGATTTATAGTAGAGGACAAAAATATTGCCCCAACTCACAGATGAGAATACTGAGGCCCCCCTGCAACCTGTGTAAATTTAGGAGTCAGAATCTAGAGGGCCATTCATGTACGGATAACCAGCATCTCTAATCAAATGTGGGCATCAGAGAATAATAGTATGGGTGAACTTCCAGGGTATTAAGTGTGGGACCAGCGAGTGGTGTCTCGTATTGTGAGGAGGGTTTCTGAGGGGAGGGAAAGGTGGAGTAATAGGTTAAACTCATTTTATTCCCCTTTTCCCCCATGCTCAGCTTTTGGATTTATTACAGAGTCAACCCCTTCCCTGGGTCTCCATTAGTTGCTGGCTTCGGGAAGAGTTTTCTCGAGTGACACTGAAACATTTCCTAGGGAGTATGGCTGCACACCAGTCCCACGGGGAGGAGAACGTCAGCTGGAGCACGGTCCACCTGGACGAGGAGCAGCAGCATCAGGGCTTCTCTGCCTCTTCCGCCACCATCCTGGACGAGGAACCCATCGTGAGCAGAGGGCTGGCGGCCGCGCTGCTCCTGTGTCAGAAGAAAGGGCTGCTGGAGACCACAGTCCAGAAGGTGGCCCGGGTGAAGGTCCCCAGTAACGCCCCGCCATCGGCGGGGCACTGCACTGAAGACAAGACAGCCATCGGTGACGAGCGCAGCCAGCGGGAGGAGTCCCGCGGCTTCACCCGAGACTTCAAGGAGAAGGACGGATACCAGCCCCACATTCGGATCGAGTACGTGGACGAGATGGGCCGGAAGCTCACCCCTAAGGAGGCTTTCCGGCAGCTGTCCCACCGCTTCCATGGGAAGAGCTCAGGCAAGAAGAAGACAGAGCGGCGGCTGAAGAAGCTGGACCAGGAGGCACTCCTGAAGAAGATGAGCTCCAGCGACACACCCCTGGGCACAGTGGCTCTGCTCCGGGAAAAGCAGAAGGCCCAGAAGACACCGTACATTGTGCTCAGTGGTAGTGGGAAGAGCAGGAAGGCCAACACCATCACCAAGTAGGCCACCCTTGCTTCCAGTCCCTGCCCCGACTTTAATATTAAATCAAGTTCCCTTCTGAGCCCTGGCTGGTGTAGCTCAGTGGACTGAGCCCAGGCTGTGAACCAAAGTGTCATCAGTTCGATTCCTAGTCAGGGCACATGCCTGGCTTGCGGGCAGGGCCCCAGTGGAGGTCACGTGAGAGGCAACCACACATTGATGTTTCTGTTTCTCCCTTCCTTCCCCCCTCTAAAAATACATAAATAAACACTTAATAATAAAAAAATTAAGTTCCCTTATTGTTTCAAAAAAAAAATTTCCCAGTGACTATGGCTGCACACCAGACATTCCCGTGTGCTCCTGGAAAACCCCAGGAAGGCCAGGGACCACAAGTGCCACCGTCTGCACTGCCCCGGGGAAGCCTTCCTGGCAGGCAGGGCCGGGACTCGGAGATGTGGCACGTAGCCTTCAGAACCTTCACCAGCTTGGAGGACTCAGACCCGGTCCAGGATCTGTGGAAACTCTCTGAGCTCTGCTGTCGGTGGCTGAGGCCTGACCTGCACACTGGGGAACAAATTCTGGACAAGCTGGTGTTGGAGCAATTCTTGATTTCCATGCCTATGGAGCTCCAGGTCTTGGCCGAGGATCATAATGTGCAGAGTTGCAAAGACTTGAAGGACATCCTGAGACGTCAGGAGAAACCTAAGACATGGGTGAGTAGGAACCTCAGGGTTGGCATGGGGAAAGGAGGGCAGGCATGGGGTCTAGACTGGAAAGGGCAGGTGGGATTGTTTCTGTGTCTTTGGTTCTCCAGTGGGGACCCTTGGAGATATCTGGACATATTTTGTGCTCTCACAATGGGGGGCAGAGAGCATGCTAGAGGCCAGTGGTGCCGCTCACATTGTGTACTGCACAGGACAGAACCATGCAGCCTCGAATGTGGACTGTGCCGAGGTTTAGAAACCCTAGCCTGTGCCCACACAAAGTGTGAGTGTCAGGTCAGATGCATATAAAGAATATGATGCATGTGGTTCTTATGTTGTTTGATGTTCTCCCCACAGACTATAGTCAGCATCAAAGGACAGAAGTTTCTGGTGCACAATTCAGATGTCCAGATGGCTGGAGTAAAATCTCTGATGAGGATCCTGTGAGGGACTTGTCCATGAAGTCCCAGCCCTTCGTGTGTGAGGTGGAGGTACATGGCAAGAACAACCGGGAGGTCAGCCAGGAGCCAGAGAATCAGCCAGAAATCAAGGATGTGTCAAGGGAGCAGGTAAGTGTGTGATGCCACGACCTGCAGGGAGAGGTGGGAGAAGGTCCAGGAGGAAGAAGCTGTGGGTGGAGTAATGGAGACATTCAGCCCAGGACAGAACAGGACCCATTAAGTGCATCCCAAGAAAACATTCAATTCCTAGACATTTCTGAGCTCATGTGGACAAGAAAGACTCACCAACCTTTGCCCCTCCCACCCACACAGGCCAGTGAAGTCAAGGCTAATTTTCTTCAAAAGGCATTTCAAGAAATGATAATTGGCCAAACGACCCGTTTTTGGAATATTGTCCATTTCTTACCATGAAAGCAGTTGGTTCTTCCCTGGAGTCCTTTGACCGCCAAGGGGACCTTTGGCAATAGTGGAAGACACTTTGGGTTTTCCACCTGGGTGGGAGATGCGAGTGCTGCCCATGGAGCAGATGCCAAAGCCCCTGTCCAGGGTCCTAAATGAACAACACAAGAATCCACCCTGAATGTAAACAGGGATGACTCAGGACATCTGGAGCTAGAATCGCTGTGCTCCCACAGTTGGGAGCAGGGGGCATGTGGGATGTCCTGAAGAGGCACACTTAGAAAATTAAAGTAAAAACTGTGAGATGCAGCCCTGACTGGTGTAGCTGCATGGGGTGTGTATTGTCCTGCAGACTGACAAGTTCAATTTCTGGTAACACACATGCCTGGGTTGTCTGCCAGGTTTCTGGTGGGGCAACTGAGTGGCAACTGATGGCTGTTTCTGTTGCACGTCCATATTTGAAAAGAAAAAAAAATCCCTGTTAGTATAAACTTGACTGAAATGTGTGCTGGGTACAGACAAACAACAGGGAGTCGGGTGAGGATTAGCTGGGACGATGGAGTGGCCCCAAGAAAGTCTGGGCAGAGCCGCAGAACTGCACCATTAGGACAGCTGGAGTCTCAGAGCAGGGAGCTGGGTAGGTCAGGGGAAGAGGAGATGGAGCTTTCTGTGCCTGAATGTACACACATCCATAATCCCTCTTGGTTGTCAGGGTCAGACAGCTCTCCTGCCAGAGACCATCCCCGAGGAAGGCGACCTGGAGGGAGTGAGACCCACTCGGATGCTGGAGGAGGACCCGATGGAGGATCAGGAAGAGCCGACAGTGCTTCCACCTGCAGAGACTGCTCTCAAAGGGTCCTGGTCAGTGTGGACATGGGGGCTTCAGTGGAGTTAGTGACCTGCCGGGCAGGAAAGTTCTCAACCAGCATCAGCACTGGTTCAAATGTGCTTGCTAGTTTTGAACATGCTCTCAGTTAAATGTTTTATTGGTGAATCCTCTCTTCCAGAAGTTTTTATGCAGAGTGAGGAGAACCTGCCAGAAGGAGCTGGCACTGAAAATGCAAATTCCACCCACGATTGGGAGACAGACGGTTTGCCTCAGTGTCAGAAAAGAAAAGATTAAGCTGCAAGAGGTCCCCTCAGAAGAAAATGTCTTGATGCCTCCATGCCCCAAGATATTCAAGAAAGAGGAGCCCTATGGTTGGATGAAGGAGAATCCTCCAGACAGCTCAGGTCCCATTCAGGTCAGGCACAAACCACCGTGGGAGCCACTGTCAGAAAAGGAGCCAGATGGCGCACTCTGTCCAAATGTGCAGATTGCAACAAAACATTTATTTGTGAATCACAGCTAACGATTCACCGAAGGTCACACACTGGAGAGAGGCCCTTCCAGTGCCAGGTTGGCTCCAAGAAGTTCATACAACCCTCAGACCTGCGAGTTCACCAGTGAGTCCACACAGGAGAGAAACCCTATAGCTGTCAGATCTGTGGGAAGTCTTTCACCCACCAATCCACGCTTCGAGGCCACCAGAAGGTCCACACGGGGGAGAAGCCATATTCATGCAAGGTCTGTCACAAGTGTTTTGGACACAAGGGGAACATCAACATCCACCTCTGCATCCACACAGGCCTCATGCCCCACAGCTGCCCCAAGTGTGGCCAGGACTTCCGTCAACTTGGGAGTTTGAAATGCCACAAAAAAACACATTTGAATATAACTTCCTAAGGATTCCCTCCCTCTTCTGCCCGAGAGGGAAATTAATTGTATCACCTGCTTTGGAAAAATGATGAATGTCAGGCTAAATCTGCACGAAGTTTCTAGAATACAGTAAGGCTTCTATACTTTGGAATTTAGATCGTTGCATAAGCACAGACCCTCCTTACTGGTTTCTGGTTTCTGCCTCATTATAACCCACTGTTACTTTCCACATAGGATGTTTCCTGGTTGTTTATGATACTATTATTCTTCCAATAAAATGTCTTTTTTGTTGTTTCAATAAATAATGCACAATTCAACCGTAATCTCTTCTCTTGTCTTGTTGTTCTTTATCTCACGGTAGAAGGAGGTGATCCCAGTAGGGAGGCCAGATTTACCTCAGAACACCCGGGCAAGTGACCATTTCAGCTTGTCTGTGCAGTTCCCAACACCTGGACTCCACTTTGAAGGGCAGACTTGTTACAGAACAACAAGGGGGGGGGGGGCTAAGGGTGGTAGACTATTACCTCAATCAACCCCTCAGTTTCATTATGGCTGCTGCCAGAGGAAACATGTCTCTCTCTCAAATCCCTTTTGGGGGCCCCCCTCTTGGCTGCACCCTGTTACAATCCCTCCTTTCAGATTTACACCCACTTTAGAATCTTATAAAGGACAATGGATGAAGGTCTCATCTTCTTGTAACTACTTCCTGCTGGACATGGATGTCGTCCTACCTACCCTTGGGTCAGGGGTGCCCTGAAAGGGAGGGAGGTGCAGCACAGAGGGAGTCCTTCCTGTAAGGGGAAGGAGCTTACAGAATCCCAGTCAGCTGGCTGTCACCAGGAAGTCCCAGGCTTGGTGTCCAAAGGCTGGCATTACTGGACCATAGGCATCCTGGTCATGTTCTGAAAGTGACAGATTTGGAAAGAATTGGAAGGGACAGTTAAATCAGAACCACTAAATGACAAAGGCAGGGACTTAAGAATGGCATAGCTGGAGGAAGGTGTACAAGGCATGCTACACCTATCCAAAATGCTTGTGGCTCACTATACTTCACTTGGGCTGAGGGGAATATTTTAGGATTTCCCTCCTTTCAGATATCTGGGCCCCTTCTGTCCAAGCCATCAAGACAGAAAATGGGAAATCAGTTCTAAAGTGAAGCCCTGAGATTGCCGGAACCCTTCACCAACCCAACCATGTAGGTTCAGCCAAACCATTGAGTCTCAGGGTGATGATGAACATGGGCTCCTTAAGTGAGGCCTATATTGCAACCAATCCCTCAGGTAATGAGGTCATAGGCATATGCCCTATGAAAACAGAAGAACACACAGGTTAATTCACACAACATTCCTCAAACCAGTCTCTGTGCCTGGGAGATTGTCTTTTGGGAAGACATTCAGTTGCAAGGCCCTTTCTGCAATGACATTTAGCAATGGCAATTGGACAGGTCCTCTGTACGTGTAAATTGTACATCTTTGGTGATATTACAAACCCACCTTCAACTTTCAAATGAAAACAAACTTTCAAGACAGCTGCACCTTTCTGATGTCCAGTACTGAGCATTGTGATTTTCCTTGAACTGCAATTTTTCCCGTTAAGGTCATCCTCACTGTAATTAAAGGGACTACTTTGTGTCCTGCTTTGAATCTTGCCTGTTCATTTGCATAAGCACACCAAGAACAGCCTGGATCACTTATTATCTTTAAGTCCACTTTGCTGGAACTCACACAGGGAACCTTTAGATTGACCTCTCAGTTCACCCCTCGGGGCACAGAAGCAGAGGCACACAACTGCCATGTGGTTTCACGTGTACCACTTGTTTCACTCAAATCCTTGAGGCTTCCATTGTGCCTAGAGGTTCCTTTTTGGCCATCTTCCAGGAGAGCAACCTTTGTTCCTTCCAGGAAAGACTGCCATGCACTGCACAACCAACCAAAGTACTGGGCTTTTCTTGTGCGCTTACACTAGCTTCGCAAGTCAATACCCATTCCCCAGGGCTTTTTGGTGACGACCAGAACCCATCCATGCCTCCTCCAAGTGTGACATTCCAGTCAAAGTCTTGGTTAACAAAACCACTATTAATGACTGGTCTTATTGGATTTATGCAAGGAAACCTTATGTCATCACTCCTTCAGAATGGCCAGTTCTGAAGGAATCAGATAGGGAGAAAAACACAAAGTGTGAAGGAAAATCCTTTTCCTTCTGATATCCACCAGGCTTCTCAAAACTTTCACTTCCACTGACCTTCTGCAACACTCACAAACCCTCTAATCTTTCTTTCCTACACCTTCTTCATTTACATATTTTTTACTTCCCCATTTGCTTTCCTACAGAATGTGAAGTTTCAACCTTCCCTGGAATCCTCCATTAACTTTTCAGAGCAGATACAGAGCAAAATCCAAAACACAGAGTTCCAGAACACTACACAGGTAGAGGCATTCTGTTGCACTAGTGTGTCCATTAGTGTCTCACAGAAACATGCTTCTTCAGGCCCGGTCTCTTGGCAGAGACATGCCCCCTTTGCCTCAGGCTGAAACACTCATCAGCCCCGAATGACCCCTCCTGGGGCCAGAGAGGCAAAGGCATGCTCCCCCTCTGGGGAGCATGAAACTGTAAGTGAGCAGATAGGGGCAACCTGGGAGCAGCCTACTAAGCAAACCATTACCCACAACTCCATTGTTCCAAAACAGTGTTCAGAAATCAGTTTTCAACCAAACCACTTCACTTTATTGCTCCCTTTCTGTTCCCTTTCCTTTTCACCTTTCCAGGTGTGATTAGGCAGCCAATGCCCTCAGGAGGAGTGCAGAAAAAATCTTGAGACTGGGAAAATTCCGTAGTCTCACTCTATCACACCTGAGGGGGTCGGTCTGCCATGGACAATTATTGTCTCCAAGAAGTCGCCAAAAACTGTTACAGAACAACAAGGGCTGGGGCTAAGGGTGATATACTATTACCAAGAGGAACCCCTCAGGCTCATTATGTCCACCACCAGGGGAAAGACATCTCTCCATGCCAGAGATTCCTGAAAAGGAAAGGAATGTTTATCTAATTCCATACAGACTTAAAGTAGTGACCTAATGTCTTCATCAAAATCACAAAGTTCCTTCAAACACCCACAAACACGCACAGTCCTTCCTTCCCCCTTTGTCCAGTCTGGGGGAACCTATCTCAGGAAAAGAAATAGAAGTTGGTGGCTCAGGCAGCCCCAAGTTCTCCCAATAATCCATGTCAGCTGGTAGACCTCCCTCAGTTCCCGGCACCATCAGCTGTGTCACCAGGATCTCTCCTAAAGATGGGTGGTGGTTTCCCCTATGAAAGCTGAGGGGACCCCACTCTGGCAAAGCCGCAAGATTCTCTTTCTATTGCCTCAGCCACGAAGTCCTCTCTGCACAATGGCTGCAGTAGTCTCTACTCTGCCAAAGCCACGTGGTTCTCCTTTCACTGCCCCAGCAGTGTGGTCCTGTCTCCCAGGGCTGAGGGAGTCACAATTCTGTCAAAACTGCTTGGGCCTCTCTCCACTGCCTGCAAGGATCGGGGTTGCCAATCTGCCTAAGCCATGTGGAGGTTCTCTGCTAAAGCCGCATGGTGATTCTCACAGGGCTGTGGGAGTCCCCACTCTCCTAAAGAACAAGTGATTCTCTCCCTGCCCAATGGCCATGGAGTCTGGGTTTAAAGCCAGTGGCGCTCTTTTCAGAGACTCCAGGGTGGTTTTGGTCTCCACAAAGCCCATGATCAGGTCATTTCTCAAGCCACCAGCTCTCACTGAAACTCTTGCAGCACTGATGAACTTGAACTCAGCCATGAACTAGCCTGTCCTTCCTCATGTCACTGGCTTCTCTCCTGCCCACTCATCGGCCTCACAACCTCCTTGTTGTTGTTGGGTTTTTTTTTGCCCCAGATTTATAAGTATCAATACCCCCTTTTTAGGGGTAAATTACCTCATATTGTTAGAATAAAAAATTAAAAAAATTTTGGATATGGACACGTTCACCATGGAGTAATGATGAAATACAGAGAAAATAAAAGAAGACATCTTAGAAGTGTGCTTTCAAAGTACAGAGTTTTTAAAAATAATGTAAATGATTTTAAAAAATATTTTCTAAGAATTTCTAAAAAATTCCTGTTAATACCTAGAGGTATTAGTTGTTCACAAGTTGGCAAGAAATGAAGTGGTCAGGGGTGGGCCTTGTTACATTTAGGGGGACTGAGGTTGAAAATGTTAGAAGTCTCATGGTTAGCAGCATGGAAAATTATCTTGAGTCGTTGACATTAAAGAGATTTCTGACAGGGCAAGGTTCAAGGTCTGAGGAATGACCAAGTATTGGTAAAGCCAGGGCTGTGGCGTTTCTTGGCGGATTCACGTTTTTTGCAGAACAAGGTGGTGATGACTAAGCTGGTGCTCCCAGAAGCACAAACCGCTAGGTTATTTCCAACATCTTCAATTGTTACCTTGTAAGGACTGGTGATTCCAGAGCTCGTTAGTATCGTTACTATTACAAACATCCACTAGATAGGAGCAAAGGCCATTGAATAGGTTCTGGATGGTTTTTGCTCCCAGGTTTAAAAAAGAATTGCTCTTAATAACTTAATTTAGCTACAATGAACGGACCACAGAAAGACATGAGTGTAATAGGAATTTTTTCTTATCACCTATATCCATACTTTCAAAAAATGTGTATAGCTTTAGTAATTCTTCTATTTCTTATTTTTTCCTACATATATATGTATAAACACACATCTTTATTATATTTTCCCCATTACCATTTAGTCCCCTTATATTCTCCCCTTACCTACAGCATATTTATTAAAGTGTACTTTTATGTATTTTTAACATATGAATAACAAATTTGGTCTTGTATTTTATAAACAACATTGCTAAAGGTGAAGGGATTAAGTACAGGTAGGTGGTGACAAAACAGTCACAGGGATGTCAAATACAGCACAAATGTCAAGTTTATTAAAAAATAACTTTATTTTTTAGCCTTGGGTAGTGTGGCGCTGTGGATTGAGTTCCGGCCTGTGAAGGAAAGGGTTGCCACTTTGATTCCCAGTCAGCACATACTCCTGAGTTGTGACCCAAGTCCCCAGTAGGGGGCGCGCGAGAGGTAACCACACACTGATGCTTCTCTCCCTCTCTACCTCTCTCCCGCACTCTCTAAAAAATAAATAAAATCTTTTTAAAAATTGTTTTAATTTTTCAGTTACAGTTAGCACACAGTATTGTATTAGTTTCAACTATGTATATTTTTAATTGGAACAAATTCCAGAATCAACTGCAAAACTGTTATATGACCTTTCCTGATGTCAGAATTTTTTAAAGGCTCAGAAAGAGAAAATAGAAAGACACTCAAGATAAAAATGGACAAAAATTTACCTTGGTCATTGCCTAGTCTTTAAGAAAACTGGTGGAATGCCACAGAAGAAAAGGAGTTTAGAGCTCCTGATTTCAGATACATATAGGATACAACCTTGAGGGATAGGTTTTCAAGGTTTTCATGAACTATACCAAGTTAATTATTACTGATGGCTCCCTCCCCAAAACCATAACAGAAAAAGAAAAGAGTCAATTCATATCAGCATTTTTTCATCTTAAATTTTTTTAAAAAGAGATTTTATTTACTTATTTTTAGATGGAGGGGAAGTGAGGGAGAAAGAGAGGGAGAGAAACATCAATGTGTGTCAGATACATCCATCATTTGCCTCTTGCACGCCTTCAACTGGGGTCCTGGCCTGCAACACAGCATGGGCCCTGACTGGGAATCGAACTGGTGACCTTTTGGTTCACAGGCCAGCACTTAATCCGCTGAGCCACACTATCCATGGCTCCCCACCCCCCATTTTTAACATTGTGACAAGGCACACATAAGATAAACTTTAGCATTTAGGCATTTTTAAAAACGATTTTATTCACTTATTTTTTATACAGGGGAAGAGAGAGAAAGAGGAGAAAAGCATCAATATGTTGATACCTCTCACATGACCCCCAATGGGAACATGGCCTGCAATCCAGGCATATGCCCTGACTGGGAATCAAACCTGCAACCCTATGGTCCACAGGCTGTCACTGAACTACTGAGCCACACCAGCCAGGGCCTTTGCCCAGCTTTTTAACTGGATTGTTAGTTTTTTGGTGGTGGTGGTGAGTGTTAGATTTTTTTACATATCCTTGATATTAACCCCTTATCAGGCATTTGCAAATATTGTTTCCCATTCTTAGGTTGCCTTACACACTGTGAATTATGTCCCTTTGATGCAGAGATGTGGCTTTAAGATATATTTTGATAACATTATTTACTATAATTAAGATACAGTCCAGTGCACATATTATTAGTTTATGGATCATATACTTCTGGCAGACCTGGGAAGGCATAATCAAACCAAGATAACAATATCCATAGCCCCAGAAGTTTCCAGGGCCCCCTGTGTGGTGCACCACTTTCTCCTGCCCAGGTGACTACTGATCTGCTTTGCATTATTACAGGTTAGTTAGCGTTTTTCACTACTCTAAATAAGGGGAATCACACCGTTACCATGGACTCTTTGGGTGTGCTTGCTTTCACTGAGAAATATGACTTTCTGATGCACCCCTACTGTCCTCATATCATGAATTCTTTATTCTCCTTGTTGAATATTATTCCCTTGTGTAGACTTAACATTGTTGCTCTATTTGTTAATGGACATGGGAGTTGCAAAATGTGGCCTTTTATCACACACAAAATTCTCCCGAGTACCTGGGTGTGTTTTTATTGTCTCTGTTTGCTTCTGCAGATCTGTTTATTCAGGTGACTGTGCTCCAGGAACATAGTCTCTCTGTTGCTGCATTTGAATAGGCATTTTTCTCATGATTGTCTTCTTTTTATTTTAGTTTGTGTGTGTGCACGTTCTCTTCTCTGTGAACTTTAGACACTACTTAATAAGTTGCATCAACTATCCAATTGAAATATGGCTTTCATTGCATTTTCTTTGCAACTGGACTCCCAGCCACTGGCAACATACCCAGAACGTGTCCTGTATTAAGCAGTATTTGCTGAAGGGGAGAGTGTATAACACCATGGGACATAAGAAATATGAAGAGGGTCCTCACTGAGGACTGGCCTTTACCTACCAGTCTGAACAAAATGTCCATGACAATCTGATGACTGAAAAAAAAAAATAAAAGCAGGTTACTTAACCACAGAGAACACTTGGTTCACTTGCCTTGTTAGTCCAGGTGCTTGCATGCACCTGCAGATATGCCTGCAGGTGTGCAGGTGCATGTGCACGTGCAGGTGCAGGTTCAGGTGCATGCAGGTGTGCGTGCCGATGCATGCATGCGTGTGTGTAACAGGGCTACAGCACACTGTGAAGAGGGTTACTGTGAAGAAGAATAAAGGGGGAAACAGGCAGAGACACTGGCGCTGTCTCTGCATTTTGAATGCTGCTGTCTCTGGAAACACTGCAGATACTTTTGCTTCAGTTGGGAAGCTTGTTGGCGACAGAGGGGTATCTCCTCTAGACTGCAGCATGTCCCCTCTGAGCCCGAGGACCTCGAGTGGGAGTAGGGGGAGAAATGAGCAACCTGACATCGGGGACAGCTTGCGCGTCACCCCCAGAGAATCAGGACCCCGCCAGGAGCCCCTGTCATCAGGGGCAGGGGAAAGAAGAAGAAAAAAAAAAAAACAGCGGCCACAGACGCAGACGGGTCCCTCCTCGGCACTGCTCCTGGGACTCCCCTTCTTGCAGTTTCAAAGTTTTCATTCCCTCTAATGGGTTCAAATTAATTTATTCCCAAACCTCTCGCACCTGTGGCCTCCACCTGTTTTTCCCGCCAGCTCCAGGTGGGGCGAGCACTCATCCCCACTCACTGCATGGCCTGCCAGGAAAGAGCAAGAACCCAGTAGTGGGACCTGCGTCCCTACCAGGCTGGTTAAGGCCGCCTCGACGGATCCCGGAGCACGAGGCCCCGGAGGCCGTGAACTGGACCCAGAAAGTTTACTCTGTTGACATGGAAAACTTTGTTTGCCAACGGCCAGCCTCCAGGGTGGAGCGCTGCGTGTCAAGGATGCCTGTGGAAACAGCGCTCCAGGGGCTGTTTCTGGTGCTAAAGTTAATATCTGTCTAGAAAATACAGACCAAGGGCAATGGAGAATACATAAATTGCCTATAACCTTGGGCTGCTGACAAGCAGTTTTAATGGCATTTCCATTTTTTTCTTTTCAATGGTCACTTGTATTTATTCATTTTCCAGTTAGAGTTGGCGTTCAATATGACATCAGTTTCAGGTGTGCGCCCCAGCGATCAACCATTTATAGGACTTGCCAAGTGCTCCACCTGCCGAGTCCAGCACCCTCTTGGTGCCATCCACACTGATCAGAATATTCTTGATGGTGTTCCCTGTACTGCACCTCACATCCCTGGGACTGTTCTGTGATCACCAGTCTGTCCTTCCCAATCCCTTCACCTCACCCAGCTACGCTGACCCCCTGCCATCTGGTAAATATCTGTCTATTCCCTGTATCTATGAGTCTGTTTCCGTTCTGTTTGTTTATGTTGTGCTGATTACATACAATATAAGTAAGTGAAATCATTTGGTATTTTATTTTATTTTTATTTTTTAGTTTATTAAAGATTTTATTTATTTATTTATTTATAGACAGAGGGAGGGAGAGAGAAACAGAGGGAGGGAGAGAAGCATCGTTATTTGGTTGCCTTTCGAGAGCCCCCTACTGGGGACTTGGCCCCCAACTCAGGCGTGTGCCCTGACTGGCAATCAAAGTGGCAACCCTTTGTAAAGATGTAAAAATATGTCCAGAAAGACAAGGAGTTGACTTCCTCTTCTTGGCTCACGGGGGTAGACTAGACAACCCAGTTGAAGTCCAGGGCATCAGAGTTCAGTTTACCCAAAGAGAAAAACATCCTGAGGATTAGGACCCCCAAAAGACTCTACCCAAGGCCCCCTGGTGGTCCCATAATTGCCCCAGGGGAGGGCGTGGTCCAGGTGGGGAGGACAGTGTCCCACCTCAGCCTCTCCCTTCAGGAGTCCAGGTTCCTAAACCCTAACTTGTGTCCCAGACCACACTGTGAAGACCTCTGGTTCTGGGCTGTGGAGACCCCTGCAGAGGTAGAAATCCTGGTTCTGCAACATTTTAGCAGCAGGAATTCTGGAAAAGCTGCTTAATCCCTTTGTCCCTGGAAGTTCTTTGTAAAACTACTGGCCCGTTAGCTCAGTTGGTAGGAGTGTCGCCCCGATTGCCAAGTTTGTGGGTTCAATCCCCCATCAGGGACCATACAAGACGCAACCAAAAAATGCATGAATAGTGGAACAACAAATTGATGTTTCCTCGCCCCCCCTCCCCCCACAGCTTTCTCTCTCTCTCTCCAATAAGTTTTTAAAGAACTGGAGGGTGAATTGAGTTCTTCCTTGCAAGACCCTGGGGGGGACTTGGCACACTGATGTTACCCCTGACTTGTGGGGTGCCCGCCACCTTCTCCGTCTCTCTGAGCCTTGATCTCTCCATTTCTGTCCAGGGTCAAGGAGGCTGGATGCCCAAAGTGCTGCCTACCTGCTGGGTCCTGGTAAGTGAGTCTCTCTGAGCACTCCATCCCTGGCAGGCTTGGACCCTCAACCCACATCCACTGAAGTCCACAGGTTTTATTCCAATGCTGGAGTCAGAGCACTGGGTTCAAGTCCCAGCTCTGCCACTTGCCTGGTGTGTGACTCTCATCTCCCTCAGTTTCTTCACCTGTTTCAATGGGTACAAGATGGCTCTTGCCTCATAAGGATGTTGGGAAATCTCCTCCATCCCTCACTCCCCATGTCTCCATGAACATCCTCACTGGGTGTTTGTCAGTGTGCTGCCCAGTGACAATCCCGTTACACAAGGAGAACCCCTGTGAGGCTCAGGGCATGGTTTATCCTGGGCCTCACTCGGTGGTCTCAGCAAACCCAGCCTCCCACCACTGTGTGGTGGAACGCACCTGAGACCTTGATCCAGAGGGACCTAGTCATGTTCAGATGCTATTTCTGCCCCTTGGAGTGGTCCTTGTGAGCAGGTGACTTTCCTTCCCAGAGTCACAATGTCCTTCCTCACTGGCAAGTAGAGATGGTCACAACAGCATTATCATTACCCTCCAAGGACCACCCGGTTTGCTTCTCCCCGCTCTTCCCAGCCCCAATGCTCCTGCTCCAGAGTGCTGAGCAGGACGGGAAGAAGGTGACAACTCTAGAGACCCTATGAGGGGCCACTGGTGAGTCACCTCATTACTGCCCTCCATGTGCCCACAGTTGCTTTGAAAAGTGGCCACTGTGGGGGCCATGCACTCCTTGGAAGACTGTTCAAATGCTCATCCAGGAGTCAGAATAGGGGAGGAACAAAAGGGGTCATAGTTGTTATTTGTAATGTTATCTCCTTGCTATACCCCTTCCCCGGCCACTTCCCCCTTGTTCCCCAGGCTCCTGTTATCTCCTCTTCTTGCCTGACCACATAATATCTCTGACATTTCCCTCCCCTTCTCACTCCACATCTCAAGGGAGAGAATCTCAGATTTGCACAGGGCTTTGGAGCCCTGAGTGTGTACACCATGATTGCAGCCTATGAATTGGACATGATTTTCTCATGATTGGCACCTGCCAAATGGGGTCAGTGGAGTGTACCTGAGGGAGGTTTTTTGCTTCCACAGTGTTCACATTTGGGGATAGATCCTCCTGTACTGTGCGGGCATCCTGTTCATTGGGGGGTGTTTAGCAGCATCTTTGGCCTCCCCCACTAGAGGGCAGGACAAACTCCAAGCTGTGGTGACCTACAATGTCTGCAGACATTGTCAAATGTCCCAAGGGGGGCAAAATCGCCTCTCAATGAGACCCACTGAGTACTTTAAGATCCCAGGAAAATAAGGACGTCGTATACAGTCCTGTTGAAGACAGAATGATTTTTGGCTTTGTTCCTAGATGAGTTGCCCTATTTCCACCCTCAGCCTGTCTCCAAGAGGACTTGGAGGAAGACTCTGGCCAAACCACTCATTGGAGGTAAAGGCAGGGCAGATATGGGAGAAAGAAATAAACATGAGAAGGAGAAAAGTGAAGTGGCAGACAGAGCACTGAAGGTCAGGGAGGGTGGAGAGGAAACAGAAATCCACCGAGAACCCCCCTTACTTACAGCCACCACCCCTACTCTCAACTCAGAATGCCCCTCTGGCCTGGAATCTGCCTTCTTGAAACACTGGGTCCCTTTCACTCTGGGATCTTTGCATCCACTATTGGCTCAGTCTAGGAAGTTCTGGTTATAGAGCTTTGCACTGCCAGATCCTTCCTGTCCTTCACAAATCATTTCAGTCTCCACTTCCTCCTCAAATGTTTTCCCTGAAACAAAGCTCCTTTTTCTCTATTTTTTCCATCTCATTATATTCCAACAGTAACATTGATCACTGTATGACTCCTCCTTGCCTTGTATATTTATCTGTTCATTCTCCACTTTCCCCCAATAAAATCTACAGTCCATTTGAGGAGGGAGCTCCTTTGTCTTGCTCACTGCCTAGTATAATGAGTCCTTAGTAAATATTTGTTAAGTGACTGAACTAAATCGCCCAAATATAGGATGCACATGCCACCATCCTACCTAGCCATGATCAAGGTCAATGCTCAAACTCCAGCTTTGCTTGCCTTCCTACTGTTGGATATTCAGCCCCATTCTATTTCCTTCTGTACTTTTTTGAAATTAACCCCATGGTTTTATTTCAACTACACTTAATTTATTTGAAAAGCATGTATCGGACAATTACCAACACTAGAGATGTCATGCCTCCTGAATTCACTAGTTCCTGTGCCAGCCTTGAAAATACCCACAAGCAATATGTGGCTTCTTGACATGGAGATGGAGTCTTGGCAGAGCAGCTCAACTGGTTAGAGTGTCATCCCAATGCACCAAGTTTACAGGTTCGGTCTTCAGTCAGGACACACACAAGAATTAGCCAATGAGTGTATAAGTAAGTGGAAAAATAAATCAATATTTCTCTCTCTCTCAAATCAATTAATAAATAAAAAGTTTAAAAAAAACATGAGGATGAGACAGAGGAATGTGTGGGTGGATGAAAACGAAGAGAAGGTTGAACAAAAAAGGAGAAAAAAGGGAGGAAAGGGAAGGCTGTTGGATCTGAGATGAACAAAAGAGGTCTTGTTTGGAATAGTAATTTTTTCAGAAGCAATCAATGTCTTCTTCAATTAATTAGGATTTTAATTTATTGGTGGTAGAAAGATCAAGGATGATAGGATCAGGTGTGGAAATAAAACATGTTGGAAACAAGAGATCTTGAGTTATTTAATGAAAGAACCTAAATTTAATTCCAGTTTCTGGTTGTTGTCCATTCCTGGGTATCTGGCCTCCTGTGTGCTTAGTGGTCCATTAGTTGTTTGTTTGTTTTTTATCCTCACATGAGGATATTTCCTTTTTCATTGAGTTCAGAGAGAGAGAGAAAGGGAGAGAGAGAAATATTAATGTGATAGGAAAACATCAGTAGACCTTCTCCAATATGTGCCCGGACTAGAGAGTGGAAATCACAACCCAGTTATATGCTCAGACTGGGAACCGAACCCCCACTCTTTGGTGTACTGGTGAATGCTTCAACCAATTGAGCCATAGCGACCAGAGAGAGTTTTATACTTTCAAGTGGTAGAGAAAGAACAAAGCAGAATGTAGGCAGAGGCTGCAAAGCCTAAAATATCTTTTTTTAAAAGGACATCAATTTATTTTTATCTTTTTAAATATATATATGTTTATTTTTAGAGAGGGGAATGGAGGGAGAAAGAGAGAGAAAATATTATTGTGTGGTTCCCTCTCGTGTGGCCCCCATTGGGGAACTAGACTGCAACCCAGGCATGAGCCCTGACTGGAAATGGAATCTGTGACTCTTTGGTTCTCAGCCTGCACTCAATCCACTGAGTTATGCAAGCAAGGGCATAAAATATATATATTTTTAAAATTCTTTATTTATTTGAGAGAGAGAAGAACATCAATTTGGTGTTCCATGAATTTATGCATTCTTCTTGTATGTGCCCTGACCAAGCATCGAACCTGCAACTGTAGCATATTGGCACAACGCTCCACCCCATGGAGCTAGCCAGCCAGGGCAAGCCTGACATATTTATTATTTCACCCTTGACCTGGAAAGTTAGCCAATTCTTGCTGCAACAACTCCAACACAATAGAAATATTTTCTTCTTCACCCAACCGCCCCAGGAGGGTGTCTGCAGTCAGCCAGGGACTCTCTTCTCATGACTGAGATGCCAAGATTCATTCCACATAGCAGTTCACCCATCACTGAGAGTCTTGTCTTTGGTTACACTCAACCAGTGAGAGGGGAAAAGGAATATTGAGGGTGGGGTGGACCTGTGCTTCATCATCATCATTCTGGCCACCCTTGGCTTCAATGCTCAGTGGGAGACAGGGAGGTCTTTGAAAGGACAAAAGACCCTCATTCCAGGTGTGAGTCACCCTCCATGTGTCCTGGTGACTCACAGCAACTGGGAGACCCATCTCCTGTGCTCAGAGGAGTCAGGTGAGGGACACACCTGAGGAAGGAGGAGAGAGGTGCACACTTGTCTGGCCACTGTCCCTCCTTCATCCAATTCTCCAAACTAGTCTTTTAAAAATACTTAGAAATGGTTTGGTTGTGATACAATACATGTAACATGAAATTTACCATCTGAACTATTTTAAGTGCACAGTTCAATGTTACCAGTGATATTAAGCACATTCATAATGGTGAAACCATCAACCCCACCTGTCTCCATCTCCAGAGCTCTTCTCATCTTGCAAAACAGACACTCTGTCCCCATCAAACAACAGTTCTCCCTTCCTCCCCCAGCACCCGACACTCACCATTCTCCTTTCCATCTCCAATCGCAGCATTTGCTCTTTTTTTAAAAATGACATTTCCCAGTGGTTTTGTTTCTCATGATCACTATTGACATTGTGACTGAACCATGTACCCTCCTGATGCATTTTTCAGTTCTTTTAAAAATATATTTTATTGATTATGCTATTACAGTTGTCCCATTTTCCTCCTTCACTCCCTTCCACCCTCCCTACCCACATTCCCTGCCTTTAGTTCATTTCCACATATCATAAGTTCTTCAGCTTCCACATCTCCCATACTATTCTTGCCCTCTCCCTGTCTATCTTCTACCTACTGTCTATGCCACTTATTCTCTGTACCTTTTCCCCTCTTTCCTCCCCCCACTCCCCTGTTGCTAACCCTTCATGTGATCTCCATTTCTGTGGTTCTCTTCCTGTTCTAGTTGTTTGCTTTTGTTTTAGGTGTGGTTGTTAATAACTGAGTTTGATGTCTTTTTTACGGTTCATATTTTTTAACCTTCTTTTTCTTACATAAGTCCTTTTATCATTTCATATAATAAGGCCTTGATGATGATGAACTCCTTTTTCTTGACCTTATCTCAGAGGCACTTTATCTGCCCTTCCATTCTAAATGAACACTTTTCTGGACAGAGCACTCTTGGATGTAGGTCCTTGCCTTTCATGACTTGGAATACTTCGTTCCATCCCCTTCTTGCCTGCATGGTCTCTTTTAAGGTATCAGCTGACAGTCTGATGGAAACTCCTTTGTAGGTGACTGTCCCCTTATCTCTTGCTCCTTCTAGAATTCTCTCCTTCATTTTTACCTTGGCTAATGTAATTATGCTGTGCCTTGGCTTGTTTCTCCTTGGGTCCAACCTCTTTGGGACTCTCTGAGCATCCTGGACTTCCTGGAAGTCTATTTCCTTTGCCAGAGTGGGGAAGTTCTCCTTTATTATTTCTTCATATAAGTTTTCCACCTGTTGCTCTTCCTCTTCTCCTTCTAGTACCCCTATTATTCAGATGTTGGAACGTTTAGAGATGTCCTGGAGGTTCCTAAACTTCTCCTCATTTTCTTAAATTCTTATTTCTTCATTCTTTTCTGTTTGATTGTTTCTTTCTTCCTTCTGGTACACTCCATTGATTTGAATCCCAGTGTTCTTTCCATCACTATTGGTTTCCTGTGCATTTTTCTTCATTTCACTTATTGTAGGCTTCATTTGTTCATCTAATTTTCAACCAAAATTCAACCCATTTTGTGAGCATCCTGATCACCAGTGCTTTGAACTGTGCATCTGATAAGTTGGCTATCTTTTCATCACTTTAAAGTATTGGCTGTGCAGATTTGATTTGTTCTGTTTGAGCCATATTTTTTTTGTCTGGTCGTACCTGTGCTACATATGAGGTGTTGAGCCTTAGGTGTTGACCAGGGCAGGGCAACCCACTTGCTGGGTAGTGACTTTGTATGTGGGGACAGGGTCAGACAGGAAACAATGGTGCTTGTTCTGCTCTCTCTAGGACTTCAGTACCCTCTGCCACTTTTCAGAAGATGATTGGGCCCTTCTGTGCTGGCTCCCGGGCGGGTGGGCTTGTGTACATTCTAGGACTCTGTGGGTCTCCTCAAAGAACTCTCCTCTGAGGCTGGGAGATTCTTCTGGCACCTCAACCCCCAAAGGTGTTTTCAGCCAGAGCTTTTAGGGTTTGTTTCCATTGCTGGATCCCTGGATTGTGTAGTCTGTGTCCCTGCCCATTTTCACCTGGTTTATCTGTGCTCGAATGTGTGATTGTGGGCAGCCAGCTTCCTTGAACACCTCACTGGGTCTGTTCTTTGCCTCCCACATTCAGGGTCTACCACCAGGTCCGTCAGCTGCTCCTGGATGTCTTGGGTTGCCAACTGCCACCTGGATCATTCACACCTGAGTCTGCAAGTCACAGCTTTTTCCTGCTGGGACACCTCGACCCCTCTCCAAAGGCCTCCAACTTTGCCCCTCCTACCGGCCTGCATGAATGGTTCCCAGACTTCTGTACACTTCATTTGTGTGTGTTCTCGTTTGTTTGTTTGTTTTTTGTTTGTTTGTTTGTTTCTAAATTTTTGTTCTCCTTAGTTTTGGTTGTGCGAGGAGGCACAGTGTCTACTTACGCCTCCATCTTGTCTGGAAGTCACTTGCAGAAGCCTTTTCAAAAACCCTCTCTAAGCCCTGACCTGTGTGGCTCAGTAAAGAGGGCATTGTCTTCCAAAGTGAAAGGTTGCTGGTTCTATTCCTGGTCAGGGCACTTATTTGGTGGGTTTGTTTCCTGGTCAGTGGGTGTAGGAGAGGCAATTGACTAATGTTTCTTTCTCACACTGATGTTTCTCTCCCTTCCTTCTTCTCTCCATTCAAACAGAGAGGGGGGGGGTGGGGGCGGGGGGAGGGGGGGGAGAAATCCTATCTAAGCTCGTCTCCAGACTACATAACTCTCTGAGGGTGGGGCAAAGGTGCAAGCTACATAACTCTCTGAGGGTGGGGCAAAGGTGCAAGCAAGATTTTTGTTTGTTCTTTGTGCTCCAGGGGTTTTATTAACTGAGGTTTAAGGAGTGAATCTTGTAAAAGCTAATCTCCAAGGAAGGGTTCCAGGAGGGAGTCACATTTTTGGTTTTAGTGGTAGAATTTCAATAAACTGAGTTAACAGTTCATTAATGCCCTTATCTCTCCTCTCCCCATGTGAGTACTAAAATGGATTACTCTGTAGTTTAACTTGTGCTGCCAGGTTTATCAACTACAGACACTATCACCACCCCAGGCTTTCTCGGCCTTAGCACTTCTGACATTTTGGAGGGGACCACTTTGTTGTGGGGCTGTCCTGTGCATTGCAGGGTGTTCAGTGGTGTGCCTGGCCTCCCGCCCACTAGATAGCAAGAACATCCTTTCCACGATGTGACAATGAAAAATGTCTAGACATTGCCCAGTGTCCACTAGACATTTTACAAGTATCCACTCAGTCCACAAAGTTATCCTGGACTGAGAATCTCCATCCTAAAAAATATTAACTCACAGGCCAAATAAGACAACTAACTCAGATACAAAGGACTATAAAAATATGGTACACAAACCAAAGACAAAAAGAAACAGGAAAAAGACCCCACTGGTGCAGATACCTTCAGAAACAGGAATATTTGAATACAAATATTCATCATCCAGGAAATATGAATACAAATAAGAAACATTAGGAAAGAAATCAGCCAAATGCTATAAGAATAAAATTTAAAAACATCAGTGTAGTTGAATACTAGTTAAAATACATATGTTTTACATATTATATACAATAGGTGGAATAAAAAAATAAGTTGGGACATAGGGCAGAATGAACGCAATAGAAAAACAAATTAAAGAGGTGAAAACCATATAGAAGACTTTTCTTGCAACAAGAAGGTATAAAGAATTTAGAGAAGTAATAGGATTTGTGAGAGAACAGGACTTCCCCCAAAGAGGAGAAAATACTAATGGAGAGGATGAAATATTTGAAGAAATAATGATGAATAGGGAGTTCCCATGAGCTTTCACTCAGATTCCTAGTGATTTCATCTTCCATACCCCCACTTAAACAGGACGGTAACAAGGGCACAAAACTCTTAACTAAACAGATTGTATGTGGATGAGCAGAGCAGAGAGACTAGGGGTCCCATGTGAGAAAGAAAAGCAAACAAATCAATATTTCCAGGGATGGATTTGCTATCGAGACACTCAATGAGGCATTCTGTCTGGGCAGGGACCTGGCTGAATCCTTCATGACTTCCCATCTCCTCGTTAAGAAAGATTCATGAACAGTTTATGCTGAAACAAAATGAGCTGAGAATTTCCATAGACCTGCCAAAATTATCCATTTTTAGTTCAGTATAGACTTACAGCAGATCTAAGGTTAAAATAATGAATGTCAGGGTGCCAGAAGTCTAAAGTAGCTCTAATAACATAGAGTCCAAAAAACAAAACTTTGAAGGCTACACACAATGAGATGAATTTTTAGAAAGAAAGAGTCGGACATGTTGGGTAGGTAGATGGTGGTGTGGGGCAGAGCCCAGTTAATTCTGGGTCTCGCCATGATTCATACTGAATTGTTGACATAACTTCCATTGTTCTGAGTGAAAAAAAGATCAGAAAGGATCAGAAAATAATCATTACAATTTGGGGGTCAAAACAACCTTCCACTCTTCTATGCCCCACACAAGGTAGGGAATAACCTCCCCATTCCCATTCTACTCACAAGGCATTTGAGATTCATAGGGTTAAAAACCTGGTTTTAAGATTCCATACAGATCTAAACCAAAATCAGTCCAAAGCCAACCACTCTCCAATTCATCTAAAAGGTTAAATAAAAAACGGGTTAATGTTAACCAGATACAAACAACTCCCTATTTGCATTCACGTAGTGATTTGTTCTGATTTGATCAACTAGGGGAATTTTCAAACTGGTGATCCAATTATGCCCACTCCTTGATTAAAATTCAATATTGACTCAGTGACTCCAACAAAAACATTCAGACCCTGGCCACCCCCGCTATAGTTTTTGAGATTTAATTATCTTTTTAAAATCTTTCAATTTTTTTTCAGATCTAATTTGCAGGAACAAAAACTAAGGTCCATGTAGGATCCCACTCTGTCTATAAACACCCTTTTACCAACCCTGGGGGGAATGGAATGTAGAGTGAAATCTATGTGCTTTTTCCTGGTTTCTATTCTTTTTATTTAAAAAAATTATTTTAAAAAATGTATTGATTTTACAGAGGCAGAGGAAAGGAGACACAAATCAATTTGTTGTTCCACTTATTTCTGCATTCATTGGTTGATTCCTGAAAGCACTCTGACTGGAGGTTGAATCCGAAACCCTGGCATATCAGCCGGACTTTCTGACCCACTGAGGACCAAGCCAGGGCTTAAAAAACTATTTCAATTTTTGTCTCTCTATTTTTTAGAAAAGGTTGTTGACTAATAGCAAACAAGCTATTGAATCTATTTTGAACAACAGTTTAATGTATTAATTTTGAGATACTAAAAAGTTTTAAATGTTTTAAAAATGACTCTTTCCTGTGTATGAATAGTTACTTTTCTCTTGTTCAATATCTTGTTTTGCTAAATTGGCATGAGATCATTGTTTTTCTCTCCTGGTGTTCGACCTCTGGTTTGCTATGTGTCTTTTCAGAAATATGTTCTTCTCACACTTTGTCATTTTATTTATTTTTTAATTTAAAATGTTCATCTATTCTTAGAGAGAGAGGAAAGGAAGGATGTCTTACGTTATTTGTGTTTTATTTTTCCATTTTTATTTATTTATTTTTAGAGCGAGGGGAAGGGATGGAGAAAGAGAGAGGAACATGGATGTTAGAAGGAAAGATCAGTGGGTTGCCTCTCCTACACGTCCCGACTAGGGATGGAACCGCCAACCCAGGCATTTCCCTAACCAGGAATCAAACGCCGGACCTTTCGCTTTGCTAGACAATGCCCAACCCACCACTAATCACAATGCAACGGACAGATGATGTGTTGCAGAATTGTATCCCTGAATCCTATGTAATTTTATTAATCAATTTCACCCCAATGAACGCAATAAAAAATAAATTTTAAAAAATAAATATTTAAAAAAAATCATTTACAACTAACAAAAAAGTAGGTGACCTATCTCAAATGCATTAGGACTTGCAGGTCTCTTTGTTTGTCTATGGCTCTATATATCTCGATGCCTTCAAACACTTCAGCTGTATGGCAAATACCATAATCCACTGAACTAGACCAAAGCAATAAATGTTGGGTCCAACCGAGGGTTATTTTTTTCTCCTGTGAAGTTTCAGCGGGAAAATTTAATCAAAGCTGATAGTCTAAATGAGTGGGCGGTACCATGGCCTTCGACCAATCCCAGGGCTGACAGAGAACAGGGGCAGGGCCTGGAGCTTCTATATAAATGGACACCCTTCACGGCATGGCACAGTTAGTCCAGCTCCAGACTCAGGGTGACTTAGGCACCGGAGACCCGGAGA
Organism: Phyllostomus discolor; assembly: GCF_004126475.2. Classification (NCBI taxonomy): domain Eukaryota; kingdom Metazoa; phylum Chordata; class Mammalia; order Chiroptera; family Phyllostomidae; genus Phyllostomus; species Phyllostomus discolor. Next base: position 27,979,263 of record NC_040914.2, read on the forward strand.
AGACCGGAGTAGATAGACTGCGAAGGAGGTAAGGCAGGGCTGGGGATGTGTGAGGGCGTCTGGAAATTAGGATGGATGGAGGTGGGCTTCGGAAAGGTTTGGGTTTATGTTCGTGGTGCATTATTTCCGTGATCTCAGGAAAACAAGAGGTCTCCCTTGTTCTCTATTCACTCGGATTTCTTGTATACCTCCTGGTTTAACATGCATGATGTGGTTTACATTTTTATTTTAGTGCCTGATTTTATTTTATTTCATTTTTGGCAGTGAGAGGCTGTATATTTCTCGGTGTAAGTTTACTTATCAATTACAGTTGATATGGACTATTATATTATTGTAGTTTCAGGTGTACAGTGTAGTGATTAGAATTTTATATAATTTAAGAAGTGGTCCCCCAAATAAGTCTAGTACCCGCCTGGCAGCATCCATGGTTATTACAATATTATTGACTATATTCCCTGTGCTGTACTTTACATCTCCGTGAGTATTTTGTAACTACCAATTAGTATCCCTCAATCCCCTCATCTCTCTCACTCAGCCCCTGCCCAACCCTTCTCCTCTCTGGCAACCATCAGTCTATTCTCTGTATCTATGAGTTGGTTCCGATTTTGTTCTTTAGATCCCACTGATGAGACAGATCCCACAGTGTTTGTTTTTCTCTGCCTGAGTTCACTCAGCACAATGCCCTCCAGGTCCATCCGAGTTGTTATCAATGACTAGGTTTCACTCTTTTTGACGGCTGAGTCATATTCCATTCAGTAGAAGCTCCACTTGTTTATCCAACTATTTCTTGATGGGCTCTTCAGTTGCTTCCATATCTTGGCTCTGATTTTTATTGCTTCCTGTGACTGCGTGTTTTTGATTAATGTGAAAGGAACCTGGAGGGATTAAAAATGACCAGTGGAATCACTGCCTTCTTCCCAATGGCAAACAACCTGAAACCCCTTAATTCCTGGGGTTCCAGATGGTCTTTTCTCCCATGCCAAAGCTTGTGGGAGGATGTGTTCACCTTCCAGACAAGAACCTCTAGGAATGCTCCCCTCCCCCACCTGTCCTAGGGGTTCATCTTTTTGACTCTCAGTGACCTTGCCCAGACCTTCAGAGAGACACCCTCCATCTCTGGCTGGAAGGAAGGTTGTTTTTCCCTGGCTTTTGTACTTGGAATCCAATGAATCTCTGGAGAAAATAGAAAATGGCTTTTTTATTTCAGGAGGTATTATTCGGGACTCATGCATAACTGCTTTTTAGACATCTTGATTCCTGGAACTTCCAAAGGTGATTGGGTTTTAATCAGTTTTCTGGAATGAGATTAAGTATAGGTGGTTCAGCCCTGGCTGGAGTAGCTCAGTGGATTGAGCATGGACTCAGAACTAAAGGGTCACCAGTTCGATTCCCGGTCCAGGCACATGCCTGGATTGCTGGGCAGGTCCCTAGTGGGGCCCACATGAGAGGCAACCACACATTGATATATCTCTGCCTCTCTCTCCCTCCCTTCCCCAGTGTCAAAAAATAAATACATAAAATATATATTTTTAAATGTTAATCCATTAACATTTAATGGTTCTGTTAATTCATTAATCCCAAAATGCCAGCAGGAGATTGTGCTGTAGGGGGTTGGGAGTGGATGAGCAGGAACCAGAGGACCATTCCAAGGTACAAGGTTACCTTTTAGGGCAATGAAAATGAGGTTCACACAACACTGGGAGTGCATTTAGTGGCATGAAACCGTACCCTGTTAAAAAATAGTGAAAGGGTGAATTTTTTCCTTATGCATTTTACCACTATACCAAAGTATCTGTAGCAGCCTAACTCTCGTAGGATTTTTTTGTGCATGTGTGTGTTCTCCCTTCTCTGGAACAAAGAAGGAAATCTTAGAGGACAACCTTGGGTTAATATTTTTCATGTTTACCTTGGTCAGGTGGCTCTCAGTTGGTTGGAGCATCATCCTCTGCACCACACCGTTGCTGGTTTGATTCCCAGTGAGAGCGCAAAGAGAAGGTAATCGAAGTTTCTCTGTGACACTGGTGTTTCTCTCTCTCCCTTGCTCTCTCTCTCTCTCCAGTCAATAAGCATCCTCTGATGAGAATTTAAAAATAAATCTTTCCCTTGTTACTACGCCACATGCAATTCCGTAGTTGTAAATATGTTTCTGTATCTTCCTACAGAATCATGGCTGATACAGTGATTAAAAACTACCAATCTATTCTCTGTTCCAGGGGTGTCAAACTCATTTTCACTAGGGGCCACATCAGCCTCCCAGTTGCCTTCAAAGGCTGAAATAGATTTAGGACTGTATAAATATAACTACTCCTTAACTCTTAAGGAGTTAAAATCCCACTCAGCCCTTTGAAGGCAACTGGGAGGCTGATGTGGCCCCCAGTGAAAATGAGTTTGACACGCCTACTGTATCATGTCTTGATGAAAAGCTATATAAGGTGATGTCATTATTAAAACAGAGTTTAGAAGCATCCCACTTCATGACTGTATTTGATTTACATTACAGGACAAACAATATTGTTCCAAATCACAGGTGAGAATACTGAGCGCCCCCCCCCCCAACCTGTGTACATTTAGGAGTCAGAATCTAGGGGGTCATTCATGAGTGGATAACAAGCATCTACAATCAAATATGGACATCAGAGAATAATAGTACAGGTTAACTTCCAGGGTATTAAGTATGGGACCAGCGAGGAGTGTCTCCTATTGTGAGGAGGGTTTTTGAGGGCAGGAAAGGGTAGAGTAATAGGTTAAACTCACTTTATTCTTTTCCCCCTGCTCAACTTCTAGATTTATTACAGAGTCAACTGCTTCCTTGGGTCTCCATTAGTTGCTGGCTTCAGGAACAGCTTGCTCGAGTGACATTGAAACATTTTCTAGTGACTATGGCCACACACCAGACATTCCAGTGTGGTCCTGGAAATCCCCAGGAAGGCCGGGGACCGCAGCTGCCACCGTCTGCACTGCCCCAGGGAAGCCTTCCTGGCAGGCAGGGACAGGACTCGGAGATGTGGCACGTAGCCTTCAGAGCCTTCACCAGCTCGGAGGACTCAGACCCAGTCCAGGATCTGCAGAAACTCTCTGAGCTCTGTCGTCTGTGGCTGAGGCCGGACCTGCACACCCCAGAACAGATTCTGGACAAGCTGGTGTTGGAGCAGTTCATGATCTCCATGCCCCTAGAGCTCCAGGTCTTGGTCAAGGATCATAACGTGCAGAGTTGCAAAGACTTGGAGGACATTCTGAGACGTCAGGAGAAACCTAAGACATGGGTGAGTAGGAATCTCAGGGTTGGCACGCGGAAGGGAGGGCAGGCATGGGGGCCCCAGACCTGAAAGGCAGGTGGGATTGTTTCTGTGTCTTTGGTTCTCCAGTGGGGACGCTTGGAGATAACTGGATACATTTTGGGCTGTCACAGTGGGGAGCAGAGAGGATGCTGGAGGCCAGCAGTGCTGCTCACATTCTGTACTGCCCAAGACAGAACCATGCAGCCTTGAATGTTCACTGTGCCCAGGTTCAGAAACACTAGTCTGTGCCCACACAAAGTGTGAGTGTTGGGTCAGATGCATACAAAGAACATGATATCTATGGTTCATAACTAGTTTGATGTTCTCCCCACAGACCATAGTCACCATCGAAGGACAGAAGTTTCTTGTGTCAAATTCAGATGTCCAGATGGCTGGAGTGGAAGTGGGTGACCAGGACCCTGTGATGGGCTTATCCATGAAGTCCCGAAACTTCGTGTGTGAGGCAGAAGTACATGGCAAGAACAGCCAGGAGGTCAGCCAGGAGCCAGAGAATCAGCCAGAAATCAAGGACGTGTCAAGGGAGCAGGTGAGTGTGTGATACCCTGACCTCTGGGGACACGTGGGAGAAGGTACAAGAGGAGGAAGCAATGGGTGGAGTGATGGGGACATTCGGCCCAGGACAGAACTGGACCTGTTAAATGCATCCCAAGAATGCATTCAAATCCAGACATTTCTGAGCTAATGTGGACAATAAAGACTCACCAACCTTTGCCCCTCCTCCACAAACAGTCCAGTGAACTCAAAGCTAATTTTCTTCAAAAGGCGTTTCATGAAATGATAATTGGCCAAAGGACCCATTTTTGGAATATTGCCCATTTCTTAACATTAAAGGAGTGGATTTCCCCTGGAGTCCTTTTGCCTCCAAGGCCACCTTAACCAGTGGCGGGAGACACTTTGAGTTGTCCACCTGGGTGGGGGATGCTATCGCTGCCCAGTGGGCCAATGTCCATTGTTGGAAACGTGCAACAGAATAATCCAGGCAAAATGTCAACAGGGATGACTCAGGAAATCTGGGGCTAGAATGGCTGTGCTCCCACAGTTGGGAGCAGGGGGCATGTGGGATGTCATGAAGAGGCACATTTAGTGAATTAAGAGTAAAAACTGTCAGATACAGCCCTGACTGGTGTAGGTCCATGGGGTGGGCATTGTCCTGCAGGCTGACAGTTCCAATTTCTGGTAGGGCACATGCCTGGGTTGTTCGCCAGGTCCCTGGTTGGGGCAAGTGAGTGGCAACTGACGGCTGTTTCTGTTGCACATCCATATTAGAAAAGAGAAAGAAAAAAAAACCCTGGAAGTATAGACTTGACTGAAATAGGTGGTGGGTAGAGATGAACAATGGGGGTGTCAGGTGTGGGTTACCGGGGACAATGGAGTAGCCCCCAAGAAACTGTGGGTAGAGCCCCAGAACTGCACCATTAGGGTAGCTGGAGTCTCAGGGAGCTGGGAGCTGGGTAGTTCAGGGGAAGAGGAGATGGAGCTTTTTATGCCTGAATGTAGACACATCCACAATCCCTCTTGGTTGTCAGGGACAGACAGCTCTCCTGCCAGAGACCATCCCCAAGGAAGGAGACTTGGAGGGAATGAGACCCACGTGCATCCTGGAGGAGGACCCAATGGAAGATCAGGAGGAGGTGACAGTGCTTGCACCTCCAGAGACTCAGCTTCTGGGGTGTCCTGGTGAGTGGGACATGGGGGCTTCAGTGGATTTAGTCACCCAGCCAGGCAGGAAAGTTCTCAACCAGCATCAGCACTGGTTCAAATATGCTTACTAGTGTTGAACATGCTCTTGGTTAAATGATACATGGTGATTCCTTTCTTCTAGAAGTTTCTTTGTGGACGGAGAGGAAGGACAACCTGCCAGAAGGGGCTGGCACTGAAAACGCAAATTCCACCCACCATTTGGAGATAGACATTTTGCCTCAGTGTCAGAAAAGAAAAGATTTTCAGGCTGCAAGAGGTCCCCTCAGAAGAGAACGCTTCAACCCCTCCATGCCCCAGGATGTTTCAGAAGAAGGAGCCATGTGTCTGGATGAAGGAGAACTCTCCAGACAGCTCAGGTCCCATTCAGGTCAGGCACAGAGCCCCGCGGGAACTACTGTCAGAAAAGGAGCCAGAGGACGCACACTGTCTGAATATGCAGATTGCAAGAAAACATTTATTTATGAATCACAGTTAACAATTCACCAGAGGTCACACACTGGAGAGAGGCCCTTCCAGTGCCAGCTTTGTTCAAAGAAGTTCACACAACCTTCAGATCTGCGAGTTCACCAGCAAGTCCACATGGGTGAGAAGCCCTACAGATGTCAGATCTGTGCGAAGTCCTTTGCCCGTGAATCCACGCTGCGAGGCCACCAGAAGGTCCACACAGGGGAGAAGTCGTACTCATGCAAGATCTGTCAGAAGCGTTTTGGCCACAAGGGGAACTTCAACGTCCACTTGCGCACCCACACGGGCCTCAGGCCCCACCGCGGCCCCGAGTGTGGCCAGGACTTCTGTCAGGTGGGGACTTTGAAACACCACAAACAAACACATTTGAACATGACTCCCTGAGGATTCCAACTCCCTTCTGCCCAAGAGGGAAATTCATTGTATCACCTGTGTTGGAAAAATGTTGGATGTCAGGCTAAACCCACTTGAGGTTTCTAGAACACAGTAGGGCTTCTACACTTTGGAATTCAGATCCTTGCATAAGCACAGACCCTCCTTACTGGTTTCTGTTTTCTGCCTCATTATAACCTACAGTTTCCTTCCACACAGGAAGTTTTCTGGTTGTTTATGATACTGTTGTTATTCTATATTGTTGTTCATTGCTTCAATAAATATTCCACAATTTAACCATGATCTCTTATTTTGTCTTCTTGTTGTTATTCTTTATTTCATGGTAGAAGGGGGCAACCCCACACCTGGACTCCGCTTTGATGGGTAGAGTTGTTACTGAACAACAAGGGGGTGCCTAAGGGTGATATAGTATTACAGCAAGGAACCCCCCAGGTTCATTATGTCTGCCATGAGAGGAAACACATCTCTCTCAAATCCCTTTTTGGGGCCCCCCTCTTGGCTGCACCCTGTTACACTCCCTCCTTTCAGATATATATCCACCTTATAATATTATAAAGGACAATGGACGAAGGTCTCATCTTCTTGTAACTACTTCCTGCTGGACATGGATGTCATCCTACCTACCCTTGGGTCAAGGGTGCCCTGAAAGGGAGGAGGGTTTAGCACCGAGGGAGTCCTTCCTGTAAGGGGAAGGAGCTTACAGAATCCCAGTCAGCTGGCTGTCACCAGGAAGTCCCAGGCTTGGTGTCCAAAGGCTGGCATTACTGGGCCATAGGCATCCTGGTCATATTCTGGAAGTCACAGATTTGGAAAGAATTGGAAGGCACAATGAAATCATAACCACTAAATGACAAACACAAGGACTTAAGTAAATAATGGCTTATTTGCAGGAAGGTGTACAAGGCATGCTACACCTTTCCAAAACTCTTGTGGCCCATTATATACTTCACTTTCAGATGTTGGCCCCTTTCTGTCCAAGAAATCAAGACAGAAAAGGGAAAATCAGTTCTAAAGTGAAGCCCACAGATCACCTGAACCCTTCAGGAACCAACCACTTAGGTTCAGCCAAACCACTGAGTCTCAGGGGTTGATGATGAACATGGGCTCCTTAAATGAGGCCTATATTGCAACCAATCACTCAGGTAATGAAGTCATAGGCGTATGCCCTAGGAAAACAGAAGAACACATAGGTTAATTCGCATAACAGTCCCCAAACCAGTCTCTCTGCCTGGGAGACTGTGTTTTGGGAAGACATTCAGTTGCAAGGCCTTTTCTGCAATGACATTTAGCAATGGCAATTTGACAGGACCTCCTTACCTGTAAATTGTACATCTTTGGGGATATTACAAACCCAGCTTCAACTTTCAAATGAAAACAAACTTTCAAGACAGTTAGATGTTCCATTCTGATGTCCAATACTGAGATTTATGATTTTCCTTGAACCACAATTTTTCTCCTTAAGATCACCCTCACTGTTATAAAAGGGACTACTTTGAGTCCTGCTTTTAAGTTTGCCTGTTCGTTTGCATAAACACACCAAGAGCAGCCTGGATTACTTATGATCTTTAAGTCTGCTTTGCTGGAACTCACACAGGGAACCTTTAGATTGACTTCTCAATCCACTCCTCAAGGCACAGAAGCACAGCCACACATCCGCCATCTGGTTTTGCCTGTATCAGTTATTTCACTCAAATCCTTGAGGCTTCCATTGTGCCTACAGGTTCCTTTGCGTCCATCTTTCAGGAAAGCAACCTTTGTCCCTCCCCTGGAAAGACTGCCATGAACCGCATAGCCAACCAAAGTACCAGGCTTTTCTCGTGGGCTTACACTAGCTTCGCAAGTCAACCCCAGTTCCTCAGGGCTTTCTGGTGATGACCAGAGCCCACACATGCCTCCTTCAGGTGTGACAATCCAATCAAAGTCTTGGTTAACAAAAGCAATATTAACAACTGGTCTTATTGGATTTATGCAAAGACACCTTATGTCATCACTCACTCCTTCAGAATGCCAAATTCTGGAGGGATCAGGTAGGGAGAAAAACACAAAGTATGAAGGCAAATCCTTTCCCTTCTGATACCAACAAGGGTTCACAAAACTTTCACTTCCACAGACCTTCTGCAACATTCACAAACCCTCTAATCTTTCTTTCCTACACCTTCTTCATGTACATATCTTATACTTCCCATTTACTTTCCTACAGAGTATGACATTTCAACCTTCCCTGGAATCCTCATTTTCCTTTTCAGAGCAGATACAGAGCAAAATCCAAAACAGAGTTCCAGAACAATACACAGGTATAGGCATTTCTTGCACGAATGTGTCCATAGGTGCCTCACAGAGACATGGTCCTTCAGGCCCGGTCTCTTGGCAGAGACATGCCCCCTTTGCTTCAGGCTGAAGCACTCATCAGCCCCAAATGACCCTTCCTGGGTCCCAAGCGACAAAGGCATGCTCCCTACCTGGGCTCACTGAAACTGTGAGTGAGCAGACAAGGGCAACCTGGGAGCAGCATACTAACCAAACCATTACCCACAACTCTATTGTTCCAAAACAGTGTTCAGAAACCAGTCTTCAAGCAAACCATTTCACCTTTTTGCCCCCTCCCCGTTTCATTTCCTTTTCACTTTTCCAGGTATGATTAGGAGGCTGATGCCCTCAGGAGGAGTGCAGAGAAATTCTCGAGACTGGGAAAATACCAAAGTCTCACTCTCTCACACCTGACGGGATCGGTCTGCCACCGGCAATTATTGTCCCCAAGAAGTCACCAAAAACTGTTACAGGACAACAAGGGGGCCTAAGGGTGACATACTATTACCAAAAGGAACCCCCCAGGTTCATTATATCCGCTGCCAGAGGAAAGACATCTCTCAATCCCAGAGATTCATGAAAAGGAAAGGAAATGTTTATTTAATACTGTACATACTTAAAGTAGTGACCTAATGTCTCCATCAAAGTCCCAAAGTCCCTTAAAACACCCACAAACACACACAGTCCTTCCTTCCCCCTTTGTGCAGTCAGGGGTACCATGTCTGAGGAAAAGAAATGGAAGTCTGTGGCTCAGACAGCCCCAAGTTCTTCCTAGTAATCCATCTCAGCTGGTAAGCCTTCCTCAGTTCCCGGCACCATCAGCTGTGTCTCTGGAATCTCTGCTAAAGCCGGGTGGTGGTTCCCCCTACTAAAGTAAGCTTCGGGGGTCTCCACTCTCGCAAAGCCACAAGATTCTCATTCTATTGCCCTGCCACGTGGTCATCTCTGCACAGTGGCTGCAGTAGTCCCTACTCTGCCAAAGCCACATGGTTCTCCTTTCACTGCTCCTGCAGTGTGGTCCACTCCCGTGGGTGAGGGAATCAGCACTCTGGCAAAGCCGCCAGGTCTTCTCTCCACTGGCTGCAAGGAGGGGGGTTGCCACTCTGCCTAAGCCGAGTGGAGGTTCTCTGCTAAAGCCACATGGTGATTCTCTCTCGCAGGGCTCTGGGAGTCCCCACTCTGCTAAAGACCCAGTGATTCTCTCCCACCCCAATGGCTACCACGTCTGGGTTTAAATCCCCATGCCAATCTTCCTCTGAAGCCCCATTTCTGACTTCTCCCACAATTGGCTACACTTGCCAGCACTCCTATATCCTTCCAGCTTCACTGGGCTGCCATCGTGGGTCTGGGCAGCCGTGGCCCCATGTCATGGAGCCAATCCTCTCCAAGCTCCCATGCAGGTGCTGTAACTTGAGGGACCTGCCCCTCAGGTACGTCTTGGTGGGGAAGTTACTTCCATTCCCCTGGCTCAGAGCTTGGCCACAGCTATTTAACATGTCTATGTAACCAGTTAAATGTTACAGATATGTTAAATGACCATACCAAAGATTAGCTGCAAAGCTCTTGCTATGCAAAACAACTCTCAATGGCTCTGCTCCTTTTGTTCCTTCGACCAACTCACACCTGTGGGTGGAGGGGAGTGATGACAGCCTAATATTTCCTGGACACCTAGAGTTCTGGACTCCATTCCCAATCCCCATTTGGGGCCCCTCCTCTTGGCTGCACCCTGTTGCAGACTGAGGGTTTAGAAGGAGGCTGAGTAGGGCCACATGTGGCAAACAATCCACTCACCCCCACCTCTAGCTGTGGCCCCCAACCTGCAGCATCCACAGAGTTTAAGTTCTAAGTTGGACCCTGGCTGGCGTAGCTAAGTGGATTGAGCGCAGGCTGTGAACCAAAGTGTCGCAGGTTCCATTCCCAGTCAGGGCACATGCCTGGGTTGCAGACCACAGCCCCCAGCAACTGCAGATTGATGTTTCTCTCCCTCTCTCTCTCTCTCTCTCTCTCTCTCTTTCTCCCTCCCTCTCTCTCCAAAAATAAATAAATAAAATATTTTTAAAAAGATTAAAAGAATAATAAGTTCCTTGTTGGAAATTAAAACCTGCCAAAGCAGAAAATGTGGGCTTTGGTCCCATGTGCTGGTTGAACCAGCCCTCCAGGTGGTTGTCATACAGGTGGATCCCTGAACCGCAGCCCTTCCTCCCTGGTTCTTAGGCCTGGAGTCACCTGGTGGGAGTTTTCCTTCATTTTAGTTTTATTTTGAAATCATTGTAGCATCAGAAGAGTTGCAACAAAAGCTCAAGGAGGTCTTGTGTATTAAAAATTGGCCTGGCAGCTGTGGAGGTGAGTGGATTTAAACATCCTAAGGGGACAGGGTGGCTGGGCTTGCTTGTATTTCTTCCCATCCCATTGCCTCCAATGGCACTCTTTTCAGAGACTCAGGGGTGGTTTTGGTCTCCACAAAGCCCAGGGTCATTTCCCAAGCCACCAGCTCTCACTGAAACTCTTGCAGCACTGGTGAAATTGACCTCAGCCCTAAACTAGCCTGACCTTCCCTTTGTTACTGGCTTCTCTCCTGCCTCCTCCTCTGCCTCACACCCTCCTTGTTTTTTTGCCCCAGGTTTATAATAGCAACACCTCCTTTTTATGGGTAAATTACCTCAGATTGTTATAATGAAAAATTAAAAAGTTCAGTGATGTGTACACGTTCACAATGGAGTAATGATAAAATACAGAGAAAATAAAAGAAGACATCTTAGAAGTGTGCTTTCAAAGTACAGAGGTTTTTATAAAAATGTAAGTGGTTTAAAAAAATATTTTCTAAGAATTTCTAAAAAATTCCTGTTAATACCCAGAGGTATTAGTTGTTCACGAGTCGGCAAGAAATGAAGTGGTCGAGGGTGGGCATTGTTACGTTTGGGAGGGCTGAGGTTGAAAATGTTAAATGTCATGATAGCAGTGTGGACAATTATCTTGAGTTGTTGACATCATAGAAAAGCATTTCTGACAGGGCAAGGTTCAAGGTCTGAGGAGTGACCAAAAATTGGAAAAGCCAGGGCTGTGGCGTATCTTTGTGGATTCAGGTTTTTCGCAGAACAAGGTGGTGATGACTAAGCTGGTGCTTCCAGCAGCAAAAAGACTTGGTTATTTCAAACATCTTGAATTGTTCTGTTGTAACAACTGGTGACTCCAGAGCTTGTTTGTATATTTATTTTGACAAATGTTGACTAGATGGCAGCAAAGGCCCTTGAATAGGTTCCTGATGGTTTTGCTCTCAGGTTTTAAAAACAATTGCTCTTTTTAACTTGAAGTAGCTACAATGAACGGATCACAGAAAGTGATAAGTGTAATAGGAATTTTCTATTATCACCTATATGCATAGTTTCACAAAGGATGTGTATAGCTTTAGTAATTCTTCTATTTTTTATTTGTCCTACAAATATATGTGCATTTTTATTATATTTTCCCCATTACCATTTAGTCCCCTTATATTCTTCTCCCTTCTACTTACAGTATATTTATTAAAGTGTACTTTTATGTCTTTTTGACATATGAATAACAAATTTGGGCTTTTATGATAAAAACCACTATGCTAAAGGTGAAGGGATTAAGTACAGGTAGGTGGTTACAAAACAGTCACAAGAATGTCAAATACAGCACAAAAGTCAAATTTGTTAAAAAAAATAACTTTATTTCTTAGCCCTGGCTAGTGTGGTGCAGTGGATTGAGTGCCCGCCTGGGAACCAAAGGATCGCCACTTTGATTACCAGTCAGGGCACACACGTGAGTTGTGGGCCAAGTCCCCAGTAGGGGGCGCGCGAGAGGCAACCACACATTCATGTTTGTCTCCCTCTCTTTCTTCCTCCCTTCTCCTCTCTGTAAAAAATAAAATATTTTTTAAAATTATGTTTTAATATATCAGTTGCAGTTAGCACACAGTATTGTATTAGTTTCAAGTATATATATTTTTAATTGTAACAAATTCCACAATCGATTGCCAAGCTGTTATATAATTTTTGCTGATGTCAGATTTTTTTTAAAGGCTCAGAAAGAGAAAATAGAAAGACACTCAATATAAAATTGGGAAAAAAATTTACCTCGGTCATTACCTAGTCTTTAAGAAAACTGGTGGAGTGCCAAAGAAGAAAAGGAGTTTAGAGCTCCTGATTTCAGATACATATAGGATACAACTTTGAGAGATAGGTTCTCAAGGTTTCCATGAACTATACCAAGTTAATTATTACTAATGGCTCCCTCCCCCAAACCATAACAGAAAAAGAAAAGAGTCAATTCAAATGAGTATTCTTTCCTCTTAACTTTTTTAAAGAAGACTTTTGTAAAAAGAGATTTTATTTATTTATTTATTCTTAGATGGAGGGAAAGGGAGAAAGAAAGAGAGAAAGAGAAACATTAATGTGTCAGAGATACATCCATCATTTGCCTCTTGTACGCCTTCAACTGGTGTCCTGGTCTGCAACACAGCATGTGCCCTCGGGGGGGGGTGGAACTGGTGACCTTTTGGTTCACAGGCCAGCTGAAGCGACACTGAGCGACACTGTCCATGGCTCCCCCCGATTTGTAAACTTGTGATAAGGCACACATAAGATAAACTTTACCATGTTAGGCATTTTTAAAAAATATTTTATTCACTTATATTTAGGGAGGGGAAGGGAGGGAGAAAGAGAAGGAGAGAAGCATCAATATGTGGATGCTCTCACATGACCCCCACTGGGGAACTGGACTGCAACCCAGGCATATGCTCTGACTGGGAATCAAACCTACAACCCTATGGTTCACAGGTCAGCACTGAACCATGCCAGCCAGGGACTTTGCCCAGTTTTTTAAACTGAGTTGTTAGTATTTTGTTGTTGTTCCTGGTGGTGGTGGTGGTGAGTGTTAGAGTTCTTCTTTTATATATATAATATATTTTATTGATTATGTTGTTACACTTGTCCCATTTCCCCCTTCACTCCCCTCTACCCTGTACACCCCTTCCACTCACATTCCCCCCTTTACTTTCTGTCCATGTGTCATAAGTTCTTTAGCTTCTACATTTCCCATACTATTCTTGCCCTCCCCCTGTCTATTTTCCACCTACCATTTATGCCACTTATTTTCTGTACCTTCCCCCCTTCCTCCTCCCACTCCCCTGTTGCTAACTCTCCATGTAATCTCCATTTCTGTGGTTCTCTTCCTGTTTTAGTTGTTTGCTTAATTTCTTTTGGTTTTGTTTTAGGTGTGGTTTTTAATAAGTGTGAATTTGCTGTCATTTTACTCTACATGTTTTTTTTTAATCTTCTTTTCTTAGATAAGTCCCTTTAACATTTCATAAAATAAGGGCTTGGTGATGATGAACTCCTTTAACTCGACCTTATCTGAGAAGCGCTTTATCTGCCCTTCCATTCTAAATGTACGCTTTGCTGGACAGAGCACTCTTGGGTGTAGGGCCTTGCCTTTCATAACTTGGAATACTTCTTTCTAGTCCCTTCTTGCCTGTAAGGTCTCTTTTGAGAAATCAGCTGACAGTCTGATGGGAACTCCTTTGTAAGTGACTGTCTCCTTATCTCTTGCTGCTTCTAGGATTCTCGCCTTCATTTTTACCTTGGCTAATGTAATTATGATGTGCCTTGGTGTGTCCTTCTTGGGTCCAACTTCTTTGGTACTTTCTGAGCTTCCTGGACTTCCTGGAGGTCTATTTCCTTTGTCAGAATGGGGAAATTCTCCTTTATTATTTCTTCAAATAAGTTTTCCAGTTGTTGCTCTTCCTCTTCTTCTGGTACCCCTATAATTCAGATGTTGGAACATTTAAAGATGTCCTGGTGGTTCTCCTCATTTTTTTGAATTCTTATTTCTCCTTTCTTTCCTGTTTGGTTGTTTCTTCCTTCTGGTACACTCTATTGTTTTGAGTCCCAGTTTTCTTCCCGTCCCTATTGGTTTCCTGTGCATTTTTCTTCATTTCTCTAATTGTAGTCCGCATATTTTCATATGTTCATCTAATTTGTGATGAAAATCAACCCATTCTGTGAGCATACTGATCACCAGTGTTTTGAACTGTGCATCTGATAGGTTAGCTATCTCTCGGTCGCTTAAAAGGATGAGTTCTAGGGCTTTAATTTGTTCTTCTGTTTGAGCCATCTTTTTTTTTTTTTTTTTGGTCTGGTCGCACCTGTTACAGTAAGGGGCGGAGACTTAGATGTTCAACAGGGCAGGGAAACCCGGTTGCTGGGTTGTGACGTTTTATGTGGGGGCAGAGTCGAGAGGGAACAATGGTGATTGCTCCATTCCCCCTGGGATCTCAATCCCCTCTGCTGCCTCCCCCAAGCAAACTGGGCCCTGTGGTGCCAATTCCCTTGTGGGTGGGCTTGTGCATGCGGTGGCACCCTCCAAGCATCTCCCCTATGAGGATGGGTGTCCCTCTGTGTGCCTCATTTCCCACAGATGTCCTCAGTCGGTGTCCCAAGGCCCTATTTCCCAGCGCTGTGATCTGGGGTTGCGCGCCCTGCCTTGCTTTATTATCGCCACCTCACTGGGTCTGCCAGTTGCCGGTTGCCACCCCTGGGCCTGGGTCTACAAGCTGCTGTCTGCACACTCAGGGTCCACCCACTGTGGTCCTGTGCACCCCGGATGCCTTACACACCCCCAGATATCTTATGCTCCAGTCCCACTGTTCTCTGCTCTCCACACTGCGACCCAACCCACACCTGGATGCTAGTCTCCGCTCCTCCTACCGGTCTGGATGCATGGGTCTAATTCAACTTCTTGGTTATCCGACTTCCATTCAGATCAATTTTCTGTCATTTCTGGATGTTATTCTGTTTCTAAATTGTTGTTGTCCCTATCTTGGTTGTGCATGGGGGTACGGTGTGTCCATCTATGCCTGCATCTTGGCCAGGAGTACCGAGTGTTAGAGTTTTTTACATATCCTGAATATAAACCCCTTATCCAGCCTTTGCAAATATTGTTTCCCATTCTTAGGTTGCCTTACACACTGTGAATTATGTCCCTTTGATGCAAAGATGTGATTTTAAAATATATTATTTATAATATTATTTAGGATAATTAACATACAGTCCAGCACACATATTATTCATTTATGAATTATATACTTCTGGCAGACCTGTGAAACCATAATCAAACCAAGATAACAATCTCCATAGCCCTCAGAAGTTTCCAGGGCAGCCTGTGTGGCACACCCCTCCCCCTGCCCAGGTGACCACTGGTCTGCTTTGCATCATGACAGGTTAGTTAGCGTTTTTTACTACTTTAAATAAGAGGACTCACACCATCAGCATGGACTCTTTAGGTGTGCTGGCTCTCACCAAGAAATTTGACTTTTTGATTCACCCCCCACTCTCCTCATATCACTAATTCTTTCTTCTCCTTGTTGAGCATTATTCCCTCATGTAGACTTCACATTGTTGCTCCATTTGTTAATGGACATGGGAGTTGCAAAATGTGATCTTTTATTACACACAAAATTCTCCTGAGTACCTGGGTGTGTTTTTATTCCCTCTGTTTACTTCTGCAGATCTGTTTATTCAGGTAACTGTGCTCTAATGACATACTCTCTCTGTTGCTACATTTCAATAGGCATTTTTCTCATTATTGTCTTCTTTTTATTTTAGTGTGTGTGTGCACTTTCTCTTCTCTGTGAACTTTAGAAACTACATAATAAGTTGTATCAACTATCCAATGGAAATATGGCTTTCATTGTGTTTTCTTTGCAACTGAACTCCCAGCCACTGGCATTGTACCCAGCACATGTCCTGAGCTTCAGGAGTGTTTGATGAAGGGGTGAGCGGGTAACACCTTGGGACATAAGAAATATGAAGAAGGTGCATCCTCACTGAGGACTGCCCTTTACCTACCAGACTGAAAAAAAAAATGTCCATAACAATCTGATGATAAAAAAATAAAAGCAGATTACTTAACCACAGAGACCACGTGGTTCACTTGCCTTGTTGGCACAGGTGCTTGGAGGCTGGTGCAGATATGCCTCCAGGTGTGCAGTTCCATGTGTAGGTTCATGTGCAGGTGCATGCGCAGGTGTGCATGAACGTGCATGTGCAGGTGCATACAGGCATGCGTGCAGGTGCATGCGTGCACGTGTATAAAAGGGCAACAACACACTGTGAAGAAGAATAAAGGGAAAAACGTGCAGGGACACTGGTGCTGTCTCTGTATATTGAACGCTGCCCTCTCTGGAGACAGTGCAGATACTTCCATTTCAGTTGGAAATATTTTTGGCGACAGAGGGGTGTCTCCTCTGGAGTGCAGGATGTCAGCACTGAGCCCGGGGACCTGGGGTGGGAATAGAGGGAGAAATAAGCAACCTTACATCAGGGACGGCTTGCGCATCACCCTCAGAGAATCAGGACCCTGAGAGGAGCTCCCGTCATCAGGGGCAGGGGAAAAAAATAACCCGACGCAGTGAAGGCAGGTGGGTCCCTCCTGGATACTGCCCCTGGAACTCCCCTTCTTGCAATTTCAAAGTTTTCATTCCTCTAATAGGTTCAAATTAATTTATTCCCAAAGCCTCTCGCGCCTGTGGCCTCCACCGGTTTTTACCGCCAGCCCCAGGTGGGGCAAGCAATCATCCCCACTCACTGCATGGCCTGCCAGGAAAAAGCAAGAACCCAGTACCACGGGGCCCGCATCCCTGCCAGGCTCCTTGAGGACGCCTCGAGGAGTCCTGGAGCGTGAGGCCCCTGGAGCCTCTAAAATGACACCAGAAAGTTCACTCTGCTGACCTGGAAAACTTTGTTTGCCAACGGCCAACCTCCAGGGTGGCACACTGCATGTCAATGCTGCCTGTAGAAACAGCGCTCCAGGGTCTATTTCTGACCCTAAAGTTAGCATCTGTTTGGAAAATACAGACCAAGGGGAATGGGGAATATATAAACTGCCCATAACCTTGGGCTGTAGACAAGCAGTTTTAATGGCATTTCCTTTTTTTTTGTTTTCAATAGTCACTTCTTTTTATTTCTTTTTCAGTTACAGTTGGCGTTCAATATGACATCAGTTTAGGGTGTGCCCCAGTGATCAGCGGTTTATAGGACTTGCCAGGTGCTCCACCTGCTGAGTCCAGCACTCGCCTGGCACCATCCACACTCATCACAATGTTACTGATGGTGTTCCCTATGCTGCACCTCACATCCCTGGGACTGTTTTGTGACCTCCAGTCTGTCCTTCTCAATCCCTTCGCCTCTTCACCCAGCTACCCTGACCCCTGCCATCTGGCAAATATCCCTCTATTCCCTGTACCTATGAGTCTGTATCTGTTTTGCTTGTTTATGTTGTGTTGATTAGACACAATATAAATAAGTGAGATCATAAGGTATTTTGTTTTATTTTTTTCATTTATTACAGATTTTATTTATTTATTTTTAGACAGAGGGGAAGGGAGGGAGAAAGAGAGGGAGAGAAGTATCAATGTGTGGTTGCCTCTCCCAAGACCCCTACTGCGGACATGGCCCACAACTCAAGCATGTGCCCTGACAAGGAATCAAAGTGGCGACCCTTTGTAAAGATGTAAAAATATGTCCAGAAAGACAAGGAGTTGACTTCCTCTCCTTGGCTCTCCAGGGTAGACTAGAGAACCCAGCTGAAGTCCAGGGCGTCAGGGTCAGTTTACCCCAGGGAAAATGTTCTGAAGATTAGCATTGCCTCAAAAGACCCCACCCAAGCCTACCAGAAGCCCGCCTAACTGCCCCAGGGGAGGGTGTGGTCCAGGTGGGGAGAACAGAGCCAAACCCCAGCCCTTCCCCTTAGGAGCCCACTTCCCTAATTCTTAACCAATGTCTCAGACCACACTGTGAGGACCTCTGATTCTGGGCTGTGGAGACCCTCAGAGAGGTAGAAATCCTGGTTCTGCAACTTTTTAGCAGCAGGAATTCTGGGAAAAAATTCTTAATCCCTTTGTCCCTGGAAGTTCTTTGTAAAACTGCTAGCCCATTAGCTCAGTTGGTTAGAGCATCCTCCCAATAGCCAAGGTTGTGGGTTCAATGCCAGGTAAGGGTATATACAAGAAACAACAAATGAGTGAATAAATAAGTGGAGCAACAAATTGATATCTCTCCCCCCCCCCCCCCCGTTACTCTCTCTCTCTCTAATAAATTTTTAAAGAACTGGAGGGTGAACTGAGTTCATCCTTGCAAAACCCTTCAGGGGAGGTGACACATTGACGTTACCCCTGACTTGTGGGGTGCCCTCCAGTTTCTCCATCTCTCTGAGCCTTGATCTCTCCATCATTGTCCAGGGCTGAGGAGGCTGGATGCCCAAAGTGCTGCCTACCTTCTGGGTCCTGGTAAGTGAGTCTCTCTGAGCACTCCATCCCTGGCAGGCTTGGACCCTCAACCCACATCCACTGAAGTCCACGGGTTTTATTCCCGAGCTGGAGTCAGAGCGCTGGGTTCAAGTCCCAGCTCTGCCACTTGCCTGGTGTGTGACTCTCATCTCCCTCAGTTTCCTCATCTTTCACAATGGGTACAAGATGGATCTTGCCTCATAAGGATGTTGGGAAATCTCCTCCATCCCTCACTCCCCATGTCTCCATGAACATCCTTACTGGGTGCTTGGCAATGTGCCACCTAGTGAGAATCCCATGACACAAGGAGAACCCCTGTGGGGCTCAGGGCATGGTTTATCCTGGGCCTCACTTGGTGGTCACAGCAAACCCCGCCTCCAGCCATGGTATGGCGGAAGGCAACTGAG
This sequence comes from Phyllostomus discolor, assembly GCF_004126475.2. Classification (NCBI taxonomy): domain Eukaryota; kingdom Metazoa; phylum Chordata; class Mammalia; order Chiroptera; family Phyllostomidae; genus Phyllostomus; species Phyllostomus discolor. The sequence goes on from NC_040914.2 coordinate 27,998,141, forward strand.
ACCTGGATCAAGACAGACCTAGGCAGGTTTAGAAGCCATTTCTGCCACTTGGAGTGGTCCTTGTGAGCAGGTGACTTTCCTTCCCAGAGTCACAGTGTCCTTCCTCACTGGCAAGTAGGGATGGTCACAACAGCATTATCATTACCCTCCGAGAACCACCCAGTCTTGTTCTCCTTCTAATTCCCAGCCCCAGTGCTCCTGCTCCAGAGTGCTGAGCAGGACAGGAAGGAAGTGAAAACCCTATAGACCATGTGGAAGGCCACTGGTGAGTCACCTACATTACTGCCCTCCGTGTACCCACGGTGGCTTTGGAAACTGGCTGCTGTGGGGGCCATGCACTCCTTGGAAGACTGTTCAAATGCCCACATGAGAGTCAGCATAGGGGAGGAGCAAAATGAGTCATGGTTGTTATTTGTAATGTTATCCACTTTCAAGACCCCCTCCCTGGCCACTTCCCCCTGGTTGCCCCAGCTCCTGCTATCTCCTCTAATTCCTGACCTTGTAATATCTCTGAGATTTCCCTCCCCTTCTCATTCCACATTTTGATGGAGAGAATCTGAGAAGTGTGCAGGGTATGGATACCTGAGTATGTACACCATGAATGCAGCCTATGAATTGGACCTGATTTTCTCATGGTTGGCACCTGCCAAATGAGGTCACTGGAGTGTATCTGAGGCAGGATTTTCAGCTTCAGCAGTGCTGACATTTTGGGCTGGATCCTTCTGTGCTGGGGGGCATCCTGTTCATTGGGGGGTATTTAGCAGCATCTTTGGCCTCCGCCACTAGAGGGCAGGACAAACTCCAGCTGTGGTGACCTACAATGTCTTCAAACACTGTCAAATGTCCCAAGGCGGGTAAAATGCCCCTCAATGGGACCCACTGAGTACTTGAAGATCCCAGGAAAATAAGGACGTCGTATACAGTCCTGTTGAAGACAGAATGATTTTTGGCTTTGTTCCTAGATGAGTTGCCCTATTTCCACCCTCAGCCTGTCTCCAGGAGGACTTGGAGAGAGACTCTCGCCAAACCAGAGATTGGAGGTGAAGGCAGAAGAGATACAGGAGAGAGAAATAAACATGAGAAGGAGAAAAGTGAAGTGGCAGACAGAGCACTGAAGGTCTGGGTGAGTGGAGAGGAAATGGGGATCCACTGAGAACCCCCCTTACTTACAACCACCACCCCCACTCTCAACTCAGAATGCCCCTCTGGCCTGGAAACTACCTTCTTGAAACACTGGGTCCCTTTCACTCTGGGATCTTTGCATCCACTATTGGCTCAGTCTAGAAAGTTCTGGTTCTAGAGCTTTGCACTACCAGATCCTTCCTGTCCTTCAAAAATCATTTCACTTTCCACTTCCTCCTCAGATGTTTTCCCTGAATCAAAGCCCCTTTTTCTCTATTTTTTTCCATCTCATTATATTCCAACAGTAACATTGATCACTGTATGACTCCTCCTTGCTTCATATATTTATCTGTTTATTCTCCACCTTCTCCCAATAAAATCTATGCTCCATTTGAGGAGGGAGCTCCTTTGTGTTGCTCATTGGCTAGTCCCAGTCCTTGGTAAATATTTGTTAAGTGACTGAACTAAATTGCCCAAATATAGGATGCACATGCCACCATCCTACCCAGCCATGATCAAGATCAATGCTCAAACTCCAGCTTTGCTTGCCTTCCTACAGTTGCATGTTCAGCCCCATTCCATTTCCTTGCATAAGTTTTTTAAATCAACCACATGTTTTCATTTCAACAGCACTTAGTTTATTTGAAAAGCATATGTTGGATGATTACCAACCCTGGAGATGCCATGACTTCTGAATTCACTAGTTCCTGCACCAGCCTTGAAAATACTCACAAGCCACACGTGGTTTCTTGACATGGAGGTGGAGTCTTGGCAGAGAGCTCAGCTCGTTAGAGTGTCACCCCAATGCACCAAGGTTACAGGTTCGGTCTTCAGTCAGGGGACACACAAGAATCAGCACGAGTGTATAAGAAAGTGGAACAATAAATCAATGTTTCTCTCTCTCTCTCAAATCAATCAATCAATAAAATATTTTTTAAAATATGGAGATGGGACAGGGAAATCTGTGGGTGGATGAAAACAAAGAGAAGGTTGAACAAAGAAGGAAAAAAGGGGGAGAAAAGGAAAGGCTGTTGGATCTGAGATGCACTAAAGAGGCCTTTCTCCCCAGTTTCACCCCCAACCTCAGGGAGGAGTCGCGGGCAGACCCAGCCTAAATTCACCTCTTTCTTGCCCACAGATCTGGGCATGGTCCACAAGAACATCCCCAAGCAGAAAGCTGTCCTGCGTTCGTAGACATCTCCAGATTCTGCTCCTCGTCAGTCTCCTCTGTGGCTCCACCTGAAACCCAGTCTAGACCCCTCTGTGAAGACAAAGATCCTGAAATCCCATCCCCACATTTCATGAAGAAAATTTGACACATTTGCTGAATTTGTCTCAAACGTCCCTGACCTGTGTCAGGTTTTACTGATTGATTTTTAGAAGAAATACAAAGTATGTTAACAGAGTGAAGAATAATTCTGGAACCAGTGAGCAAATTCTGGGACCAACTGGGAAGCATTCCTGCAGTCCATCAGAAGTAACTGTCTTCTTTGGGATCCAGCTGATCAGAGCATGAGCTATTGAAGGACACAATATTAATATGCCTTTCTACTTGGAGTGGCTTTGACGTCTTGACTTGAAAAGATTCTCCAAAGTATATCATTCTTGCCTTTCAAGGTATGAAGCAGAATAGAGAGAATAATTTTTTCCCAAATAATCAATGTCTTCCTTAGTTAATTAGTATGGTAATTTATTGGGGGTAGCAAAATAAAGGATGATATGGTCAGGTGTGGGAATATAACTTTTTGGAAACAAGAGATCTTGGGTTATGTAATGAAAGGGCCTAAATTCAATTTCAGTTTCTGGCTGTTGTCCATTCCTGGGTATCTGACCTACTGTGTGTTCAGGGGTCCAATAAATGTTTGTTTGTTTTTTATCCTCACCTAAGGACATATTTTTTTCATTGAGTTCAAAGAGAGAGAGGAAGAGAGAGAGAGAAACATTGATGTGAGAGGAAAATATCAATAGGCCTCCTCTCATATGTACCCGGACTAGAGCGTAGAAAGCACAACCCAGTCATACGCCCAGACTGGGAACCGAACCCCCAAACTTTTCTTGTACTGGTGAATGCTTCAACCAATTGAGCCACAGCTACCAGAGCGAGTTTTACACTTTCAAGGGCTAGAGAAAGATCAAAGCAGAATGTAGGCAGAGGCTTCAAAGCCTAAAATATCTTTTTTAAAAAAATATTTATTGATTTGAGGGAGATAAAAACATCAATTTGTTGTTTCATGAATTTATACAGTCTTCCTGTATGTGCCCTGACCAGGGATCAAACCTGCAACCTTAGCATATCAGCACAATGCTCTAACCAACTGAGCTACCCAACCAGGGCAAACCTGACATATTTATTATTTCACCCTTGACCTGGAAAGTTAGCCAATCCTTGCTGCAATGAGTCCAACACAATAGAAATGTTTTCTTCTTCACTAAACTGTCCCAGGAGGGTGTCTCCAGCCAGCTAGGGACTCTCTTCCAATGACTGAGACACCAAGATTCATGCTACACAGTGGTCCTCCCATCACTTAGAGCCTTGTCTTTGGTTACACTCAACCAGTGGGAGAGGAAGAAGAATATTGCGGGGCGTGGGGGTTGTGCTTCATTTTCACCATCTGGCCACCCTTGCCTACAATGCACAGTGGGAGACAGGGAGGTCCTTGAAAGGACAGAAGACCCTCATTCCAGGTGTGAGTCACCCTCCATGTGTCCTGGTGACTCACAGCAGCTGGGAGACCCATCTCCTGTGCTCAGAGGAGTCAGGTGAGGGACACACCTAAGGAAGGAGGAGAGAGGTGCACACTTGTCTGGCCACTGTCCCTCCTTCATCCAATTCTCCAAACTAGTCTTTTAAAAATACTTAGAAATGGTTTGATTGTCATACAATACCTGTAACATAAAATTTACCATCTGAACCATTTTAATTGCACAGTTCAGAGTTACTACCGATATTAAGCACCTTCAGAATGTGGTGCAACCATCACCACTGCCCATCTCTGTCTCCAGAGCTCTTCTCATCTTGCAAAACAGACACTCTGTCCTCATCAAACAACAGCTCCCCCTCCCTCCCTCAGCACACAGCACTCACCAGTCTTTCTGTCTCCAATAGTAGCATTTGTGCTTTTAAAAAAAATGACATATGCCAGTGGTTTTATTTCTCATGATCAGTATTGACATTGTGACTGAACCATGTGCCCTCCTGATACATCTTTCAATTCTTTTTTTAAATATATTTTATTGATTATGCTATTACAGTTGTCCCATTTTCCCACTTCACTCCCTTCCACCCTGCCCACCCACATTCCCCCCCCTTTAGTTCATTTCCATGTGTTATAAGTTCTTTAGCTTCTACATTTTTCATACTATTCTTGCTCTCTGTCTATTTTCTACCTACCATCTATGCTATTTATTCTCTGTACCTTTCCCCCTCTCTCCTCCTCCCACTCCCCTGTTGCTAACCCTCCATGTAATCTCCATTTCTGTGGTTCTGTTCCTGTTCTACTTGTTGGCTTAGTTTGCTTTTATTTCAGGTGTGGTTGTTAATAACTGAGTTTGATGTCTTTTTTTACTGTTCATATTTTTTATCTTCTTTTTCTTAGATAAGTCCCTTTAACATTTCATAAAATAAGGGCTTGGTGATGATGAACTCCTTTAACTTGGCCTTATCTGAGAAGCACTTTATCTGCCCTTCCATTCTTAATGAAAGCTTTGCTGGACAGAGCAATCTTGGATGTAGTTCCTTGCCTTCCATGACTTGTAATACTTCCTTCCAGACCCTTCTCGCCTTCAAGGTCTCTTTTGAGAAATCAGCTGACAGTCTGATGGGAACTCCTTTGTAGGTGACTGTCCTCTTATCTCTTGCTCCTTCTAGAATTCTCTCCTTCATTTTTACCTTGGCTAATGTAATTATGATGTGCCTTGGCGTGTTCCTCCTTGCATCCAACCTCTTTGAGACTCTCTGAGCTTCCTAGACTTCCTGGAAGTATATTTCCTTCGCCAGAGTGGGGAAGTTCTCCTTTATTATTTGTTCAAATAAGTTTTCCACTTGTTGCTCTTCCTCTTCTTCTGGTACCCCTATAATTCAGATGTTGGATCATTTAGAGATGTCCTGGAGGTTCCTAAGCCTCTCCTCATTTTTATGAATTCTTATCTCTTCATTCTTTACTGTTTGGTTGTTTCTTTCTTCCTTCTGGTCCACTCCATTGACTGGAAACCCAGGTTTCTTTCCATCACTATTAGTTCTGTGTGCATTTTTCTTCATTTCACTTATTGTAGGCTTCATTTGTTCATCTAATTTGTGACCAAAATCCACCATTTCTGTGAGCATCCTGATCACCAGTGCTTTGAACTGTGCGTCTGATAGATTGGCTATCTCTTAGTCACTTAAAAGTATTGGCTGCACAGATTTGATTTGTTCTGGTTGAGCCATTGTTTTTTGTTTGTTTGTTTGTTTGTTTGTTTGTTTTCATATCTGTTATGTTTGAGGTGTGGAGCCTTATGTGTTGACCAGGGCAGGGCAACCCACTTGATGAGTCGTGACCTTGTATGTGGGGGAAGAGTCAGAGAAGGAACAATGGTGCTTGCTCTGCTCTCTCTAGGACTTCAGTCCCCTCTGTCACTTCCCACAAGCAGATTGGGCCCTTCTGGTGCTGGCTCTCGGTCAGGTGGGCTTGTATATATTCTAGGACTCTGTGGGTCTCCCCAAAGAACTCGCCTATGAGGCTGGGAGATGGTCCTGGCACCTCAACCCCCACAGGTGTTTTCAATCAGTACTTTTAGGCTTTATTTCCAGTGCTGGATCCCTGGGTTGCCCCATCTGTATCCCTGCCTGTTTTCACCTGGTTTATCTGCATTCCATTGTGTGACTGCTGGCAGCCAGCTGCCTTGCACACCTCACTGGGTGTACTCGTTTCCTCCTGTGCCCAGGGTCTGCCCACTAGGTCTGTCAGCTGCCCCTGCGTGTCTGGGGCCTGCCAACTGCCACCTGGGCCCTTCACACCCGACTCTTCAAGTCACCACGTTTTCCAGCTGGGACTCCACAACCCGTCTCCCATGGCCTCTGACTTTGCCCCTCCTACCAGTCTGCATGAATGGTTGTCAGACTACTGTACAGTTCATTTCGCTCTGTTCTGGTTTTTTTGTTTGTTTGTTTCTAAATTTTTGTTGTCCTTAGTTTTGGTTTTGTGAGGAGGCACAGTGTGTCTACCTCCACCTCCATCTAGGCCGGCAGTCACTTGGAGAAGCCTTTAAAAACATCCTCTCTAAGCCCTGCCCTGTGTGGCTCAGTGGGGAGGGCATTGCCTTCCAAAGTGAAAGGTCGCTGGTTCGATTCCTGGTCAGGGCACTTATGTGTATTGGTGGGTCCAGTTCCTCATCAGTGGGTGTAGGAGAGGCAACTAACTAATGTTTCTTTCTCACACCGATGTTTCTCTCCCTTCCTTCTTCTCTCTCTCTGTTTGGAGAGACAAAGAGAGAAATCCTATCTAAGCTTGGCTACAGACCAAATAGCTCTCCCAGGGTGGGGCAAAGGCAAAAGCCAGAATTTTGTTTGTTTGTTTTCGTACTCCAGGGATTCTATTAACTGACGGTTAAGGAGTGAATCTTGTCAAAGCTAATCTCCAAGGAAGGGTTGGGGAAGGGAGTCATATTTTCGGTTTTAGTGGTAGAATTTTAATCAACAGAGTTAACAGTCATTTAACCCCTTTATCTCTCCTCTCCCCCTGTGAGTACTAAAATGGATTAGTCTGTATTTTAACTTGCTCTGACAGGTTGATCAACTATAGACACTATCCCCTTCCCAGGCTTTCTCAGCCTTAGCACTACTGACATTTTAGAGGGGACCACTTTGTTGTGGGGCCGTCCTGTGCATTGCAGGGTGTTCAGTGGTGTGCCTGGCCTCCCGCCCACTAGATAGCAAGAACATCCTTTCCCGGATATGACAATTAAAAATGTCTAGACATTGCCCAGTGTCCACTAGACATTTTACAAGTATCCACTCAGTCCACAAAGTTATCCTGGACTGAGAATCTCCATCCTAAAAGATATTAACTCACAGGCCAAATAAGACAACTAATGCAAATAAAAAAGACTATAAAAATATGGTACACAAACCAAAGACAAAAAAAAAGAAACAGGAAAAAGACCCCACTGGTGCAGATACCTTCAGAAAGAGGAATTTTTGAACCATCATCCAGGAAATATGATTACAAATAACAAACATTAGGAAAGAAATCAGCCAAATGCAATAAGAATAAAATTTAAAAACATCAATGTAGTTGAATATTAGTTAAAATAAATATGTTTTACATATTATATATAATAGGTGCGATAAAAAAAAAGCATTAGTTGGGATATAGGGTAGAATGAACACAACAGAAAAACAAATTAAAGAGATGAAGACCATATAGAAGACTTTTCTTGCAACAAGAAGGTATAAAGAATTTAGAGAAGTAATAGGATTCATGAGAGAACCGGACTTCCCCAAAAGAGGAGAAAATACAAATGGAGAGGATTCAAAGAAATAATGATGAATAGGCAGTTCCCGTGAGCTTTCACCCAGATTCCTAGTGATTTCATCTTCCATACCCCTGCTTAAACAGGAAGGTAACAAGGGCACAAAACTCTTAACTAAACAGATTGTATTTGGATGAGTAGAGCAGAGAGACTAGGGGTCCTGGGTGAGAAAGCAAAGCAAACAAATCGGTATTTCCAGGGATGGATTTGCTATCGAGACATTTAATGAGGCTTTCTGTCTGGGCAGGGACCCAGTGGAATCATTGATGACTTCCCATCTCCTCGTTAAGAAGGATTCATGGATAGTTCATGCTGAAACAAAATGAGCTCAGAGTTTCCATAGACCCACCAAAATTAGCCATTTTTAGTTCAGTCGCGACTTTACAGAAGATTTAAGATTAAAATAATGAAGGTCAGGGTGCTGTGAGCCTAACCTACCTCTAAAAATGTAGTCCAAAAAACTTTCTTTTCTAGGCTATGCACAACAGGATGAATTTTTAGAAAGAAAGAGTCAGACGCATTGGGTAGGTAGATGGTAGTATGAGGCGGAGCCCAGTTAATTCTGGGTCTCCCCATTATTCTTGCTAACTTGTTGATACAACTTCCATTGTTCTGAGGGGAAAAAAGATCAGAAAGCATCAGAAAATAATCATTACAATTTGGGGGTCAAAACAACCTTCTACTCTTCTACACCCCACACTAGGTACCGAATAACCTTCCCATTCCCATTCTACTCACAAGGAGTTTGAGATTCGTAGGGTTAAGAGACTGGTTTTAAGATTCCATATAGATTTAAACCAAAATCAGTCAAAAGCCAGCCACCCTCCAATTCATCTAAAAGGTTAAATAAAAAACTGGTTTACTGTTAACCTGACACAAACAACTCGCTATTTGAATGGATTTGTTCTGATTTGATCAACACCAGGAATTTCTAAACTGGTGATCCAATCACGCCCACTTCTTGATTAAAATTGAACATTTACTCACTAATTCAAATGAAAACATTCACACCCCCACCTCCTATTATAGTTTTTTTCCTGATTTTATAGCATCTAATTTGCAGAAACAAAACCCAAGATCCATGTAGAATTCCACTCTGTCTATAAACTGTCTTTTCCCAGCCCTGGGGGGAGTGGAATGTAGAGTGAAATCTACGTGCTTTTTCCTGGTTTCTATTGTCTTTACTTTTTGAAAACAATTTTTAAAAGTGTATTAATTCTACAGAGGTAGAGGAAGAGAGAGAGAAATCAATTTTTGGTTCCACTTATTTCTGCATTCATTGTTTGATTCCTGAAAGCACACTGACTAGAGATTCAATCCAAAACCCTTACATATCAGCTGGACTTTCTAACCCACTGAGGACCCAGCCAGGGCTTAAAAATCTATCTTAATTTTTCTCTGTCTAGTTTTTTAAAAAGGTAAAGTTGACTGATATCAAACCAGTTATTTAATCTATTTTGAACAACAGTTTCATGTATTAATTTCAAGATACTAAAAAGAGTTTTAAATGTTTTTAAAATGACTCTTCCTTGTGTATGAATAGTTACTATTCACTTGTTCAATACCTTGTATTGCTAAATTGGTATGAGATCATTCTATTACTCTCCTGGTGTTCTGCCTCTGGTTTGCTGTGTGTCTTCCCAGAAATATGTTCTTCTCACACTTTGTCATTTTATTTATTTTTTATTTGAAAATATTCATCTATTTTTAGAGAGAGGAAAAAGAAGGACGTCTTATTTTATGTGTGTTTATTTTCGCATTTTTATTTATTTATTTTTAGAGAGAGGGAAGGGGAGGGAGAAAGAGAGGGAGAGGAACATCGATGTGAAAAAGAAATATCAGTGGGCTGCCTATGGTACATGTCCCGACCAGGGACGAAACCGCCACCCCAGGCATTTGCCCTGATCGGGAATCAAACGCCGGACCTTTCACTTTGCTAGACAATGCCAAGCCCACCAATCACAATACAACGGACAGATGATCTGTTGTAGAATTGTACCCCTGAATCCTATGTAATTTTATTAACTAATGTCACCCCAATAAATGCAATCAAAATAAATTTATAAAACGGTTTTTAAAAAATCGTTTACAACTAACAAAAACATAGGTGATGGATCTCAAACTGGTTAGAACTTGTAAATCTCTATTTCTTTGTGATGTTTGTCTATGGCTCTATATATCTTGATGCCCTCAAATACCTCAGCTGTATGATAAATACTGTAATTCATTAGACTAGACCAAGGCACTAAATGTTGGGTCCAACAGAAGGTCATTTTTTTCTCCTGTGAAGTTTCAGCGGGAAAAATTAATCAACGCTGATAGTCTAAATGAGTGGGTGGTCCCATGGCCTTCGACCAATCCCAGGGCTGACAGAGAACATGGGGTGGATCCTTGAGCTTCTGTATAAATGGAGACCTTTCATGGCATGGCACAGTTAATCCAGCTCCAGACTCAGGGTGACTTAGGCACCGGAGATGCGGAGAAGACCAGAGAAGACTCGGAGGAGGTAAGGCAGGGCTGGGGATGTGTGAGGGCGTTTGGAAATTAGGATGGATGGAGGTGGGCTTCGGAAAGATTTGGGTTTGTGTTCATGGTGCATTATTTCCGTGATCTCGGGAAAACCAGGGGTCTCCCATGTTCCCCCCTCATTCTGATTTCCTGTATAATTCCTGGTTAACATGCATGATGCGGTTAACATTTTTATTTTAGTGCCTGATTTTATGTTATTTCATTTTTTTTAGTGAGAGACTGCATATTTCTCTCTTTTTACCTTTACTTATGAGTTACAGTTGACATAGAGTATTGTATTATTGTAGTTTCAGGTGTACAGCATAGTGATTAGAAATTTATATTACTTAAGAAGTTATCCCCGGAATAAGTCTAGTACCCACCTGGCACCATCCATGGTTAATACAATATTATTGACTATGTTCCCTGTGCTGAAATTTACATCTCTGTGAGTATTCTGTAACTACCAATTAGTACCCCTCAATTCCCTCACCTCTCTCATCCAGCCCTCCTCCCCCAACCCTTCTCTCTGGCGACCATCAGTCTGTTCTCTGTATCTATGAGTTGGTTCCTATTTTGTTCTTTAGATCCCACTGATGAGTGAGACCAAATGGTGTTTGTTTTTCTCTGACTGAGTTCACTCAGCACAATGCCCTTCAGGTCCATCCGAGTTGTTACCAATGGCAAGATTTCATTCTTTATGATGGCTGAGTCATATTCCATTCAGTAGAAGCACCACTTGTTTATCCAACCATTTCTTGATGGGCTCTTCAGTTGCTTCCATATCTTGGCTCTGATTTTTATTGCTTCCTGTGATTGCGTTTTTCATTAATGTGAAAGGAACCTGGAGGGATTAAAAATGACCAGTGGAATCACTGCCTTCTCCCTGATGGCAAACAACCTGAAACCCCTTAATTCCCAGGATTCCAGATGGTCTTTTCTCCCATCCCAAAGTTTGTGCAAGGATGTGTTCACCTTCCAGAGAAGAACCTCTAGGAATGCTCCCCTCCCCCACCTGTCCTAGGGGTTCACCTTCCTGACTCTCAGTGACATTGCCCAGACCTTCAGAGGGACCCCCCCCATCTCTGGTTGGAAGGAAGCTTCTTGTTTTTTCCTGGCTGTTTTCCTTGGAATCAAATGCATCTCTGGAGAAAATAGAAAATGGCTTTTTGACTTTAGGAGGTATGTTCAGGATCCAGGCATAACTTCTTTCTAAACATCTTGATTCCTGGAAATTGCAAAGGCCATTGGGTTTTCATCTGTTTTCTGGAATGAGATTAAGTATAGGTGATTCAGCCCTGGCTGTGTGGCTGAGTGGATTGAACATGGGCTAAGATCCAAAGGGTTACTAGTTGATTCCCGGTCTAGGCACATGCCCATATTGCAGGCCAGGTCCCCAGTGGGGGCCACATGAGAGACACCCACACATTGATACTTCTCTCCCTCTCTTTCTCCCTCCCTTCCCCTCTCTCTAAAAATAAATAAATAAAATAGTTTTTTCAAAATGTATACAGGGTTCTGTTAATCCATTAATCCCATAGTCCTAGCAGCAGATTGTGCTTTAGGGGGTTGGGAGTGGGTGAGCAGGAACTAGAGGATTGTTCCATGGTACAAGGTTACCTTTTGTGGTTATGAAAAATGAGGTTCAAACAACAGTGGGAATGCATTAAGTGGCATGAAACCATAAACTTCAAAAAAGAATTAAAAGGGTGAATTTTTTTTCCTGTGCATTTTACCACAATACCAAAGTATCTATAGGAGCCTAACTCTAGTAGGATTGTGTGTGTGTGTGTGTGTGTGTGTGTGTGTGTGTTCTCCCTTCCATGGAACAAAGAAGGAAATGTTAGGGGACAACCTTGGGTTAACATTTTCCATGTTTCTCCTGGCCAGGTGGCTCTCAGTTGGTTGGAGCATCATCCTCTGCACCACACCGTTGCTGGTTCGATTCCCAGTGGGAACGCAAACAGGAGGTAATCAATGTTCCTCTGTCACATTGGTGTTCCTCTCTCTCTTCCTTTTCTTTCTCTGTCCAATCATTAAACATCCTCTGAAGAGGATTTAGAAATAAATCTTTCCCTTGTTACTACACCACATGGAATTCCCTGGTTGTAAATATGTTTCTGTATCTTCTTATAGAATTAAGGCTGATACAGTGATTAATAACTTACAATCTATTCTCTGTTCAGGGGTGTCAAACTCATTTTTACTGGGGGCCACATCTATCATCGCTGTGGCCTTCCAAGGGCTGAAATAATTATAGGACTGTATAAATGTAACTACTCCTTAACTCTTAAGGAGTTGAAATTACTCTCGGCCTTGGAAGGCAACTTCGAGGCTGATGTGGACCCTGGTGAAAATGAGTTTGACACCCCTGCTGTATCATATCTTGATAGAAAGCTATATAAGCTGATGTTACCATTAAAATACATTTTAGAAGCATCACACTTCATGACCATATTTAATTTACAGTATAGGACAAACAATATTGTCCCAACTCACAGATGAGAATACTGCCCCCCTCAACCTGTGTACCTTTAGGAGTCAGAATCTAGGGGGGCCATTCAGACGTGGAGAACCAGCATCTATAATCAAATGTGGGCATCAGAGAATGATAGTCTGGGTTAACTTCCATGGTATTAAGTATGAGACCAGCAAGTCGTGTCTCATACAGTGAGGAGGGTTTTCAAGGGGAGGGAAGGGTGGAGTAATAGGAGTAATAGGTTAAACTCATTTGATTCCCCTTTTCCCCCTGCCCGACTTCTGGATTTATTACAGAGTCAACCCCTTCCTTGGGTCTTCATTAGTTGCTGGCTTCAGGAAGAGTTGTCTCCAGTTACATTGAAAATTTTTCAGGTGACTATGGCTGCACAACAGGCATTCCTGTGCAGTCCTGGGAAACCCCAGGAAGGCCGGGGATCACAGCTGCTACCATCTGCACTGCCCCAGGGAAGCCTTCCTGGCAGGCAGGGCCGGGAGGCAGAGATGTGGCACATAGCCTTCAGAGCCTTCACCAGCTCAGAGGACTCAGACATGGTCCAGGATTTGTGGAAACTCTGAGCTCTGCCGTCGGTGCCTGAGGCTGGACCTGCACACCATGGAACAGATTCTGGACAAGCTGGTATTGGAGCAGTTCATGATCTCCATGCCCCTGGAGCTCCAGGTCTTGGTCAAGGGATCACAATGTACAGAGTTGCAAAGATTTGGAGGAAATCCTGAGACATCAGGAGAAACCTAAGACATGGGTGAGTAGGAATCTCAGGGTTGGCATGGGTAAGGGAGGGCAGGCATGGGGGCCCCAGACCTGAAAGGCAGGTGGGATTGTTTGTGTCTTTGGTTCTCCAGTGGGGACCCTTGGAGATATCTGGATACATTGTGGGCTGTCAGAGTGGGGGGCAGAGAGTATGCTAGAGGCCAGCAGTGCCGCTCACATTCTGTATTGCCCAAGAGAACCATGCAGCCTTGAATGTCGACTGTGTTGAGGTTCAGAAACCCTAGTCTGTGCCCACACAAAGTGTGAGTGTCACGTCAATGCATACAAAGAATACGATGCATGTGGTTTTTACATTGTTTGATGTTCTCCCCACAGACTGTAGTCAGCATCGAAGGGCAGAAGTTTCTGGTGCACAATTCAGTCCAGATGGCTGGAGTGAAAGTGGGTGATGAGGACCCTGTGTTGGGCTTGTCCATGAAGTCCTGGTCCTTCTCGTGTGAGGCGGAGGTACATGGTGAGAACAGCCAGGAGGTCAGCCAGGAGCCAGAGAATCAGCCAGAAATCAAGGACATGTCAAGGGAGCAGGTGAGTGTGTGATGCCGTGACCTGTGGGGACAGGTGGGAGAAGGTCCTAGAGGAAGAAGCCGTGGGTGGAGTAATGGGGTCATTGGGCCCAGGACAGAACTGGACCCGTTAAATGCATCCCAAGAATGCATTCAATTCCTAGACATTTCTGAGCTCATGTGGACAATAAAGACTCACCAATCTTTGCCCCTCCCCCACACACAGGCCAGTGAACTCAAGACTAATTTTCTTCAAAAGGCATTTTATAAAATGATAATTGGTCAAAGGACCCGCTTTTGGAATATTGTTCATTTCTTACCATTAAAGGAGTGGATCTCCCCTGGAGTCCTTGTGCCTCCAAGGCGACTAGCCAATGACGGGAGACACTTTGGGTTCTCCACCTCCATGGGGGATGCTATCCCTGTCCAGTGGGCCACTGTCCATTGCCCTAAATGTGCCACAGAATAATCCAGGCAAAATGTCAACACGCATGACTCAGGAAATCTGGGGCTAGAATGGCTGTGCTCCACAGTTGGGAGCAGGGGGCATGTGGGATGTCCTGAAGAGACAGGCTTAGAGAATGAAGAGTAAAAACTGTCAGATACAGCCCTGATTGGTGTAGCTCAGTGCATTGGGTATTGTCCTGCAGACTGACTGGTTCAATTTCCATTAGGGCACATTTCTGGGTTGCCTGCCAGGTCCCTGGTTGGGGGCAAGTGAGAGGCAACTGATTGCCGTTTCTATTGCACATCCATATTTGAAAAAAAAAAAAAAACAAAAAACAAAAAACCCCTGTTAGTATAGACTTGACTGAAATATGTGGTGGGTACAGATGAACAACAGGGAGTCGGCTGAGGGTTTAGGGGCAATGGAGTGGCCCCCAAGACAGTCTGGGCAGAGCCATAGAACTGCAGCATTAGGACAGCTGGAGTCTCAGAGCAGGGAGCTGGGTAGGTTGGGGGAGGAGGAGATGGAGCTTTCTATGCCTGAATGTGCACACATCCATAATACCTGTTGGTTGTCAGGGACAGACAGCTCTCCCGCCAGAGACCATCTCTGAGGAAGGAGACCTAGAGGGAGTGAGACCCACACGGATGCTGGAGGAGGACCCGATGGACGATCAGGAAGAGATGAGAGTGCTTGCACCTCCAGAGCCTCAGCTCCAGAGGGGTCATGGTGAGTGTGGACACGGGGGCTTCAGTGGAATTACTGACCCAGCCGGGCAGGGAAGTTCTCAACCAGCATGAGCACTGGTTCCAATATGCTTGCTAGTTTTGAGCATGCTCTTGGTTAAATGGTATGTGGTGAATCCTTTCTTCCAGAAGTTTCTGTGGGGACGGAGAGCAAGGAGAACCTGCCAGAAGAAGCTGGCACTGATAACAAAAGTTCCACCCATGATTGGGAGACAGACGTTTTGCCTTAGTGTCAGAAAAGAAAAGATTGCCAGACTACAAGAGGTCCCCTCACAAGACAATGCCTCAACACTTCCATGGCCGAAGATGTTCCAGAAGACGAAGCCGTGTGTCTGGATGAAGGAGAACTCTCCAGACAGCTGAGGTCCCATTCACGTCAGGAACAAACCACCATGGGAGCCACTGTCAGAAAAGGAGCCAGACAAAGCTGACTGTCCGAATGTGCAGATTGCAAGAAAACATTTATTGATAAGTCACAGCTAATGATTCACCGATAAGTCGCAGCTAATGATTCACTAAAGGTCACACACTGGAGAGAGGCCCTTTGAGTGCCAGGTTTCCCCCAAGAAGTTCACACAACCTTTGGATCTGCAAGTTCATCAGGGAATCCACAGGGGTGAGAAGCCCTACCACTGTCAGATCTGTGGGAAGTCCTTTGGCCATGAATCCACGCTGCAAGGCCACCAGAACATCCACACGGGGGAGAAGCTGTATTAGTGGAAGGTCTGTCACAAGCGTTTTGGTCACAGTGGGAACCTCAACGTCCACCTCCACACCCACATGGGCCTCAGGCCCCACAGCTTCCCTGAGTGTGGCCAGGACTTCTGTCTACTGGGGACTTTGAAATGCCACACGCACACACACACACACAAAAAAAACCCTACTTGAACGTTACTTCCTGAGGATTCCAACTCCCTTCTGCTGGAGAAGGAAATTGTGTCACCTGTGTTGGAAAAATGATGGATGTCAGGCTATACCCTTATGAGTTGTCTAGAACACAGTAGGGCTTCTACACATTGGAATTCAGATCCTTGCATAAGCACAGACCCTCCTTACTGGTTTTTGTTTTCTGCCTTATTATAACCTACGGTTACCTTCCACACGGGATATTTTCTGGTTGTTTATGATACTGTTATTCTTCCAATGAAATGTAAGTCTTGTTCATTGTTTCAATAAATAGTCCACAATTCAACCATAATCTCTTCTTTTGTCTTGTTGTTGTTCTTCATCTCACTGTAGAAGGGGGTGATCCCAGTAAAGAGGCCAAATTTACTTCAGAACACCCAGGCAAGTGACCATTTCAGCTTGTCTGCGCAGTTCCCGACACCTGGACTCCACTTTGAAGGGCATACTTGTAACAGAACAACAAGGGGGGGGAGCACTAAGAGTGATATACTATTACATCAAGGAACCCCTTAGGTGGATTATGTCTGCCACCAGAGAAAACATGTCTCTCTCTCAAATCCCTTTTTGGGGCCCCCTCTTGGCTGCACCCTGTTACAATCCCTCCTTTTAGATTTACACACACTTTAGAATCTTGTAAAGGACAATGGACGAAGGTCTCATCTTCTTTTAACTACTTCCTGCTGGATACGGCCGTCATCCTACTCCTTGTGGGTCAGGGGGGCCCTGAAAGGGAGAAGGGTTTAGCACTGAGGGCGTCTTTCCTATAAGGGGAGGGACCTTACCGAATCCCAGTCAGGTGGCCATCACGAGGAAGTCCCAGGCTTGGTGTCCAAAGGCTGGCATTACTGGACCATTGGCATCTTGGTCATATTCTGGGAGTGACAGATTTGGAAAGAATTGGAAGGCACAGTTAAATCAGAACCACTAAATGACAAAGACAGGGACTTAAGTAAAGAATGACTTATCTGGAGGATGTTGTACAAGGCATGCTACACCTATACAAGGCATGAAGTATGTGGCCCACTATACTTCACTCGGGCTGAGGGGAATATATTAGAAGTTCCCTTTTTTCAGAGATCTGGGCCCTTTCTGTCCAAGCCATCAAGACAGAAAACGAGAAATCAGTTCTAAAGTGAAGCCCACAGACCGCCTGATCCCTTCACCAACCTAACCCTTTAGGTTCAGCCAAACTGTTGAGTCTCAGGGTGATGATGAAGATGGGCTCCTTAAGTGAGGCCTATATTGCAACCAATCACTCAGGTAATGATGCCATAGGCATGTGCCCTATGAAAACAGAAGAACACACAGATTAATTCGTACAACAATCCCCAAGCCAGTCTCTGTACCTGGGAGACTGTTTTTTGGGAAGACATTCAGTTGTAAGGCCCTTCCTGAAATGACATTTAGCAATGGCAATTGGACAGGTTCTCTGTACGTGTAAATTGTACATCTTTGGTGATATTACAAACCCACCTTCAACTTTCAAATGAAAACAAACTTTCAAGACAGCTGCACCTTTCTGATGTCCAGTACTGAGCATTGTGATTTTCCTTGAACTGCAATTTTTCCCGTTAAGGTCATCCTCACTGTTACTAAAGGGACTACTTTGTGTCCTGCTTTGAATTTTGCCTGTTCATTTGCATAAGCACACCAAGAACAGCCTGGATCACTTATTATCTTTAAGTCCACTTTGCTGGAACTCACAGAGGGAACCTTTACATTGACTTCTCAGTCTGGCCCTCGGGGCACAGAAGCAGAGCCACACATCCACCATCTGGCTTTGCCTGTACCAGTTGTTTCACTCAAATCTTTGAGGCTTCCATTGTGCCTACAGGTTCCTTTTTGGCCATCTTCCAGGAAAGCAACCTTCGTTCCTTCCAGGAAAGACTGCCATGCACTGCACAACCAAAGTACTGGGCTTTTCTTGTGCGCTTACACTAGCTTCGCAAGTCAATACCCATTCCCCAGGGCTTTTTGGTGACGACCAGAACCCATCCATGCCTCCTCCAAGTGTGACATTCCAGTCAAAGTCTTGGTTAACAAAACCACTATTAATGACTGGTCTTATTGGATTTATGCAAGGAAACCTTATGTCATCACTCCTTCAGAATGCCCAATTCTGAAGGAATCAGGTAGGGAGAAAAACACAAAGTGTGAAGGAAAATCCTTTTCCTTCTGATATCCACCAGGCTTCTCAAAACTTTCACTTCCACTGACCTTCTGCAACACTCACAAACCCTCTAATCTTTCTTTCCTACACCTTCTTCATTTACATATTTTTTACTTCCCCATTTGCTTTCCTACAGAATGTGAAGTTTCAACCTTCCCTGGAATCCTCCATTAACTTTTCAGAGCAGATACAGAGCAAAATCCAAAACACAGAGTTCCAGAACACTACACAGGTAGAGGCATTCTGTTGCACTAGTGTGTCCATTAGTGTCTCACAGAAACATGCTTCTTCAGGCCCGGTCTCTTGGCAGAGACATGCCCCCTTTGCCTCAGGCTGAAACACTCATCAGCCCCGAATGACCCCTCCTGGGGCCAGAGAGGCAAAGGCATGCTCCCCCTCTGGGGAGCATGAAACTGTAAGTGAGCAGATAGGGGCAACCTAGGAGCAGCCTACTAAGCAAACCATTACCCACAACTCCATTGTTCCAAAACAGTGTTCAGAAATCAGTTTTCAACCAAACCACTTCACTTTATTGCTCCCTTTCTGTTCCCTTTCCTTTTCACCTTTCCTCAGGCAGCCAATGCCCTCAGGAGGAGTGCAGAAAAAATCTTGAGACTGGGAAAATTCCGTAGTCTCACTCTATCACACCTGAGGGGGTCGGTCTGCCATGGACAATTATTGTCTCCAAGAAGTCGCCAAAAACTGTTACAGAACAACAAGGGCTGGGGCTAAGGGTGATATACTATTACCAAGAGGAACCCCTCAGGCTCATTATGTCCACCACCAGAGGAAAGACATCTCTCCATGCCAGAGATTCCTGAAAAGGAAAGGAATGTTTATCTAATTCCATACAGACTTAAAGTAGTGACCTAATGTCTTCATCAAAATCACAAAGTTCCTTCAAACACCCACAAACACGCACAGTCCTTCCTTCCCCCTTTGTCCAGTCTGGGGGAACCTATCTCAGGAAAAGAAATAGAAGTTGGTGGCTCAGGCAGCCCCAAGTTCTCCCAATAATCCATGTCAGCTGGTAGACCTCCCTCAGTTCCCGGCACCATCAGCTGTGTCACCAGGATCTCTTCTAAAGATGGGTGGTGGTTTCCCCTATGAAAGCTGAGGGGACCCCACTCTGGCAAAGCCGCAAGATTCTCTTTCTATTGCCTCAGCCATGAGGTCCTCTCTGCACAATGGCTGCAGTAGTCTCTACTCTGCCAAAGCCACGTGGTTCTCCTTTCACTGCCCCAGCAGTGTGGTCCTGTCTCCCAGGGCTGAGGGAGTCACAATTCTGTCAAAACTGCTTGGGCCTCTCTCCACTGCCTGCAAGGATCGGGGTTGCCAGTCTGCCTAAGCCATGTGGAGGTTCTCTGCTAAAGCTGCATGGTGATTCTCGCAGGGCTGTGGGAGTCCCCACTCTCCTAAAGAACAAGTGATTCTCTCCCTGCCCAATGGCCATGGAGTCTGGGTTTAAAGCCAGTGGCGCTCTTTTCAGAGACTCCAGGGTGGTTTTGGTCTCCACAAAGCCCATGATCAGGTCATTTCTCAAGCCACCAGCTCTCACTGAAACTCTTGCAGCACTGATGAACTTGAACTCAGCCATGAACTAGCCTGTCCTTCCTCATGTCACTGGCTTCTCTCCTGCCCACTCATCGGCCTCACAACCTCCTTGTTGTTGTTGGTTTTTATTTTTTGCCCCAGATTTATAAGTATCAATACCCCCTTTTTAGGGGTAAATTACCTCATATTGTTAGAATAAAAAATTTAAAAAATTTTGGATGTGGACACGTTCACCATGGAGTAATGATGAAATACAGAGAAAATAAAAATAGAAGTGTGCTTTCAAAGTACAGAGTTTTTAAAAATAATGTAAATGGTTTTAAAAAATATTTTCTAAGAATTTCTAAAATATTCCTGTTAATACCTAGAGGTATTAGTTGTTCACAAGTTGGCAAGAAATGAAGTGGTCAGGGGTGGGCCTTGTTACATTTAGGGGGACTGAGGTTGAAAATGTTAGAAGTCTCATGGTTAGCAGCATGGAAAATTATCTTGAGTCGTTGACATTAAAAAGATTTCTGACAGGGCAAGGTTCAAGGTCTGAGGAATGACCAAGAATTGGAAAAGCCAGGGCTGTGGCGTTTCTTGGCGGATTCACGTTTTTTGCAGAACAAGGTGGTGATGACTAAGCTGGTGCTCCCAGAAGCACAAACCGCTAGGTTATTTCCAACATCTTCAATTGTTACCTTGTAAGGACTGGTGATTCCAGAGCTCATTAGTATCGTTACTATTACAAACATCCACTAGATAGGAGCAAAGGCCATTGAATAGGTTCTGGATGGTTTTTGCTCCCAGGTTTAAAAAAGAATTGCTCTTAATAACTTAATTTAGCTACAATGAACGGACCACAGAAAGACATGAGTGTAATAGGAATTTTTTCTTATCACCTATATCCATACTTTCAAAAAATGTGTATAGCTTTAGTAATTCTTCTATTTCTTATTTTTTCCTACATATATATGTATAAACACACATCTTTATTATATTTCCCCATTACCATTTAGTCCCCTTATATTCTCCCCTTACCTACAGCATATTTATTAAAGTGTACTTTTATGTCTTTTTAACATATGAATAACAAATTTGGTCTTGTATTTTATAAACAACATTGCTAAAGGTGAAGGGATTAAGTACAGGTAGGTGGTGACAAAACAGTCACAGAGATGTCAAATACAGCACAATTGTCAAGTTTATTAAAAATACCAGCCCTGGCTGGTGTAGCTCAGTGGATTGAGCATGGGCTGGGAACCAAAGTGTCCCAGGTTCTATTCCCAGCCAGGGTACATTCCTGGGTTGCAGGCCATAACCCCCAGCAACTGCACATTGATGTTTCTCTCTCTGTATCTCCCTCCCTTCCCTCCCTAAAAGTAAATAAATAAAATCTTTAAATAAATCTATTTTTAAAAAATACCTTTATTTTTTAGCCCTGGGTAGTGTGCTGCTGTGGATTGAGTTCTGGCCTCAGAACCAAAGGGTTGCCACTTTGATTACCAGTCAGGACACACTCCTGAGTTGTGGGCCAAGTGCCCAGTAGGGGGCACTCAAGAGGCAACCATACATTGATGCTTCTCTCCCTCTCTACCTCCCTCCCCTTCTCTCTAAGAAATAAATAAAATCTTTTTAAAAATTATGTTTTAATTTTTCAGTTACAGTTAGCACCCAGTATTGTGTTAGTTTCAACTATGTATATTTTTAATTGGAACAAATTCCAGAATCAACTGCAAAGCTGTTATGTGACCTTTCCTGATGTCAGAATTTTTTAAAGGCTCAGAAAGAGAAAATAGAAAGACACTCAAGATAAAAATGGACAAAAATTTACCTTGGTCATTGCCTAGTCTTTAAGAAAACTGGTGGAATGCCAAAGAAGAAAAGGAGTTTAGAGCTCCTGATTTCAGATACATATAGGATACAACCTTGAGGGATAGGTTCTCAAGGTTTCCATGAAGTATATCAAGTTAATTATTACTGATGGATCCCTCCCCAAAACTATAACAGAAAAAGAAAGGAGTCAATTCATATCAGCATTTTTTCATCTTAAATTTTTTTAAAGAATACTTTTTAAAAAAGAGATTGTATTTATTTATTTTTAGATGGAGGGGAAGTGAGGGAGAAAGAGAGGGAGAGAAACATCAATGTGTGACAGATACATCCATCATTTGCCTCTTGCACGCCTTCAACTGGGGTCCTGGCCTGCAACACAGCATGTGCCCTGACTGGGAATCAAACTGGTGACCTTTTGGTTCACAGGCCAGCACGTAATCCACTGAGCCACAATATCCATGGCTCCCCCCCATTTTTAACATTGTGACAAGGCACACATAAGATAAACTTTAGTATTTAGGCATTTTTAAAAAAGATTTTATTCACTTATTTTTTATACAGGGGAAGAGAGGGAGAAAGAGAAGGAGAGAAACAGCAATATGTTGATGCCTCTCTCATGACCCCCAGTGGGTTCCTGGCCTGCAACCCAGGCATATGCCCTGACTGGGAATCAAACCTGCAACCCTATGGTCCACAGGCTGGCACTGAACTACTGAGCCACACCAGCCAGGGCCTTTGCCCAGTTTTTTAACTGGATTGTTAGTTTTTTGTTGTTGTTGGTGGTGGTGGTGGTGGTGAGTGTTAGGTTTTTTTAGATATCCTTGATATTAACCCCTTATCAGGTATTTGCAAATATTGTTTCCCATTCTTAGGTTGCCGTACACACTGTGAATTATGTCCCTTTGATGCAAAGATGTGACTTTAAGATATATTTGGATAACATTATTTACTATAATTAAGATACAGTCAAGTGCACATATTGTTAGTTTATGGATCATATACTTCTGGCAGACCTGGGAAGGCATAATCAAAGATAACAATTTCCATAGCCCTCAGAAGTTTCCAGGGCAGCCTGTGTGGTGCACCCCTCCCAACTGCCCAGGTGACCACTGATCTGCTTTGCATTATTTTTGGTTAGTTAGCGTTTTTCACTACTCTAAATAAGGGGAATCACACCGTTAGCAGGGACTCTTTGGGTGTGCTTGCTTTCACTGAGAAATCTGACTTTTTGATGCACCCCTACTGTCCTCATATCATTTATTCTTTATTCTCTTTGTTGAATATTATTCCCTCGTGTAGACTTAACATGTTACTCTATTTGTTAATGGACATGGGAGTTGCCAAATGTGACTTTTTATCACACACAAAATTCTCCTGAGTATCTGGGTGTGTTTTCATTCTCTCTGTTTGCTTCTGCAGTTCTGTTTATTCAGGTGACTGTGCTCCAGGAACATAGTCTCTCTGTTGCTGCATTTGAATAGGCATTTTTCTCATGATTGTCTTCTTTTTATTTTAGTTTGTGTGTGTGCACGTTCTCTTTTCTGTGAACTTTAGACACTACTTAATAAGTTGCATCAACTATCCAATTGAAATATGGCTTTCATTGTGTTTTCTTTACAACTGGACTCCCAGCCACTGGCAATGTACCTAGAACGTGTCCTGAGATTAGGGAGTATTTGCTGAAGGGGAGAGTGGATAACACCATGGAACATAAGAAATATGAAGAGGGTCCTCACTGAGGACTGGCCTTTACCTACCAGTCTGAACAAAATGTCCATGACAATCTGATGACTGAAAAAAAAATAAAAGCAGGTTACTTAACCACAGAGAACACGTAGTTCACTTGCCTTATTATCCCAGGTTCTTGCATGTACCTGCAGATATGCCTGCAGGTGTGCAGGTGCATGTGCAGGTAGGTACATGTGCAGGTTCAGGTGCATGCCAATGCATGCATGCACGTGTGTAAAAGGGCCACAGCACACTGTGAAGATGGTTACTATGAAGAAGAATAAAGGGGAAAACGTGCAAGGACACTGCTGCTTTCTCTGCATTTTGAACGCTGCCCTCTCTGGAGACAGTGCAGATACTTCCGTTTCAGTTGGAAAGTTTGTTCGCGACAGAGGGGTATCTCCTCTGGAGTTCAGAGTGTCAGCACTGAGCCCGAGGACCTGGGGTGGTAGTAAGGGGAGAAATGAGCAACCTGACATCGGGGACAGCCTGCGCATCACCCCCAGAGAATCAGGACCCCGCCAGGAGCCCCTGTCATCAGGTGCAGGGGAAAAAAGAAAAAAAAAAAAAAAACAGTTGCCGCAGACACAGGCTGGTCCCTCCTGGGCATTGCCCCTGGGACTCCCCTTCTTGCAATTTCAAAGTTTTCATTCCCTCTAATGGGTTCAAATTAATTTATTCCCAAACCTCTCGCGCCTGAGGCCTCCACCTGTTTTTCCCGCCAGCCCCAGGTGGGGCGAGCAATCATCCCCACTCACTGCATGGCCTGCCAGGAAAGAGCAAGAACCCAGTAGCGGGACCTGCGTCCCTATGAGACTGGTTAAGGCCGCCTCGACGGGTACCGGATCAGGAGGCCCCCGGAGGCGCTAAATTGGCACCAGAAAGTTCACTCTGTTGACATGGAAAACTTTCTTTGCCATCGGCCAGCCTCCAGGGTGGCGCACTGCGTGTCAAGGCTGCCTGTGGAAACAGCGCTCCAGGGTCTATTTCTGACCCTAAGTTAACATCTGTTTGGAAAATACAGACCAAGGGCAATGGAGAATATATAAATTGCTCATAACCTTGGGCTGTAGACAAGCAGTTTTAAAGGCATTTCCATTTTTTTTCTTTTCAATGGTCACTTGTATTTATTCATTTTTCAGTTAGAGTTGGCATTCAATATGAGGTTAGTTTCAGGAGTATGCCCCAGGGGTCAGCCATTTATAGGACTTGCCAAGTCTCCAACTGCCGAGTCCAGCACCCACCTGGCGCCATCCACACTGATCACAATATTCCTGACAGTGTTCCCTGTGGTGCACCTCACATCCCAGGAATGTTCTGTGATTACCAGTCTGTCCTTCCCAATTCCTTCACCTCTTCACCTATCTATGCTGACCCTCTGCCATCTGGTAAATATCTGTCTATTCCCTGTATCTATGAGTCTGTTTCTGGTCTGTTTGTTTATATTGTTTTGATTAGACACAATATAAATAAGTGAAATCATAAGGTATTTTGTTTTATTTTTTTCATTCATTACAGATTTTCTCTATTTATTTTTAGACAGAGGGGGAGGGAGAAAGAGAGGGAGAGAAGCATCAATGTGTGGTTGCCTCTCGCGCACCGCCTTCTGTGGTTCTCTTCCTGTTCTAGATGTTTGCTTTTGTTTTAGGTGTGGTTGTTAATAACTGAGTTTGATGTCTTTTTTAGTGTTCATATTTTTTATCTTTTTCTTATATAAGTCCTTTTATCATTTCATATAAGGGCTTGGTGATGATGAACTCCTTTGTCTTGACCTTATCTGAGAAGCACTTTATCTGCCCTTCCATTCTTAATGAATGCTTTGCTGGATAGAGCAATCTTGGATGTAGGTCCTTGCCTTTCATGACTTGGAATACTTCGTTCCAGCCCCTTCTTGCCTGTAATGTCTCTTTTGAGAAATCAGCAGAAAGTCTGATGGGAACTCCTTTGTAGATGACTGTCGCCTTATCTCTTCCTGCTTCTAGAATTCTCTCCTTCATTTTTACCTTGGCTAATGTAATTATGATGTGCCTTGGCGTGTTCCTCCTCGCATCCAACCTCTTTGAGACTCTCTGAGCTTCCTGGACTTCCTGGAAGTCTATTTCCTTTGCCAGATTGGGGAAGTTCTCCTTTATTATTTTTTCAAATAAGTTTTCCACTTGTTGCTCTTCCTCTTCTCCTTCTGGTAACCCTATAATTCAGATGTTGGAACGTTTAGAGATGTCCTGAAGGTTCCTAAGCTTATCCTCATTCTTTAAAATTCTTATTTCTTCATTCTTTTCTGTTTGATCATTTCTTTCTTTCTTCTGGTCCCCTACATTGATTTGAAACCCAGTTTTCTTTCCATCACTCTTGATTCCATGTGCATTTTTCTTCATTTCACTTATTGTAGCCTTTATTTGTTCATCTAATTTGCAACCAAAATTAACCAATTCTGTGAGCATCCTGATCACCAGTGCTTTGAACTGTGCATCTCATAGGTTGGCTATCTCTTGATCGCTTTAAAATATTGGCTGGACAGATTTGATTTGTTCTCTTTAAGCCATATTTTTTTTGTCTAGTCAAAAAAAAAAAACACCTGTGTTATGTATGAGGTGTGGAGCCTTAGGTGTTCACCAGGGCAGGGCAACCCACTTGCTGGTTTGTGACCTTGTATGTGGGGGCAGGGTCAGACAAGAAACAATGGTGCTTGCTCTGCTCTCTCTAGGACTTCAGTCCCCTCTGCCACTTTCCACAATATGATTGAGCCCTTCTGGTGCTGGCTCCTGGGCGGGTGGGCTTGTTTACATTCTAGGACTCTGTGGGTCTCCTCAAAGAACTCTCCTGTGAGGCTGGGAGATTCTTCTGGCACCTCAACCCCAACAGGTGTTTTCAATCAGTGCTTTTAAGCTTTGTTATCATCACTGGGTCCCTGGGTTGCTTGGTCTGTGTCCCTGCCCATTTTTGCCTAGTTTATCTGCACGTGAATGTGTGAGTGCAGGTAGCCAGCTGCTTTGTATACCTCACTGGGTCTGCTCATTGCCTTCGATGCCCAGGGTGTGCCACCAGGTGCATCAGCTGCCCCTGTGCTTCTGGGGTCCAACAACTGCCGCCTGGAACCTTCACACCTGCATCTTCCAGCCACTGCTCTTTCCTGCCGGGGCCTTTTGACCCCTCTCTGAATGCCACCAGCTCTGCCCTTCTTACTGGTCTGGATGAATGGTTGTCAGACCATTCCCTACAGTTCATTTCTCTCTGTTTGCTTGGTTTTTTGTTTCTAAATTTTTGTTGTCCTTACTTTTGGTTGTGCAAGGAGGCACAGTGTGTCTACATATGCCTCCATCTTGGCCAGGAGTCACTTGGAGAAGCCTTTAAAAAAAACCCTAAGCCCTGACCTGTGTGGCTCAGTGGAGAGGGCATTGCCTTCCAAAGGGAAAGGTCACTGGTTTCATTCCTGCTCAAGGCAGGTATATGTGTTGGTGGGTTCAGTTCCTGGTCAGTGGGTGTAGGAGAGGCAACTGACTAATGTTTCTTTCTCACACTGATGTTTCTCTCCTTTTCTTCTTCTCTCTCTCCAGACAGAGAGAGAAAGAGGGAGAAATCCTATCTAAGCCTGGCTCCAGACCAAATAACTGTCTGAGGGTGGGGCAAAGGTGCAAGTAAGATTTTTGTTTGTTTGTTCTTTGTGCTCCAGGGGTTTTATTAACTGAGGTTTAAGGAGTGAATCTTGTAAAAGCTAATCTCCATGGTGTGGGGAGTGTTGAGGGTGCCACCTTTGAGGTTTTAGTGGTGGCATTTTAATAAAGAGAATTAACAGTGGATTGATCCCCTTATCTCTCCTGTCAGGTGTGAGAACTAAAATGGATTAGTCTGTATTTTAACTTGCTCTGCCAGGTTTATCAACTACCCCCCTCTCAGGCTTTCTCCACCTTAGCACTACTGACATTTTGGAGGGGAATACTTTGTTGTGGGGCCGTCCTGTGCATTGCAGGGTGTTGAGCCATGTGCCTGGCCTCCCACCCACTACATGGCAAGAGCATCCTCTTGCCAATGTAGCAACCAAAAGTGTCTAGACATTGCCCAGTGTCCACTAGACATGCTACAAGTATCCATTCAGTCCACGCAATTATCCTGCACTGAGAATCCCCATCCTAAAGGATATTAACTCACAAGCCAAATAAGAAAACTAATCCAGAAAGGAAAGACTATAAATATGGTGCACAAATAAAAGACAAGAAAAATAAAAGGAAAAAAAACCCACTGGTGCAGATACTTTCAGAAACAGGAATATTTCAACCATCATCCAAGAAATATGAATACAAATAACATCAGGAAATAACAAATCAGGAAAGGAATCAGCCAAAAGCAATAAGGATAAAATCTAAAAACATCAATGTAGTTGAATATCAGTTAAAATACACATATTTTACATATTATATATAATAGATAGAATTAAAAAATTAGTTGGGACATAGGGTAGAATGAATGCAACAGAAAGACAAATTAAAGAGGAGAAGACGATATAGAAGACTTTTCTTGAAACCAGAAGGTATAAAGAAATTAGAGCAGTAATAGGATTTGTGAGAGAACAGGACTTCCCCCATCCCCCAAAGAGGAGAAAATACAAATGGAGAGGATGAAATATTCAAAGAAATAATGATGATTAGGGAATTTCCGTGAGCTTTCACCCAGATTCCTAGTGATTTCATTTTACATAACCCTCCTAAACCAGGAAGGCAGCAAGGGCACAAAACTATTAACTAAACAGATTGTATTTGGATGAGCAGAGCAGAGAGACTAGGGGTCCTGGGTGAAAAACAAAAGCAAACAAATCAATATTTGCAGGGATGGATTTGCCATTGAGACATTTAAAGTGGCATTCTGTCTGGGCAGGGACCTGGCTGAATCATTAATGACTTCCCATCTCCTCGTTAAGAAGGATTCATGAACAGTTTATGCTGAAACAAAATGAGCTGAGAGTTTCCATAGACCTGCCAAAATTAGGCACTTTTAGCTCAGTCTAGACTTTACAGCAGATCTAAGATTAAAATAATGAAGGTCAGAGTGCTGTGAACATAAATTACCTGTAAAAATTACCTGTAAAAAGACTTCAAAAACCAAAAATTTTGAAGGCTACACACTAAGAGATAAATTTTTGAAAGAAAGAGTCGGACATGTTGGGTAGGTAGATGGTGGTATGGGGCAGAGCCCAGTTAATTCTGGGTTTCGCCGTTATTCACGCTGACTTGTGAACATAACTTCCATTGTTCTAAGGGGAAAAAAGGCCAGAAAACATCAGAAAATAATCATTACAATTTTGGGGTCAAAACAACCTTCTACTCTTCTACACCCCACACAAGGTGAGGAAAAACCTCCCCACTCCCATTCTACTCACAAGGAGTTTGAGATTCGTAGGGTTAAAATACTGGTTTTAAGATTCCATACAGATCTAAACCAAAATCAGTCCAAAGCAAACCACCCTCCAATTCATCTAAAAGGTTAAAGAAGAAAACTGGTTTACTGTTAACCTGACACAAACAACTCGCTATTTGAATGGATTTGTTCTGATTTGATCAACTATAGGAATTTCCAAACCGGTGATCCAATTTTGCCCACTCCTTGATTAAAATTCAACATTGACTCAGTGATTCAAACAAAAACATTCAGATCCCCTCCAAGATTATAGTTTTTCAGATTTTATAGCATCTAATTTGCAGGAACAAAAACCAAGGTCCATGTAGAGTCCCACTCTATGTATAAACTACCTATTCCCAACCCTGGGGGGAATGAAATGGAGTGGAATCTATGTGCTTTTTCCTGATTTTTACTGTTTTTACTTTTAAAAAACTTTTAAAACATGTATTGACTTTACAGAGGTAGAGGAAAGGAAAGAGAAATCAATTTGTGGTTCCACTTATTTCTGCATTCATTGGTTGATTCCTGAAGGCACTCTGACTGGAGGTTGAATCCAAAATCCTGGCATATAGGCGGACTTTCTAACCAAGTACACAACCAGGGCTTAAGAAACTATTTCAATTTTTGTCTCTCTAGTTTTTAGAAAAGGTTAAGTTGACTAATATCAAACCAGTTATTGAATCTATTTTGAACAACAGTTTAATGTATTAATTTCAAGATACTAAAAAGTTTTAAATGTTTTTAAAATGACTTTTTCTTGTGTATGAATAGTTACTTTTCTCTTGTTCAATATCTTGTATTGCTAAATTGGTATGAGATCATTGTTTTATTCTCCTGGTGTTCAGCCTCTGGTTTGCTATGTGTCTTCTCAGAAATACGTTCTTCTCACACTTTGTCATTTTATTTATTTTTTAATTTAAAATGTTCGTCTATTTTTAGAGAGAGAGGAAAGGAAGGACGTCTTATGTTATTTGTACTTTATTTTTCCATTTTTAATTATTTATTTGGAGAGTGAGGGGAAGGGATGGAGAAAGAGAGAGGAACATGGATGTTAGAAGGAAAGATCAGTGGGTTGCCTCTCCTACATGTCCCGACTAGGGACGGAACCGCCAACCCAGGCATTTGCCCTGACCGGGAATCAAACGCCGGACCTTTCGCTTTGCTAGACAATGCCCAACCCACCACTGATCACAATACAACGGACAGATGATGTGTTGCAGAATTGTATTCCTGAATCCTATGTAATTTTATTAACCAATTTTACCCCAATAAACGCAATGAAAAATAATTCAAAAAATAAATATTTTTAAAAAATCATTTACAACTAACAAAAAAGTAGGTGATCTATCTCAAACTCGTTAGGACTTGTAGATCTTTGTCTATGCCTCTATATATCTCGATGCCTTCAAACATTTCAGCTGTATAATAAATACCGTAATTCACTAGACTAGAGCAAGGCAATAAATGTTGGGGGCAACGGAGGGTTATTTTTTTTCTCCTGTGAAGTTTCAGCGGGGAAAATTTAATCAAAGCTGGTACTCTAAATGAGTGGGTGGTCCCATGGCCTTCGACCAATCCCAGCGCTGAAAGAGAACAGGGGGCGGGGCCTGGAGTTTCTATATAAAGAGAGACCTTTCACCTCGTGGCACATTTAGTCCAGCTCCAGACTGCGGAGAAGACCAGAGGAGACTCGGAGGAGGTAAGGCAGGGCTGGGGATGTGTGAGGACGTTTTGAAATGAGGATGGATGGAGGTGGGCTTCGGAAAGATTTGGGTTTATGTTCATGGTGCATTATTTCCGTGATCTCAGGAAAACAAGGGGTCTCCATTGTTCCCCGTTCACTCGGATTTCTTGTATAACTCCTGGTTTAACATGCGTGGTGTGGTTTACGTTTTTATTTTAGTGCCTGATTTTATTTTATTTCATTATTTTGGCCGTGAGAGGCTGTATATTTCTCGTTCTAAGTTTACTTATCAATTACAGTTGATATGGACTATTACATAATTGTAGTTTCAGGTGTACAGCATAGTGATTAGAAATTTATATAACTTAAGAAGTGATCCCCCAAATAAGTCTAGTACCTGCCTGGCACCATCCATAGTTACTACAATATTATTGACTATATTCCCTGTGCTGTACTTTACATCTCCGTGAGTATTTTGTAACTACCAATTAGTATCCCTCAATCCCCTCATCTCTCTCACTCAGCCCCTGCCCAACCCTTCTCCTCTCTGGCAACCATCAGTCTATTCTCTGTATCTATGAGTTGGTTCCGATTTTGTTCTTTAGACCCCACTGATGAGAGAGATCCCACAGTGTTTGTTTTTCTCTGCCTGAGTTCACTCAGCACAATGCCCTCCAGGTCCATCCGAGTTGTTATCAATGACTAGGTTTCACTCTTTTTGACGGCTGAGTCATATTCCATTCAGTAGAAGCTCCACTTGTTTATCCAACCATTTCTTGATGGGCTCTTCAGTTGCTTCCATATCTTGGCTCTGATTTTTATTGCTTCTTGTGATTGTGTGTTTTTCTTTAATGTGAAAGGAACCTGGAGGGATTAAAAATGACCAGTGGAATCACTGCCTTCTCCCCGGTGGCAAACAACCTGAAACCCCTTAATTCCTGGGGTTTCAGACGGTCTTTTCTCCCATCCCAAAGCTTGTGGGAGGATGTGTTCACCTTCCATACAAGAACCTGTAGGAATGCTCCCCTCCCCCACCTGTCCTAGGGGTTCATCTTTCTGACTGTCAGTGACCTTGCCCAGACCTTCAGAGAGACCCCCCCCCATCTCTGGCTGGAAGGAAGGTTGTTTTTCCCTGGCTGTTGTACTTGGAATCAAATACATCTCTGGAGAAAATAGAAAATGTATTTTTGGCTTTAGGAGGTAGGTTCAGGACCCAGGCATAACTTCTTTCTAAACATCGTGATTCCTGGAAATTGCAAAGGCCATTGGGTTTCAATCCGTTTTCTGGAATGAGATTAAGTATAGGTGGTTCAGCCCTGGCTGGAGTAGCTCAGTGGATTGAGCATGGACTCAGCACTAAAGGGTCACCAGTTCGATTCCTGGTCCAGGCACATGCCTGGATTGCTGGGCAGGTCCCTAGTGGGGCCCACATGAGAGGCAACCACACATTGATATATCTCTGCCTCTCTCTCCCTCCCTTCACCAGTGTCAAAAAATAAATACATAAAGTATATATTTTTAAATGTTAATCCATTAACATTTAATGGTTCTGTTAATCCATTAATCCCAAAATGCCAGCAGGAGATTGTGCTGTAGGGGGTTGGGAGTGGATGAGCAGGAACCAGAGGACCATTCCGAGGTACAAGATTACCTTTTAGGGCAATGAAAATGAGGTTCACACAACACTGGGAGTGCATTTAGTGGCATGAAATTGTACCCTGTAAAAAATAATTGAAAAGGTGAATTTTTTCCTTATGCATTTTACCACTATACCAAAGTATCTGTAGCAGCCTAACTCTCGTAGGATTTTTTTGTGCATGTGTGTGTTCTCCCTTCCCTGGAACAAAGAAGGAAATGTTAGGGGACAACCTTGGGTTAATATTTTTCATGTTTACCCTGGCCAGGTGGCTCTCGGTTGGAGCATTATCCTCTGCACCGCACCGTTGCTGGTTCGATTCCCAGTGAGAGTGCAAAGAGAAGGTAATCGAAGTTTCTCTGTGACACTGGTGTTTCTCTCTCTCCCTTGCTCTCTCTCTCTCTCCAGTCAGTAAGCATCCTCTGATGAGAATTTAAAAATAAATCTTTCCCTTGTTACTACGCCACATGCAATTCCATAGTTGTAAATATGTTTCTGTATCTTCCTACAGAATCATGGCTGATACAGTGATTAAAAACTACCAATCTATTCTCTGTTCCAGGGGTGTCAAACTCATTTTCACTAGGGGCCACATCAGCCTCCCAGTTGCCTTCAAAGGCTGAAATAGATTTAGGACTGTATAAATATAACTACTCCTTAACTCTTAAGGAGTTAAAATCCCACTCAGCCCTTTGAAGGCAACTGGGAGGCTGATGTGGCCCCTAGTGAAAATGAGTTTGACACGCCTGGAACAGAGAATAGATTGGTAGTTTTTAATCACTGTATCAGCCATGATTCTGTAGGAAGATACAGAAACATATTTACAACTACGGAATTGCATGTGGCGTAGTAACAAGGGAAAGATTTATTTTTAAATTCTCATCAGAGGATGCTTACTGACTGGAGAGAGAGAGAGAGCAAGGGAGAGAGAGAAACACCAGTGTCACAGAGAAACTTCGATTACCTTCTCTTTGCTCTCACTGGGAATCGAACCAGCAACGGTGCGGTGCAGAGGATAATGCTCCAACCGAGAGCCACCTGGCCAAGGTAAACTGAAAAATTAACCCAAGGTTGTCCTCTAAGATTTCCTTCTTTGTTCCAGGAAGGGAGAACACACACATGCACAAAAAATCCTACGAGACTTAGGCTGCTACAGATACTTTGGTATAGTGGTAAAATGCATAAGGAAAAAATTCACCCTTTCACTATTTTTTTACAGGGTACGGTTTCATGCCACTAAATGCACTCCCAGTGTTGTGTGAACCTCATTTTCATTGCCCTAAAAGGTAATCTTGTACCTCGGAATGGTCCTCTGGTTCCTGCTCATCCACTCCAACCCCCTACAGCACAATCTCCTGCTGGCATTTTGGGATTAATGATTAACAGAACCATTAAATGTTAATGGATTACATTCATTTAAAAATATATACTTTATATGTATTATTTTTTGACACTGGGGAAGGGAGGGAGAGAGAGGCAGAGATATATCAATGTGTGGTTGCCTCTCATGTGGGCCCCACTAGGGACCTGGCCCGCAATCCAGGAATGTGCCTGGACCAGGAATCGAACTGGTGACCCTTTAGTTCTGAGTCCATGCTCAATCCACTGAGCTACTCCAGCCAGGGCTGAACCACCTATACTTAATCTCATTCCAGAAAACGGATTGAAACCCAATGGCCTTTGCAATTTCCAGGAATCACGATGTTTAGAAAGAAGTTATGCCTGGGTCCTGAACCTACCTCCTAAAGCCAAAAAGACATTTTCTATTTTCTCCAGAGATGTATTTGATCCAAGTACAACAGCCAGGGAAAAACAACCTTCCTTCCAGCCAGAGATGGGGGGGGTCTCTCTGAAGGTCTGGGCAAGGTCACTGACAGTCAGAAAGATGAACCCCTAGGACAGGTGGGGGAGGGGAGCATTCCTACAGGTTCTTGTATGGAAGGTGAACACATCCTCCCACAAGCTTTGGGATGGGAGAAAAGACCGTCTGAAACCCCAGGAATTAAGGGGTTTCAGGTTGTTTGCCACCGGGGAGAAGGCAGTGATTCCACTGGTCATTTTTAATCCCTCCAGGTTCCTTTCACATTAAAGAAAACACACAATCACAAGAAGCAATAAAAATCAGAGCCAAGATATGGAAGCAACTGAAGAGCCCATCAAGAAATGGTTGGATAAACAAGTGGAGCTTCTACTGAATGGAATATGACTCAGCCGTCAAAAAGAGTGAAACCTAGTCATTGATAACAACTCGGATGGACCTGGAGGGCATTGTGCTGAGTGAACTCAGGCAGAGAAAAACAAACACTGTGGGATCTCTCTCATCAGTGGGGTCTAAAGAACAAAATCGGAACCAACTCATAGATACAGAGAATAGACTGATGGTTGCCAGAGAGGAGAAGGGTTGGGCAGGGGCTGAGTGAGAGAGATGAGGGGATTGAGGGATACTAATTGGTAGTTACAAAATACTCACGGAGATGTAAAGTACAGCACAGGGAATATAGTCAATAATATTGTAGTAACTATGGATGGTGCCAGGCAGGTACTAGACTTATTTGGGGGATCACTTCTTAAGTTATATAAATTTCTAATCACTATGCTGTACACCTGAAACTACAAATGTAATAGTCCTATCAACTGTAATTGATAAGTAAACTTAGAACGAGAAATATACAGCCTCTCACGGCCAAAATAATGAAATAAAATAAAATCAGGCACTAAAATAAAAACGTAAACCACACCACGCATGTTAAACCAGGAGTTATACAAGAAATCCGAGTGAACGGGGAACAATGGAGACCCTTGTTTTCCTGAGATCACGGAAATAATGCACCATGAACATAAACCCAAATCTTTCCGAAGCCCACCTCCATCCATCCTCATTTCAAAACGTCCTCACACATCCCAGCCCTGCCTTACCTCCTCCGAGTCTCCTCTGGTCTTCTCCGCAGTCTGGAGCTGGACTAAATGTGCCACGAGGTGAAAGGTCTCTCTTTATATAGAAACTCCAGGCCCCGCCCCCTGTTCTCTTTCAGCGCTGGGATTGGTCGAAGGCCATGGGACCACCCACTCATTAGAGTACCAGCTTTGATTAAATTTTCCCCGCTGAAACTTCACAGGAGAAAAAAAATAACCCTCCGTTGCCCCCAACATTTATTGCCTTGCTCTAGTCTAGTGAATTACGGTATTTATTATACAGCTGAAATGTTTGAAGGCATCGAGATATATAGAGGCATAGACAAAGATCTACAAGTCCTAACGAGTTTGAGATAGATCACCTACTTTTTTGTTAGTTGTAAATGATTTTTAAAAATATTTTTTTTGAATTATTTTTCATTGCGTTTATTGGGGTAAAATTGGTTAATAAAATTTACATAGGATTCAGGAATACAATTCTGCAACACATCATCTGTCCGTTGTATTGTGATCAGTGGTGGGTTGGGCATTGTCTAGCAAAGCGAAAGGTCCGGCGTTTGATTCCCGGTCAGGGCAAATGCCTGGGTTGGCGGTTCCGTCCCTAGTCGGGACATGTAGGAGAGGCAACCCACTGATCTTTCCTTCTAACATCCAGTTCCTCTCTCTTTCTCCATCCCTTCCCCTCACTCTCCAAATAAATAATTAAAAATGGAAAAATAAAGCACAAATAACATAAGACGTCCTTCCTTTCCTCTCTCTCTAAAAATAGACGAACATTTTAAATTAAAAAATAAATAAAATGACAAAGTGTGAGAAGAACGTATTTCTGAGAAGACACATAGCAAACCAGAGGCTGAACACCAGGAGAATAAAACAATGATCTCATACCAATTTAGCAATACAAGATATTGAACAAGAGAAAAGTAACTATTCATACACAAGAAAAAGTCATTTTAAAACATTTAAAACTTTTTAGTATCTTGAAATTAATACATTAAACTGTTGTTCAAAATAGATTCAATAACTGGTTTGATATTAGTCAACTTAACCTTTTCTAAAAACTGAGAGACAAAAAATTGAAATAGTTTCTTAAGCCCTGGTTGTGTACTTGGTTAGAAAGTCCGCCTATATGCCAGGATTTTGGATTCAACCTCCAGTCAGAGTGCCTTCAGGAATCAACCAATGAATGCAGAAATAAGTGGAACCACAAATTGATTTCTCTTTCCTTTCCTCTACCTCTGTAAAGTCAATACATGTTTTAAAAGTTTTTAAAAGTAAAACAGTAAAAATCAGGAAAAGCACATAGATTCCACTCCATTTCATTCCCCCCAGGGTTGGGAATAGGTAGTTTATACATAGAGTGGGACTCTACATGGACCTTGGTTTTTTGTCCTGCAAATTAGATGCTATAAAATCTGAAAACTATAATCTTGGAGGGGATCTGAATGTTTTTGTTTGAATCACTGAGTCAATGTTGAATTTTAATCAAGGAGTGGGCAAAATTGGATCACCGGTTTGGAAATTCCTATAGTTGATCAAATCAGAACAAATCCATTCAAATAGCGAGTTGTTTGTGTCAGGTTAACAGTAAACCAGTTTTCTTCTTTAACCTTTTAGATGAATTGGAGGGTGGTTGCTTTGGACTGATTTTGGTTTAGATCTGTATGGAATCTTAAAACCAGTATTTTAACCTACGAATCTCAAACTCCTTGTGAGTAGAATGGGAGTGGGGAGGTTTTTCCTCACCTTGTGTGGGGTGTAGAAGAGTAGAAGGTTGTTTTGACCCCCAAAATTGTAATGATTATTTTCTATGTTTTGGCCTTTTTTCCCTTAGAACAATGGAAGTTATGTTCACAAGTCAGCGTGAATAACGGCGAAACCCAGAATTACTGGGCTCTGCCCCATACCACCATCTACCTACCCAACATGTCCGACTCTTCTTTCAAAAATTTATCTCTTAGTGTGTAGCCTTCAAAATTTTTGGTTTTTGAAGTCTTTTTACAGGTAATTTTTACAGGTAATTTATGTTCACAGCACTCTGACCTTCATTATTTTAATCTTAGATCTGCTGTAAAGTCTAGACTGAGCTAAAAGTGCCTAATTTTGGCAGGTCTATGGAAACTCTCAGCTCATTTTGTTTCAGCATAAACTGTTCATGAATCCTTCTTAACGAGGACATGGGAAGTCATTAATGATTCAGCCAGGTCCCTGCCCAGACAGAATGCCACTTTAAATGTCTCAATGGCAAATCATCCCTGCAAATATGATTTGTTTGCTTTTTTTTTCACCCAGGACCCCTAGTCTCTCTGCTCTGCTCATCCAAATACAATCTGTTTAGTTAATAGTTTTGTGCCCTTGCTGCCTTCCTGGTTTAGGAGGGTTATGTAAAATGAAATCACTAGGAATCTGGGTGAAGCTCACGGAAATTCCCTAATCATCATTATTTTTGAATATTCATCCTCTCCATTGTATTTCTCCTCTTTGGGGATGGGGGAAGTCCTGTTCTCTCACAAATCCTATACTGCTCTAATTTCTTTATACCTTCTGGTTTCAAGAAAAGTCTTCTATATCGCTTCTCCTCTTTAATTTGTCTTTCTGTTGCATTCATCTACCCTATGTCCACACTAATTTTTTAATTCTATCTATTATTATAATATGTAAAATATGTGTATTTTAACTGATATTCAACTACATTGATGTTTTTAGATTTATCCTTATTGCTTTTGGCTGATTCCTTTCCTGATTTGTTATTTCCTGATGTTATTTGTATTCATATTCTTGGATGATGGTTGAAATATTCCTGTTTCTGAAAGTATCTGCACCAGTGGGTTTTTTTCCTTTTATTTTTCTTGTCTTTTATTTGTGCACCATATTATAGTCTTTCCTTTCTGGATAGTTTTCTTATTTGGCTTGTGAGTTAATATCCTTTAGGATGGGGATTCTCAGTGCAGGATAATTGCGTGGACTGAATGGACTTGTAGCATGTCTAGTGGACACTGGGCAATGTCTAGACACTTTTGGTTGCTACATTGGCAGAGGATGCTCTTGCCATGTGTGGGTGGGAGGCCAGGCCATGGCTCAACACCCTGCAATGCAAGGCACGGCCCCCCACAACAAAGTATTCCCCTCCAAAATGTCAGTATGCTAAGTGGAGAAGCCTGAGAGGGGGGTAGTTGATAAACCTGCGAGCAAGTTAAAATACGACTAATCCATTTTAGTTCTCACACTGACAGGAGAGATAAGGGGATCAATCCACTGTTAATTCTCTTTATTAAATGCCACCACTAAAACCTCAAGGTGGCACCCTCAACACTCCCCACACCATGGAGATTAGCTTTTACAAGATTCACTCCTTAAACCTCAGTTAATAAAACCCTGGAGCACAAAGAACAAACAACAAAAATCTTACTTGCCCTTTGCCCCACCCCAGACAGTTATTTGGTCTGGAGCCAGGCTAGATAG